>NC_083589.1:56068881-56711381 GCF_027579695.1 Neoarius graeffei
GTGTGATAGAACTGAAAATGGTATACACAGTACAGAACCCCAAGCTGAAGCTTGCTACCAAATAACAAGCAGGTGTGATTTGTATTTGCTGAGAAAAATGTTTCATAAATACATTCAGTCAATAAACAGGAAGTTGATGTGTGACAGACCTGAAAACGGTATACACGGTATAGAACCCTAAGCTGAAGTTTGATACCAAGTGGCTATGATTTGTGGTTGCTGACACACACACACACACACACACACAAAAAAAAAAAAAAAAAAAAAAAAAAAAGTGTTTTGGATGGAAGGACGGAAATACGGAGACAGATGTATGGACAGAGGTAAACCAGTATTATACCCCGGAGATGGGGTATAATAATAAAAATAAACATTACATACAATTCAAATTGAAATTTCCATTAGAACTTATTTATGGCTCGTCTTTATTAAAAGGAAGTAGTGAAAAATTTAATTTCCACTTGCCTTGGGGTATAAAATACAAAACTCCACCGATGTAAAAACTAATTGTTCTCCATCACCGTGTGGAACACTTCAATGCTTTCAACACAAAAGAGACAGATGGTTGACCTGCACCAGTTATATAAAGGATATAAAAGAACACATTATGCTATTTTTAATGCCATTAAGCACTTCTTATCCATCGGAATCATCGATTTGGAAAAATGGGACCGAATATAGATGTTAAAGCGTTATGCTCCGGAAAACATTACTGATTTGAAGCTTAATTTCTGACCTTCTAACTACATTTCCTCTGTCATACGTCCGCTACTAACCACGGAGACTGAAACCTAAGTCAGTACATGCTTCCTACGAGACATGAATCTCCAAGATCGCATCTTTTCAAACTGCTGCTCAGGCTACACTCACTGGCCACTTTATTAGGAACACCCATCCACCTCACCTGCTGTTTTATAACCAGCCAATCCCTTGACAGCAGCACAATGCAGAAAACCAGAACGTCAGGGACGTAGGAGCTCATCTGGCCTGCCACCAAAACAACCATGACGACCAAAACATCAAACAGAACTGAAATGTGACGGTGTGAGAGAGGACCAACCTCCATGACAAACTGTTTACAACAGGAAAAATCAAGAAAGGACGAAATTTTTGTTCCCCGACAGAAGATCAACCCAAAACATCAATCAGAACTGGAATCACATGATAAATGAGAGAGGAGATACAATTCTAGGTTAGAAGAAAATTCATTAAGTTGACTTAATTAGTAATTTGTTAGCAAAAAAACAAAACAAAACAAAAAAAAACACTTTGACAATACAACAACCAAGTGTTGTGCAGAAGGTCCAGTTCTTTCAAATGAAACAATCAGAACTGAAATCCATTGAGAACTGATGGAGGAGATACGATTTAACGAAAAATAAACAAAGCTGTAAACAAATTGTTTACAACAGGAAAATCAGCAACCAAACGACCAAGTTTTGTTCCTCAAAGGGAAGAGCTACCCAAAAACATCAATTGGACCTGAAATCGGATAAGAAATGAGAGAGGAGATACAACCCCGATTCCAAAAAAGTTGGGACAAAGTACAAATTGTAAATAAAAACGGAATGCAATAATTTACAAATCTCAAAAACTGATATTGTATTCACAATAGAACATAGACAACATATCAAATGTCGAAAGTGAGACATTTTGAAATTTCATGCCAAATATTGGCTCATTTGAAATTTCAGGACAGCAACACATCTCAAAAAAGTTGGGACAGGGGCAATAAGAGGCTGGAAAAGTTAAAGGTACAAAAAAGGAACAGCTGGAGGACCAAATTGCAACTCATTAGGACAATTGGCAATAGGTCATTAACATGACTGGGTATAAAAAGAGCATCTTGGAGTGGCAGCGGCTCTCAGAAGTAAAGATGGGAAGAGGATCACCAATCCCCCTAATTCTGCGCCGACAAATAGTGGAACAATATCAGAAAGGAGTTCGACAGTGTAAAATTGCAAAGAGTTTGAACATATCATCATCTACAGTGCATAATATCATCAAAAGATTCAGAGAATCTGGAAGAATCTCTGTGCGTAAGGGTCAAGGCCGGAAAACCATACTGGGTGCCCGTGATCTTCGGGCCCTTAGACGGCACTGCATCACATACAGGCATGCTTCTGTATTGGAAATCACAAAATTGGCTCAGGAATATTTCCAGAGAACATTATCTGTGAACACAATTCACCGTGCCATCCGCCGTTGCCAGCTAAAACTCTATAGTTCAAAGAAGAAGCCGTATCTAAACATGATCCAGAAGCGCAGACGTCTTCTCTGGGCCAAGGCTCATTTAAAATGGACTGTGGCAAAGTGGAAAACTGTTCTGTGGTCAGACGAATCAAAATTTGAAGTTCTTTATGGAAATCAGGGACGCCGTGTCATTCGGACTAAAGAGGAGAAGGACGACCCGAGTTGTTATCAGTGCTCAGTTCAGAAGCCTGCATCTCTGATGGTATGGGGTTGCATTAGTGCGTGTGGCATGAGCAGCTTACACATCTGGAAAGACACCATCAATGCTGAAAGGTATATCCAGGTTCTAGAGCAACATATGCTCCCATCCAGACGACGTCTCTTTCAGGGAAGACCTTGCATTTTCCAACATGACAATGCCAAACCACATACTGCATCAATTACAGCATCATGGCTGCGTAGAAGAAGGGTCTGGGTACTGAACTGGCCAGCCTGCAGTCCAGATCTTTCACCCATAGAAAACATTTGGCGCATCATAAAACGGAAGATACGACAAAAAAGACCTAAGACAGTTGAGCAACTAGAATCCTACATTAGACAAGAATGGGTTAACATTCCTATCCCTAAACTTGAGCAACTTGTCTCCTCAGTCCCCAGACGTTTACAGACTGTTGTAAAGAGAAAAGGGGATGTCTCACAGTGGTAAACATGGCCTTGTCCCAACTTTTTTGAGATGTGTTGTTGTCATGAAATTTAATATCACCTAATTTTAATCTTTAAATGATATATTTTCTCAGTTTAAACATTTGATACGTCATCTATGTTCTATTCTGAATAAAATATGGAATTTTGAAACTTCCACATCATTGCATTCCATTTTTATTTACAATTTGTACTTTGTCCCAACTTTTTCGGAATCGGGGTTGTACAATTCTAGCAAGAGGCCTGGAAAATTCGTTCATTTGGCCTAATTACTAACTCATTAGCAAAAAAACTGACAAAAGAATGACCAAGTTTTGTGCAGAGTGAGGAGTTCTTTCAAACAAAACAATCAGAATGGAAATCCGTGGAGAACTGACGGAGGAGATACGATTTAACTGAATTGTGGACGACGGATGCTACGCCATGGCAACAGCTCATCGGCTTTATGGCTAATCGAACTAATCATACAGATACAAATCAAGAGCTTCAGTTAATGTTCACTTCTTCAAACATCAGAATGGGAAAAACTGATCTCAAAGTGTGACTTTCTTTCACTGTGGCGTGGGTGTTGGTTTGAGCCAGATGGACTGGTTTATTTGAGTATTTCAGAAACTGCTGATCTCCTGGGGGTTTCGCACACAACAGTCTGTAGAGTTTACACAGACAGAATGGTGCGAAAAACAAAAAATACTGAGTGAGTGACAGTTCTGTGGGTGGAAACAAGCACCTCGTTGATAAGAGAAGGTCAGAGGAAAATGGCCAGATTGGTTCGAGCTGCCAGAAAGGATAGATCAACTCTCTACAACCATGGTGAGCAGAAAAGCATCTTGGCATGCAACAGCAGAACAGAACACCACATCAGGTTCCACTCCTGCAGCCAAGGACAAGAATCTTAGAATCAACAAGTTCCTATTAAAATGGCTGGTGAGGGTATATCACAGGGCAGCACCTGAACGCTCCGAGGAAAGCGTTATCTACCCTCTTCTTCATACATGACCAAACCACCACCTACGATTGGCTATTGTTGCTTTGATTTACAGGTGAGAGAGTAATGTCATCTGTCCCGCCCACAGAGAGCACACACTCTTGTAATTTTGAGGTTTGAACTCATTATCTCAGAGTGATAGAGCGAACTATCGACTGTATAAAAAAAAATGGATAGCACATCATCTCCAAAAAGTGAATCTATGACAGTTCTAGTGCCCCTGCTGGCTGGTTGCAGGAATTTTTTTTAGCCCCGCCCATTCCCATGCAACATTACGTCAGTATTACTTTCATCCAGCCAGCCAACGATTGAAATCTGCGCAAAAGCCATTTGTTTATCAGTGAACATACACTACCAACAAGATTAGGGTGGATTTAATAAGCAGGTGTCCCAAAGAATGAGTTTTTGATTCACCGTGCACTCCCAGCTTCTTGTCCTGAAACCAGGGTTCATCTGTCGCTGAATGTCCAGTTCATGTCCAAGTGACAGACGTCCTTATTAGGACACATCTGTTTTAACCTCCAGCTGAAACTATTCAAGTTCTCTGTTTGGATGCAAGACCAACCAATTTCCACCGTGAACACATTCTGCAATGTACTGGAAGGGGGCGGGTCTACCAAAGGATTGGGGCGTACCTCATTTTGCCTCCTCTCTACAGAACAGATGCTGGTTGCAAATTTCACAATCTGGCAGAGGTATTCTGGCTTCATTTCTATAGAATCAGAGTGAACATGAGCACGGTGTCCATTTTTATACAGTCGATGGGGTGAACACTTTTCTACATTTGAAGCCATTTTGTTGCTGGTGATTCAGGGTCTCGAGTGAAGATGAAAGACTTTATGATATTTTAGCTGAAACCTGGTTACTTCTGCCACGAGGTTGAGATTTGACCATGGATGCATACTAATCTCAAACACATTTATATGAGCTCTTTTATGATGAACTGAGGCAAAGTGGAAAACTGTCCTGAGGTCTGACGAATCAAAAGTAGAAGTTCTTTTTCGAAATCATGGAGAACCACGTCCTCCGGCCTAAAGAGGAGAGGGACCATCCGGCTTATCAGTGCACAGTTCAAAAGCCAGCATCTGTGATGGTATGAGGGGGCATTAGTGCACATGGCATGGGTAGCTTGTACATCTGGGAAGGCATCATTAATGCTGAATGATATATACACGTTTCAGAGCAATATGCTGCCATCCAGATAAAATCTTTTTCAGCAAAGGCCTTCCTTCTTTCAGCAAGACAATACCAAACCGCTTTCTACACATATTAAAACTGCATGGCTCTGTAGTAAGAGTCCAGGTGCTAAACTGGCCTGCCTGCAGTCCAGACCTGTCTCCTATTTAAAACATTCGGCGCATTATGAAGCGCAAAATACAACAAAAGTATTGAGCAACTGAAATTGTATATCAGGCAAGAAGAGGACAACATCTCTCTTTCAAAACTACAGCAATTGGTCTCCTCAATTCCCAAACGTTTACAGAGTGTTGTTCAAAGTAGAGGTGATGCGACACAGTGGTAAACACGCCCCTGTGCCAACTTTTTTGAAATGTGTTGCTGACATCAATTTCAAAATAAGCATACGTTTTTCAAAAAAATAAAAAATAAAATCTCAGTTTCAACACTGATATGTTGTCTCGGTACTATTTTCAAAGAAATACAGGGTTTCCATGACTTGCAAATTATCACATTCTGTTATTTAGTTTACACAGCGGCCCAACTTTTTTGGAATTGGGGTTGTAGATATAGGTTAGCTTAGAACTATTAATTGCATACATTATTATTAATTGCCTGTTATGTTTGTTTTTCCCCTCAAAGGGTGCCAAATGATTTTTGGAGATGACTAAACAGAAAGCAATGCACATTTTAGAAGAAATTGGGTAGATTTTTCCATTTCACACCACAGAAACAACAAAGATCTTCTCTTTTTTTCTTTTTAACTCTCAGGATATTAGCTGTGGTATTGTACAGAAAGTAAATTGGTGATCATACTCCTCCCTAAAGTATGTGCCGTGTGTGTATATGCACGCTTTTGTGCGTCTGTACAGTATGTCTAATTAAACTCTTGATCCATTTTTCTGTGTTATGCAGCACCTTTCTCTTTAATTATCAAGAAACGGAGACCTAATTACCGAGCATTAATCAGGACTATAACTCATCAGTGCTTAGTGAGGTGATAAGAGCAGAAAGAACTGTCTCACTACGTTACGCTTAGTGCACAACGCATTCCTGCTAAACTAATCAGCACTGTTTTGATACTCACGTCAATCAAGTGGGACAGGTCCTGGATGTAGTACTTAAACAGAGCAGCATTGGCAGCTTCCAGAGTCAAGAGATATTCGTTGCGAGCTTTCATAACCTTCAGCTTGTTCTCGGAGTATTTAGCCTGGCGCTGGAGAGAGAAAGAGAAAGAGAGAAGCCACACAAAGTGGGAGTTGATAATATGCTCATGTCTTATGTGATATTAAGACAAGCCTTAGCTTGGCTCAGCTGAAATGTTCGGTACAGCAGTAATTGGTAAATGCTGCTTTACATAATTAAACCCCTTCAGCTAAAACCAGAGTCCACTAATGAAAAGGAGAAGAAAATGAAAGTGGGAGGCTCAGACAGATTCAGGAAATTCACTAAAACCTTAACGACAACAATTATATTGAGTCCACTTTAAATCTACAGATTACATATACAGTGTACCCATTATATTTACTATACACACAGTATGATAAAAACCTTAAACCATCTGAAACACCTTGAACCAACCGACTTCCTGTCCAAAAGGTTTTAAATCTTACTCTTTACGCCTACTGCGTCTCTAGCGTCTGTAGAATTACCAAACAAACAAGAACTAGGTCCTTGTACTGACCAAACAACATCCAGATCTCATCTCATCTCATTATCTCTAGCCGCTTTATCCTGTTCTACAGGGTCGCAGGCAAGCTGGAGCCTATCCCAGCTGACTACGGGCGAAAGGCAGGGTACACCCTGGACAAGTCGCCAGGTCATCACAGGGCACAACATCCAGATATCTGTATTAAATCTCATCTCTCAATGGTTATAATATTAATAAAATCATATATTTAACTGTTTATAGTTCCATTCAATTTTATAGTACGAGTTCGTAGCAGCAGATCCAGCAGCCTCGCTTTTCTCTCTCTATTGAAGTTAATACGGTACGATCAAAAGAAAACCTTAAAGAGGAAAGCGCAAACGTCTCACTGACACTTCAGACTCATTCCATAAATGTTACCTAAATGTTTAACAGAAAGTTTCATGACAGTAACCATAAGTATTTTTTTGTTAAATAATGGTTTTTTTTTTTATCCATTTATTATTAGCCTTAAATATAGATGGTTCACTATACAGGTCACATGCACCTTTTATGCTTAACTCAAGAACCGATCCCCATACTTCCAACGAAGGGAAAGATTAAAATTCTTGTTTGTGGTCATGACACCTACAGATGGGGCTGGGTGATACAGACAATCTTATATCGTGATATGGATCATTTCATATCTTGGAATGATATGCAATAATGTGCAAAAGTTTTTGGGTGTTTTCACACCTGCACTTTTTAGTTTGGTTAAATCGAATCTTGGTTCGTTTTCTCCCTTGGTGCAACTCGTGGGAACACAGCAATCACACTCAGGACTGCAGATCAAAACCACATCGTGACCCTTACATCTACGGTATGCCAATCACGATACATTACATTTTCTCTAAATAATAATAATAATAATAAATTTTACTAAATAATGCAGTTATTTTGTATATGCAAATTTTACTAATTTTAAATTTTACTTTGAAATTTTAATGAAATAAAAAGTAACATTTTAATTTGTATTTTTAAATTTTATTTACAAATAATTTTACTAAATAATGTATGATTTTGTATACATTAACTTATATTTTGTTAAATTTTAACTAAAAAGAAATTAAATTAAATTTTAAAATTTACAAATTATTTTAATGTAGTCATTTTGTATACATTAATTTCTAAATGTAATTTTTTTAACTAAAGAAAAAATTAACTTTAATTTTTCAAATTTTATTTACAAATAATTTTAAAGTTATTTTGTATACATTAATTTTACAAATTAAGTTTTAAATTTTAATTAAAGAAAAAATTTAAATAAAATAAACATTAAAAATGTTTAAATTTACAAATAATTTTACTAAAATGCAGTTATTTTGTATACATTAATTTTACCAATTTTAAATTTTGTTTTAAATTAAATAAAAATGAAAAAAATTCAAAATAAAGTTCATTTAATTTTATTTTAATTACACATAATTTTACTAAATAACGTATAGTAATTTTGTATCTATACAAAATAACGATGTATTCATGACTGGCTTTACAGTGGCACACCTTACAGATGTCCATTTTCTGGTCAGTGTCTGATTTGTTAGATCCAAACCACGAGTACATCTCTGTTGCAGGGAATTTCACGCCATGTTTGTTTTTTGTTATTACACCACACCAATAGTAGTGTCTCGCTTCAACCTTAGTGACACAAATCATCCGCTGCAAAGTGACATTTGCGACATTGGAGCTTTATCAATAGACAAATAGTCGTCATGCTACCATATGTATGGTCATATCTCACAGCCCTGGCTACAGATGTAGTAGATGGAGTTTAGATTGAAGAAAAAGAAACACTGGAGTACCCCTTTAATACAGCATCTTAATATTATTGCTGGTTAACATCCAACACATTAAGAGCCTTGATCCTGTCTCGACTCCCGTACCTTCTCCTTCATCTTCTGGATTTTGCGGGCAGCATTGCGGCGCTGATGGCGCTCTTCATTGCGCAGACTAAACACCTCTCCACCTCGGCCCTGCCTCTCGCCCTGCCGCTCGGCCTCCTTCAGCTTGTTCTCAGAGCTCAGAGTCTCACTGTGGTACATGTGGTAGGTCTTCATCACCTGCACAGACGTTGCCAAGCCATCAGGATAAAACTTCACCATAAACACCAATGCTATCCGAATAAACCTTTCAATCATCTAACAGGGTTTATTTCCTAACCAGGTTCAGAGTGTTTTCAACCGTCACGGCTTTGTTTTCCTTCGTTCAAATTTGGTACAGTGGAAGTTTGAAGTCTGAAATTGTGTCACTTCCTATGAATTTTGACAACGGTAGGGAAAGTTGGGTAATCTGTTGGCAGTCGTGTTCATTTTTTGGGCTATGATACTGCACTCATGACTAAATGGGAACTGGGTCATTTCCTGACCTCGGTGTAGGAAAAATCTATTTAAAATGTCATTTTAACTCAATTCCCACTCAGAGTTTCTCAAGAGCTCCGGTTTCTCCAAACTGGAAATTCTATGATGTCAGTTTAATATGGTGAGGCCCAAAATGCAAAGTCAGGAGAAGAAACGATGCGTTTTAAGCCTTTTAAACAGAATGTTGGGTTTATGAGCAAGTATGATGGTCAGATCGTCCAAGAAACCAGTCTTCCACCATACCCCCCCAGCCTGCCGGCTCACATTCAACATAACTCGGAAGTGGGAAGTTGGAATTCGGAGCTACATCCTTTTTTTTTTTTCTTGTACCACTGTGCATTCAAGGTGCAAAATGAGGGGGGGGGGGGGGGGGGGGAGAAAAACAAACAAACAAAAAAAATGGAAATCTTTTGTTAGCAACAATCCAACAGCTAACTGTGATGAGCGATGAATACTAAGCTCCTCAAAAAAAAAAAAAAAAAAGACTTAACAAGCGATCATACGTATCTGCTGGTTGATCGATCTAAAGCAGATACTAGTACAAACAGCATAACATTACACATTACAGGCATTGAGCAGACGTTCTTATCCAGAGTGACATACAACAGAACCCCTGGCAGCGATGCCAACCTTTTGTGAAATCAATGTGTAGTGACACATGCATACGAGTGGAGTGCCCGCAGGGCGCGTAGCAAGTCCAATCCAGCTGGGGGTTCGGGGGGCGCTGTAAGCCCCCCGAGAAAATTTTGGAAATTGGTGCTTTTTTAGGGCCATTCTGAGTGAATACAGGTGACTAACGCTACGTTCACACTGCAAGGCTTAATGCTCAATTCCGATTTTTTTGTGAAATCCGATTTTTTTTGTGAGGTCGTTCACATTAACAAATATATGCGACTTGTATGTGATCCTCAGTATGAACGAAAAGCGACCTAAAAGTGTTCCGCATGCGCATTGCAGGACACGACGACGTCACACGCAGTGAGCATGGCCAGTGTTTACGGAAGTAAAACCGCCCGGTTGCGGTATGACCCATCCAATCTAGCTTGAATAGCTGCATCCCCCCAAATGGAAATCAGCTGCCTAACCTCTGCGTCCTTCCATTGAGAAGATTCAGAACCTTCACAGCCCGAAGCGTCCCTCGCACTGATGTCATGCGCAGGGGCGCAGATACGTTTTTTGAACTGGGGGGGACAAAAAACTGGGGGGGACAAAGCTGCCAGCAAACCAACCCCAACCCCGATATGCCTGTCAAACTTGTTGTGGGTTACCATAGCAACCAAGCTCGAGCTCGCAACCTGTGCAGTCTGCGCAGCTCAACCAACCGAACATCAGTCTTTGTTTTGTTTTATGCGAGTTGTTGCAACTATGTATACACTGCCGTGCACCTCAATAAACCGAATGGTAATTAGTCTTTTGATTTTTCCATGAGGTTTGCCTTATGCAAAGTGGGGGGGACCGAACGAAGTGAATTTAAATCTGAGTGGGACGAATCCCACCCGTCCCACCCTCTATCTGCGCCCGTGATTATGTGCCATGTTGTTGTAACTTTTTTTTGAGAGACCCGCTGCCTACTTCAGCGCAGAATAGTGACGTTTGTGGCTTGTTGATGACATGCAAGTCGGATGAATGCGACCTGGCGGTTCAGACTGAAGTCGCATATGAAAAGAGCGGATAGGAATCGGAATTAGGACCACATATCCAAACGGCCTGGGTCGGATTTGAAAAAATCGGATCTGTGTCGTTCATATTGTCAATAAAAGATCGGATACAGGTCACATATGGGCGAAAAGATCGGATTTGAGTCACTTCAGCCTGCAGTGTGAACGTAGCCTAGAATGAACTGGGAAATGTTGGTTTTGGGGGGAGAAAATTGTTGATTTGTTTTTTTTTTCAATTATCTGAAAAATAAAACCAAACCACAATCACTCATGATTTTCTCATGAGTGATACTCATAACTCACCACATTCACACTAAAGGCTTCTCTGGTAATTTGTATACAATCAACTTTCAAACAGTGAATATTATTTTCTTAACTTTACTACACAAATGCAGATTACATGCCATCAGTGTTTATAGAGAATATGCTGGAACACTCAATTAGCAAATACTCAAATAATTGTACTGGAACATGTCCATTTCCTTTTTATTCCCATAATTATGTCAAGTCACTTTGATTACTTTTAATTTTTATCAACTTCCTTTCACTTTTAATCTCATCAATATCAAGTCAGATTACTTATTCAGTTCTGATTGATTTACTTCAGAAGATGACCGTTTCAGTTCCAACAGTGTTTCGTTTCTTTTTGCGAATATATCGTGAAATGTTCATTGCATATTCGGAACATGGTGTTTTGGGTGGATGACGACCCTGATTTCATGTTTTGAGCGATAGTTTGTGAGGTTACAACACCCCGACAGCCCCTCAATACCTAGTGACATGGGCTGCTCGACATTCCATCGTGGTATCGATAATTAATTCGCGCATGCGCAGAACGCTTATCAACAAAGATGGCGGCGCCCATCGAAGCAAACTTTGACCATAAATACAGTCAAAATATTGAATTATCAAGCGATAATTGGCCTCAAACGTACCGAACACCAGCAAAATATCGTGAACCCTTATAGATTCACGCGTTTCGAACCGCATCCATGCTAAAATCGTATGAATCCCATATAAACTGAATAGACGGTCGTAGCCTCGTAGTGCTGCTGTCAAAAACGTAGTGACTACGCACGAATCATAGTGATTGGCATCTCTGCCCTGGGGAGCAGGTGCCTTACTCAAGGGCACTTCAACCATTCCTGCTGGTCCAGGGACTCGAACCAGCAACCTTTTGGGCCCAAAACTGCTTCCCTAACCATTAGGCCATGGGAATAACACATTAAAATTAAAGTAGTGCTACTTCGTTGACTGTTGATGGTGTGAGCAGCTGTGCTGATCTGATATCACATGGTCAAGTTGTCACTGAGCAGACATTTCCTTACTTCCGAGTTGAGGGAGGAGTTTTCTTTGATTTTTCCTAGTCGGAATTTTGACACTGAACACAACCTCAGCCTCGTCTCCTGTCTAGCTTGTCTTGTTTTTGCTTTCTGTGTTCTCCCCTTTGTATGATGCTGTAAGTAACACTACCTTGTTTGTGAGCGTGTGTCAAATTGCTTTCCAACTTTAAACCATGAAGGTCAAATGAACATTCCAAAGGAGAAAACAGGAAATCCAGAGTTCCCAGTTGTCATGAATGCAGCATAAATCACGGCAAAGCAAGATCTAAACCCAAGATATAAACAGCCCGAAAAACCTTTTTGATGATCAGTAGAGCAGTCGGTTCCTCACATCTGTGAACGCCTAGTGAAGGAATATTTAAAAAGGAAGCCAGTCTTCCCCACATCCGAAGTGTGGGGACATGCCCACGTTGAGATAATCAGGTAGATACGACCAAATCCACTGTGCTCCATCTGTGTGTTTAATGGATGCCGTGTGTGTATGAAGAGTGTGAGCACATGCGTTTGTGAAGGAGGGAAAAATGTGAGTAATTGCTGCCATATGTAAATGACCACTGTTTAGCTCTGCTACAAGCCTCGTGATGGGTTTTAATAACAAGGACATATAGAAGCTCTTGCGTGCTCGAGCACCCTGACAGAACATCAGAGAACGCAGAACAAATGCTCAGCGTCTCACAGCTGTGTGTGTATGTGAAAGAGAGAGAGACAGAGTGCGTCACTGTCCATCTGTGAAGCCAAGGATGGTGGAAGTAATCTTTGGTAAAAAGCTTTGCCTGGGTTTGTTTAGAAGCTGTTAAATTACAGACAAATTCAAGTCCCACACTCGCACAATCTTTGGGCATCATTTGACGAAACTCAGCAAGCAGCCATTATATTAAATTATTACTCGAACAAGGATGAAACAAAAACCTTCTACAACCCCAATTCCAAAAAAGTTGGGACGCTGTGTAAACCGTAAATTAAAACAATGTAATGATTTGCAAATCATGGAATCCCTATATTTCATTGAAAATAGGACAAATATGTTGAAACTGAGAAATTTTTATTGTTTTTTGAAAAATAAACGCTCATTTTGAATTTGATGTCAGCAACACGTTTCAGAAAAGTTGGGACAGGGCAACAAAAGACTGAAAAAATTGTGTGATGCTTTAAAAAAACAAAAACAAAACAAAACCCAAGTTGGTTAATTAGCAACAGGTCAGTAACATGATTGGGTATAAAAAGAGCATCCCAGAGAGGCAGAGTCTCTCAGAAGTAAAGATGGGGAGGGGTTCACTACTCTGTGAAAGACTGCGTGGGCAAACAGTGCAATAATTTCAGAATAACGTTCCTCAATGTAAAACTGCAAAGAATTTGCAGATCACATCATCTTTGGTACATAATATCATTAAAAGATTCAGAGAATCTGGAGAAATCTCTGTATGCAAGAGACAAGGCTGAAAACTGACATTGGATGCCTGTGATCTTCAGGCCCTCAGGAGACACTGCATTAAAAGCAGACACGTGTCTGTAGTGGACATCAGTGTATGGGCTCAGGGACACTTCAGAAAGCCATCGTCTGTGAAAACGGTTCATTACTGCATCCACAAATGCAAGTTTAAACCAGATATAAACAATATCCAGAAACATCGCCACCTTCTCTGGGCCTGAGCTCTTTTATGATGGACTGAGGCGAAGTGGAAAACTGTCCCAAGGTCTGACGAATCAAAAGTAGAAATTCTTTTTTGAAAATCATGGACACCACGTCCTCCAGGCTAAAGAGGAGCGAGACCATCCGGCTTGTTATCAGTGCACAGTTCAAAAGCCAGCATCTGTGATGGTATGAGGGGGCATTAGTGCACATGATATGGATAGCTTGTACATCTGGGAAGGCATCATTAACATTGAATGATATATACACGTTTCAGAGCAATATGCTGCCATCCAGACAAAACCTTTTTCAGCAAAGGCCTTCCTTCTTTCAGCAACACAACGCCAAACCACTTTCTGCACGGCTCCGTAATAAGAGAGTCTGGGTGTTAAACTGGCCTGCCTGCAGTTCAGACCTGTCTCCTATTTAAAACATTTGGTGCGTTATGAAGTGCAAAATACGACAAAGGAGACCCCGAACTGTTGAGCAACTGAAACTGTATATCAGCAACTGGTCTCCTCAATTCCCAAACGTTTACAGAGTTTTGTTAAAAGTAGAGGTGATACAACACAGTGGTAAACACGCCCCTGTGCCAACTCTTCTGAAACGTGTTGCTGACATCAAATTTAAAATGAGCATATTTTTCAAAAAACAAAGTCTCTCAGTTTCAACGTTTGATATTTTTACTTTGGACTATTTTGAATGAAATACAGGGTTTCCATGATTTGCAAATTATCGCATTCGGTTTTTATTTACAGTTTACACAGCGTCCCAACTTTTTTGGAACTGGGGTTGTAAAATGTCCCTCTGAAGCTTCCATAGATTGTGTGAGGCAAACTAAAGTTATTACATTTCTGCCCTGAAAACGAACCTGTGCTCAGGCAGTGTGACAAGTATAAAATGATAGAATGAGCAAATGAAAGATTGATGAGCTGGTTTGAGCCGAGCTGTGGAGCGATTCAAAAAAAAAAAAAAGTATAGAAGATCAGTGATAAGGCGAATGGCTCGTGTACTGATGGAATGATAAAAAGAAAAGGAGAAACACAAGATGAGCGGTTTGAGGCAAGCTGAAGTGACAGAATAAAATAATCTGAGCAACGAAGATGAGAATGAAAGGATGAGAGGCTTGAGACCGACAGAAAGATATCCTTACCGTATAGAGTTCATTAAGAATCTTCATCAGGTCCTCCTGCAACTGGAAAGTGATCTCTTTACTCTATATAAAAAATAAAAAAATTGAGAGAGAAAGTTTATTTCGAGAAGCTAATACAAAAGGTCAAGGTTTGGGTCAAACTCATATCTAAAAGCAATGAAACACCATTTGAGACATCTGATCTAAAAAGAATGGGGCGATCAAAAGCCATTTGGAGAGCAAAACACCATCCTATTACTTTTATCCGTCGAGTCCATTCAGGCTTGGAGTCATGATTACAAAGAAGAAAAGCAGACAAAGCTTCATGCGAATCGATTTTCGTTGTTCATAGCTTAGTAATTTAGTAGTTCATAGCTTGGTACACTGATGTTAACTTCCAGCTTTCGGAACATAAAACTTAAATAAGAAGGGCTGCATTGTAGGAGTACGGTGGAAAAATGCATAGCTCCTCCCCTTCATTAGCTATGCACCGACCACATGGTCCCATCAACTTGCTAGGCATCTTAACCCACATCGCAAGACCAGATGGTTCTCAAAAACAATGCAGAATTATTTTCTCTTTATCCAAATAAACTCTACCACGATTAAATCTTTTGCCAGAGCCCGCTTCACGCTCGGAATAAATTCACAGAGAAACACACCGGTGAAGAAAACTGCTACACTGAGAAATGGCCTTAACTCAATTGAGAGGAAATAAAAGTGGTTTAAAAGGACCGTTTTCATAAAATCTAATATTGTCCATATTAATGAAGTGATATCCAGTACATGGTGCAACTAAACAGCAATAAGACCAACCTAGAAATCACATTAGGAATTGCAGTCCTCCGGAAGTAGAAATAAAAAGCACGCAATCTCGCTTAAATAAAACTCCAACTGCTTCGTCTCTGCTGCTTCAAGTAACACAAAAGTCATACAAACACCTCTGCTGTCTGTTCGCCATTCATCCATTACATCTCTGCCTTCGTCCATTATTAAGTTCACATCCAGCCATACATACAATTGTCCAATAATCCATCTATCCACCTAATAATCCATCATCCATCCAACAAGTTATCCATTTATTCATCAACCCATTCAATAATCTATCTATTCCAGCAGCCCAAAAGTAAATCCATCCAAGTTCATCTACTATTCTATCAGTCCATCAATCCAATAATTTATCCATTCAACACATCCACCCATCCATATAATTCTCCAATAACCCATCTATCCATACAGCCAACCATCTGATAATCCACCCACTTGTTTAATAATTTATCCATTCAATAATAAAATCAAATCAGTAATACTGTACATCCATCCATCCATCCATCCATCCATCCATCCATCCTATAATCTATACATTTATCCAGAGGGGAACCATCAGGGCCTTCTAGATCTTCAGAGAAGCCCAAACAAGCCCAGCATTCCAAATGTTACATTTAACTGCTTTCATTCTTTCATAATTTCATTCTAATTATTCTCTTCTAATTCAACCTTATTTTCTATCAAATTTGCTTCAGAAATGAAAGTGTTACTGTCCTGAAAACATTAAAATCAAGTTATCCAATGAGATTTTTTGTTTGTTTGTTGTGTCTAGGCTGAGAAGAGTTTAGAGCTGCTCACTCATTGGTTAGAACTTCATTGCCAGGACAGAAGGCCGTGGCAGTGTATGTTCATGTAGGAAGTGACAGATGATTTAATTAATCAATCAGATTTTGATTTATAGTGGGAGGGACCAAATATTTATCACCTTCAACGCGAGCTTAACCACGAGTCGGCGCCGTCAGTGCAGCAGCGAAGTCACCTTCCAGCCAGTGTAGCGTTCATCAATAGTGTTAGCGAATGCTAATAAAGCAGTCAGGCCAGTGCTGTCGACAGCTACAGGCTAACGACTGAGAAACTAAGATTTCTGTCTCCAGATTCTTCTTCCACGCTGCACGCTCGCTACAGTATTTTTCACTCAGACTCAAGTATTCATTTCCCTGTGTAATTACTTTTAAAATCAACATCGACAGCTACACAACGGAGCGACCTGGCAGTCTGATGCTAATCCCTTACAAAATCCTTTACCCTGTGCTTTTTTGGTGTCTGGCTAAGTTTTGGCTGAGCTCAAGTCCCAGCTCTAATAGTAACGGTTCACCACTGCACTTATCCATTATGCTACATATTAAATCATCTATCCTTTCAATAATGCATCAATATGTCTAACTCCAACCATTTAATAGTCCAATATTACTATAATAATCCATCCACCAATCTGATAAATCAACCCATGCATCCTTTAGTCCATCCAATAATCCATCCAATCTATAATCCATCCATCCATCCATCCATCCATCCAACATTATAGAAAATATTTAGGCAGTGCCTAAAATCAGAGCTCCTGAGGAGTGCATGAGGAAAATATTTGCAAGGGCACAAAATCAACCTGAATAGAATATTATTATTATTATAGCACCATGAATCAACCATTGAATTGTGTAGTGTATTTCACGTCAATAAATCGCTGCATTGTCTTGTGACAGCGAGATCAATAATGAAATCCACATCGCAGTTACGATACATATTTATTCCTTTCTTTGTCACTCCATGCTATGCGCCAGAAACAACATTTATTATGGTGTGACACTGCTGGGTGCCTGGTGGACAGCAGTGAACCAGCACTTTCACTTTAGATCAGTACTATATACAGTAATTATGATCGAATATTATCGGACATAAGAACTAATGGATATTGATCCGTGGTAGTTTTAGATTCTCGAAAACTAAGGAAAGATGCTCATAATTGCTATTGAACTAGACATTAATTAGTTGGTCTGGTTACAAATGTCAACTTTTCAGCAAGCTAGTGGACTAATAAAACAGTTTTAACTAGTTTTATATGAAACTGTTCAATATTTTCTATAAAATGTGTGAGTAAATAGTCCCACATTATTGTCTAAAAAGAAAATTAAAAATAAATGCTGGATAAAAACCCATTTATCTTATGGAAATAAAGATACAAGTTTTGTTGTCCGGTGGTCAAATGTTTCTAAGATACGTTGCCTTGCACTTAGCATCGGGTTCCCTGTGGTGGAACATGGGCATCATATGATCGCAAAATACATCAAAACTTATGTCGATGCATTACCGTATTCTCTTAACTATGGAGCACCGCTCTGCTATAAAAATGCATCCATTAACTCATCCATCCATCCATCCCTTTCTAGATCACCAAACAAACGAGACCAAAATAATAAAAACAAGTGTTGCCAGGCAAAACGAACCTCGCCCGGTAGCACTTGTAATGAATATGAAGGAAGATACTGCGAAAAAAAATAGGTACCCTATGTGTACATGTGACTACTGCTTATAAATAAAATAGTTTTCTGATCCCATGCCCATACAGTAAATATAGCATATACAGTATATATTTACTCTATGAGGCAGTAGCCACAAAAATGAAGTGCAATCCAAAAATGAACAATTTAAAAAAAAAAAAAAAAAAAAGTAGTAAAATATACCAAGTGTCTGTACTTTATATTATGCTACTCTTACAGTTTTTGAAATTAAAACCTCTGAACCGAGGCTGACACACACGCTGTCGCCATGACCCAAACTCTTATTTCCCAGAAATGGCCCGGCGCTAGAGCTCAGTGGAACGCACTTTCCCTCTGTAATAAGCATAAACACGTCTGAAAGCGATTTCTTTAGTCTAGTCCATTTATTTATAATTATAATAATAAATCAACAGAGCGGGGAAGGTATCGTCAATGGGGTTTAAAAGTGGGCGCGGCCAAAGCCCCTTCCTTTGTGTATGTAAACAAACCAAGAAACCATCCCATGACAGCACAGTGTACGCAAATGAGGCAGGCAGTGATCCAGTTGGCGTGTTTGTGGGAGGAGTCTTTCTGAGCGCAGAGCTTTTTTTTTTTGGTCACCGTGACCTTGACCAGATGACCCTCAAAATGTTGGAGGTTCTATTTGAGATCAATGCCCATCTATACTGAAAGTCTCATGAAAATTGATCCGGCCGTTCTCCCGTAATGCTGTTTACAAAAAAAACAACAACAAAGAAACCCGACCGAAAACAATACTTCGCCCCCTGGTGGACTCCGTCCTGGGCGAGATAATAAAAGATAACTGATCTCAAAGTGGTTAGTTAATTACACTGCCACTACTTTAGTACACAGTACATTCACACATGCTTACAGCGGTCATCATCGGCTCGATGAAGGTTTGCGTAAATTATTGGGGTTTTTTTTGCAGGTCACCACATTTGCATTCTCACTTTCTTGAGCAGGCGTGTGTTGTCCTCGCTGACGTGCGAGAGGCGCGTGATGACGTTGTTGAGGTAGAGGTCGCTGAGTGTCGCGTGGTCCTTGCTCTCTCTGCGCACTTGGTTCAGCAGCAGGTACCAGCAGTTTACAGGTGACAGCAGGTTTTGGTCCTTCCTGCAACAAACACCACAAACCACATGTGTGGAAATGGGGGAAAGTATTGGCCAGGATACAACCGGCTGAGGAGATTAAAACGTAGCTTAAATCCCGCTGACAAATATAAATCACCATTTTTTTTCTGGTGAAAGGATATCAAGCTGAGAAAATAACCTCAGACTCAAACTTTACATTTAATGGTATCTGTGGAGGAAAAACAAAACAATCTCCGTGACTTGTTCTTTAATACTTGAATGAGTTCCTGATCCAAAGACTTTGTAAAGCCATTTTTTCCCCAGTAACCACACCAACAGTACTGTAACACTGACTGGGTGGCCTCTGGGTTCGCTATTTTCTGATGCTGCTTTTATGGCTATGCCTTGCTGGTCTTCCAAAAGCCACTAATGAAGCTTTTTCTAGCATGTCCTCAGGAAATTTCCAGCTTTTAATGGGCTTCTGTACTACGCTTGCCTACAGGACCCTGCTTTAAAAGAAGCTTCAATTTTGGGTATAAAAGCATCTCATCTCCCTTCCCCAGGACTTCACTAAATACCTCGCAGGCACTACAGGAAATTGAGGAAATGTATCCCAGCCCAGAGGAACCATATGCATGACCCTTAACAGATACACAAAAGAAACCTCTGGAAACATTCCTGGGGGCACAATATGACAAATACCTTATTTTCGTTATCAGAGGCGGATACGTAAAAGACAAAGTGTCTGTGTTAGAAGTAGAAAAGCTTATTTTAAATCACAACTTGGCTAAAAAAAAAAAATGTTCAGGAGTTCCTTCAGCAATAACAAGACATGTTGAAATCCATTGTCGTTTTGCTATCGTAAATACGTTAATTAAATTCGGGCTCGTTTTCTGTAACTTTCACATCTAAACAAATTAAGTGGTTTTTTTTTTTAAAGTTCTGACTTGAACCTGTTAATACATGAAATCCAAAATGGCATTTTATCAGCGACTAAGGCTACATCACAAAGCACCACAATAAATAGTGCATTACGTTACATTACAGGCATTTAGCAGACGCTCTTATCCAGAGTGACGCACAACACACCCAGAGCAGCCTGGGGAGCACGTGGGGGGTTAGATGCCTTGCTCAAGGGCACTTCAGCCATTTCTGCTGGTTCAGGAAATCGATCCAGCAACCTCTTGGTCCCAAAGCTGCTTCTCTAGCTACATAGACACTAATACTAGTAGGCCGTAGATAGCGCACCATTGTAACATACTATAGAGCAGTGTGTTTCTCAACCACTGCGCCATAGCCACGAAGCACCATCTAGTGGGCCGCGAATTTTTTTTCAAGCTGAAGTTAATTTTTACTCGGAATAGGGTACAATTGCTGGGTTGCATCAGACATCACATCCGCCTCATTAAGCTACGGTCACACTACAGCTCGTGATGCTTTGCAACGGGTTATAGATGAAAATGAGGCATTTTGGTGGCAATATACACGCGAGCTAAGAGTTGTGGTCACACAGTAGGTGAACGTTTGACTGTCACGCCTTTGAGCGCTTGAGCCTAGTGCCGCTCGAGCGGCCGCACGTGTTCACGGAACACGTTGTGTGTGCGTTTGGGACCTGGTCGTTATAGCAAATACCCGAGTGCAATCAGCACGCTTATGCCGCTTTTCCACTACCAACGCGGCTGAGTTGGGCTGAGCCGTGCCGTGCTGAGTTGGGCTGAGTCGAGCTGAGTGGGGCTGTTGGAGTTGCATTTCGACTACGACCGTGCTGAACCGTGCTGGCTGGAAGTGGGTGGACACATTGGGTGGAGTTAGCGAAAGTGGGTGGACGTCACGTGATGTCGTTAGGCGGCGCAAACAGTGACATCAGTGAGCTTTTAAGCGGTAGTCTCACGACCCGGATAGTAAACAATAAACATGGAGGACATGGAGTCGTTAGTGTTGCTGGTCTTGGTGCTGTGGCTTGTTGTCACCGACAACGCCAACAGATACTGGCAAGAGCGTATAGATGAGGCGAGGCGCATAAGGCTTCAGAAATTCTCGTAATTCGTAATTATTCTTCTTCTGGGTTTACGGTGTTTACAGATCCCAGCGTGCTCGCAGGGCGTGTGTGGGCATGTGAGGACACTCCTCCTCACCAAATCAGTGCACAGGGGAGTGTCTGCTCATGCCCCCAGCCTCACTCGGCTCGGTTTGGCTCGCTTCAGCCACACTCCAAAACCGTGCGAGTTTTGGGTGCTGAGTAAGGCTGAAGCGAGCTCAGTCGTGCTGCTCTAAGGTAGTCGAAACGCGAGCCGTGTCGGGCTGAAGTGAGCTGAAGTGAGCCGAAAAAGGGTAGTGGAAAAGGGCCAATAAATAAGGAAGCTGTTTTCACAGAGGCTTTGCGAAATATCATCATCATTATGGTCACATTTGTTTCTAGCCATGTTTATAACACTGTTTAAATACCCTGCTTTGTGTTTTTTGTAAATATCACGCCTGCTAATAAACACTCTTCCTGCACTTAGATCCATCTACCGCCATCTATCTTAGTGTCCTGATCCCCAGATCTTTAACCCAGCCACATATAAAATGTTGTACACCTCCACGCTCTTCCAGGTTTTCATCTGTGTGTCCACGTAGAACGATGTCTGCACCACCAGGTAGTTTGAGATGTCGAGGAACTCAACGGATGGATCATTTTCCAGCTCGGAGGAAAAATCCTTTGTTAGCATGTAAGGATCTAATCCCATTGGGTGGTTTCTATATCCACTTCTTTTGCGTGTACTTCTTGGTTTTAATAACTTGCTTGTTTGCTGGACACAAACATGACAATAAGTTCTTGTGTTAATCACCCAGACTCCACTTTTGGATCATTAATCCCTTTTGACTGAGAATGCCCCGCATGCATGATTTGGCTTTTGGAACATCCATACAGTTTTAAATACAATATCTACAATTAAAAATCGTTTGTTTTTATTGTATTTATTTAATTTCTGGGTTCCCATCTGTAACAGGGAGTGATGTATCCCATTAATACACTTTACAATAGATTATTAGATTCTAATAGAATAGATAAGCCAAAATAATTGGGGATCTTTTTTAATGGGCCCCGACTCGTTACAAGTAATGAATACAAAAGTATATTATGTGGTAGTTGTTACAAAAACATCAAGCAACAGTAATAAGATTAAAAGTACTTCCTGTTCCAGGACCTGGTGTTCCCAGACAGTCTCCCAGGCCCTTAAGGCACATTGGACGGTGCCAATCTCCACTTCTATTGCCCTCGGCCTCTTACATAGCTCGGGCTACAGTAGGGGGCTGGTCCTCTGGTAACCAACTGCAAGAGTTTGACTCCCTACTCGCATCTGTATTACAGCGTGCCTCACTAGATGGCAGTCGGTATTGTTTTTATGATGGCATGACCCGATCACGAGTAGAACTTACAATCTCCCAGTTGAGAAGTGGACATGCCAACCACTAGACCAGCTCGTGGTGCTAGCAATAGGAAAGGGGGGGGGGGGGGGGCATACATTTTTAGAAGAAGAACTGTGTGATTTATCACACATACACTTACAGTGGTGAATTTTCTATACATTTCTGCATAAGTATGACCTAAAACAATCAAATTTCCACACAAGTCCTAAAAGTAGATAAAGAGAACCCAGTTAAACAAATGAAACAAAAATATTATACTTGGTCATTTATTTACTGAGGAAAATGATCCAATATTACATATCTGTGAGTGGCAAAAGTATGTGAATCTCTAGGATTAGCAGTTAATTTGAAGGTGAAATTAGAGTCAGGTGTTTTCAATCAATGGGATGACAATCAGGTGTGAGTGGGCACCCTGTTTTATTTAAAGAACAGGGATCTATCAAAGTCTGATCTTCACAACACATGTTTGTGGAAGTGTATCATGGCACGAACAAAGCAGATTTCTGAGGACCTCAGAAAAAGTGTTGTTGATGCTCATCAGGCTGGGAAAGGTTAAAAAACCATCTCTAAAGAGTTTGGACTCCACCAATCCACAGACAGATTGTGTACAAATGGAGGAAATTCAAGACCATTGTTACCCTCCCCAGGACTGGTCGACCAACAAAGATCACTCCAAGAGCAAGGCGTGTAATAGTCGGCGAGGTCACAAAGGACCCCAGGGTAACTTCTAAGGAACTGAAGGCCTCTCTCATATTGGCTAATGTTAATGTTCATGAGTCCACCATCAGGAGAACACTGAACAACAGTGGTGTGCATGGCAGGGTTGCAAGGAGAAAGCCACTGTTCTCCAAAAAAGAACATTGCTGCTCATCTGCAGTTTGCTAAAGATCACGTGGACAAGCCAGAAGGCTATTGGAAAAATGTTTTGTGGACAGATGAGACCAAAATAGAACTTTTTGGTTTAAATGAGAAGCATTCTGTTTGGAGAAAGGAAAACACTGCATTCCAGCATAAGAACCTTATCCCATCTGTGAAACATGGTGGTGGTAGTAGTATCATGGTTTGGGCCCGTTTTGCTGCATCTGGGCCAGGACGGCTTGCCATCGTTGATGGAACAATGAATTCTGAATTATACCAGCGAATTCTAAAGAAAAATGTCAGGACATCTATCCATGAACTGAATCTCAAGAGAAGGTGGGTCATGCAGCAAGACAACGACCCTAAGCACACAAGTCGTTCTACCAAAGAATGGTTAAAGAAGAATAAAGTTAATGTTTTGGAATGGCCAAGTCAAAGTCCTGACCTTAATCCAATCAAAATGTTGTGGAAGGACCTGAAGCGAGCAGTTCATGTGAGGAAACCCACCAACGTCCCAGAGTTGAAGCTGTTCTGTACGGAGGAACGGGCTAAAATTCCTCCAAGCCGGTGTGCAGGACTGATCAACAGTTACTGCAAACGTTTAGTTGCAGTTATTGCTGCACAAGGGGGTCACACCAGATACTGAAAGCAAAGGTTCACATACTTTTGCCACTCACAGATATGTAATATTGGATCATTTTCCTCAATAAATAAACAACCAAGTATAATATTTTTGTCTCATTTGTTTAACTGGGTTCTCTTTATCTACTTTTAGGACTTGTATGAAAATCTGATGATGTTTTAGGTCATATTTATGCAGAAATATAGAAAATTCTAAAGGGTTCACAAACTTTCAAGCACCACTGTAAGCACTGTGAAATTCCTCTTTGTATTTAACCCATTTGAAGCAGTGAACACACACAAGTGAGCAACGAGCACACACACATACTCAGAGCAGTGGGCAGCTATGCTACAGCGTCTGGGGAGCAGTTGGAGGTTAGGTACCTTGCTCAAGGGCACTTCAGCCCAACCTCAGCCCAAGGCCACCCCATGTTAATCTAACTGCATGTCTTTGGACTGTGGGAGGAAACCCACACAGACACGAGGAGAGCATGCAAACTCCACACAGAAAGGCCCCCATCGGCCACTGGGCTTGAACCTAGAACCTTCTTGCTGTGAGGCTACACCACCGGGGCTGCCCTATTTATTCAAATAGCTTCAATACCAATGAGATAGTCTTGTGAACGGTGGCAATAATTCTAGAGTCCTAGACTCTAAAATTGGTAGACGGGTGACGGACAGGTACAGTGGTGCTTGAAAGTTTGTGAACCCTTTAGAATTTTCTATATTTCTGCATAAATATGACCTAAAACATCATCAGATTTTCACACAAGCCCTAAAAGTAGATAAAGAGAACCCAGTTAAACAAATGAGACAAAAATATTATACTTGGTCATTTATTTATTGAGGAAAATGATACAATATTACATATCTGTGAGTGGCAAAAGTATGTGAACCTTTGCTTTCAGTATCTGGTGTGACCCCCTTGTGCAGCAATAACTGCAACTAAATGTTTCCGGTAACTGTTGATCAGTCCTGCACACTGGCTTGGAGGAATTTTAGCCTGTTCCTCCGTACAGAACAGCTTCAACTCTGGGATGTTGATGGGTTTCCTCACATGAACTGCTCGCTTCAGGTCCTTCTGCAACATTTCGATTGGATTAAGGTCAGGACTTTGACTTGGCCATTCCAAAACATTAACTTTATTCTTCTTTAACCATTCTTTGGGAGAACGACTTGTGTGCTTAGGGTCGTTGTCTTGCTGCATGACCCACCTTCTCTTGAGATTCAGTTCATGGATAGATGTCCTGACATTTTCCTTTAGAATTCGCTGGTATAATTCAGAATTCATTGTTCCATCAATGATGGCAAACCGTCCTGGCCCAGATGCAGCAAAACAGGCCCAAACCATGATACTACCACCACCTTGTTTCACAGATGGGATAAGGTTCTAATGCTGCAATGCAGTGTTTTCCTTTCTCCAAACATAACGCTTCTCATTTAAACCAAAAAGTTCTATTTTGGTCTCATCCGTCCACAAAACATTTTTCCAATAGCCTTCTGGCTTGTCCACGTGATCTTTAGCAAACTGCAGACGAGCAGCAATATTCTTTTTGGAGAGCAGTGGCTTTCTCCTCGCAACCCTGCCATGCACACAATTGTTGTTCAGTGTTCTCCTGATGGTGGACTCATGAACATTAGCCAATGTGAGAGAAGCCTTCAGTTGCTTAGAAGTTACCCTGGGGTCCTTTGTGACCTCGCCGACTATTACACACCTTGCTCTTGGAGTGATCTTTGTTGGTCGACCAGTCCTGGGGAGGGTAACAATGGTCTTGAATTTCCTCCATTTGTACACAATCTGTCTGACTGTGGATTGGTGGAGTCCAAACTCTTTAGAGATGGTTTTATAACCTTTTCCAGCCTGATGAGCATCAACAACGCTTTTTCTGAGGTCCTCAGAAATCTCCTTTGTTCGTGCCATGATACACTTCCACAAACGTGTTGTGAAGATCAGACTTTGATAGATCCCTGTTCTTTAAATAAAACAGGGTGCCCACTCACTCCTGATTGTCATCCCATTGATTGAAAACACCTGACTCTAATTTCACCTTCAAATTAACTGCTAATCCTAGAGGTTCACATACTTTTGCCACTCACAGATATGTAATATTGGATCATTTTCCTCAATAAATAAACAACCAAGTGTAATATTTTTGTCTCATTTGTTTAACTGGGTTCTCTTTATCTACTTTTAGGACTTGTGTGAAAATCTGATGATGTTTTAGGTCATATTTATGCAGAAATATAGAAAATTCTAAAGGGTTCACAAACTTTCAAGCACCACTGTAGATGAACACAGTGATAATGATAATAATAATAAATACATGCACATTTGGGGACTGTAATAAAAACAGGCAGTTATGAGCTTTTATCTGGAAATAATGCTGAGATATGATCAGAGGTAGATCTCAGGATCTCGTATTCATTAAGGAAAGGTTCATCAGGCGGTGATATTAACACGGGGATCTCTGAGCAGACATTCAGCAGAAAGGCCCCTGTGAGGACCTGTACGACGGCGGTGTAACACACACAAGTGAAGTGGAGAGAAAGGTACGATAGCGAGATGGAGAAAAGGGGCCTTTTCATCTCTCTTACACTGCCTTTTCTTTTCCTACGGTTTCATCCTTTTTGCTGGAGAATGCTATCTGCATTAATGAGATTGCCCACACACACACACGAGCAGAATCCATAAAGGAAGGAGGAGCACTTAACTCCTCGGATCTCTGTGCAATTTCTTATTTGATTTTTAAGGCAATAAGCACACAGGAAGGAAGCCAACTATAAACGATACTGTGTAATCCTTAATAACGCTTCTGCTTTTATAATAAACCAAAGTCATGAGAATAAACAAAGACATCAGTGTAGCAGTCAAAGAAAAAAACTGCAGATGTTGTGGCTGAAAGACCCCCCCCCAAAAAAAAAAAAAAAAAAAAAAAATCTGGTTTGGGCCAATATTCAGGGATTTTTTTTTTTAAAATTGCCATACCTCAACTTTAAGAAATCATAACTACATTTCACCAACACCACATGAAAATTATTTTATTTTGTACATTTACTTTTTAATCCTGCCTCGGCTATCTTGCTGCAGGTCTCACGCTGGGTAAGGAGTCGGTTTAACACGCGTAAATACAGTCAGTCTGCCGAAAGGTGTGTAAAACGTTGCCAGCCAAGTGAGATTCCTCACACAGTGAAGGTCAGAGTTTGATCAAGTATTTGATTTTTAAAATGCGAGAACGTTCCTGCTGGTTGAGACACACGCAAAAGAGAAACACATTTCAGTCTGAGAAAGTCTATAGTCAGGAAAACACATAATATATAGTTTTGAAAATTATATAGCATGGAGTAGCGGTTAGCACCGTCACCTTACAGCAAGCAGGTTCCGGGTTCGAACCTGCCAATGGACTGCGGCCTCTCTGTGTGGAGTTTGTATGTTCTTGCGCCTGCGTGGGTTTCCTCCTGGTCCTCTGGTTTCCTCCCACTACCCAAAGACATGCAGATTAGGCCAACTGGCTCACCTAAATTGCCTATCCTTGACTTGCAAGTGATGTCAAAGCAAAATAGAAACCGGGATGTCGGCCATGTTGGTGGATATACAAACACGGGGATCAAGCGACATTTCATACAAAACAGTCACGCATGCGCAACTCTTTGTTTTTCTACTGCTTCAAGTGTTCTTTTAGCAATGCCATATCTTTGTGCTGTATATGGTTGTGGTGACAACAGTACTCGTGACCGTGGCACGTTCTGATTTTTTAGAATTCCGTCTGTGAATCGGAAAGAGGGCGAGGAAACGCTGAGGCTTAGTACGGAGAGGAGACGAGCGCGGCTGAACATCATCGGCAGGGCTGATCTAACAGAGACTAAAACCAAAACAGCTCGTGTTTGCAGTCATCATTTTATCTCAGGTGAGATTCAAAAGCTCTCTCGATGACATCATGGAAGATTTTTATTTCATGTTGCTAGAATTTTGCTATAAAATGAGCATTCTCAGGCGGCACGGTGGCGTAGTGGTTAGCGCTGTTGCCTCACAGCAAGAAGGTCCGGGTTCGAGTCCCGTGGCCGGCGAGGGCCTTTCTGTGCGGAGTTTGCATGTTCTCCCCGTGTCCGCGTGGGTTTCCTCCGGTTGATCCGGTTTCCCCCACAGTCCAAAGACATGCAGGTTAGGTTAACTGGTGACTCTAAATTGAGCGTAGGTGTGAATGTGAGTGTGAATGGTTGTCTGTGTCTATGTGTCAGCCCTGTGATGACCTGACGACTTGTCCAGGGTGCACCCCGCCTTTCGCCCGTAGTCAGCTGGGATAGGCTCCAGCTTGCCTGCGACCCTGTAGAACAGGATAAAGCGGCTACAGATAATGAGATGAGATGAGAGATGAGCGTTCTCTCTTGTCGTGGTTCACTCGGTCGTTGTCATCATTTTAACACATGTATTACCATTTCGCTTCTAGGAGCACAAGAAAAATTATACAATAGAAGCAATCCAGACTGGGCACCCACTCAGAAAACGGGCTATGTTTCGTCCAAGGTCGGACTCGATTCTTCGGCAGCCAAACCTGATAGAACGTGATATCTGGGTACTCGATGGTCAGTAGAAGCGTCTTATCTTCAGAAAAGTCTGACTTTTTAAAATAATATTGGTCAAAAATCACACATTTATCTTCTCTTTTGTATCGAATCTTCGCTCGACCGTTCAAATCGTGGTAATGCTGAGAAAATTCAGCATTGTTTACAGACACGCTTTCAGCGGCTGCCATCCTAGTTGCTTTGTAGATCCGCCAACATGGCGGACGCTCATGATGTAGCGCATTTTGATCACATGGTTGCAAATCATCTATAGGCGTGAGTGCGAGTTCGAAATTTGGGGGTGGGGCCACGTGCACCCTGGAGGCAATTATTAGACTTTGAACTGGCTTATATATTGATTTTATATTTTACTGCATATCATTTTTTCCCATTTACCATCAGTTGCTTGTATGATTATTATTAGCTTTTTTTTTTAAACTATTATTTGAACTCCTAGTATAGTTATGCGGACTTAGGAGTATACTTATTATAAAGATTAAAAAGAGAGTGTGTCTGTCTCTCCGTGTTTGCCACAAGAGATCAGCGACCTGTCTAGGTTGTACCCCGGCTCTCACCCAACGTCAGCTTTAATTGGCTCCAGCTCACCCGCTACCCTCAATGGATTTGTGGTATCGAAAACAAATGAATGAACTACATACATAGATGTTTTTGGCATTTTGAAGCGTTTGCCCGGGCCACCACACATACAGAGATAAAGATGATCAAAAACACCAAAAAAAATAACCTAATTTATATCAATACACATCCATAAAGTGCAAAGCTGGGTTAACTTCTCTGTAAGTGCATCCCATCATCTGTCAGCTCTGCTCACTTGTACTGCTGGTGGTCCTTGGTGCTGCGCGTCTTGGCCATGAAGCGCTCAGCCAGCTTCTCCAGGTTGCGCGAGTACTCGCTTTCGATCTCGGATTTCTTGCGGAAGAAATCCTGCAGGTCCTGAAGAAGCTGCACTCGCATCTCCGTCTGCTGCTCCAGACATTTCTGCTGCTCCAACAGCTGAGATCTGATCTCTGTCCAAACACGCACACAAAAAAAACACACAAGATGGGAATTAAGTAAAACCATCCGAGTCTGTCTTGTTTTTATCTTCATCCAAATCTTCCTTGCCTGTTTCGAAATGATCAGGAGGACATAAAATCAATATAATTTTGATTATTAGATTTTAATGACTGAATTTTAATACTAAAAATCAACAAATCAGCTTGGTCAGTGTTACAGAAATGACATTATACACAATACTCTTATAATTTATTGTAAAAACAATACCCAGGGTTTAATTTACGCAAATATCTCCTTTGTAAAACTTCCATCCACCTGCCATTATGCAAGATCGCTACCATCAGTATTTAAATACCATCTATATTTGAGATTCATACACCATGTTGTCGTGGATGAATCTGTAACTAATTATTCAAAAAAATAATAATTCGTGCAGAGGAGGTGGTTATGTAAAAAAAAAAAAAAGAAAAAAATCAGGATTGCCATCCAATCAAAGTGTAAAACCTTCCAGTACATAAAGCAACATGGAACCAATTATGAGACTCAATCTGGCAACTCTAGCTGAAAACTGATTAATGATTAAAGTTAGGCGGCCTTTCGATTTCATAAAAATCTGTGAAATTTGGTCATTGTGATTTATGTTTATTTCTGTAATCTCTCACAAAGTATCAGGCCATTCTGTGGCTGGGAAGTTATTTAATTTGAGGGGATTAAAGCAAATGTGCATGAAATCGCTCGCTTCTTCGTGCAGTCAAGCAGACAGAGGAAGTCCATGTCCGTGTGTGTGTGTGTGTGTGTGTGTGCGTCCATGTGCAGGTTTACCTTTGACCGTGCACTGACCGTTCCATCATTCTGTCGCTAAACGAACAGCTGATCACACCGAGGTGCTCGCTGAGCGCCAATATTTATTAGTTTGGTCCTGCATTTCCTTTCCTTCGTATATAACATAACGTCTTTTCTTCTTGCTTTCCATTACTGTAGTCAGTCTTTCACGTTTCGCACACTCACGTCCTCGATTTTTCTTTTCTGTTTCAAATTTGTATCCCACAATGCTTTGCATGAACTGGGAAAGCCCACCACGTGATGCATGATGTAGTATCTTGAATTGGGTCATGGTGAAGCAGGAAAAAATAGCGGAGAATTCAGGGCCATGTGGCTCCAAATTCATTAATTGTTTTATCTAATAAAAATGAATAAAATTGGAAGTCTGTGATTCAAATTCAGTAGCTTTCGGTCCACTAAACAAAAATAATTGGGTGTCGGGGAAAATTCTTTTTATAACCTACACTTGAAAAATCCGAAAGGCCGTCTAGCTTTAATGATCAAAACCCTCACAATTTTAAAGGAGATACGCAGAACCATGGCCTCACTTTTTGTTTATAAATGCCCTGAGACCTCAAGAATGGCACAGGAATAGTTTTAAGCATTAACAATAAATCTAATATAGTAATTTTTATGATTAAAGTGATTCATATCGGTAGCGGTCTGAGTGAATGACCTTGATATCTGTGATGTCACCGCAGGAAGGCTATTTGTCTCATTGCCATTTCCACTATACTAAAACACAGAGCTGACCGCAACTCCGATCCTCCATTTTTTGCTAATTTATCACCATGCTACATAGATGTGTTGCTGGCTGGTGCAGCAACACAATAGAAGGTAGATTTATGTTGCATTCATGGCTACAGAAATGTTCAAACTGCAAAGATTTGGACGCGTTTTGCGAGAAGTTCATGGGCACACTGGGCGCCTACGAAGTGGTCTCTCCTCTGCACATTTTACTGAAGACTCGTACAAGATCTCTGATCTGTTGAGGAGCATTGGCTATAAGCTCATATTGAAAGAGGGTGCAGTATCAACAATTAAAGGGAAGGAAAAACTACAAGAAAAGGAAAGCAAGTTCAGTTGCACCAGTTCTCCCGGAGCGTGAGCTGAGGGTTGTTGCTAAACCTGGAACGGAACGGGACGTGACATAATTGCTCAGGCAGTGACCTTCACGTGGTTGTTGCTAAAACCAGTGACATCCTGTCCCGGGTTTTAGTAACTGCCTGAGCTGAGCAGTAATGGCGGAGTACTCAGTATGGAGAAAATGGAGAATGAGTGGACCAGCTGTCTGATTTCTCTGCTGGATATTGCTGCCATCTCGCCCTTATGTGGAAGAAGCAAATGAACGAAGGACTAAACGAACAACTAAGTCAGATCGCTTCAAAACAAATAAGCCACAAGGTCGGCCTTCAAGAAGCGAGAACACAGACGGGTAAAATGTGACTCATTTGGATACAAAACAACAACAACAAAAAAACCTTGTTGCTTACCTGCATTTAGATTAATGCATGTAACTTGATTTGTGTTTAAGTTAGCGGTATAAGATTATTTAATTTGCTTCAGAATGTGATTGTCTCAGTTCATCTGATTATTTAATGAGCCTTTTATGTTTTATCAGTGAAAATGCATGCATGTACATGTATGTTGCATAAGTTATAACACCCATCCTGTTTTAATGAGAGTCAACCCACAATCAGTGAAGTCAAATCAGTCTTAGTTGAGCAAGTCGGTAATGGGATTTCTTACTTTCACCATAAATATGACTTTGGTCTATAGCTGTCAAAGGCCTCAGCCTTAAAACCGGTTACCGCTGTGACGTCACGTACTCAGGGCTGGCTGGCTCAGCGGGGCAGCTCAAATGCCAACTTTGCGGTCGATTTTAACTCTCAAAAATAATTAAAAAAAAATTTCCCCATTCACGCAGCATACAAGATTCAAGGATGGCGATACTATCCACTCAGAAATGTATTTAAAAATAAAGGTTCTGCATATCTCCTTTACGTTTCAAAAAAAGGCAAGCAACCAGATTGTGGCAGTGAGGGCGTGGTCGAGTGTCCGTTGTGAATGGTGTCAGGTTGAACCAGCAGGTAACATGCTACGAGTTACTCCTGTGTCTAATTACTGACTGTCTATTAATGTGTCTGTGTGTCTTTCAGATAGTCAGTAACCAGAGAGAGAAGTCCGTCTCCCTGTTCCTCACGGTCCGAATTCAGAAAACTGTTACACAGATTTAACCAATAAAGTTACTGGTGGTTGATGCAAAATTACACGTGAGGAGGTGGCTATGGATAAAGAAGTCAAGGTTTACAGATGAAGACAAGAAAGTCAGGAACATGCATTTATGTGGAATCACTGACAAAACTGAGCAACACACTACACCGTCACACACTGATCAACGACTTTCTGACGTCTTGTCAAGGCCACAAACACAATGTGCTACATCAGAAACATTCTTAGAAAATGATAACGACAACATTGTCTCAATGTGCGAACTCATACACGCACTTGCGTCTATTGCGGCATCGGTAAACTCTGACTTCACACACAATCCCAGGTTTGGATGGTTAGCCACAGATATAGGTCAATAAGGGGGGGGAAATGGCGAGGGTAACAAATCCCACAAGGTTTCATCAAAGTGGTAAAGACAAACAAACCCATGATAACATGCTGGTACAATGGGTACGGTCAAGATAAACAAACGGCACGTTCAAGAAGTTATACCGTACAACAGTTAGTTCTGGTCCACTGATTTGATTGAACAAGGATTCCAAGAGTGGTTATATATAAAGTATAACTGCACTGGGACGTTTTGCCGTGTGCATCATACCACATGTTTGGGTTCGAAACTGTTACTACAGTAGTGTTCGCGACATCAGCAGACATGGCAAACAAATATAACTTCTGACATAAAATATGAAAAGCTCATCAGGTGAAAGAAGCACCTTGAACAGGAATGGACAAATCAAAATGTGAGCTAGCTAGCCGACGTGCCATAAAGCGAGTGCGGCTTTTTCAGGCTCTATTTTTGCTAGCAGAGCAAAAATAAACAAAACATTTAGCCATATTGTGTCCGAAACATCATTTACTCCAGGTTAATTTCTTGTTTATCGAACTGTTGAATAAAAGCAGTATCATATATTCGCAATCGTGCGGTTATACTGAATATCAGCACGGCTGTAAGTCATGGGCTGAGTGCTGTAGATAAAGCACAGCTGTGGTGATATTTAAATAATATCGATGAGTCGAAGATGAGTTCAGTATCATGCTAGCTGAATAGAATATATCCGATATACCATGAAAAAAAGTCAGCTATTATTATTATTATTTTACATACACATTTCTTTTGGGGGCGGTACGGTGGTGTAGTGGTTAGCACTGTCGCCTCACAGCAAGAAGGTCCGGGTTCGAGCTCCGTGGCCGGCGAGGGCCTTTCTGTGCCGAGTCTGCATGTTCTCCCCGTGTCCGCGTGGGTTTCCTCCGGGTGCTCCGGTTTCCCCCAAAGACATGCAGGTTAGGTTAACTGGTGACTCTAAATTGACCGTAGGTGTGAATGGTTGTCTGTGTCTATGTGTCAGCCCTGTGATGACCTGGCGACTTGTCCAGGGTGTACCCCGCCTTTCGCCCATAGTCAGCTGGGATAGGCTCCAGCTTGCCTGCGACCCTGCAGAACAGGATAAAGCGGCTACAGATAAGGAGATGAGATGAGACAATCCTTCTGGGTGTTCAACGCATCTTTGTCTTTTGAAATTCTCTCAAAACCTTCCATTTTAACGAAGCAAACCTGGTGGCCATGTTGGTTTACAAGTTGTCACAGTCACTCGCTAGCATAGAAGTTTTACGTGTAATATGCATCTTATGCCATTTTCAGTTCACGACGACAGTTCACTGCGAGCGCTGCAGGTGAACAAAGAAATGCTTCTGCACACGTGCAGCAGAAACTCGCTCATTGAATATTCGCATCAGCTTCAGCGTGTGAGGTCATGTTTTCTTGATAACCATGCAATATCGTAAACCATATTCAATGCTCATTCTCCACTGGGTCAAAGTCCCTCTCACACCAGAACCTGGTCTTCCCAGGCAGTCTCCTGTCCCAGTACTAACCAGCTCTAAGACGTATGGGTGGGGCAGCGATCTCTGTTTCAACAGCCCTCGGCCTCTTGCCTATAAAGCTAGAGTTACAGTGGGGGTCGTGTCCTCTGGTAGCCATGAGAGTTTGACTTCCCCACTCGCATCTGTATTGCAGCGTGCCTTGCCAGACGGTAGTACAGCGGATATTAAAAAAAAAAAGTGTACACACCCTGTTAAAATGACAATTTTTTACATCAAAAAAACCTAAGACCACAATAAATAATTTCAAAACTTTTCCCAACTTTAATGTGACCTATATCCTGTACAATTCAATTGAAAAAAAAAAAAGTACAATAAGCTGGTTGCATAAGTGTGCATGCCCCTAAACTAATACTTTGTTGAAGCACCTTTTGATTTAATTACAGCATTCAGTCTTTTTGGGTTCACACCTGCCATTAATTAAAATGACTCTGATTAACCCCAAATAAAGTTCAGACATTTACTCCGTTGCATCCTCCAGCAAAGCCAGGGTTCACAGAGAGCTTACAAAGCATCAGAGGGATCTCACTGTTGAGAGGGATCAGTCAGGAGAAGGAGACAAAAACATTTCCACGGCATTAGATATACCATGGAGCACAGTGAAGACCATCACCAGGAAGTGGAGAAAATATGGGACAAGAGAGTGAGATTACCGAGAACTCGACGTCCCTCCAAAATTGATGAAAAGACAAGACGAAAACTGGTCAGGGAGGCTGCCGAGAGGCCTACAGCAACACTGAAGGAGCTGCAGGAATTTCTGGCAAGTACTGGTTGTGTACTACATGTGACAATCTCCCGTATTTTCCACATGTCTGGACTATGAGGTAGGGTCAAAGAAAAACATCCAGGCTAAAAAAAAAAAAAAAAAAAAAAAAAAAGATGGATGCATCAATTTTCCCAAAAACATGTGGGAAAATGTGTTATGGTCTGACGAAACCAAGGTTGAACTTTTTGGCCACAATTCCAAAAGGTATGTTTGGCACAAAAACACTGCACATCACCAAAAGAACCCCATACCCACGGTGAAGCATGGTGGTGCCAGCATCATGTTTTGGGGTTGTTTTTCTTCAGCTGGAACAGGGGCTTTAGTCAAGGTGGAGGGAATTATGAACAGTTCTAAATACCAGTCAATTTTGGCCCAAAACCTTCAGGTGTCTGCTAGAAAGCTGAAGATGAAGAGGAATTTCATCTTTCAGCACGACAACGACCCTAAAAAATGTTTTGGAACGGCCCAGTCAGAGCCCAGACCTAAATCCAATTGAAAATCTGTGGAGTGACCTGAAGAGGGCTGTGCACAAGAGACGCCCTCGCAATCTGACAGATTTGGAGCGCTTTTGCAAGGAAGAGTGGGTAAATATTGCCAAGTCTAGATGTGGCAGGCTGATAGACTCCGACCCAAAAAGACTGAATGCTGTAATTAAATCAAAAGCTACTTCAACAAAGTACCTTTTGATTTAAGTAGTTTAAGGGTGTACACACTTATGCAATCAGCTTATTGTACTTTTAAAAAAAAAATGTTTTCCCTCCTAACAGATTTGTTTGTTTTTTGGTTGAATTGTACAGGTTATAGGTCACAATAAAGGTTGGAAAAGTTTTGAAATTCTTTATCATGGTCTCAGGTTTTTCTAATGTAAAAAAAAAAAAAATCATTTTAACGGGGTGTGTACACTTTATATCCACTGTAGGTACCATTTTTATGATTAGTCTTTGGTATGACCCGACCACAAGTAGAGCTTGCGATCTCCTGGTCGAGAGGCGGACACTAACTACTAGGCCAACTCGCAGTTCCCCATTGGGTAGAGTGACGTGATACACATAGGATAAGCGATATGCTAACAATATTGCATGCTGTCAAACCAAATTAATGAAACCCACTAGAAGGGAATAGAACACGTTTTTATTCCATCAAAAAATTGTCCTGTATATATAATAATCAGTACAAGTGCATGATTGTGAATGTGATATTGCCCAAATTGAAGGCGGGGGGGGGGGGGGGGGGGGGGTCAATTAAATACAACACAGAGGATCGAGGTTCTGCAAAGTTGCTTTGTTCTACTTAACCTGAATGAGGTTACAGTATAATTGGACTCGGGTTAGATAAATCACATTTTAGCCAAGACTTTGTTGGACATTTTTTATCCTGCATGTTTACCACATGAGAACATTTCTGCGCAACCCATTGGAACCCACTACTAGCGATTGTGAATATATAATTATGGCACGCCGCATGAACATTACGGCAGTACTATCGTTCACAGATGATATGTGGATGATACTTTGAACCGAATGGAGCGTGGCATAGTGATGGGAGCAGTAAAAAGGCTACAAAAGGAGCAGAATTGTCTGGTGTACTATTCCATGTGCTCACTGAAGCAAAGGGCAAATTTTCTGCCTCTCCCAACATTCATCCTGCACAACACACCGCCATCACAACTCGCTGCCGTTACCAAGACAACAGGTAGGGGAGTATTCCATGGGGATCAGTGTGCGCGTGTGGGTATAAAGTATAAGTGTGTAAAGAAGAGCGTGCAGGATTCTTCTCTTTCTCTCGTCCTCCCCCCCCAAACAGACCAACTGCTTAATGTCACACTGCCTGTCGGTTTCACGAGCCTAGAATGTTAGATGAGATGGCTGGCAGCCTGGGCTCTCCGTGTGTGAGGGTGGGTGTGTATGTGGGATGGCTGGCAGGCGGGAGCATGATTGCTGTAGAGTGATCGTGTTAATCGAAGTGTGTGTGTGTGTGTGTGTGTGCGCGCGCACACACTTTGCAGTACGATGAGCAATTGGATTATAACCAAGGTGACTCTTGGATCTGATAAAACAAAATGCAGAGAGGCAAAGGAAGAGAAGAGAAAATAAATATAAACCTAAAGAGGCAAATATGGGAAAAGAACAGCAGAAATGGTGTATAATAGATCTGAACTGCACAAATGGAGGCAGTATTACAGGTCAGGTCAGTAGTACAGTATGATTTTGACTCAGTGACTCATTTCCACTATGAGATTTAAATACATGGGTGGATGACAGGATTTAAAAAATAGAAGAAAACAGAAGAGACTATGATTATGTGGCTCTGGAAAAGCTATGAAAAAGGAGAGCGTCACATTATTGCCAAGCCAGCAAGTTGCGCCGTGGCGGCCGTATGCACCGCTGCACCCCAAACTGCTGGAACGTGTATTGATGGCAATGAAACTGTGTTGGGGGAGGACACGGGCTGCCCTGACTGTAGCTCTCGCTCTCTTGTTCTCTCTCGGCTTGATGTTTTATCAGCTTTTTGTTACGACCAGAAGATGAATTATTAAAAAGAATTAGGTTTCAGGGGATGGAGAGTTAAACTGCACAGGATTTTGTGGCTAGATCTACATTTAAGCACTTTTTTTTTTTTTTAAAGCTCTGTGGAAAGACTGTAGCTAGGTTTAGAAAATGAGATCCTATTCCACAAAAGAAGGGGGGGGGGGGGGGGGACACACACCAAGCCAAATCCTGCTAGATAGCTAGCATGCGAGTTGATTGTCGACATTTTTAGGCTAGCTGGAGATCAAAAGTGGGATTTTCACCTGTAAAAGTTGTGAAATTGTTGGAGGGCATTTCCACAAGGAAGGAGGAAAAGAAAAAAAAAAGTTAACGCTAAAAATAGTCTCATCTATCAGGCATTAAAAATCTCACTACACAGGGGGAAAAAAGCTACACTGGGCTAGCATTTAGCTAGATTAGCTAGCTAGATTTTCTTTTTTTTTTAGGTTTCTTATGTTAATTGTGGCGGCATGGTGGTGTAGTGGTTAGCGCTGTCGCCTCACAGCAAGAAGGTCCAGGTTTGAGCCCCGTGACCGGCGAGGGCCTTCCTGTGCGGAGTTTGCATGTTCTCCCCGTGGGTTTCCTCCGGGTGCTCCGGTTTCCCCCACAGTCCAAAGACATGCAGGTTAGGTTAACTGGTGACTCTAAATTGAGCGTAGGTGTGAATGTGAGTGTGAATGGTTGTCTGTGTCTATGTGTCAGCCCTGTGATGACCTGGCGACTTGTCCAGGGTGTACCCCGCCTTTCACCCGTAGTCAGCTGGGATAGGCTCCAGCTTGCCTGCGACCCTGCAGAACAGGATAAAGTGGCTAGAGATAATGAGATGAACGAGATGTTAATTGTTAAAATGTGACCCAGGATAATTCAATATTAAGACGATTCCCAATATTACAAATTAAAATCTATCACTTTGTTTTTAGCAAGCATTGTTCTTTAGCTAAACACTTAAGTTTTTGAAGCTGGATTTGAGAAATGTTTTCCCCCTTCCCATCTCAAATGTCATTACTGAAAATGCTCTAAACCAATTACACAAGGAGAAAGGGAAAAAGAAAAGAAATCTGAACCCTGTTAGGCACAGAAAAGTTTCACTATGCACTAGGCTAACATTTAGCTCGGGAATGTTGTTTATTTTATCAGCTTTAGGTTAGCTTTTCTATGCTAGCTGGAGTTTATTATTTGGCCTTTTCCCTCCCTTAACTCTCATGCCATTCCACATTATGGAAATGCCCGAAACCAGTTTAATAGCAATTAGGCAGTGAAAATCTTATGCAGAAAAACAAAGATGACGCTACACTCAGGTAGTGATGGTTTTGATTTGTCTGTACTGAAGGAGGTTGAATTGATGTATGAAGTATGATCTACAGTAGGAACGTAGACCTCTGCTGCCCAGGAGGTTCTGCATCAGGGGTGTTCTGTAAAGTTATCCTACCTCTTGGATTTGTCCTACCAAGCATACTGCGCATGCGCAGAACACATGACGTCATATCTTGGAATTTGGACCGAGTTTTGTCCTACCGATCAGCTGGGCTTTTGTGCGTATTGGTCGAGTCTTTGGCCGAGTCAAATAATTTGTAATGACTTGTTTTGAATAATAAAACGGTCTGTATGAGAACTTGCTAATTCTGTCACGCAGTGGGCACTGTGCAGTCAAAGTTATGACGGGGCATCGTTTCGTTTGTTTATAAATACTGTATTTTATACGTTTCTGAATTGCAAATATGCCTACATTACGCATTACAAATGCGTGAAATACTCACCGATTTTCTATCAGCCCAGCTGATCGGTAGGACAAAACTCGGTCCAAATTCCAAGATATGATGTCATGTGTTCTACGCATGCGCAGTAGGCTTGGTAGGACAAATCCAAGAGGTAGGACAACTTTACAGAACAACGGATATCCGGGAGCAACAGTCACTGACACAGCTGCTCAGAGATGTTTCTCAGTTTATTGTAGGACAAACATGAGTGTATATCCACATTCAAGACTGATGTAGCTAAATGATTGGAAGATGCTGTGATTTAAGAAGCTGAGTTGTCTGTGTATGACGAGGTAACGTCAATGGGTGATGGAGCATCACATCACAGATCAGGATAACCTTATGGAAACAGAGATGTGTGAGCGAAGATAAATTTCAAGGATTTAGCTAGAACTAGCCAAAACAATTAGCAAGCAAACTGGCCAAAACCAGCTCTCCGTCAGTTAGCATTTAGATAGATAGCACGTTAGCCGACCTATTAATGCTAAAATGCAAATAGTACGGGTTAGCCTAATTAATTAGGACAATCCCCAATTTTAGTTAATTTAATTTAATCCTCAATTTTAGTTAACCTACCCCCATTATTCAGTTTTAGCGAGACATTTATTCATTCATTCATTTAAGCAAATCATGTTCTCCAAATTTCTTACTTTAGCAGAACCCTGCTCTTTAATTAACCTGGCTCGTTTTGAAAATGTTTTTTTTTAGCAAACTTTGGTCTTTAGCAAATCCTGTATTTTTAATTTTTATTTTAAAACCAAGTCTTGTTCATTAGCAACCCAGTTTTTAACAAATCTCAATCTCTCTCTGTTTATCTCAACAGCAAACCTTGTTTTGGTGGTGCAGTGGTTAGCTCCATCACCTCACAGCAAGTGTGAATGTGATCGGCTGGCTCTCGGTTTCTCTGTAGCCAGGGTTCCGTTGCAGTTTTCCGCAAAATAGATGCGGCATTTAAAAAATTTCAATGAAAACACAACCACGAATGGTTTGTTTCTCCAATGAGTAAATGATGTGCGATTAAAGCTGGTCCTGTGATAATACTTACAGCGCGTCCTTTTTCAGAAAGTCAGTGTTTCTGTTCGGTCTTCCTGTCATGGGACTTAAATGCCGAAAATGTGTTTCCATTTCAGTTTTGTGAAATATTTCTTTATTGAATCATAATCAAGCATAAAAACATTTTTGCAATATTTCAGTTTTTTAAATGAACGTCTGAAGTAACGTTTCCGTTACTCGTTTTTTAGTTCGCGATTTCAAATTGTGCATCAAGTACATTAATGGAAAGATGGCTACTGTTAGTCCTGTGATAGACTGGTGATCTATCCTGGGTGTACCCCAGATAGTCTCTCGCCCAATGCCAGCTCACCTGTGACCTGCAATGCATAAGTGGTAGACAGCAGCAGAACCCGAGGTAATGGTATGAAACTTAATAAGCCAAAGTGCAAAACTACTGTCAAGCAGAATAGCTTTACTCGACGCATTATAAACCCATGGAATAGCTTACCAGAGAGCATCATCTCCCCCAGTATCCCCTCATTTGGGCGCAGACTAGATCAGCATCGGGCTAAACTGGACCTGAAATTCAATTTCGAAGCTCCTCTAGACCTAAAAACCTGTCAAAACCAACCACTCAACAGATCTGGATATATACGACCAATAGGACCTTCTTCCAGGACTCCTCTATGTATATAGTATGTACAGTGCTCAGCGTAAATGAGTACACCCCCCTTGAAAAGTAACATTTTAAACAATATCTCAATGAACACAAACAATTTCCAAAATGTTGACAAGACAAAGTTTAATATAACATCTGTTTAACTTATAACGTGAAAGTAAGGTTAATAACATAACAGATTACGCATTTTTTTCAGTTTTACTCAAATTAGGGTGGTGCAAAAATGAGTACACCCCACAACAAAAACTACTACATCTAGTACTTTGTATGGCCTCCATGATTTTTAATGACAGCACCAAGTCTTCTAGGCATGGAATGAACAAGTTGGCGACATTTTGCAACATCGATCTTTTTCCATTCTTCAACAATGACCTCTTTTAGTGACTGGATGCTGGATGGAGAGTGATGCTCAACTTGTCTCTTCAGAATTCCCCATAGGTGTTCGATTGGGTTCAGATCAGGAGACGTACTTGGCCACTGAATCACTTTCACCCTGTTCTTCTTCAGGAATCCAACAGTGGCCTTAGATGTGTGTTTAGTCATGTTGGAAAAGTGCACGACGACCAAGGGCACGGAGTGATGGTAGCATCTTCTCTTTCAGTATAGAGCAATACGTCTGTGAATTCATGATGCCATCAATGAAATGCAGCTCCCCGACACCAGCAGCACTCATGCAGCCCCACATAAGGACACTGCCACCACCATGTTTCACTGTTGGCACCAGGCATTTTCCTTTGTACTCCTCACCTTTGCGACGCCATACAGTTTTGAAGCCATCAGTTCCAAAAACATTTATCTTGGCCTCATCACTCCAGAGTATAGAGTCCCAGTAGTCTTCATCTTTGTCAGCATGGGCCCTGGCAAACTCTAGGCGGGCTTTTTTGTGCCTGGGCTTTAGGAGAGGCTTCTTTCGTGGACGGCATCCATGCATGTCATTCCTCTGCAGTGTACGCCGCATTGTGTCACGGGAAATAGTCGCCCCGGTTTGGCTTTCTACTTCTTTAGATAACTGCAGTGAACTTGCATGCCGATTTTCTTCAACCCTTCTCATCAGAAGACGCTCCTGTCGAGGTGTTAACTTCCGTGGACGACCTGGACGTCTCTGTGAGATGGTTGCAGTTCCATCTTTCTTAAATTTTTGTACCACTTTTGTTACAGTATTCTGACTGATAAGTAAAGCTTTGCTGATCTTGTAGCCTTCACCTTTGTGGTGGAAAGAAATTATTTTCTTTGGGGAATTCTGAAGAGACAAGTTGAGCATCACTCTCCATCCAGCATCCAGTCACTAAAAGAGGTCATTGTTGAAGAATGGAAAAAGATTGATGTTGCAAAATGTCGCCAATTTTTTCATTCCATGCCTAGAAGACTTGGTGCTGTCATTAAAAATCATGGAGGCCATACAAAGTACTAGATGGAGTAGTTTTTGTTGTGGGGTGTACTCATTTTTGCACCACCCTAATTTGAGTAAAACTGAAAAAAAAAATGTGTAATCTAAGTTATATTATTAACCTTACTTTCCCGTTACAAGTTAAACAGATGTTATATTAAACTTTGTCTTGTCAACATTTTGGAAATTGTTTGTGTTCATTGAGATATTGTTTAAAATGTTACTTTTCAAAGGGGGTGCACTCATTTACGCTCAGCACTGTATAGAGATCTTGCAGTCACGTGACCGGAAAGTACACAACCCCCATCTTGTCGGTCAAAAACACCACTGAATACTGCTGCACTCGTGTACAGAATGGATCAATTTCAACCGACGGACTACACGGCTCATTTTTCTAATGAACAGATAACTAGATATACGTCTAAAATAAACGATCTACAGATTAGTGACCCTTATGGCTTACCGGACGGAGTTTTCACGACCGGATTTTGAACTGCCAGCGGAATACCCGGACGTGTATGATTACCTCATCAACTTTCACTCGCTGTTCAGTGGTGAAGCACTGCGTGCTTATAAATCTCTGGACAGTTATCTTTACAGAAATTCAGGATTTGTCAGCGACTCAGATGTTGCATCTTGTAAACAAGAAAACAACAATCCTCACTGGATGGGTAAGTCACTTAAGTATTGAGTATAGCACTGACCAGCCGATTATAGAATAGAATAAGGTAATTCCAAATCGTCCGTCTTGTTTACATGGATCTGGCGTTGGAGAGGTAGAGGCTTGGCAGTGGAGGTTTGAGTAGCTGTTTTCTGAGCTTAGTCAACAGGCCGGCTCTGCCTGTAGCCTCGCTTCTGCTCCCGGCGCCACCTCCTTCCCTTTGCTTCTGATAACAATTCACGGAGACCCAGCTGGTCTCGCCCGGAATGTTTTTTTTTTCTCGTCCGGAATGTTGTGCATGCGATGGAAATCGCTACAAACCGTCATTTTCTGCTGGAAACCAATGTCCAGTAAGTCCATACGGTTGTAGTGGATATTGAAGTCTGGTACAGACGAACAACACGCAAAAATACACACAAAAAACAAAAAACGTGCACAGGTAGGGAGAGCTTGTAGCCACAGCCGTTGTAGTAGAATTGTATATAGTAGGGTTTTCCAGAAGAAAAGGTAGAAGTAAAAGCAGAAGTAGAACCAGAAGTAGAAGTAGAAGGCGGAATATGGCGTTTGACCGACACGATGGCGTCTGTCACAATCTGGATCGGCTGTGACGTCACATGCAAGTGCTCCATAATGAATGAATGAACGAACCAGAAGGGCACTCAGTAGAGTGCATACCTCCATCAAGCCACATAACATCAAAAATTAAAAAAAAAAAAAAATAATAATCACTTGACTCTAGGATAATACTAAAGCTGTACAACAAATTTCATCAAAATTTATTTCACTACTTTTTGAGTTACATTGGGAACACAGGGGAAAAAAAAATCCTGGATCCAAATACATATCTGGATTTGAATCAAAATCTAATAAATTGTTCCTTGGCCCATGGATCACCTTTCCTCAAAATTTCATCAAAATACATTCACTGCTTTTTGAGTCGTGTTGGGAAAAGACAAACAAACGGAGGTGAAAACATAACCTCAGACAAAGATGGCAGAGATAATGAATGAATGGGTTTTTTTCCGCAAGTCTTCATCAGAAAACCTGTTTTTAGCGAGTCTTGTTTTTTGAGCAAATCTTATTCATTAGCAAACCTGTTTTTTTTAAAACCAAAACAAACAAACCTCGTTTTCAGCAAATCGTTCTCTTATCCTGCAATCTTATGCGAAACCTGTATAATAATGACATCTTCACTGATAACACATGACAAGATCCAAAGGAACAGAAAATGGAGATGGCAGGTTTTTATAACGTACCCGGAGGGACGGCATCCCCTCACGCCTCCTCTCATACCGAGCCTTGCTTACAAAAGCCAGATCGGTTTTATCCGCACATGGAAGCGCCGTACCGAAAGGAAAATTTTTTAATAAAACTGGTTAGGAAACAGCAGCGGCGGCGGCAGTTCATCGCTGATATACACAAATCTCATTTATATGCTAAAATCCACATTTAGTTGTATTAAAGTGACCAGGAGTGATTTTCATTTAAGGCAATTCACTTTAAGTCAATTCAGAACACTTTAAATCTCGTATGCAAATATGCAAGGAGTGGAACAATAAATTATTAATGCACAAGATCTTGTGGAAAAAGAAGTAGACTATGTTGCTTGGAAAGCAAATCTGGCTTTGAAAAACAATGCCCACATTTACATAAATTTTATTGGAAATCACAATGAAGGGCAGTGACTTATTTTATAATGTTTTTTTTTTCCTGTGCATGTTTTCTTTAAACAAGAATTAAACTTGCTCGTCAATGCCAAAACTCATGGTTGAGTCTATATTTGACCTTTGAACTTATGACCCATGTGAGCTCGTCTGATATCCCGAGGCGTGCATCACCCCAGTATGGGCTGTCTCCATGGCAACAAGGCATTTGCTCCTGAAATGGTGAGTGAGAGAGAGAATATAGGCATGCAGCATGGGGCTGCTAATGATCCTCTTACACACACACACACACACACACACACACACACACACCTGACTCAGTTTTCCAACTCGGCCTGAATAAACACACATCCTCATTACATGTTTCCATGCAAACAAGCAAACCCTTAAACTCCACTCCTGCTTGAAAAATCCCTGTTCCATTTTCTTCCTATTCCTTTCACCCTCTGTTCCTTCTATATAAAATTCCTCATAAATAAATTCAACGCTTAAGCCCTCTTCCCGTGCTTCATCTCACCTCTCCCCTCCACTCCCCCAGCCTTCGTTCTCGCCTTCGCTCTCAGCCTAAAAAATTCGGGTTTTGGCATCTTGGCTCATGTCTCAAGAGTCATTATCATATTTCAAAATGTTTCTGTTCAACACATTCATTTACATGCCGCGTGTGTGCGTATGCGTGCGTGCGCGCACACGCATGCGGCCGCCCACAAGACAGACTGCTGCTCATCACACAAATGTTGTTAACTGCAGGAAATCACATTCTGCTCATTAAATTTCAAACAGAAAGCTTGAAAGCAAAAAAAAAAAGAATTAAAAAAAAAAAAAAACGCGTCTTTAAAGTCAGCAGATTTTCACTCTCACCAGTAACATTTTCCCATCAGCACCCAATTTATATTTATTATAAAATCAAATCAATAATAAATATCCTTCTCCACACCAGGGATGATTGAACAGGTTTCAGCAGCGACTTTGTGCATCCAGAGAACACATTGAGACATTTTCTGAACTTGGATAAGCACAGGATTTTCCCAATGATCACCGAATCCTGCAAATCTGTGTACAAATGCGAATAAATTCCTCACCACCTTCTGAACATGAGGAGTCAAGATAGCATTTAAAAAGGCAGGAGGTGAAAAGATCCAGTTAAGCTCTCTTTACTGTAGGATTTTCAGCGTCTCGGACAAAAATCGCATACAGTTAAGGAAGTCTTTGGTTGCGAGTTGAGATCTGCTCACTTAGAACCCAAAAGACAGATGATGACAAAATGAGCCCTGCTACAATGCTTGTCTAAAAGCCAACAACAGACGGATGTCCTAGGATTACATAAAACGCATGGGACAGCTACAAATATACTACACTGTCAGATATAGGGGTATAGGAGGAGTCCATTTCTGTCCCCCAAGGTACAATCCAGTGTTGTAGTCGAGTCACTAAACCTCGAGTCCGAGTCATTAAAGAAAATTTCGAGTCGAGTTCACTATTGATCCGAGTAGAATCTGACAAGCCCCGCCCACTAACAACAAGGCAAATAACATGATACAGGGTTAGCACTAGCTACGGTAGTTCATTGGTCAGCAAGCAAGCCCCGCTATCAACAGAGCAATGAACACAGCATGTCTCTTCCTCCTCTGGGTGGAGTCTTGCCAAATGACGATTGGAGTCCGAGGTCGTCCCTGTCGTCTCCTCGATAGTCTTCTACATATGAAAGACATAGCAGTGCATTTTTTCCCACTGCATGAGAAGTCTGTATAAGCAAAGTGGACAATCCTAGCGGCGTCTCTCCAGGCATTTTAGCACCACGTTTAACGTTAGTTTGTTCCTGAACATGACGTATGAACAGGTCAATGTGCATTCTCTTGCACAAAAGTAGTATAAAAATTAATGTAAATATAAATCTCATCTCATTATCTCTAGCCGCTTTATCCTTCTACAGGGTCGCAGGCAAGCTGGAGCCTATCCCAGCTGACTACGGGCGAAAGGCGGGGTACACCCTGGACAAGTCGCCAGGTCATCACAGGGCTGACACATAGACACAGACAACCATTCACACTCACATTCACACCTACGGTCAATTTAGAGTCACCAGTTAACCTAACCTGCATGTCTTTGGACTGTGGGGGAAACCGGAGCACCCGGAGGAAACCCACGCGGACACGGGGAGAACATGCAAACTCCGCACAGAAAGGCCCTCGCCGGCCACGGGGCTCGAACCCAGGACCTTCTTGCTGTGAGGCGACAGCGCTAACCACTACACCACCGTGCCGCCTAAATATAAATCTCTTATGCCAAATTATTATAGCAGGTTACAAAAAAATAAAGAAAAATATCAGAGTCCTCGTCTCCAATTTACGAGTCCGAATGCAGTTATTGCACGAGTCCAAGTCCGAGTCATCAGCGCTCAAGTCAAGTCACGTCACAAGTCCTTAAAATTACGGCACGAGTCAGACTCGAGTACAACAAGCCAATTCGCATGTAGACTTGGATTTGGGGAACTATATGGCTTCGAGTTGGAGAAGTTTATCGCTTGTTCCTGTTAAGTAAGGTAGTTAATAACGAATGTAATGGAAACATAATGCAAAGTGTTACACAAAGCTACTTTGCTCAAGTTAGCCAGTATCCTGAAAGAATTGCCAGAATGTCCCTCAAATACAAGAGGCTTATTTCACCATCCTAATTGCAAAAGTCTACAGAAATAATGCAAAAAAAAAAAAAAAAAGGAACATTCTGCAGCTGTAATAACAGATCATGTAGAAACTTTTAAGCTTGACAAATGGAACAGGAGTTTTTGTCTTCTTTGCCCAACATTTCAGCACGTTTTCATATTTTAACACTCATTCACTTGCAAGAGGGTTAAGACTGTTGACAAGCAAATGCCAATGTTCCATATTAGATAAAAGTCAGATAAATTAACATGTCATTTAGTCAGAGGTTGCTGTATAACACATGCAGGTACATTTATGGACCAGAGAAAACAATAGACCTGAAGTGAGTAGAACCAACAGTGTCAAGTGTTTGGCTTTTAAAATCTCGTCTTGTCACTTATCCAACCTTTCGCTCCGGTGTGTATTGTGATTGGCTTCACCATTTACATTTATGGAGCATTTCTGTCCAGACTTTTGCCTGGCCAGTGACCGAATTTTTTGCAGTTTACTCCATGAACACACAGTCTTTCAAGTGTGTATCGGGTGTGCAAAACCCAAAATAGGAAAGGTTCAAAGACGACTTTAGCAACAAACATAGCGTGTCACTTCCTTCTCTGGGTGGAGTCTTGCCAAATGACGATTGGAGTTCGAGGTTGTCCCCGTCGTCTCCTCGATAGTTCTTCTACATATGGAACACATCGCAGTGCATTTTTTCCCACTGCACGAGAAGTCTGTATAAGCAAAGCAGACAATCCTAGCGGCGTCTCTCCAGGCATTTTAGCACCACGTTTAATGTTAGTTTGTTCCTGAACATGACGTATGAACAGGTCAATGTGCATTCTCTTACACAAAATTAGTATAAAAATTAATGTAGATATAAATATCTTATGCCAAATTATTATGCCATGTTACAAAAAATAAAGAAAAAAAAAATCACAGTCCTTGTCTCCAATTTACAAGTCCGAATGCAGTTAACGCATGAGCCCGAGTCATCAGTGCTCAAGTCTGAGTCAAGTCACGAGGCCTTAAAATTAGGGCACGAGTCGGACTCGAGTACTATAAGCCTGGTACAATCTACACTAATGTACCCCCTTGGGCTCATTATTGGATTTCAGGGTAACTACGTTTTTAGGGCCAATAAGGTACATACATGTTCCCAAACAGTATATAAAAGGGTACAAATACATACTTTAGAGGGTACTGATCCAGTGACAAGCCATCGTACCCCTAAAGATACAACAGTTGACTTTATTTTCTGAGAGTGTCGTGACAATGGCGAAACATAAACGAAACATACTAATGGACAGAAAAATATCCTTATCATTTCAAGCGCAGTAATTTTCATTAAATCACAGGTCTACTGTTAGAGGATCATCATATAATCTGACATGGAGGACACGACTATTATAAAATTCAGTCACAATTTTATAACGATCATAATACTAACAAGCAGTGGCAGCTGCTGGTTTTTAAAACAGGGGAAGCCCATTTTACGCATTCATCGTAAAACCTGTAGGCCGGATATCAAAGCATAGAAAGGTGTGCCCCATTAGCATAGTGAACTAGACAACCCTACCTAGTGGCAGAAAGTATTTTTGCTTGTACATTTCATGTTATAGTCTGGCTTGCCAGGCTAGTGCCTCATATCCTTAATCAAAAATATCAAACATCCAAAAATCACTGGCTATTCAACAAAGAGCCTTGAACAATTATACCCTGATACGCAACACAGAGTCTTTAACACAACACCCAGCTGTGCAACACATCCTTGAACATCTTCTGCAACACAGTCTGGAAATTCATAACCAGGTAGGCTATGCAACACACAGAACCTTGAATATTATACCCAGGTATAACCTATAACACAGAGCCCACCATTCTCTTAACATTACTGAACAATATACACACTTCAGATTCATGAACATGAACACTATTTATACACAAATTCTGCCCTCCGCTCCTTTTCCAGAAAATGGTCTGTGACCCTGTCATACCAGCTGGTTGTGCTTTCCAGAGACTTCACCAATTTCTGTTAGCAGCTAGCACTGCAGATCCCAATAAGGCTCAAGCTAGCTTACAACCAGATTGAACTACAAATGAAATAAACGAGTGAATTCACGAATGATCAAACTGATAGAATGGATGAAAGTTAACGGAGCACAACGAGTAATATTTACATTTATTTACAGAGTAATGTACAGAGACATCAATGAGAAGAAACGTTTATATGAAAAGAAAGTCGGACAGCACTTTGGCACACGACTACACTTTCTCGACATCCGCTGGGGACTGACTGATCATACTTACGTGTTCCTTGCCGAAGTACCGCCCTCCTCATGTCTTTCAAACACTACCTCCAATAATCCTTCATCAGCCCGGCTTCTTGTCCCTCCCACTGTCTCGTTTAGTCCCAGAGAAGCCCGGCTTCCCTGGAAGTGACAATTTTGTCGATTTTAACCGATAACAACTAGCCGAAATTGGCTGTTCAGAGCCGTCTCATAGACTGCAACGGATACCCGGCTGCCAGCCATAGAGCCCATTGAAATAAGAAAGGTTACAGCCAGTGTTGCCAGATTGGGCGGTTTTAAGTGCATTTTGGAAGGTTTTGATTGAACATATTTTGGCTGGAAAATGTCAGTAGTATCTGGCAACGCTGGTTACAGCCTGGCAGCAAAGGTGATTCTCGTAGCGAACTGCAAGTTCGTCAGACATCACTCAAATAAGTTACAGGATAGTTATGAACGTAAATACAATCTTGGGCATATATTACATGTTATGTAAGTTATTGTTTTAATGAGAATTCAACGTCGTAGATGCCACAGTTTGGGGAGAGAATTTTAGGGGAAGCTCGGCTTCCCTTGTTGTCTCTGAGAAATCGCCCCTGCTAACAAGTAATAATCTTAAAAGGTTGCAGTAATCGCACAATCGCAATGTAAAACCAGCTTTAAATGTTTAAGGCAGTTATTTGACCACTTTTGTTACTCATAGTAATAAAGAAACATCTGTGAAACCCAAAACAATAAATGTCTTGTTGGTACAAGATTATTTGCTTTGTTTTCTGCATTTCATTTAGATCCTCATGCTTTCTGTACTTGAATGTGGCGTGAAATCAGTTCTGCGTCTCTCCTCTTAGTCATCAGTGGCGTTGCTGTAACTATCTATATTTAAACCCAGACTCTGTGGTGAACTGCCCTCCAGAGAGCCATGATGGAGAAATGCGTTTAAATTAAGACAGGAATAAAACTCAGGGCGTGCCATTCTAGAAAAATAAGCAATTGAAATAGTGGTATGTTAAATCAGAGTTACTGTTCTCACCCTATAATGGATTTTCCAATAAGAGCACATCCCACAGTGCTTTATTCCTCCGATAACATGCCGATTACATTTTTAAAAAGTAATTAACAAATGACGCATAAGTTTTATTCATTTATAGTTAATGTTTTACAACATCCTGTTACTGTAACCACTTCTGTTACTTATAACAGCAGACCTTCCCTCACCAGCCACTCTCTCTCTCTCTCTCTCTCTGATGGTCTTGAAAAGACAAAAAAAAAAAGAAAGCAGCTGAAAGCCTAAATCATTCCATCCTGAAGTGCACTTAAAACATAAAGGAACAGTTTTACTTCTATAGTACCAGTCAAAACTTTGTACACTCCTACTCATTCATGGGTTTTTCTGTATTTTGACTGTTTTCTATATTGTAGAACAATACTGAAGCCATCAAAACTATGAAATAACATCCAGAACACACACACAATATATATCAGCTGGGAGGTCCGTATCGTGAAATACCGACTGAGGTCTTGAAAGTACTGACCGAGGCCCTCTGGGCCAAGGTCACGGTATTTCACCATACAGATCGACCTTAAGCTGGTAAATAATATATTTATTTTTTTCTTTAACAAATTCTAACAGAAAACGAGAGCGCCCGAAAGGGAAAACCGAGCCGAGTCGCCATTTTGAATACTCATTCACAGCTGTAATGCAAATGGCTTCCTCCTTGGTATACAAGTGCACTTCCATGGCAGGAAAAAAAAAATACATTTTGCCGCCTATGTAGTCACCTATTTATACAAAATTGAGTCATTCAGGATTCAGCCATGTTTTTGCTCGGTGTTAGCAATAGTTACAGGTTTTTAGCTTTCTCATGAAATGTTTTCTTTTATTTCTTCTTCCTCAGGGTAGTAAAACTCGCTTTCGCTGTGAAGGCTGTCATTATCACTATCCATAATGTAAAATTAATGCTATTCTCCTGAGAAATGCTGGCAAAAATTTCTAAGATTTTTGATAATCTTATAAATAAATCTTATTAAAAAAAAAATAAAAAAATAAAAAATGTTGACCAAAAAAAAAAAAATGCTACGATGTTTGTTGTTGTGAATGAGCGAGTCGCCAGAGGTCCGTAACCGGGGTCCGTATCGTAGGATACGGACCCGCTCGCCAGCCAATCAGAGCGCAGGATTTGATGGAAACTGGACCGTGAAAAAATAAATGGAATTATGTGGTAAACAAAAAAGGGTTTAAAAAAAAAAAAAAAAACCTGAAATGCGTTTTCATAGTTTAGATTCTTCAGCATAGCCAGCATTTACCTTCATGACGCTTTGCACACTATCGGCATTATCTTAACCAGCTTCATGAGGTTGTCACCTGGAATGCTTTTCAATTACCAGGTGTGCTGCGTCAAAAGTTAATTAGTGGACGAGTTTCTTGGCTTCTTAATGTGTTTGAGATCAAATAGTAAATCATAAATAATAAAAATAATAAATAAATAAAATAGCTCTATTCCACAACTGTAGTAATCCATATTACATCAAGAACCACTCAACTAAGTAAAGAGAAACGACATCCATCATTACTTTAAGACATGAAGTGACTCAATTAATAAAAATAAAGAAAATACATTGAATTAGGAGGTGTCCAGACTGTTGACTGACACTGTTAGTGTTACAAGGCCCTGACACCGGAGAATCTTTCTTTGAGAAAAATAAATAAATAAATAAATAAATAAATAAAACCCCTATCAACGATTATATGCTTTAATTTGTTAAGCAACACAGATTTTTATCTATATTTATATACAGATTTATGAAGAGTATTCACAATTCAAATCCCTGTGCATGTTGTTACTGTCAAAACGATAAAGATTTGCAGCTGGAAATACCGTCAAAGCTGCTGTTAAAGAAAAATCTAATCAAATCAACACCTTCTGACCAATCAGATTTAAGAACTCAACAGTACTGTAGTATAACTTATTATTCCAACCACATTCACTGGATAGGAGCAATCGTGCGCTCTGATTGGCTTCTCTACTACTAGGATATCAGCTCATATACCGCGAGTAGAGAAAAACAAAATGGCGGAGCGTGTTGCTGAACTAACTGAGGACAAAATTTAAAAAAAAAAAAAAAAAAAAAAAAAAAAAAACCCTCCTCGAAAACAAAACTGAAAAAAAGCAAAAAATGAGGAATAAAAGTATTGAATGTTAAGAATGTATCTTTATTTTTCAAGAATTATTATGATTGCATTTTTCACAAATTGCTCCGTCATTTCCCCGGTTTGTTTACATTCTAAGCGTAAATGTGTTAGACGGTTTGTATAAAGTTTTTATTTATTGAATTTGCAAAAATTTTTTTAAAAAAATGCTCCGTTTCTCAAAATCCAGTGAATGTGGATAGAATAAAACAGTTATTCCACTCAATCTCATGGTAAATGGATTATAGCAGACTTGGTGCTACACGCCTCGTCGGCTTTCAGCTCATGTATGACTCGATTTCATGGAATAACTTAATTATACACTTTAATTTGTTAAGCAACACAGATGTATAAGGGTCCGTCTCAGAAACTGGTCTCTCATTTGGGACATTATGGTCAAAAAATTAATTTTCTAATTTTACTATTTTATTTACATTTCCCTAACACTCAATGTTTCTTTTGTCATGTTTAATAAGAATAAAGATAGTATCTTGCTTTATCTGGCCTCCACTGTGGAAAATCTTTTTGATTACAATTCAAATGCTTTTGTAAAATTGATTTACATATAAAATAACTCCATCATGAAGAATTAAAGCCCCTCCTTCACAGATGAGTGAAAACATTGAATAAATTTCCTCTTTTTGATTGCTTGGGTTAAAAATGCCAAATGATGATGACTGAATTGATTATTCACTTAAATATGAATAATATGATACATTTTGGGTATTTGATATGGCGAAATAGGACACAATGGAAAAATCAAGAACACACCGGAAAGATGAGAATAACGGCGGTGGTAAAAGAACAGCGACTGTACCGGCTGAAGGTCGCGCGGGTCTCTGCTGCGGCGCGCGAGCAACGGGACATCACTACCGCACCGGATGGAGCGGGGGCGGGGCAAAATGACTGGCCGTAGATTCTATCAAAAGTTCGATCTAAATTGACCATGGTTGCAAAATATTGGCCAAAAATACGCAAACACTACGAAATATGAAAGTAAGATGAAAAAGAAACATTCTATTGCCTTATACTGCAAGACTAAAACAAAAAACTGTCAAAACTCACCTTTTCAGCGATAACGTCCGAACAGATCGCTCGCGTAACAGAAAGACTGCAAATGGAAGCACGATCGACTTCTAACTGTTGGAGTGGAAAATTCCATTCTACACATGCAAATTGTTAATGTGTGTCCTTCCCCGCACACAAATAACACGCTACGGTAAAAAATAGACCACAACTCATTTTATAGCTCAGAAACTCATACAAGACCAGCTACCATCGTAACATATTCTGTAAGAAACATATTCTATACCTAACGTTCAGCTTTCGTTGGGGAAGAAAAAAAAAAAAAAATCGCAGATTTAAAACTAAATTTTTATATGGCGTAGTGATTTGAAGTTACTACCGTATTTTTCGGACTATAAGTCGCACTTTTTTTCATGGTTCGGCTGGCAATGCGACTTATACTCCGGTGCGACGTATATATGTTTTTTTTTTTTTTTTTTCACCGCGGAATAACTGGAGCTGATGCTGAGTCTGACAACAGCCACGCAGAAGAAGAGGAAACGGCGCTTCATCTGCCGCTGGAGGCAGAGTTGTTCAGAAGCGACACCGAGGATGAGGAATTCAATGGATTTGCTGATTTGGAGTGAAATCATCAGCTTGATAAACTTGATTGACCTGTGTTATTATTATTAATGATAGGGCTATAGTTATTTAAATAAGTTATGTAGTGATTTTAGGCAGTGCTTAATTTGTGAAGTGGGAGGTCCCGGAACGCAGGAGGTGGGTGGGTCCGGCGACTCAAAAAAAAAAAAAAAAAAAAAAAAAAAGGTGGGGGGTGGTTTACTATAACTTTACGCACACGCGCTTATTGTGTGTGTAAAATAATAATAATAATAATAATAATAATAATAATATCAGACATTATGATCTTAGAAAACGCTTTAGTGACAAACAGTTACAGACAGTAATATGTCGTGATATTATATTATAAAATATTAATTTTTATTAGTCTATATATTAAATTATATATATTACATTTATCTTCTAAAATAACAGACTGTACTCATCACAACCGGTTTATTTCACCATTGGAGATCAGATCACACAAGACATGAGTTAAATGACTCTTTTTAAGGATTTAAGTAGGGGATTTAAAAGCGGTTGTTTTTTTTTTTTTTTCACTAGACGGTTGTCTTTGGAGATGATATACCTATAGCCTACTTGACCTCTGATTTGATGAAATAAAATTCGACAAAAATGAAGAATGACTCTCCTCGATGATGACTACAGCTTTAATAACACAGATGAAAGAGCCATGGGGCGATAATAAGCCCTACCGGTAAAAATATTCTAAAAGCAAACTGGTTAATGCATCAGTAATAGGCTACTAATATTAGTTATAATAATAATATAGGCTATTAGTAATAACGATAGTGATAGTATTAAAGATAGTAGTAGATATTTAAAATAATCAGACTAGGCTACTTACAGGGCAAAGGGCGCGTTATCACTGCCCAGCTGTTCGGTTATTAAATAAACAATGCAGTCACGCAGTAACCACGCGCCGCTTATCAGATACAATCACAGATTCTATGGATAGAATAACCCTTCAAAAAAGTGCGACTTATAGTCCGGTGCGACGTATATATGTTTTTTTCGTCTTCATAATGTATTTTTTGGCTGATGCGACTTAAACTCCGGAGCGACGTATAGTCCGGAAAATACGGTACTTTTGGTGAGGTAGTGACCTCGACCCTGAGGCTTTCCGTTTAGATCAAAACACACGATCGTATTGGTTTTGGGTTTGCGGAAAATGGAGTTACAACGGTGATCAAATACAACCCCGATTCCAAAAAAGTTGGGACAAAGTACAAATTGTAAATAAAAACGGAATGCAATAATTTACAAATCTCAAAAACTGATATTGTATTCACAATAGAACATAGACAACATATCAAATGTCGAAAGTGAGACATTTTGAAATTTCATACCAAATATTGGCTCATTTGAAATTTCATGACAGCAACACATCTCAAAAAAGTTGGGACAGGGGCAATAAGAGGCTGGAAAAGTTAAAGGTACAAAAAAGGAACAGCTGGAGGACCAAATTGCAACTCATTAGGTCAGTTGGCAATAGGTCATTAACATGACTGGGTATAAAAAGAGCATCTTGGAGTGGCAGCGGCTCTCAGAAGTAAAGATGGGAAGAGGATCACCAATCCCCCTAATTCTGTGCCGACAAATAGTGGAGCAATATCAGAAAGGAGTTCGACAGTGTAAAATTGCAAAGAGTTTGAACATATCCTCTACAGTGCATAATATCATCAAAAGATTCAGAGAATCTGGAAGAATCTCTGTGCGTAAGGGTCAAGGCTGGAAAACCATACTGGGTGCCCGTGATCTTCGGGCCCTTAGACAGCACTGCATCACATACAGGCATGCTTCTGTATTGGAAATCACAAAATGGGCTCAGGAATATTTCCAGAGAACATTATCTGTGAACACAATTCACCGTGCCATCCGCCGTTGCCAGCTAAAACTCTATAGTTCAAAGAAGAAGCCGTATCTAAACATGATCCAGAAGCGCAGACATCTTCTCTGGGCCAAGGCTCATTTAAAATGGACTGTGGCAAAATGGAAAACTGTTCTGTGGTCAGACGAATCAAAATTTGAAGTTCTTTATGGAAATCAGGGACGCTGTGTCATTCGGACTAAAGAGGAGAAGGATGACCTAAGTTGTTATCAGCGCTCAGTTCAGAAGCCTGCATCTCTGATGGTATGGGGTTGCATTAGTGCGTGTGGCATGGGCAGCTTACACATCTGGAAAGACACCATCAATGCTGAAAGGTATATCCAGGTTCTAGAGCAACATATGCTCCCATCCAGACGACGTCTCTTTCAGGGAAGACCTTGCATTTTCCAACATGACAATGCCAAACCACATACTGCATCAATTACAGCATCATGGCTGTGTAGAAGAAGGGTCCGGGTACTGAACTGGCCAGCCTGCAGTCCAGATCTTTCACCCATAGAAAACATTTGGCGCATCATAAAACGGAAGATACAACAAAAAAGACCTAAGACAGTTGAGCAACTAGAATCCTACATTAGACAAGAATAGGTTAACATTCCTATCCCTAAACTTGAGCAACTTGTCTCCTCAGTCCCCAGACGTTTACAGACTGTTGTAAAGAGAAAAGGGGATGTCTCACAGTGGGAAACATGGCCTTGTCCCAACTTTTTTGAGATGTGTTGTTGTCATGAAATTTAAAATCACCTAATTTTTCTCTTTAAATGATACATTTTCTCAGTTTAAACATTTGATATGTCATCTATGTTCTATTCTGAATAAAATATGGAATTTTGAAACTTCCACATCATTGCATTCCATTTTTATTTACAATTTGTACTTTGTCCCAACTTTTTTGGAATCAGGGTTGTATTTTGCATGATGTTTTATTCCGGTTATGATTATTCTGTGAGCGCACCAATCCTTAGGTGTATAAAGTTACAACTTAAAATACAATTAGTGATAACTGTAGACTTTTCAGTGGACTACAACCTTTTTAAGGGAATGCGACGTAGTCAACCATTTATCATGCCCCAGATCAAGCCGCCATTTTTCCACAAATTTGCAGAATTTTTGCCAAATTCTGAATAGAGTATTCACATTAAAGATTTAGTTTTATCTGTATTATTTCTTTCATCATTTTATTTCAAATTAAAACCAACATCACCATTCAAAACCGTATAGTTTATTGACTGAGTATATTTAGTGGGGGACCCCCACTGTACCCAGTTTCTGAGACAGACCCATCCATCCATCCATACAAACACACACACACTTATGAAGAGTATTCATTCAAATCCCTGTGTACGTTGTTACTGTAAAAACAACGATTTGCAGCTGGAAATGCCGTCAAAGCTGCTGTTCAAGAAAATTAAAAATCAAATCAAAACCTTCTGACCAAACAGATTTAAGAATTTAACAGCACTCTGATACAACTTTTATTAACAATTTACATATACAGTCCTGTGCAAAAGTCTTAAGCACATGTAAAGAAATGCTGGAGACCAAAAATGGCTTTAAAAAATAATGAAATGAAATGTTTCAACATTAAAAACAAACAAACAAACAAACAAACAAAACTCCCAGCAGTAATCCATAATGAATGAAAAAAGTCAATATTTAGCATGAGAAGACCCTTTGCTTTAAAAAAAAAAAAAAAGTCTCAGGTACAATGAGTGCAGTTTTATAAAGAAATGAGCTGTAGGTTTCTTGCAGAACCAGCCATAGTTCTTCTGGACACTGTCACACTTGCCTCCTCATTTTGCACCAAAACCCAGTAGCCTTCATCAGGTTTTCTTTTTCAATCTGAAAAGTGCTCTCTTATGGAATATGCTGCTCAGATACAAACTTTTTTCCTGTAACATTTAATTTTGTGCTGGAAAATGAATGTTTGGAACTCTAAAATGTTTTTGTACTGACTCGATAATGTAGAAGTAATCAAATAGAAATCTGTAACAAAGTTTGTATGAAAGAAAAAAAAAAATAGGGGGCCTAAGACTTTTGCACCGTACTGTATCCAAGTGAATAGAAACACATGGACGTTGCAGTCCACGGTGTCAATCAGATCACTGGATCAATATTTAAATTTGATTTGATCAATATTCACAGAAAAATAAACCCCTAGGTTGCCTAATTCAGTCCACCATATGGTACTCGGTTATCCAACACGGCTATTAATGCACTGTTGCCTGTTAATTAACGTCCATCTTACCATCATGTCTCGGTCCCACGCGTGTTATGTCTATATAAATGTCTCTGTTTAGACTCTTTATTGCCACTTTCCTAGACTGCTTGAATTCAAGGTGTATAAACACAGACCTGAAATAAGATTACACACGATATTAGATTAGATATTACAAGAAGATACAATTTTCTGAGATTACTACAGGCATCAGTATTTGCTATTTAAAGGAAGACGCATTAGCCTAAATAAATGCTAAAAGGTCTCCGTTTCATTTTCCTCCTGTTTCTAGTGAAATAATGTGTCTGTTTGCACCAGAGTAAAAGTACCTACACACCTCCAAAACACACACACGAAAAATACTAGTGTAACAAAATTCCCACATCCAGATTGAACAACATTAGCTAAGCTAGCAACCATCTCTGCCCAAACATAGCACTATACCATCATTGCCAGCCAAGTACCGTAGTTAGCTAACTTCTCTTCAGCAGTAGCTATTTGAATTTACTAGCTAGCCAGGTCTGCTAACAAGAATGTTATATTGTTTTGTTTTAACACTAACTAAAATTAAGCTAATGATTATATTGTGTTAACCTGAAGCTGGTCATGTTACCAAATAACTGGAAATGTATTTTGATATACAAACTAAAAATACCCAAGGCATCTATGGCTGGCAATATTACTAATAGCCCATGTTGCGAAAATATTTCCTGTACAAAACATTCAAAGCCACAGCTAAAGTGAGTGTGTTAATAAACAAGTAGTGATTGTTATTTTGTCATTAGGATCGGTCTCAAACGTCTCGCTAGATTTTCCTTGCATGTTGACTGTTCTCCAGAGAAGGTCGCTTGTGAAAACCCTGGTGAACATTCAGTAGCAAAATCTACAGGCTAAGGCTAATAATTGTGAACATTCCCCAAGATTAGACATCAAGAAATACAACTGCCATTTTTGTTTATCTATCATTATTTGTGCTTGTTTTAATCATATAAAACAATATAATTGTCAATTATATTTAGTATTCTTAAGAATATTTATTTTTAATTTCGGTCTTAACCAGCTACCCAACTATAGTGTATTGAATGCACCCTGTTGTGAGATAGGAAGCTTTTTTTTTCCCCCTTTCCTGTAGAAAAAAAAAAAAAAATCTTCAGTAACAAGACCAGTTTATATAGCGTTTTCATTCTCATTTCCCAGTTATTAATTTAAAGCTAGACAGCCTTTTGATTTCATAAAATCTGTGAAATTTAGTTTACTCTGAAATTGTCATTGCGATACATGTTTATTTCTGTAATATCTCACCAAAAAAAAAAATTATCAGGCCATTCTGTGGCTGGGAAGTTATTTAATTTGAGGGGATTAAAGCAAGTAATGTGCATGAAATTGTCGCTTTGCGCAGTCAAGCAGACAGAGGAAGTCTGTGTGCGCATGCGCAGGTTTACCTTTGAGAATGCGCTGACAGTTCCATCATTCTGACGCTAAACGAACAGCTGATCACACCGAGGTGCTCGCTGAGCGCCAATATTTATTAGTTTGGTCCTGCGTTTCCTTTCCTTCGTGTACAACATAACGTCTTTTCTTCTCGCTTTCCGTTACTGTAGTCGGTCTTTCACGTTTCATTCGCACACTCACGTCCGCCATTTTTCTCTCCTGTTTCAAATTTGTATCCCACAATGCCTTGCGTGAACGGGGAAAGCCCACCACGTGATGCATGACGTAGCATCTTGAATTGGGTCATGAAGAAGCAGGAAAAAAATAGAGAATTTAGGGCCACATGGCCCTAAATTCATTAATTGTTCGATTGAAAAAAACCAAATAAAATTGGAAGTCTGTGATTCTAATTCAGTAGCTTTCAGTCCACTAAACAAAAATAGTTGGGTGTTGGGGAAAATTCTTTTTATGACCTACACTTGAAAAATCTGAAAGGCCGTCTAGCTTTAATGTATTAATATACTGATGTACTTAGATCATGCAATGGCCACAACGGTTGCTGATTTAAAAAAATTTAACTATGAAAAAAAAATCCTTAAAAATACACCGTAAATGTTCTGTACATCTCTGCAGGACTGTGCTGAATGAGAATGTGCACAGTGTGTGTGTGTGTGTGTGTGTGTGTGTGTGTGTGTGTCCCCATGCGTGAATGTTCCACCAGAATGCAGGATTTTAGGCTGGATGGCAGCCATTGCTAGAAACCGACATCAAATCTCATTACAACCAGAAAGACTAAAACAGATCATTAAAACACAGTCGCACTGCCTTCTGTCTGCCTAATTCTCCTGCCTACTTGAGTGAGGGGGGAAAAAAAAAAAAGTCCTGGAGAGAGAAAAAACACACACACACACACACACACACACCCCTCGGAGAGTCATCACTTTCTTTGGATAGAATGAGGGTGACTAAAGCTCCCATGTGTCCCAACATTTACCAAACACACTCCTCACTGTTCACTGTGCCGCTTCCTGCTGATCGGGCAAAAAAGTGTGTCTTTATAATTAATAACTACAGCAAACTGACACATGCTCGCCTCACTATCTTCCTGAATCAGCCTGCTGGTGTGTGCGCGCGCGCAGGTAGTGTCGAGGTCACATTCCTTGCTTTCCTCTTTGCTTCCCATCTGAAAAAAATATCTGATTTCCTATTCAGATCTAAACAAGGACAAAAACTGTGAGCAAAAAAACGCCAGGACAAAATGGGTTCTGATGAGCTTTAGGCGAGAAAAGTTTTTTTTTTTTTAAACTACAGTACACAAACGACATTACCTTCTAAGACGACACCTCCCTACAGATTACACTCAACACACACAGCTTTCCTGTCAGAGAGAGTCACCAGCGCCGTACTTCACTTACTGTACTCAGTGAAATTAAAATTCACAAACAGACTGTATACGAGGCTGTTGTGCAGGACCACATGCGGCGGTGGTGTAATACGAGATTAAGTAAGTGTCTATGATCTATGAGGAAAAATATCTGTGCTTTCTGAAAATAGCAGCTTCCCCTTATGATCATAAATCATTTTTCAGCGTTGCTTGTATTTAAAGGGATCTGGTGTTTTTCGACTTCATCCAGCCACCATGTGTGTCAATGTATGTTAATTATGCAAACAGGAATATCAAGACATTTCCATGTCCTGAAAAAAAAAAAAAAAACCTTTATTCCACACTCTTCTGAAAAACATTTAAAGGCATTTGTTAAAGATCCACAATATTACACAAATTCCACACTAAAGCCATTACACTAGCAATAAAAGCTTTAGATAGAGACAGGGATGCTAAGTATCTGGTAGGATCCACGTAGAAGAGTAACATCATATGCTCCAAAGGACCATAAACTGACTCCTGTCTCTTTCCTCCTCGCTGTGTACTACTTGGATTAAAACGCCTGGGAGCATGGAAAATAATCAGCAGTGGGGTGGGGTGATGTACACTAACACAAAGCAAAGTATTACATTCCTCTTATACCACGATTTGCAAAGAATTGTACATATTTTTCCCCAATTTGGTCAATTCCCACCCACCACCCAGCCTCTCCCCATCACACAGACAGCTACCACCCAGGGAGGCAGGAAGGTTAACACGTCCTTCCTCCGAGACACATGAGACCAGCCAACCACATGTTTTCAAACTGCAGCTTATGCTGCTTCACAGGGCAACATAGCACACTCAGAGGAAAGCGCCGTCTGCCTTCTTCTGCATACCTGAGCTCACAGATGCTGACAATTTTATAATAAGCACCGAGATTGACGGGGGTGGGGTGGGGGGGGGAGACACACAGTCAACTCAAAGTCCTTCCCACACCAGGACTTGTGGTGCGTTCATGTGCTATGGGAATTATGGTAAATACCAAACGCCGACATGGAAAGCACACATGAACGCCCCCTCTTGTGGTATTTTCCACTGGGCAACTCATAGAAAATTTTGATACGCGAGTTGCCGAGATGAGATGAACTTTAACTTTTTCAACATGGCGGCGAGCGGTACAAGACACTTGAATGGTAAGCATTGTACGCTACTAAAGTTTTTTTTTTTTTTTACTAGTACTAGTGGGTAGTTTTTGGTGTCTATGCAATGTTGCGTCATTAACAAGTGTAATATAATATGTTAGAAATCCGTTTCCTTTAAAAATTTGTTATGGTTTGTTTTTACCTATCCAGAGCAGACGCTATTGCTAACGATAGCTAACTAACTATTGCTAACTAGCAGTCCGCGTCCTTTGTCAACAACAACAAAACCATGTGAACACAACACACTGGTAAATACCACTTCCCAACTGGAACATATCTTCCCATAGCACATGAACGCAGCATAGGTCTTCCCAGGCAGTCTGCTGTTCCAATACCAAACAGTCTTTTGAGACGCATTGGGCGGCGCCAATCTCCGTTTCTGTAGCCCTCAGACTCGCCTGTTATACAGCTAGGGTTACAGTGGGGGGTTGGTTCTCTGGTAACCGCGAGAGTTTGACTCCCTACTCACATCTGTATTCCCGCGTGCCTCACCAGATGGTAGTAGGTACAGTACCATTTTCATGATGGTCTTTGGTATGACCCGACTGGGAGCAGAACTCGTAATCTCCCGGTCGAGAGGCGGACACGCTAACCACTAGGCCAACTTGCGGTTGAGAGAGAGAGAGAGAGAGAGAGAGAGAGAGAGAGAGAGAGGAGAGAGAAAGAAAGAGAGAGAAAGAGAAAGGAAAATGAGAAAAAAGAGAGAAAGAAAGAAAAAGGAGAGAAAGAGCGAGAGCAATAAAGAGAGAAAGAGAAAGAAAAAGAGCAATAAAGAGAGAAAGAGAAAAAAGAGAAAAAGGAAAGTGAGAAAAAGAAAGAAAAAGGAGAGAAAGAAAGAGTGAGAGAGCAAGAAAGAAAGAAAGAAAGAAGAGCACGGCTCGAAATTCGCAGTGGTCAGGTCACCCGAGGCGACCTAATTTGTCGTGTATGAGTCAGGCTGTCGGTTTTTTCCACTACTGCGCATGCATATAACGTATCTGGTTGAATATCGCGGTAATCACATTATCAAATTCAATAGATGTGACCACATTATCGCCCATTTAAACACGTGTTTTTGTTGTTTACATCTACATCTGCCAAAGCTACCGTACGTTGCAATGTGGAATTTTCTGAAAGGTGTACAGAAACCGCCAGAGACGGGGACAAAGCGACCTCGGTGTGAAGAGGAGAAAAAGGCTGCTGATAAAGCGTACGAGAAGGAGAAACGACAAAGGACTTATAAGCAAACGTGGGAGCAGGGCAGGCCTTGGCTGCGATACGATTTTTATGGAATAATTAATTTTTTTCAAGTTGATTCCTAGTCAATATGAAGCTCCTAATGCTTTCTCTCTCATAAATGGTTAAATACAGAAAGCATGTTGGACATATTTTGGGTGCTATAGTCATGATAGTAAGTATATTTGTTTTCAATACTCATACACCAAGTTGCCAAGTTTTCCAATATATTATTATTTGTTGATATTATATTATGGTGCTCTGTGTTGTTCTCATTTATGTATTTAACAATAGTATCAAAATACTCGGGTCTTGAAATAAATGCACATTAGTCATGAACAATGGTAACTACTCTCTTTTGTGTTATTTTTGACAGAAGTAAAATTCATACATGAACAAATTTTGGCGAGTTGATTTTCTGTTTGGCTAGTTACTTTGGAAGGTAACTAGTCTGGATGGCGAAAAAATATATGAATTTCTAGGCCTGAGAGAGAGAGAGAGAGAGAGAGAGAGAGAGAGAAAGAGAGAAAGAGAGAAAGAAAAGGCCATCCCTCTCACCCAGACAGCAAGGCCTCCTTCACTCCCTTATCTCCTCACCACAGATAATTATGGCAACATCAGGATTTGACCCTGCGCTCTCTGGACAATAACATTATTAAATTCTACAGTACAATGTAACTCCATATCGTACAGTACAAGTGTGTAGTACAGTAGGTTGAACGCTTTTCTGTTGTGCCACGTGGAATCAGATAACACGTTCCATATTTTATCCATTTGTAGTTACGTATATTTAATGTTGTGGAACATCAGCAAAGTTCATTCCTATTATTCACTGTGCAAGTTGCTACTAAAGAAACAACAAATTAGAACAGGGGGAACAGGGGTGTCCAAAAACCAGCCCTAGGGCCAAAGGGGGCCGGTTGAATGATAACTGGCCCACAGCATCCCTCTCTTCTTTAAACGAATCATCGAACATGCTGCAATTTTTCCTTTCACCTGATGGTGGCAGCAGACCATGTTAACACAGTTAGCTTAAAACGCTAAAGCCCCCGACTCATCTCATCATCTCTAGCCGCTTTATCCTTCTACAGGGTCGCAGGCAAGCTGGAGCCTATCCCAGCTGACTACGGGCGAAAGGCGGGGTACACCCTGGACAAGTCGCCAGGTCATCACAGGGCTGACACATAGACACAGACAACCATTCACACTCACATTCACACCTACGCTCAATTTAGAGTCACCAGTTAACCTAACCTGCATGTCTTTGGACTGTGGGGGAAACCGGAGCACCCGGAGGAAACCCCCGCGGACACGGGGAGAACATGCAAACTCCACACAGAAAGGCCCTTGCCGGCCACGGGGCCCGAACCCGGACCTTCTTGCTGTGAGGCGACAGCGCTAACCACTACACCACCGTGCCGCCCATTTTTAGTCATGGCTACAGATAAAAAATACAAAAAGTAACAGTAAGAAAGGGCGATTTCAAACGAGATGGAAACCAGCTTTTGTGAATGCTTGAAAGAGTCTTTATCTAAAGTGGACTTGCAATCAAGTATTAAAAATGACAAATCAATCAATGACTGTCCATTTACTTTTGGTCTCTGAAATGGGGGGACCATACCGGTATGTAAATACGTTCAAATTAAGTCTATGCTTTAAGCTCATATTCAATTTATATACTTACAGTACATCATAATTTTATACAATATTGTAGATGTGTTTTATATACTGTGTAATATATAGAGGATGTTGCACGGCTGCGCAAAGATATGAAGTTTATCTTCAAGTGGTGAACATATTCACAAGTGAGCAAAGCGAACAAGCGAAAATATTTTCAATACGAGAAGATAAACTTCATATCACTGTGTAATGTTCTTTATATTATATGGACACATCCACACAAAAAAAAGAGAAGAGAAAAAAAAGCAAGTTATATCAGAAGAATTTTAGTTTTGAACCAGTTCGCCATTTTGACAATGCGCGTCGAGTCAGCGGGAAAACACTGGGAGTGACGTCATCAGAGTGAAATATCAGGAATTATTATCCATACAAGACACTTTTTCGATGGAATAAAAACGTGTTCTATTCCCTTCTAGCGGGTTTCATTCATTTGGTTTGATAGCATGCAATATTGTTAGCATATTGCTTATCCTACATGTATTACATCACTCTACCCAATGGAGAATGAGCGTTGAATATGGTTTACGATATTGCAGGGTTGTCAAGACAACATGTCGTCACATGTCAGAGACGTAAAACTTCAGCGCTAGCGAGCGACTGGGACAATTTGTAAACAAACATGGCCGTCAGGTTTGCTTCGTTAAATACAGAAGATTTTGAGAGAATAAGACGCGTCGAACACCCGAAAGGAATGTGTATGTATAACTAGACTGCATTTCTGCAGAGAAAATGCAAAGTGTGCTTGCTGAGCTGTAGCAGAACAGCTATCATGCTAACATGCCAACATGCTAACAGTTAAAATACTAACATGCTAACAGCATACTAACATGCTAAAAGCTAACATGTTAACATGTTAATGCTAACATGATAACAGATGACATGCTAACACGCTGAGGGTGACATGCTAACAGCTAGCATGCTAACATGCTCAGGCGAACTCGCTAACAGTAAACATGCGAACTCTGCATGCTACCATGCTAATCCTAACATGTTAACAGCTCTCATGATAACATGCTAATGGTGAACATGCTAACAACTCGCGAGCTAACAGCAGGCATATCGTAATGGGTAACATGCTAACAGCTAGCATGGTAACACGTGAATGCTTATATGCTAATTGCTATTGTGTGTGCGCGTGTAAGTATTCCTAATAAAGTGGCCATTGAGTTGAAGTTGATTTGCTGTCAAAGTCTCAAATGAGCAGATCCTTGCCAAATGCATTATCACCTATGGGGGGAAGGGAGGAATGACTCAGTCAAGCTTCCATTGATTAGCGGCAAAATGGAGAAAAAATGGACGGATGAAAGGCAAGACAAAGACGAGTGCGGGTCAGAACCGATATGTGTGTGATGGGTGATTTGGCCTGAGGTGCCGTATGAAGTTTGGTGGATGTGTGGTGAAGTGTTACTGAGCAAAACTCCATTCATTTGAATGGGGCCCAAAATCAATGGAAGCCTATGGAGGTAAAAAGAGATGCGTGAAAACCAAGGAAAAGACGAGTGCAGGTCTCAGATGAGGGGATGGATCTGTGCGGGGACTTGGCCTTCAGGCATCAAGTGAAGTTTCTTGAAGTTTGGTCACTTGGTTAAAAAAAAAAATTGATGGAGAGTGAAAGTTTTTCTCCTGAAACACCATTCATTTTCAATGGGGCCAAAAATCAATGCAAGCCTATGGAGGAAAAAGGGATGAGCAAAAAGAAAGGAAAAATATATGAGTGCGGGTCAGAACCGATTGCATGTATGTGTCGGGAGAGTTGGCCTGAAGTATCACATGAGGTTTGGTGCATCTGCGATGGAGCGTGTCCGAGTAGGACGATTCGATTCATGAGCCCTATTCATTCTCTATGGGAAAAAAACAAAAGAAAAACGACAAGAACAAGAGAACGGGCATGTTGATCCAAAAGCTGTATACAAGCACACTACACCACTTCAGGCCAGACGTCTCAGAGTTGGAACGGTGTCTCTATCTCGAACACCCTAGGAGGAGTAGTGGATCCAAAAAATAAGGAATAAGGCAGAATAAGTAAACTTAAGAACAATGGTGTGCTTGCCTTTGGCAAGCACACTAATAATAATAATAATAATAATAATAATAATATTGCCGCCTGTCTTTTTTTCACGGTATATCAGATATATTCCATTCAACTACTCGTCTTCGACTCGACTCATTCAGTATCATGCTACAGTAGCTGAATGGAATACATCTGATATACCACTCAATGCCAGCCAATATTATTTAAATATGTCACTCAGATCTGTGACGTATTTTGTATGAAAAACGCGAGTTTTTCAACACGAGAAGATAAACTTCATATCTTCAAGCCAATGTGTGATTTTCTTTTTATTACAGCGACACATTCACAAACAAAAAGTCCCAAAATTTATCAAAACAATTCATCGATTTCCTCACGAGTGACGTACAGAGATTAAGGTCACGGTTTTGGTTCTCCATGTCCCAGATGGAGCTCATATAAAAAATTCGAATGGCGCATTTCCCAGTAAAACATTTGCATCCATATTATATACATTACATGGACGTGACTGTTTTACTGGGAAATACGCCACTCGTATTTTTCGCATGACATCAATCCCAGTGTTTTCCTGCTGACTAGACGCGCGTTGTCAACATGGCAAACCGGTTCAAAATTAAAATTATTTTGATTAACTTGGTTGTGCATGTGTCAATATAATATAAAGAACGTTACATGGTGGTGCGAAGATATGAAGTTTATCTTCTCGTATTGAAAACTATTTTCACTTGTGAATATGTTCACCACTCGAAGATAAACTTCATTCCTTTGTGCAACCGTGTAATATCAGTACACACTTTCTGCTCAAGTGAACTTTATCACGTCCTGCAGCTTACACTCCATTCTTCATGTTACATAATATTACTGTGCAGTTACACTATTTATGGTCCCCATCCTACTTACTTTAGCTGTTTATTCCCGTCACTCCACTTTATTCCATCCTGCCAGCCACCTGACCCGATTGGTGCCCTTGCGTTTAGTATTATTTACAGTAAGCAGGCAACTAACTCTTTCCACTGGTGTTCTGGCTGAAACTGTGTTAAAGATTCATAACCACAATTATTTCATCTTAAATATAATTTATTGTTTAAATTAGGAGTTTAACTGAGAGACAGTTTTATCTGAACAGTTTAAAAGTATATAAACAACAACAACAAAAAAAAAACCCTCACATTTTTAATAAATATTTCCTAACAGTTCAACAACTGCCCTTAGTCTTTCTTAGAGCTGGGACTGAAAAACGCTGGAGTATTCATTAATTCACTGTGAACTGGGGCAAACACACACACACACACACACCACTATCCGTGCTCCATACTAATCAGTACTACCACTGCAGCAAGAGGATTCCCTGATCCTTCTCTCACTATGCTCTCTGGTGCGGACACACACACACACACACACACACCCCTCTGTCTCCTATGGACAGACACACAGACTGGCTAATGTCCAGGAAACCATGGAAACGGACACAATGCAGCAAAAGCCTGTTGCAACTGTTTGGTAATGAAAGGACACCCAGACGGACTCGTACAATCCACACAGATGCACTACATACCACCAACACTCACTCAGACAGACAGACAGACAGACAGACAGACATGTGGAGCATCCAAGGTGCATTTTGATGTGCTGTAATATTTGCAGTTATGATATGTCGCCTCTTAAGCAATCATTAAATGCTATGGGAAATCTGCCTGGGGTCCACCCTCACACAGACTGGGGCAGCCAGACAGACACAGGGAGCCGGTGTCATTAATCTGCCAAACTCCAAGCGTCCACTTCAGCGTCCCCAGATGTTGTTCTGTTCTGATATACGGCTCGGCAATGAGAAAACAGCTGACACAGCAGGTGCACACCCTGGACATGCGACTACACATGAAGAAAATAAACCACACCTGAGCATATAAAGCTTTGACTAAAGGATTCGGATGTGATACTGCGACAAGCCACACACACACACACACACACACACACACACATCAGGGGTGTGGACACTGGGTGGGACAGGGTGGCATCTGCTTTGCTTGAAATGAGCTCAAATCCCATCCCTGAGAGGTCTATATGCAATTCATTAAAAAAAAATAAAATAAAGTAATAATAATCATCAAGTCAGCATGTGCATTATGACAAATGAGAACTCCAGACCTATGAAGCCATTAGTGTCAGTATTTTGCACTTGGAGGAGATCTGTAAAATCTCTACAAATGCATTTTGGATCTCTCTGTGCGCGTGGGAGACAGGGGTTAGTGCGTTCATCCTTTGCAGGCGAGTGTGTGAAAACCCGGACGCACAGCTGTATACACCTGGATACAGTCGGAAAGGGGAGACGGACCTGGTTGCTATGGAGCTCGCGCCGCCCTGCGCCATTCTGCCTGACGGCGTGCGCGCGCGCACGAGCGCTCTCTCTCTCAAAAGGTAAACGCGCGTGCACATCCAGATGTGCATGTTATTCCAACTTCATTCTAGTACAATTAATTAAAATTACATTTAAATTAAAAAAAAAAAAAAAGGAGGAGCAGGATGCAGGCCAAGCCAGGAGGCTGAGGAGCATCTGCAGACAGGTAAGAGAGTCAGGTGTGCAGCTTTATGAACTGATCCTACCTTTCACTTGGCTCTCATACTCCGTGAGGATCTCCTTCTCCTTTTTAAACTTCACCGTGCTAGACATGATGGTCCACACCTGGGTTCTGTCTCTGCGGTGCGAATTTACTACTGATCCAAAACTGCTTCCTCCTCTTCCTCCTTCTCCTCCTCCTCCTTCTTCTTCACTGGCACCGATGCGTCATATCCAGCCACGGGTTCAGCACAATCCGGTCCCAAGCGCAAAAAAAAAAAAAAAAAAGCAGTCCAAAATCAAAATTCAAGCTGTCCTTGGTTTAAATGTCCTCCACTTTGCGACACGCACTCGTGCCCACTGTCACACCGGGGAGGGAAACAACAACAACGAGTGGCATTTAAGGCCAAAAGGGCGTCGTTACATGGCGAGTTTAAGGCAAATCTGAGAAGAAAAAGCAGCCTGGATTTCTTTCGGTCTTTCTTTCGGTCTTGTTTTTGCGCACGCGGTGCTCGGGAGGAAGGAAACCGGGCGGCACGCGCTCCACTAATCAAATGCGTGCATGCATGCGTGAAAGAGAGAGAGAGAGAGTGCGCGAGGAAAAAATAAAATAATTCTATATTCACGCCTCCCAATTCAGGCTCCCACACACCTCCACTGCACTCCAGCCAATTGAGATGGGCGTGGTTGAGGGCGTGGCCTAGACAGGGTGTGTGAGCAGGCAGAATTGACAGACAGCTGATTGTTACATCTCCAGTACTCCCAGTTTATAAAATACAGTCCAGTGCCAAAACAGAACCATTTGTAGAAGGGAATAGAAAACAGAAGCACTGTCTGGTACTGGACTACTGTCTAGGATGCTTGGTTCAGGACGCTGCTCTTGGAGCTGCAGGAGGTTGTGAGTAAACACAAATTAAAGCTCTGATTGGTTAATTGGCGCCATTAGCTGCGTTCAGTCACAACACTGATACAGTGCCAAAAAAAAAAAGGACAGATGCAGATTCAGTCTGCAGGCGAGGCGCAGTACGACCATGTGAAACACAAACACTGGGACTGATTTTGCAGAAGATGAAAAGCCCTTTGCATGGGGAGAGTGGGGTCGGTTGTAACAGGAGTCGGGTGGAACGTTGTACACACTGTGCACGTGCTCAATAGCGCCATATCTCATTATCTCTAGCCGCTTTATCCTGTTCTACAGGGTCGCAGGCAAGCTGGAGCCTATCCCAGCTAGGGTTGCCACCCGTCTCGTAAAATACGGTGTTCTGTAAAGTTATCCTACTTCTTGGATTTGTCCTACCAAGCCTACTGCGCATGCGCAGAACACATGACGTCATATCTTGGAATTTGGACCGAGTTTTGTCCTACCGATCAGCTGGGCTGATAGAAAATCGGTGAGTATTTCACGCATTTGCCGATTTTTATGTTTTGTGCGTATGGAGCACTTGCATGTGACGTCACAGCCGATCCAGATTGTGACAGACGCCATCTTGTCGGTCAAACGCCATATTTCCGCCTTCTACTTCTACTTCTGGTTCTACTTCTGCTTCTACTTCTACCTTTTCTTCTGGAAAAACCTCTCATCTCATCTCATTATCTCTAGCCGCTTTATCCTTCTACAGGGTCGCAGGCAAGCTGGAGCCTATCCCAGCTGACTACGGGCGAAAGGCGGGGTACACCCTGGACAAGTCGCCAGGTCATCACAGGGCTGACACATAGACACAGACAACCATTCACACTCACATTCACACCTGCGGTCAATTTAGAGTCACCAGTTAACCTAACCTGCATGTCTTTGGACTGTGGGGGAAACCGGAGCACCCGGAGGAAACCCACGTGGACACGGGGAGAACATGCAAACTCCACACAGAAAGGCCCTCGCCAGCCCCGGGGCTCGAACCCAGGACCTTCTTGCTGTGAGGCGACAGCGCTAACCACTACACCACCGTGCCGCCCCTCTGGAAAAACCTACTATATACAATTCTACTACAACGGCTGCGGCTACAAGCTCTCCCTACCTGTGCACGTTTTTTATGTTTTTTGTGTGTATTTTTGCGTGTTGTTCGTCTGTACCGGACTTCAATATCTACTACAACCGTATGGACTTACTGGACATTGGTTTCCAGCAGAAAATGATGGTTTGTAGCGATTTCCATCGCATGCACAACATTCCGGACGAGAAAAAAACATTCCGGACGAGATAGCGAGACCAGCGGGGTCTCCGTGGATTGTTATTGGAAGCAAAACGAAGGAGGCGGCGCCGGGAGCGGAAGCAAAAGCGAGGCTGTAGAGCCGGCCTGTTGACTAAGCTCAGAAAACAACCACTCAAATCTCCACTGCCAAGCCTCTACCTCTCCAACGCCAGGTAAACAAGATGGATGATTTGGAATTACAGCTGGAATTACCTTATTCTGTTCTATAATCGGCTGGTCAGTGCTATACTCAATACTTAAGTGACTTACCCATCCAGTGAGGATCATGTTCTTGTTTACAAGATGCCACATCTGAGTCGCTGACAAATCCTGAATTTTGTGTAAAGATAACTGTCCAGAGATTTATAAGCATGCAGTGCTTCACCACTGAACAGCGAGGGAAAGTTAATGAGGTAATTATACACGTCCGGGTATTCCACCTCTGGCAGTTCAATATCCACTGACACGGTCGTGAAAACTCTGTACGGTAAGCCATAAGGGTCACTAATCTGTAGATCGTTTATTTTAGACATATATCTAGTTATCTGTTCATTAGAAAAATGAGCCGTGTAGTCCGTCGGTTGAAATTGATCCATTCTGTACACGAGTGCAGCAACATTCAGCTGTGCTGTTGACTGACAAGATGGCGGCTGTGTACTTTCCGGTCACGTGACTGCAAGATCTCTATTGGTCGAGTCTTTGGCCGAGTCAAATAATTTGTAATGACTTGTTTTGAATAATAAAACGGTCTGTATGAGAACTTGCTAATTCTGTCACGCAGTGGGCACTGTGCAGTCAAAGTTATGACGGGACATCGTTTTGTTTGTTTATAAATACTGTATTTTATATGTTTCTGAATTGCAAATATGCCTACATTACGCATTACAAATGCGTGAAATACTCACTGATTTTCTATCAGCCCAGCTGATCGGTAGGACAAAACTCGGTCCAAATTCCAAGATATGACGTCATGTGTTCTGCGCATGCGCAGTAGGCTTGGTAGGACAAATCCAAGAAGTAGGATAACCTTACAGAACAACGGAATCATCCTTTATTTGGCAATTAAATCTTGTGTCCCGTATTGAACCGATATGGGACGCGATTTGTTCCGTATTTTCATAAATGTCCAATACACATGTCTGTCTCACACATCTCATCTCATTATCTCTAGCCGCTTTATCCTGTTCTACAGGGTCGCAGGCAAGCTGGAGCCTATCCCAGCTGACTACGGGTGAAAGGCGGGGTACACCCTGGACAAGTCGCCAGGTCATCACAGGGCTGACACATAGACACAGACAACCATTCACACTCACATTCACACCTACGGTCAATTTAGAGTCACCAGTTAACCTAACCTGCATGTCTTTGGACTGTGGGGGAAACCGGAGCACCCGGAGGAAACCCACGCGGACACGGGGAGAACATGCAAACTCCGCACAGAAAGGCCCTCGTCGGCCATGGGGCTCGAACCCGGACCTTCTTGCTGTGAGGCAACAGCGCTAACCACTACACCACCGTGCCACCCTGTCTCACACATAACACTAAATCTAACAATAATGAACAAAATAAAACTGGAAATACTCCGTTGCGGGATCTACCCAGGACACAAACCCCTCCACTCTGTGTCACGCTCTGTGCGTCTGTGCCTGGCTGCCTGCGTCACTGCGTGTGGCGCTGTCACGGTTGCCTAGAGACAGACAACACACACCGGCGCTGCTCAAAAAACCCGAGTTTTACAACAGCGCTTTGAAAGACAGAGTTACTCAGTGCAGCAAGGAGTAACAAGAAGTACACTTGGAAAAAGAAGTGAGGGAAATCTGTTGACTGTTTAAATCTGGTCTACTCCACAGACAAGAGAAACACAACAGTTCCTGATGAACTCAGGACTGTTGAGGAAAGGAGTAATGTTTTGCACTTTCTTGTTTTCTGCATTCTTGAATAAGCAGACATACAGTGGTGCTTGAAAGTTTGTGAACCCTTTAGAATTTTCTATATTTCTGCATAAATATGACCTAAAACATCATCAGATTTTCACACAAGTCCTAAAAGTAGATAAAGAGAACCCAGTTAAACAAATGAGACCAAAATATTATACTTGGTCACTTATTTATTGAGGAAAATGATCCAATATTCCATATCTGTGAGTGGCAAAAGTATGTGAACCTTTGCTTTCAGTATCTGGTGTGACCCCCTTGTGCAGCAATAACTGTAACTAAATGTTTGCAGTAACTGTTGATCAGTCCTGCACACCGGCTTGGGGGAATTTTAGCCCATTCCTCCGTACAGAACAGCTTCAACTCCGGGATGTTGGTGGGTTTCTTCACATGAACTGCTCGCTTCAGGTCCTTCCACAATATTTCCATTGGATTAAGGTCAGGACTTTGACTTGGCCATTCCAAAACATTAACTTTATTCTTCTTTAACCATTCTTTGGTAGAATGACTTGTGTGCTTAGGGTCGTTGTCTTGCTGCATGACCCACCTTCTCTTGAGATTCAGTTCATGGACAGATGTCCTGACATTTTCCTTTAGAATTCGCTGGTATAATTCAGAATTCATTGTTCCATCAATGATGGCAAACTGTCCTGGCCCAGATGCAGCAAAACAGGCCCAAACCATGATACTACTACCACCATGTTTCACAGATGGGATAAGGTTCTTATGCTGGAATGCAGTGTTTTCCTTTCTCCAAACATAACGCTTCTCATTTAAATCAAAAAGTTCTATTTTGGTCTCATCCGTCCACAAAACATTTTTCCAATAGCCTTCTGGCTTGTCCACGTGATCTTTAGCAAACTGCAGATGAGCAGCAATGTTCTTTTTGGAGAGCAGTGGCTTTCTCCTTGCAACCCTGCCATGCACACCATTGTTGTTCAGTGTTCTCCTGATGGTGGACTCATGAACATTAACATTAGCCAATGTGAGAGAGGCCTTCAGTTGCTTAGAAGTTACCCTGGGGTCCTTTGTGACCTCACCGACTATTACACACCTTGCTCTTGGAGTGATCTTTGTTGGTCGACCAGTCCTGGGGAGGGTAACAATGGTCTTGAATTTCCTCCATTTGTACACAATCTGTCTGACTGTGGATTGGTGGAGTCCAAACTCTTTAGAGATGGTTTTGTAACCTTTTCCAGCCTGATGAGCATCAACAGCACTTTTTCTGAGGTCCTCAGAAATCTCCTTCGTTCATGCCATGATACACTTCCGCAAACATGTGTTGTGAAGATCAGACTTTGATAGATCCCTGTTCTTTAAATAAAACAGGGTGCCCACTCACACCTGATTGTCATCCCATTAATTGAAAACTCCTGACTCTAATTTCACCTTCAAATTAACTGCTAAGCCTAGAGGTTCACATACTTTTGCCACTCACAGATATGTAATATTGGATCATTTTCTTCAATAAATAAATGACCAAGTATAATATTTTTGTCTCATTTGTTTAACTGGGTTCTCTTTGTCTACTTTTAGGACTTGTGTGAAAATCTGATGATGTTTTAGGTCATATTTATGCAGAAATATAGAAAATTCTAAAGGTTCACAAACTTTCAAGCACCACTGTACATGTTTGTTGTGTTTTTGTTGTTTTTTGTTCTCTTTTTTCCTCTCTAAGTAAAAATGTCCCCAAGGTTCACAAAGAGAGTCCCTACACCAAGAACAGTTATGCACTTACATTTACAGTGATATTAAGTTCTCAATATATTTAGATTATATTTTAAAAGTTCATTGTTGCCCACTTGTACATTATACATTTTTACAGCATCGGCAATAAAGCATTTCAAGCTTTAAGTATGAGTAATTGCTTTCTTGATCACCCCTTTACTAAAAACACCTACAAAATAAAACATACCACTGCTGCGGGCACCCCACCCCATGGGAGTCGTGCCCGTGGTGGTCATGGCCCCAAGGAGCCGTGGTGGGCGTCCCTTATTTTCATTTCTGAATGGTGGCAACCCTAATCCCAGCTGACTACGGGCGAAAGGCGGGGTACACCCTAGACAAGTCGCCAGGTCATCACAGGGCTGACACATAGACACAGACAACCATTCACACTCACATTCACACCTACGCTCAATTTAGAGTCACCAGTTAACCTAACCTGCATGTCTTTGGACTGTGGGGGAAACCGGAGCACCCAGAGGAAACCCACACGGACACGGAGAGAACATGCAAACTCCGCACAGAAAGGCCCTCGCCGGCCAGAGGGCTCGAACCCGGACCTTCTTGCTGTGAGGCGACTTTTTCTTTGAATGTATTCTATTCCCTTCTAGTGGGTTTATTGACAGCATGTAAGATCATCATCGTATCGCTTATCCTCCATGTATTACGCCACACCCGTACCCGAGTATTTGTACAGCAGTACAAATACTCGGGGACTATCATCGACAGTAACCTGATATTTGAGGCAAACACTGATGCAGTTTGTGCAAAGGCCGACCAGCGCATGTACTTTTATCGAAAGTTGAGAAGTTTTAGTGTGGATACCTCTTTTATGAAGATGTTTTATTGTTGTTTTATGGAGTCTGTTTTAACCTTTTCTTTTATTTGCTGGTTTGGGTCCCTCACATTGAAAGGCAGGAACAGGTTGAACAGCATTGTTAAAATGTCTGGTAAGATTGTTGGGATCAACTTTGAGGAGCTCTCTGTCTTGTACAGAGTTCGAGCCATCAGGAAAGCAGAAGCTATCCTGGCTGACCCCAGTCACCCGCTGTTCTCTGAATATAGGCTGCTGCCTTCTGGTTGTCAGTACTTGTTACCAAAATGTAGGACGAACAGATTTAAAAGTTTGTCACTGTAACTATTGGCCTCATAAACAACAGTCTGTCATGATCGGTCTCCCTGTAATGTCTGTGCACCTTGTTTTCATTGTGATTGTATGCTGTATTTTTTGTTGTATTGTGTTTTATTCTCTGCTGGCTGTACAACAAATTGTCCCTCACGGGGATAATAAAGTTTACTACTACTACACTCCCCAATTGAGAATGAGCATGCAATATTGTTATAATGTTGCACGTTGTCAAGACAACACAACGTCACACATCGGAGCTCATGCGAAGATCCAATGACAACTTTTCTGCTGCGTATGTGCACAATCATTTCGTTGTCCACCAGGAAAGAGAAAAGACGAGGCTAATCTAGTGCTACTGCTAGGTTTAAGCACGAAATAAATAAACTGAAGCCGAAGATGTGCTGAACACCCGAAAGGCTACCAAAACTTCATTAGATTTTCTTCACATATTTACAAGAGAAAAACAGACCAACGGACATCGAAAAACTGGAAAAGAGACACGTCGGAGATGTAAAACTTCCATACTAGTGAGTGACTGTGACAGTTTGTAAACAAATATGGCGTCGAAGTTTGCTTTGTTAAAAGCGGAAGATTTTGAGAGAATTTTGGCTGCCAGGTCGCTCAGTTGTGTGTTGATATTGATTTTAAAAGTAACTAAGTAAATTACACAGGGAAAGTAATAATAATAATCATATTCGGCTTGACTGTGCTAGCATTGGCCTGCGCTAGCATTGGCTTTCGTGAACACTACACCAGTTAGAAGGTACACTACCGTTCAAAAGTTTGGGGTCACTTTGAAATGTCCTTATTTTTGAAAGAAAAGCACTGTTCTTTTCAATGAAGATCACTTTAAACTAATCAGAAATCCACTCTATACATTGCTAATGTGGTAAATGACTATTCTAGCTGCAAATGTCTGGTTTTTGGTGCAATATCTCCATAGGTGTATAGAGGCCCATTTCCAGCAACTCTCACTCCAGTGTTCTAATGGTACAATGTGTTTGCTCATTGCCTCAGAAGGCTAATGGATGATTAGAAAACCCTTGTACAATCATGTTAGCACAGCTGAAAACAGTTGAGCTCTTTAGAGAAGCTATAAAACTGACCTTCCTTTGAGCAGATTGAGTTTCTGGAGCATCACATTTGTGGGGTCGATTAAATGCTCAAAATGGCCAGAAAAATGTCTCGACTATATTTTCTATTCATTTTACAACTTATGGTGGGAAATAAAAGTGTGACTTTTCATGGAAAACACAAAATTGTCTGGGTGACCCCAAACTTTTGAATGGTAGTGTAACTGGACTGCTGCGCTAACAGCATCGAGTCACGGGTAAGCTAGCATTGGCCTTCGCTAACACTACTGCTATGCCAGGTGGAAGCTGACTGGACTGCCGCGCTAACAGCACTGAGTCGTGGGTAAGCTAGCATTGGCCTTTGAGAATGCCGATATGAAGAGAGCGTGTATATATAATAAAAATAATAATATTGGCTGGCTTTTTTTCATGGTCGATCAGATATATTCCATTCAGCTACTCGTCTTCGACTCTTTCAGTATCATGTTAGATGAATAGAATATATCTATCACTCAAAGCCAGCCAATATTATTTAATTATTATACATACAGGACACTTTTTTGATGGAATAAAAACATTTGTTCTATTCCCTTCTCGTGGGTTTCATTCATCTGGTTTGATAGCATGCAATATTGTTAGCATATCGCTTATCCTACGTGTATGACATCACTCTACCCAATGGAAAATGAGCATTGACTATAGTTTGATACTGCATGGTTGTCAAGACAACATGATGTCACACGTCGGAGATGTACAGTAAAACTTCTGCGCTACCGAGCGACTGGGACAATTTGTAAACAAACATGGCCGCCAGGTTTGCTTCGTTCAGAGCTTTTTGTGCCTGTCCCCTGTCCCTTACATTTTACAGCATGCCATCGAGCTCTGTCTTGGGTGTCGCTGGCAGACAGACCAGCAGCCTTCAGATCATTTTTCACGCATTCCTGCCAGGACTTCTGGGCCTGCCAGAACGTTTACACCCAGCGACTTCGAGGTGGCATGCGCGATTGATGATGGAGTTGCTATGCTGCATGTGGCCAAACCAGCGAAGTCGCCGACGCCTGAGGGTAGACTCCAGTTCCGTCAGACCGAGCCTCCTTCTCAAGATAGATGTGCTTGATCTATCGTCAGGCTTGGTGTGCAAAATCCAATGCAGCATGGCCCTCTCATTTCTTTCTAATCTTCCGAGATCACAACTTTTCAGGGGCCAACACTCGCTAGCATAAAGCATAGCACTCCTTACGCAGCTTTTGTACACTTTCCCACAGGTTGACAGAGACAAACACCTGCATGTCAGGACTGGGAGGAGTTCTCTGAACTTGCCCCATGCACATCTAGTTCTTGTGTTAGTAGCAGCCTCACAGCCACCACCCGATGTGATGGTGTCACCCAGGTAGCAAAAGGAGTCGACGACTCCAAGTGTCTGACCGTCAGCAGTGACGTGTTCACATGGCCTGTTATATATAATATATATAATTTTTTTTTTGAGATTTCTTATTTTAATTCTATAGTCCATCATATCCAAAGTGCTAGTCTTGTGTTCATCCAATTAAATGTTCTCGAGAACATATACTGTATGTCCCACCCAAGGGGGCGTGTCTTGCTATACAGTATGTGTTGCTACCTCAGACTAAGCAAGGACAAAATTATAGGACTTTTCAGTCAGAGTAATCATGAAAAACTTGATTTATGACAGGGCTGTGGCATATCTTGAGCGTTATTTGCTGTTGTGTAAATCAATCAAGCACTTCAACACTCTCACTCTGACTTCCTGTTGCACAAGGAATGTTCTTGAGTCATTTCATGGGACTTTAAGAATATGGGTTAAGAATGGTTTAAGAATTTGGAGAATACTTTACTCCTATACTCAGAAAAAGGTTACCAAATGGGACCTTGTCACTGAGGAGGTACCCTCAAGGGTACATGATTCGTACCCTTCGTAGGCTATGTATTGTTTACCTAGATCCGGGCATGCAGTTCTGTTGAGGTTTTGCTCTAAAAGGTATTTTTAAAGGCACATTACATCTACATTTCCAGGTTAAAAGATAAGGATACCACCCCAGCTACAAGGTACAGCTTAGTATGCTATGTTTTTGTTTTGAGAGAGAGAGTTTACAAATATGTTAGAAATGTTACAACTGACCCCGTTCTCCTCTATTGTAGGGCCTATAGCCTTCACTTCCCTTACAAAAACTGTTCTGTTAAAAAAAAGAAAATAAAGATAATGAATGAAGATATACTGTAAGGGGTGTTGTAAATGTTGCCTAAGCAGACCTGAGGGAATACATATGTCCAGGAGAATGATAGATTAAAAAGAAAGTGCACTAACCTGGCCCAAAATTCCTACTAATATTAGCAGTGGCTGTGTTTAAGCTGCATGGTCACTTGAATATGACCAGCTGAACGAGCATTACACGTCATCACACATCTGTACATCTGCTTTAACATTAGCTGGAAACAGCAGAGCTCTGAAAACAATACTCGAGGTCCCTCTAGTGGTGACATGTACTAACTACAACAAAATGGGCTTTTCTTGGATCAGTGTCTCTCTCCTGCTTGAGCACTGCAACACTTTAAAGAAGAACTGAAGGCAATTTTTATTATCAAAATTCTATTTCTCATTTTATTAAATATCGGAATGCATTTTTGATCGCTATTTTGTCGCTGCTATAGCAAGTTATGAGTGTTTGAAATATGCTCTGTAATACATCAGTCCACGCGTCAAAGCAATGGCCGTAAACGAGATTCGTTGAGACGTGTGCGAGACATCGTAGGACGGAAGTAAAACATACAGCGGAAATCAAAGTGACCAACATCTGCCAACGTTGTCGAAAGACGCGCGCGCCCTCTTTCGAATGCTGATGTAATCAAGCCGGAAGTTGTGCTTGTTTTGATAGCAATCAATCAGGAAAGTTTGCAAAAAGTTGGCAGTAATCGTCATTTGAACTCGTTTTTGTGCAATACTTCGTTTGGGAAACAGTTTTCAAAATGGCGGCGCTGACACTTCACGTTTCGAAGTCTCGCCCAAGTCTCGTGAAGATCGTGCGGATAAGCGACACCTGCCGTGGACCAAACGAACTAAATTCAACACGGCTAAAAACCGAACAGGCTGAAAAGTATAATATTTAATTGCAATTAATTGCCAATACAAGTTACACGAGTTTCACGAGTTTGTTTACAAATTGTCACAGTTGCACGCTAGCGTGGAGGTTTTATGTGTAATATGTATCTTATGGCATTTTCAATTTACTTGTGACAGTTTAGTGTGTCCAGGGCAGCACGGTGGTGTAGTGGTTTGCACTGTCACCTCACAGCAAGAAGGTTCTGGGTTCGAGCCCAGTGGCTGACGGGCATTTCTGTGTGGAGTTTGCATGTTCTCCCTGCGTCTGTGTGGGTTTCCTCCAACAGTCCAAAGACATGCAAGTGAGGTTAAAAAACAAACAAACAACAACACTGGGATTGGACCAGCCAGTGAATACGGTTACATCAGGAAGGGCCTCTGGTGTAAAAACTATGTGGAACAGTGGTGGGTTTCCCAAAAACCTCTTAATGCTAAGAACATCCTAACTAGGAGAGAGAGTGTACATTGTGCTGCTGCTGGTGCTTGCTGTACCATTTAACGATGATCTTTGTGCTACGATGCTTTTGGGAAACTCGGCACAAATCTGTTGTGGCGACCCCTAACAGGAGCAGCTGAAAGAAGAAAATTCATCACGTGCATTAGAGCACATGTTTTTTTATAATATTGGCTGGCTAGCATGATCTTGAACAAGTCGAAGACGAATAGCTGAATGAGATATATCTGATAGACCATGAAAAAAGGCAGCCATTATTATTATTATTATACATACACATTCCTTTCGGGTGTTCATTGCGTCTTTCTCTTTCAAAATTCTCTCAAAATCTTCCGTATTTAATGAAGCAAACCTGGCGGCCATATGTGTTTACAAATTGTCAGTCGTTCACTCGCTAGCATGGAGGTTTTACGTCTCCGACGTGTGACGTCATGCTGTCTTGACAACCATGCAATATCTCATCTCATTATCTCTAGCCGCTTTTATCCTTCTACAGGGTCGCAGGCAAGCTGGAGCCTATCCCAGCTGACTATGGGCGAAAGGTGGGGTACACCCTGGACAAGTCGCCAGGTTATCACAGGGCTGACACATAGACACAGACAACCATTCACACTCACGGTCAATTTAGAGTCACCAGTTAACCTAACCCGCATGTCTTTGGACTGTGGGGGAAACCGGAGCACCCGGAGGAAACCCACGCGGACACGGGGAGAACATGCAAACTCCGCACAGAAAGGCCCTCGCCGGCCCCGGGGCTCGAACCCAGGACCTTCTTGCTGTGAGGCGACAGCGCTAACCACTACACCACCGTGCTGCCCCCATGCAATATCGTTAATCATATTCAACACTCATTCTCCATTGGGTAGAGTGGCGTAATACACGTAGGATAAGCGATATGCTAACAATATTGCATGCTATCAAACCGAATGAATGAAACCTGCCAGAAGGGAATAGAACACATGTTTTTATTCCATCGAAAAATTGCCCTGTATGTATAATAATTTATTTTTTTCGTGGTCCGGTTTCCATCAAATCCTGCACTCTGATTGGCTGGCGAGCAGGTCCATATCCTACGGTACGGACCCCGGTTACGGACCTCTGGCGACTCGCTTGTTCACAGCAACAACAAACACGGTAGAATTTTTTGTCAACATTTTATCTTTTTTTTTTTTTTATAAGATTTATTTTTAAGATTATCAAAAATCTTGTAAATTTTTGCCAGCATTTCTCAGGAGAATAGCATTAATTTTACATCATGGATAGCGATAACGACAGTGTTCACAGCGAAAGCGAGTTTTACTACCCTGAGGAAGAAGAAATAAAAGAAAACATTTCAAGAGAAAGCGAAAAACCTGTAATTTGCTAACACCGAGTAAAAACATGGCTGAATCCTGAATGACTCAATTTTGTATAAATAGGGGACTACATAGGCGGCAAAATGTAGTTTTTTTTCCTGCCATGGAAGTGCACTTGTATACCGAGGAGGAAGCAATTTGTATTACAGCCACGAATGAGGATTCAAAATGGTGGCTCGACTCAGTTTTCCCTTTCGGGCGCTCTCGTTTTCTGTTAGAATTTGGTAAAGAAAAAAATAAATATATTATTTACCAGCTTAAGGTCGGTCAGTATGGTGAAATTTCATGACCTCGGCCTTGAATACTGACCTCGGCCCAGAGGGCCTCGCTCAGTACTTTCAAGACCTCGGTCACGGTATTCACGATATGGACCTCCCAGCTGGTAAATAACGTATATATTTCCATAATATTTTACAGCATGTTTATGACGTTTTGCATGTAGCGCATTTGGACATGAAGCACATGAAACTTCTTCATCTTTGTCGCAGGAGATTTGTGAGGATTTGCAAAATAAACTTTTTATTATTTAATGCTGATTAATGGTGTAAAAGCTGTACACCTCTCTTTCAGGACTCATCCTGCAGATGGCACTCAAGTAACTTCATTAGTTTGAGAGGAAGCTTTCACGACCACAGTCATCAGGTCCATACATTACTGCTCTTCAGTCCCTTACAATCCATTACATTTAATCACAGAAGGTCATGAGATTTTTGATTGCCATGCATGGTTGTGTTTACCTGATGATGGACCTATTGCTGTTTGGCCTTGATTTACATTTCAATATGGGTTGTTAATAAACAGTTTGCGATTCCATTTACCCACCTCTGTCTCGTGAAAAGCAAAGTTAATATTTTGGACATTACTATCAGTGGTATAGAAAGCTCGAGAAAGAACACTCAGTGCTTTAACAGGTATTATTACAGCATGACCAAAGGTGTCGTCACCACAGGGCGGTAACATGACTGATTTGGGAACCATGGCCCTAAATTCTCAGCTACTTTTTCCTGCTTCACCATGACCTAATTCAATATACTACATCATGCATCATCACATGATGGGCTTTCCCCGTTCGCACAAGGCATTGTGGGATACAAATTTGAAACAGGAGAGAAAAATGGAGGGCGTGAGTGTGCGAATGAAACGTGAAAGACCGACTACAGTAACGGAAAGCGAGAAGAAAAGGCGTTATGTTATATGCGAAGGAAAGGAAACGCAGGAAATATCAAGCTAATAAATATCGGCGCTCAGCGAGCACCTCGGTGTGATCAGCTGTTCGTTTAGCGACAGAATGATGGAACTGTCAGTGCACGCTCAAAGGTAAACCTGCGCATGCGCACACGGACTTCCTCTGTCTGCTTGACTGCACGAAGAAGCGAGCGATTTCATGCACATTATTTGCTTTTTAATCCCCTCAAATTAAATAACTTCCCAGCCACAGAATGGCCTGATATTTTGTGAGATATTACAGAAATAAATGTATATCACAATGACCACATTTCAAAGGGAACTAAATTTCATTGGTTTTATGAAATCAAAAGGCCATCTAGCTTTAACAAGTAAAGTTTGTTCTCTAATTTGGTGTCAAATTAGTGAATAAGAAATGATAGCTGATTTATCCTTGCTGTAGAGTTTGTAGGCTACTGTTACCCCGCTGTAAAGTGGTTTAGCTAGAGAACTAGTGACTAATGGGAGATGTTCATGGGTTTCTCCATATATTTTTATTTCAAACTTTGTTATACTGGGTGAGCATGTGTGATTTGAACCCTCACTTGCTCTGTGTTTCTTTATCTTCTGGTCTGGGTTTTAAGTAGCACGCTAACATTTTTGATTGGCTGGAGAACAAAATATATGGAGACCACAGATCAGGTGAAAAAGAAAACATGTAAATGACTATGTGTAATAGTTTTGTCCTCTACACTATATTTTAGCTAGCTTATGTTAGCTTGTGTTCAAAGACATGCAGATTAGGTCAAATACCCAGCCACTGGGTTTGTACAAGACAATGCATACTTAGTGCTGGTCCCAAGCCTGGATAGATTTGAAGGCCCAGTGTGAGATTAGCATGAGCTAAACTGGTTAAAATAAAGTCCATCCATTATCTCTAGCCACTTTATCCTGTCCTATAGAGATCTTGCAGTCACGTGACCGGAAAGTACACAACCGCCATCTTGTCGGTCAAAAACCCAGCTGAATACTTCTGCACTCGTGTGCAGAATGGATCAATTTCAACCGACGGACTACACGGCTCATTTTTCTAATGAACGGATAACTAGATACATGTCTAAAATAAACGATCTACAGATTTGTGACCCTTATGACTTACCGGACGGAGTTTTCACGACTGGATTTTGAACTGCCAGCGGAATACCCGGACGTGTATGATTACCTCATTAACTTTCTGTTCAGTGGTGAAGCACTGCATGCTTATAAATCTCTGGACAGTTATCTCTACAGAAATTCAGGATTTGTCAGCGACTCAGATGTGGCATCTTGTAAACAAGAATCCTCACTGGACGGGTAAGTCACTTAAGTATTGAGTATAGCACTGACCAGCTGATTATAGAATAGAATAAGGTAATTCCAGCTGTTATTCCAAATCGTCCGTCTTGTTTACATGGATCTGGCGTTGGAGAGGTAGAGGCTTGGCAGTGGAGATTTGAGTAGCTGTTTTCTGAGCTTAGTCAACAGGCCGGCTCTGCAGCCTCGCTTTTGCTTCCGCTCCCGGCGCCACCTCCTTCGCTTTGCTTCCAATAACAATCCACGGAGACCCCGCTGGTCTCGGTATCTCGTCCGGAATGTTTTTTTTTTTTTTCTCGTCCGGAATGTTGTGCATGCGATGGAAATCGCTACAAACTGTCGTTTTCTGCTGGAAACCAATGTCCAGTAAGTCCATACGGTTGTAGTGGATATTGAAGTCCGGTACAGATGAACAACACGCAAAAATACACACAAAAAACATAAAAAACGTGCACAGGTAGGGAGAGCTTGTAGCCGCAGCTGTTGTAGTAGAATTGTAGTAGGTTTTTCCAGAAGAAAAGGTAGAAGCAGAAGTAGAACCAGAAGTAGAAGGCGGAAATATGGCGTTTGACCGACAAGATGGCGTCTGTCACAATCTGGATCGGCTGTGACGTCACATGCAAGTGCTCCATAGGGTCGCAGGCAAGCTGGAGCCTATCCCAGCTGACTATGGGCAAGAGGCAGGGTACACCCTGGACAAGTCACCAGATCATTGCAGGGCTGACACAGAGACAAACAACCATTCGCACTCACATTCACACCTACGGTCAATTTAGAGCCACCAATTAGCCTAACCTGCATGTCTTTGGACTGTGGGGGGAAACTGGAGCACCCGGAGGGAACCCACGCAGACACGGGGAGAATATGCAAACCCCACACAGAAAGGCCCTCGCCGGCCGCTGGGCTTGAACCCAGGACCTTCTTGCTGTGAAGCAACAGTGCTAACCACTACACCACCGTGCCGCCCTTAAAATAAAGTCATTATAAATTTTCTCTTATTTCTGAAAATATAAAGAAAAATGGCCCATTAATTTCTGTTACTGACATGAAAATAGAATGAGGAAATATAGACGGACTTGGCAATACAGTGGTATAGTGGTTAGCATTGTCACCTCACAGCAAGAAGGTTATGGGTTCGAGCCCAGTGGCCGATGGGGGCCTTTCCTTTCTGTGTGGAGTTTGCATGTTCTCCCCGTGTCTGTGTGGGTTTCCTCCGGGTGCTCCGGTTTCCCCCACAGTCCAAAGGCATGCAGGTTAGGCTAATTGGTGGCTCTAAATTGACTGTAGGTGTGAATGGTTGTGTGTCTCTAGGTGTCAGCCCTGTGATGACCTGGCGACTTGTCCAGGGTGTACCCCGCCTCTCACCCATAGTCAGCTGTGATAGGATCCAGCTTGCCCACGAACCTGCACAGGATAAGTGGTTATGGATGGAATATAGATGGACTGGTAATGTTAGGCTGGAAAAATAGCAGAAAGCTGAATGTGCTGACTGGACTCAATCGCTCCTTGTTGTCATGGTAACATTGACAGTAACATGTACTGTATACAGACTAAGATTGTCTTCAGCATGAAAGCCAGTTCCATTTAGCGATAAAGGCATTATGTTCATTATTACTTATCTATTGCTCACAGAAGATTCGTAGAAAATCCACATCATGGGTTAGGATACTGAAAGCCCCCCAACCATCACTATAAGTAATTATCAGTTGGATGTGGTGAAGGAGTTCATGTATCTTGGTTCAACAGCAACTGATGACCTCTCAATGGACTCTGAAGTCAGTACACAGATTGGCCGAGCAGCTTCAACATTTGCCAGGCTCACAAAACAGGTTTGGAACAACACCAAGCTGACCCTGAAGACAAAGATGACTGTCTACAGAACTTGTGCACTCAGCACCCTCCTTTATGGCAGCGAGTCATGGACCCTGTACTCCAGGCAAGAAAGGAGGCTACCCTGCCAACACACCCATGTGGGTCCCACATGGGTTGAATGTGGGCTGCCCAGCTGGGCTCCAGTCGGTTTTGGCCAAGGGTTATGCGGTGGCCCCATGTGGGCAAGCCCAGTTGGGCTAAAAGTGGGTTTCATATGGGCCCTAGCTAAAACCTACTTGGGCAACCCAGGTTTCTCCCATCTGGGTCCCACAAACACCTTCCGCATGCGCAGCCTAAGGTGGATTCTGGGTATCAAATGGTCCAACCATATAACAAACAACGAGGTCCTTAGGCATGCTTCCACACCCAGCATCTACACTCTGCTGCGCCAACGTCGCCTTCGATGGCTAGGGCACTTCTGCAGAATGCAGGATGGCAGGACCCCCAAAGACTTACTGTATGGAGAGCTTGCAACAGGCAAAAGAGCTTGAGGCTGCCCCCAGCTCCACGTCAGGGATGTCTGTAAGGCCCTTGATCTGGACATTGATGGATGGGAAAGCCTTGCCCAGGATCGCTGCCACTGGACACAAGAACTCAACCGCTGCCTACGGAGGGGCGAAGAGAGACTCTGGCTTGAGGCAGATGCCAAAAGAGAATGCCGAAAGAACAAACAAACTGTACCTACTGACCCTGTCTACAAGTGCGGTAACTGCGGCAGAGTATGTTTGTCCCGTATCGGCCTGTACAGCCATAACAGGAGCTGCACCAGCGCCGACAATTAGCCACTACTCCAGGAACAGACCATGGTCACCCATGACTGATGGTGCCGAACCTCACTCACAGAAGATTCCCGTTCTTCATACTTATTTGTAAAATGGGTCACCAGTTATACTTTTTGGTAGCTGTTAATATTCCTGGCCGACCCGCCCGAGTGAAGTCTGTGTGGAAAACACCGGTAAATATCCTATGTTCTAATAACATTAGTGCCATACAGGTAGGCTGAGCAGATTTTTGTGCTTTGACTAAGAAAACAAATGCTTGAGAAATATTCTCTCATTTCTTCCATTTTAGATGATGACAGACAGTCTGTTGCTACAGACAGCTCTGAGGCTACTGCCAGCTGCTCGACTCACCGATTGTTCACAATAACACATAATGTGCACACTGATTAAGACTGTCTACAGCATGAAAGCTCTCCGTTCATGCGGTTGGCTGTTTGGCCAATCATTCCAGTCCAAATCAGTTCCTTTTAGCGATTCAGTACATTACGGTTGAAAGTATTTATCAATCTCTCACAGAATGTTCTTGTTCTTCATACATATTTGGTAAAATGTGTCGCCAGATATACCTGATGACAGACAGCTCTGAGGCTACAGCCAGCTGCTCAACTCGCGATCAGCTCCAAGCCAGCAAAACCCTTTCATGCTTATTTTATTTTAACATGTTCAAATGTTATTAGGCAGATATTATAGACTGTGTAAATAAAACAGCTGTGTTGAGTCTGATCAGGAATCGATGAGAGAACTGATAAAGAATCAGACTGATAAGCAGAATTGATAATGGCATTGGGATCAATAAAATCTTATCAAATCCCATCCTGACTCCTGGGAGGAGCTTTTGAGAGAATTTACACTATATTTAGCAGTTTGAAGCTGGGAAACTCTGATAGTGGAGACCCTCATGGATCATCAGCTTTCTGGGTCTGGTTGTTCAAAACATGGTTATCAAGCCCAATGGTTAAATCACTATTTAACATTATGTTAAATATAAGCCAAGTTAAGCTCCTTCAGTCTGGTCTTCTCAGGCAGTCTCCTGTCCCAGTACTAACCAACTCTTTAAGGTGTATGGGTGTGGCGGCAATCTTCGTTTCCATAGCCCTTGGCCTCTCACCTATACGGTACAGCTAGGGGCTAGTCCTCTGGTAACTGCGAGAGTTTGACTTCCCCACTCGCATCTGTATTGCAGCGTGCCTTGCCAGATGGTAGTAGGTACCATTTTTATGATAGTCTTCGGTATGACCTGACTGTGAGTTGAACTCACGATCTCCTGGTCGAGAGGTGGACACACTAACCACTAGGCCAACTCGCAGTTTGTTAAATATAACCTACCACTCAACTGTTGTTCAAAACTCCGTTAAAGTTAACCAAGTGGTTAAAGTTAACACACCTCCCAGCTTCCGTTATCTCTTAACCAAGTGGTTATGTAAACATCAAAATGGCGTTCATCTTACAGGCGAATGCTGCTGGCATGTTCCCGATTGTTAATGCACAGCGTCCAAAACAATTCAGACAAGGACCAAATGGGTTACTTGGATACAGTGACCCAGAACTTCAACATCGGTACCAGTTTGGGAGAGAATCTCTCCATTATATATTTCATTTGTTGCAAGAAAAAAGAAGAAGAAAGAGGGTGGCACGGTGGGGTAGTGGTTAGCATTGTCGCCTCACAGCAAGAAGGTTCTGGGTTTGAGCCCAGTTGCCGACAGGGGCCATTCTGTGTGGAGTTTGCATGTTCTCCCTGTGTCTGAGTGGGTTTCCTCCAGGTGCTCTGGTTTCCTCCACAGTCCAAAGACATGCAGGTTAGGTTAACATGGGGCACCAAACCCCCAACTGCTGCCCGGGCGCTGTAGCATAACTGCCCACTGCTCTGGGTATGTGTGTGTGCTCGTTACTCACTTGTGTGTTTTCACTGCTTCAGATGGGTTAAATGCAGAGAATGAATTTCACTGTGCTTGAGTGTGCATGTGACAAATAAAGGCTGCTTCTTAAAAAAAAAAAAGTAGATTTGGAACGCCCAACACAAAGAAGCCATGCATTGTCCATTGAGGAGCAGGTGCTCATTGCCCTTAGATTTTATGCAAGCGGCAGTTTTTTCTAAGTCATCGGCAATACAATGGGCATTGAGAAAGGAACTGTTAGTAGAGTGGTTAATGAAGTGACAAATGCCCTTGTGTCCAAGTCTAATCAGTACATTACAGTGCCTTGAAAAAGTATTCATACCCCTTGAACTTTTTCACATTTTTCCACCTTACAACCACAAACTTAAAATTTTTTTATTGAGATTTTATGTGATAAACCAACACAGAGTAGCACATAATTGTGAAGGGAAATGAAAATGATAAATGGTCTTCAAAATTTTAAACAAATAAAAATCTGAAAAATGTGATGTGCATTAGTATTCAGCCCCCCCGCGTCAATACTTTGTAGAGCCACCTTTTGCTGCAATTACAGCTGCAAGTCTTTTGTGGTATGTCTCTACCAGCTTTGCACATCTAGACACTGAAACTTTTGCCCATTCTTCTTTGCAAAATAGCTCAAGCTCAGCCAGATTGGACGGAGATCGTCTGTGAACAGCAATTTTCAAGTCTTGCCACAGATGCTCACTGGGATTTAGGTTTGGACTTTGACTGGGCCATTCTAACACATGAATATTCTTTGATCTAAACCATTCCATTGTAGCTCTGGCTGTATGTTTGGGGTCATTGTCTTGCTGGAAGGTGGATCTCCTTCCCAGTCTCAAGTCTTTTGCAGCCTCCAACAGGTTTTCTTCCACGATTGCCCTGTATTTAGCTCCATCCATCTTCCCATCAACTCTGACCAGCTTCCCTGTCCCTGCTGAAGAAAAGCATCCCCATAGCATGATGCTGCCACCACCATGTTTCACAGTGGGGATGGTGTGTGCAGGGTGATGAGCAGTGTTAGTTTTCCACCACACATAGCGCTTTGCATTTAGGCCAAAAAGTTCAACTTTGGTCTCATCTGACCAAAGCACCTTCTTCCACATGTTTGCTGTGTCCCCTACATGGCTTCTTATGCCTGTCTTTCAACAATGGCTTTCTTCTTGCCACTCTTCCAAAAAGGCCAAATTTGTGGAGTGTACGACTTATAGTTGTCCTGTGCACAGATTCTCCCACCTGAGCTGTGGATTTCTGCAGCTCCTCCAGAGTGATCATGGGCCTCTTGGCTGCTTCTCTGACCAGTGCTGTCCTTGCTCGCTCTGTCAGTTTAGGTGGACGGCCATGTCTTGGTAGGTTTGCAGTTGTGCCATACTTTTCCATTTTTGAATGATGGATTGAACAGTGCTTCTTGAGATGTTCAGAGCTTGAGATATTTTTTTATAACCTAACCCTGCTTTAAACTTCTCCAGAACTTTATCCCTGACCTGTCTGGTGAGTTCTTTGGTCTTCATGATGCTGTTTGTTCTTTAGTGTTCTCTAACAAACCACTGAGGCCTTCACAGAACAAGTGTATTTATGCTGAGAGTAAATTACACACAGTAGGACTCTATTAACCAATTAGATGACTTCTGATGGCAATTGATTGCACTGGATTGTATTTAGAGGTATCCGAGTACAGGGGGCTGAATACTAATGCACACCACATTTTTCAGATTTTTATTTGTTTAAAATTTTGAAGACTATTTGTCATTTTCGTTTCACTTCACAATTATGTGCTACTCTGTGTTGGTCTATCACATAAAATCTCAATAAAAAAAACTTTTAAGTTCATGGTTGTAAGGTGGAAAAATGTGAAAAAGTTTAAGGGGTATGAATACTTTTTCAAGGCACTGTACATGGCCTTGTGACGACATACATAAAGCTGCCTCTTCTGATTGATTACGTGTTTAGAAGTGAGGATTTAATGATTCTCCTCCACCATTGCTTGTATCAAATTTTCTTCATCTGGAGAAAAGTTCTTGTTTCTCTTCTTTCGTTTCTTCATGGAAGAACAGTCAAGTAAAGCAGACATAATATCAGCCATCTTGTCGCAAAGGTGGGCATGGGATTGATTGATTTTAACACGGTCTCATCTCATTATCTCTAGCCACTTTATCCTTCTACAGGGTTGCAGGCGAGCTGGAGCCTATCCCAGCTGACTACGGGCGAAAGGCGGGGTACACCCTGGACAAGTCGCCAGGTCATCACAGGGCTGACACATAGACACAGACAACCATTCACACTCACATTCACACCTACGCTCAATTTAGAGTCACCAGTTAACCTAACCTGCATGTCTTTGGGGGAAACTGTGGGGGAAACCGGAGCACCTGGAGGAAACCCACGCGGACACGGGGAGAACATGCAAACTCCACACAGAAAGGCCCTCGCCGGCCACGGGGCTTGAACCCGGACCTTCTTGCTGTGAGGCGACAGCGCTAACCACTACACCACCGTGCCGCCATTTTGACAAGATATGACATCATAACCAACCGGTTAGGGCTAAACCACTTGGTTTGCTAACAGTATGGTTAAATTAGCTTCAAGAAACCTTTTTTTTTTAACGGCTGGTTAACTAACGGCAGGTTAAAATTTTAATGGATGGTTACAGGTTAACCTGCCGTTAAAATAACCATGTTTTGAACAACCGGACCCTGGTCTTTTACCTTGCTCTTTTCCATAGAGCTTTTCACGAAGTACCCCATTTACATAACTGGGTATGTACGACAAACTATAAAACAAACTCTGAATGATAGCTGTACTAAGTGTGACGCGTACTAAGTGTGTATTTGCAAAGCGGCTATGACATTACAGATGAAGACTGATGGTTAAGCATTAGGTAAAAACTGTTTACTTAGTGTTTTCGAAGAAATTTTGCATTGTTTGGTCTTGGGGGTGCTGGAATAATGCATCACCAGAGCCTTGTGACCTCCGACAGAGTTAGACAGAAGTGGGCAGGTCATACCCATGCAGCCAATCACAAGATAAACTTTAGTTTATCAGCCAAAGCCCAAACAATGCCCTAGCCACATTCCACATATCGGCACGGGACCAATATCTGGTGTAATCAGCTTGTAATTGCAAGGAATGATTGTTCAGCACTGATGGCTCAGGCAGGACGCTAACACAAACTCCAGGGAAGCAGAAAGGGACATGATGTCCTGTACAAAGTACAACTTAACATTCTTTGTTTTATCCTTCTCTCCAGATACAACACTTTCCTTCCAATTCTATCAGCAAGATCATTTTGCATTTTTAAGCCACTGAGGCATAACATAGATGACATTCAGAGCAAGATGAAAAGAAAATAAATAAATGAATAAATATGGCTGCATTCAGGGCTGTTTCTGAACCTTTTGGTGTCCCTAAAAGATATTCTTTTTCATGGTCAGATTTACCTTCTTCCTCTTCTTCTTCTTTTGGGTTTTACAGCAGCTGGCATTCACAGCGTTGCATTACTGCCATCTACAGGTTTACCTTTGAGCGTGCACTGACAGTTCCATCATTCTGTCGCTAAACGAACAGCTGATCACACCGAGGTGCTCACTGAGCGCCCATATTTATTAGTGGTCCTGCGTTTCCTTTCCTTCGCAACATAACGTCTTTTATCGCTTTCCGTTACTGTAGTCGGTCTTTCCCGTTTCACATTTCGCACACTCGTGTCCTCCATTTTTCTCTCCTGTTTCACATTTGTATCCCACAATGCCTTGCGTGAACGGGGAAAGCCCACTACGTGATGCATGATGTAGTATCTTGAATTGGGTCATGGTGAAGCAGGAAAAAATAGCGGAGAATTTAGGACCATGTGACCCTAAATTCATTAATTGTTCTCTTTAAAAAAAAAAAAGAATAAAATTGGAAGTCTGTGATTCAAATTCAGTAGCTTTCGGTCCACTAAACAAAAATAATTGGGTGTCGGCGAAAATTCTTTTTATGACCAACACTTGAAAAATCTGAAAGGCCGTCTACCTTTAAAAAAACAGAAGACACAAGAATGAACCAGGAAAGGATTATTAACCAGTAAAGTTAATAATAGTGTGACATTTTTCTACAAAAGTACACCCATAATAATTAAAAAACTAAACACGGTTTATCGCAATCAAAGCAAATACATAAATGTATGATTTAAAGTGCATATCATGAGTAAATTCAGGAGCAAGATCAATGTAATTCTCCTATTTTATATTAAACTTTGCTCAAATATCTGTCACATTCTGCATTCTTTGCAATTTTTTTACCTTGTGCAATACCAGAAAAATTCAGTTGAAATCAAGCCATTTGAGGCGAATTGGTCCGCCTCTGAAAAAACTCGGCATTTGGATTTCCCGGGAAACATTGATTTTCGTGACGTCGCGTGCGGGATGCCTCCTTCTGAATCCTACGTCAGCGCTGGTTTGTTTATGAGAAAACGACCTGGTGGTTTTCTGCAAATTTCTTCAATGTTATCACGTAATTATTAAAATGGTTAACAGATGTATCGTAGGAGGGTGTAGCAACACCGATCTTGATGGGATTAGTACTCCTCGTTTCCCAAAAGACCGGACAATATGAGAGAAATGGGAGCGCTTGGTCTACACAGGCTGTGCACTGAAACCGTGCAAAGCTCTCGCAGCCTGCTGGCGCTTCCGCAGGTGACGTCACGAATCTGGCTCCAGACTCCTTTGGGATTTTTCCAGACGCGTTTTGTTATTTTATTTTTTTCTGCTGTAGACAGATGGCCTTGTGCAAAATTACCCTTCTGGATGAGTGTGTAAAGGGGCATACTTTCATTCATTCATATATATATATATATATATATATATATATATATATATATATATATATATATATATATATATATATATATAATATTAAAAAAATGCTCCAGAATATGCCCTTTAATGTCCTGCTGCTAGCTGTAAGGCATTGTTCAGGTCACGACTGTGAAAATAACTTCATGTGTTTGCTCATAACCGATAATTCATGAGGGATGTTTATGAGAACAGGAAGTGAACTGCAATGCTTATTTTGATCACGTTCCTGTCCTAAATCCTGCAGCCCCCTATAGAAACAATTCCTAATTCCTCCTGCTCCTATCTCCTTGACTCTCCCTTCATCTCCTGTACTTCCCCGGACAGGCCAGTTTTATATTTTGAGTAGGTAAGAACAAACTTTAGCGCATCATTAAAAAGGGATCTGTTGAAACACCGACCTGAAAGAGGCTTCTGACAGGAAATTAAAGTGGAACCTAAGAACAAGCAAAGGGGTCAGGGTGAGGGGCTGGTTCCTAAAACAATGCTATCAGGATTTTTCATGCAGATCAGATCAGATGAGATTAGATTAGATTTGATTAGATCAGGACATAAAGGGTAACACAATCTAATGACATCTCTGCGGAAGACATCACAATCCTCAGATCTCCTCAGCAGCTGATGGTGCTCAGATTAATAGCTATTTCCTGACTATTTGACTCCTACATTAATAATGCAGCTCTTTCACCATTTGCAGTAAAATAGCTTCTGCATGCTTTCAATCAATTTATTCTATTGTGCAATCTGCATTTGGAGCAAAATGTGAGCGCTTTTTTTTTTTTTTGGTGCAATCAAACCAACACAGCCTTTTTTTTTTTTTTTTTTTCTAAAGCTGGTCAACACTGGGCGGCATGGTGGTGTAGTGGTTAGCGCTGTCGCCTCACAGCAAGAAGGTCTGGGTTCGAGCCCCGTGGCCGGCGAGGGCCTTTCTGTGTGGAGTTTGCATGTTCTCCCCGTGTCCACGTGGGTTTCCTCCGGGTGCTCCGGTTTCTCCCACAGTCCAAAGACATGCAGGTTAGGTTAACTGGTGACTCTAAATTGACCGTAGGTGTGAGTGTGAATGGTTGTCTGTGTCTATGTGTCAGCCCTGTGATGACCTGGCAACTTGTCCAGGGTGTACCCCGCCTTTCGCCCGTAGTCAGCTGGGATAGGCTCCAGCTTGCCTGCAACCTTGTAGAACAGGATAAAGTGGCTACAGTTAATGAGATGAGATGAGATGGTCAACACTTTGGTGTAATATTGTATCACTAAAAAAGAATTAGATATGGATGGATAAAGTGGTGGTTCATGACTGAGTCATTTTTGTGTGAAACATATCTAAGTAATAGAACACTCAGGGATGTGGTGGTGTAGGAAAATACACTCACCGGCCACTTTATTAGGTATACCCATACCCCTGCTGTTTTCTGCAGTTCTCTAATCAGCCGATCCCTTGACAGCAGCACAATGCATCAAATCATACAGATACAAATCAAGAGCTTCAGTTAATGTTCAAACATCAGAACGGGACTATAAAACTTTGAGCGGGTGGGTGGAGCACAGAAGTACGGCAGGCCAGAACTGAGTTTCCAAAAACTCTTTATTGTCACACTTTTCAGCGTTTACACTCTCCCAGACACTCAGACATGCGCACACACACATCAGTCATCTGGTTGGGGAGAGAGCTCCCTTCCTCCGCTCTCTCCCTCCTTATATAGGGCGCGGTCACTGGGGAAGACACACAAAAACAGGTTAATTGACATCGGGTGCAGTGATTCTGCCACTTACCTTCCCTGACTCCGCCCTCTGGTCACAGACCGACGCTTGACCATGCCCCCGCTGCCACATACCCCCACCGCCCGACTCAGGCCGGGCAGCCATCTGACCTGCAGCCGACTCCTCCCCCCCCCCCCCACAGGAGAGGAAGTCCGCCACGACCATCTGCGCCCCCGGCCTGTGGATCAGCTTGAAGTTAAAGGGCTGGAGTGCCAAATACCAACGGGTGATCCGCGCATTGGCATCCTTCATGCGGTGGAGCCACTGGAGGGGCGCATGGTCCAAACAGAGGGTGAAAGGGCGTCCCAGCAGGTAGTAGCGGAGGGCAAGGACCACCCACTTGATGGCTAGGCACTCCTTCTCTATTGTGCTGTGGCGCCTCTCATGCACTGACAGCTTCCTGCTGATGCACAGCACGGGGCAATCCTCCCCCTCCACCTCCTGGGACAAAACAGCCCCCAGCCCTCTGTCCGACACGTCTGTCTGCAACATAAAGGGGAGAGAAAAGTCAGGGGAGTGTAACAGTGGCCCCCCACACAGTGCAGCCTTCACCTCAGAGAAAGCCCGCTGGCCTTGCTCCATCCACAGGACCGGATCTGATGCCCCTTTTTAGTGACATCAGTCAGCGGGCTGGTGATGTCTGAATAATTAGGTATAAACCTACGATAGTAGCCAGCCAGCCCCAGGAACTGTCTCACCCCCTTTTTGGTCTTGGGCCTCGGGCAGGCCGCACTCGCTGCGGTCTTATTAATTTGGGGACGCACCTGCCCATTGCCCAAGTGGAAGCCCAGATACCGTACTTCCACCCACCCAATCGCACACTTCTTCGGGTTGGCCGTGAGACCCGCTCGCCTCAGCGACCCAAGAACAGCCCTCAGGTGTTGCAGATGCCGCGGCCAGTCATTACTATAGATTATTATGTCATCTAAGTATGCGGCCACGTAGGTGGCGTGGGGGCAGAGGACCCTGTCCATAAGCCGCTGGAACGTAGCGGGCGCCCCAAACAGCCCAAAAGGAAGTGTGACAAATTGGTGTAAGCCAAACGGTGTGGAAAAGGCCATTTTTTTCTCGGGATAGTGGAGTCAAGGGGATCTGCCAATAACCCTTTGTCAAATCCAGTGTCGAATAAAAGCGAGCCGTGCCTAGTCGATCCAGCAACTCGTCAATACGAGGCATTGGGTACGCATCGAATTTAGACACCGCGTTGACTTTTCTATAGTCCACACAGAACCGGACCGACCCGTCGGCCTTGGGAACCAAGACCACCGGGCTGCTCCAGTCACTGTGGGACTCCTCGACGATGCCCATTTCGAGCATGGCCTCGAGTTCTTCCCAAACCACCTTTTTCTTGTGTTCGGGTAGCCTGTAAGGGCGGCTGCGCACTACCACCCCCGGGGGCGTCTCAATGTGGTGTTCTATGGTATGAGGCGGGTGCGGCCGGGCAAGGGCGAGAACACGTCCGAAAACTCGGTCTGCAACTGGGCGACCTCTGTGAGTTGGGTCGGGGAGAGGTGGTCTCCACAGGGGACCGGAGAGATAAGCGATGCCAATGTTCCTTTTTGCACCTCCGGCGCCAGCTCCACCTTCTCCGGAACCACCGACACCAACGACACGGGGACCTCCTCGTTCCAGAGTTTGAGCAGATTGAGGTGGTAAATCTGTAGTGCCCCACCCCTGTCCGTTCGCCTCACCTCATAGTCAACGTCCCTGACTCGCTGTGTGACCTCAAAGGGTCCTTGCCACTTGGCAATCAATTTGGAGCTCGATGTGGGCAACAGCACGAGTACTTTATCTCCCGGTGTGAACTCCCTAAGGCGCATACCCCTGTTGTATGGGTGGATTTGCTGTTCTTGGGCCTGCCGCAAATTCTCCTGGGTTAGGTGTGTGTGTGTGTGTGTGTGTGTGTGTGTGTGTGTGTGGAGTTTTGCACGCAGGTCAATAACGTATTGGATTTCATTTTTGCTTGGTGAAGGTCCCTCCTCCCAATTTTCCCGCAGTACATCTAGAATGCCACACGGCTTACGCCCATATAATAATTCGAATGGGGAGAACCCCGTGGAGGCTTGTGGGACCTCTCGCACTGCAAATAACAGGGGTTCGAGCCACTTATCCCAGTTGCATGCATTCTTGCGTACAAACTTTTTAATTATATTCTTGAGGGTGCGATTGAACTGTTCGACTAAACCATCTGTTTGTGGGTGATAAACGCTGGTGCGGATCGGCTTAATTCCCAGTAACCCATACAGTTCGCTCAGCGTGCATGACATAAATGAAGTGCCTTGATCAGTCAGAATCTCTTTGGGGATTCTGACTCAGGAGATGATGTGGAAGAGCGCTTCCGCAATACTGCGTGCTGAGATATTGCAAAGAGGCACTGCTTTCGGGTATCGCATTGCATAGTCCACCAGAACTAAAATAAAGCGATACCCTCATGTTGACAGATCTAATGGCCCGAGGAGATCCATCCCAATTCTTTCGAACGGGGTCTCGATTAATAATAGAGGGCGCAAAGGCGCTTTTGGAATGGCCGCTGGATTTACTAACTGGCATTCGTGGCATGCCGTACACCACCTACGGACATCACCGCGAAACCCTGGCCAATAGAACCGGGCCATTATTCGGGCTACTGTCTTATCCTGCCCCAAGTGTCCAGCCATGGGATTAAAGTGAGCCGCCTGGAATACCAATTCCCGGCGGCTCTTTGGGATCAAAAGTTGTGAGACCGTCTCCTTAGTCTGAGTGTCCTGCGTCACTTGGTATAATCTATCCCTCATAATGGAGAAATAGGGGAAGGACGGGGTGGCGTTTGGCTGGAGCGTTTGACCATCGATTACTCTCACTTGGTCAAACGCATGCCGCAGAGTCTCGTCTCGCGATTGCTCTAACGGGAAATCCGCAAGGGATTCCCCGAGAGAGGGAGGAGGAGCCTGCTGCTCCTCACTCTGACGCAGAGATGACATAGACGGCTCTGTGACAGCTGCTCCTGCCAATGCCACACCGGGACCTCCCCCTGCTAAACTACGGCAGGACCCACTCTTCACTAAATGAGTCATTAATTCCCGAAATCCCGGCCAATCAGTCCCCAAAATTATCGAGTGGGTAAGGCGAGGATTAACCGCTGCTTTTACCCTAAATTTCTCCCCTTGAAATAGAATGTGGACCGACACTAAAGGGTAGTTGTGAACATCCCCATGCACACACAACACCTTCACCAATTGTGCTCCCCCCAATGCCTCGCCTTGCACCAGGCTTTGGTGGATTGAGGTCTGATTACAGCCAGAGTCCACCAAAGCCTGATACGTATCCCCTTGGACACTCACCGGTATGCGATACGCTCTGGCCCGATCCAGGGCAGTTCCTGGCGCGTCGGGGATCCGGAGCACCGTGCCCACCTCCATTGCCGAGCACTGATGCTGGAGGTGCCCCAGCTCCCCGCGGTGCCAGCAAACCGGCCCGGGCTTTCTCTCTGCACCAGCGCTCTGGGGCTCACTCACCTGAGGGGGGAGAGAGACAGACACAGAAGCGGGAAACGGGAGGGCACCGCGGGTGTGGTGGGCCGACTGGGGTGGAGCCGGCCCCCGCCTCCGCGGTGGGGGAACAAGGCGAGGACGAGACACAGAAGGGGAGGGGGAGAGAGAGAGAGGAGAAGAGGAGATCTGCGATCCTGTCATGGGAACAGCCGCCAAATGATCCTCTGCCACCTTGATGGCCTGATCCAGCGACGCCGGGCAATGGCACTGGACCCACTCTGCTGTTCCTTTGGGAAGTCAGACGATGAACTGCTCCAGTGCCACCAGATCGACAATTCCCTTGGCGTCACGGTTGTCAGCCCTCAGCCACTGCCGGCAGGCATCCCGGAGTTGCTGGCCAAATACAAATGGCCGGCTGACTTCCTCTAGGCGTAGAGCACGGAAGCGCTGGCGTTGTTGTTCGGGGGTGCACCCCACACGTTGGAGGACGGCCCGGCGCAGGTCTGCGTAGACCAGCCGGCTGTCGTCAGGGAGCTGTAGCGCAGCCAGCTGTGCCTCGCCCGTTAGCAGGTGGAGGAGGTGCACCGCGTGCTGTTCTACTGGCCAGCCCCAGGCCTCTGCTGCTTGTTCGAATAGCGCGAGGAATGCCTCGGGGTCGTCGTGCGGGCCCATCTTCGTTAGAGTGAGGTGGGGTGGGCCTGCAGCGGTGGACCCCGCTGACGCGAGTAGGTGCCGGAACTCCTAACGATCTTCCTGTTGCACCAGCACCAGGGCCTCGAACCGTTGCTCTTGCTCCTTTCAGAGGGCGACCAGCGCCTGGTGCTGGCTCTGTTGGGCCGTGGCGAGGGCGTGGATCAGGTCTGCGAAGGGGGAGGACTCCATGGGGCTGTTCTCCTCGGTGCGCCGTTCTCGGGTTTTGGCACCACTGTAAAACTTTGAGCGGGTGGGTGGAGCACAGAAGTACGGCAGGCCAGAACTTAGTTTCAAAAAACCCTTTATTGTCACATTTTTCAGCGTTTACACTCTCACAGACACTCAGACATGCACACACATCAGTCGTCTGGTTGGGGAGAGAGCTCCCTTCCTCCGCTCTCTCCCTCCTTATATAGGGCGCGGTCACTGGGAAAGACACACAAACACAGGTTAATTGACATCAGGTGCAGTGATTCTGCCACTTACCTTCCCTGACTCTGCCCTCCGGTCACAGACCGACGCTTGACCACGCCCCTGCTGCCACAGGGACAAATTGTGATCTCAAAGTGTGACTTTCTTTCACCGTGTGAGTTTGCACAGACAGAATGGTGCGAAAAACAAAAAACATGTGTGTGAGTGAGTGAGTGACGGTTCTGTGGGTGGAAACAAACGCCTTGTTGATAAGAGAGGTCAGAGAAAAATGGCCAGATTGGTTTGAACTGCCAGGAAGGAAAGCTATAGCAGCTCATATCATCACTCTTTACAACCATGGTGAGCAGAAAAGTATCTCAGCATGCAACAGCAGAAGAACACATTGGGTTCCAGTCCTGCCAGCCAAGAACAGGAATCTTAGAATCAAGAACAAGTGCCTATTAAAGTGGCCAGTAAGTGTAATCAATAACAAGGATCTGGAAGGACTTAATGCTACCACTACACAATTGATTATTTTCCCATAGCAGCAAGTGGGTTTTATTTTTTTCCTGTGGATATTCGTTGTCATTGTTGTTGAAATAAGATGCACTGATGTAACATGGTGATGTACTGGGCCTTTCAAAGTGGGCTGTTACCTTCCCAGTCTGTAATGACCAGAGGAAGAAAACATGCAGAGAGGACAGGCCAGTTAGAAACATGTATGTTTTCTAAGTAGAACATTGTTTATGGTGCCACTTCTCATTAACATATGACCGCCCATAGCAATCTGAATTAAGAAGATGGCCCTGTAGCAACTCTGTTGGCGTTGACGGCCAATCCGCAGACTATAAGTAAAATGTTCAAAAAAAATCAAATGTTCAACACTATATTGAATATTGTCATAGATTTCTCCTTTTGGACTGAATTTTAGTCTGCTTGCATGACCAGTGAAAGCCAGTGAAAGGTAACTTTAGCTCGTCATCTAATGTTAACATTCTTTCCATGACATTAAATTTAAATCAAAAATGTAGTTTGACCTACATAATTTCCTAAGCTACATTATCTGAATTGACCATAGTATTGGAGTAATATATAATTCCTTCACTTCAGGCAGTTAGCTGTTGCTAGTTCAGGTTGGCTTGGCAAGCTAGCTTTCCCAGTATTAGGGACGTAATAGGGCACGCAGTCTTTCTAAATGTTCTTTGTATATAGTTTCAGGGATATTTGGTTCATATGTCCACAAGCATCTGGATGGCATCATAAAAACAGCAGTGTGAAGACCGTAGCAAAACAATTCCATGTAGTGGTGGGCAGGTAATTTAATTTATTTTAGTGAACTGATTCTTTTGAACTGATTGAGAAAATGAACCTGGTGTTTTCTAAGAGCCTTTGTTCACCCAAACTTTCTTGCTCATTGTTTGATTATTATTAGCACATTGCTGTGCACAATGCGTAGTGATACGCAAGGTTTCCAACTGATTGCCTGCAGTGGACTGGGATCCGCAGAGAAGAATGACACTGTTGTGTTGCTGAATTGGTATAAATGACTCACTATAAAGTGTCTTTCAAAAAGAACGACTTGTTTGCAAACTGCACACCACTAATTCTATGGATGCGGATGACAGGCTTCTTATTAATATGTGAAGTTCTTATTAAATATTTGTTCTTATGAAATATTTCTTATTAAATTAAACATTTAGTTATTTCTTATTGTTAGTTCCATTTTGATCATTATTATTATTATTATTATTATTATTATTATTATTATTATTATGAGTAGTAATTTATATATTTTTTATTTATTCCTTTATTTCTATATTTCTATTAATTTTAGTTATTTTTATTATTAAATTAAATATTTAGTTATTTCTCATTTCTATTTATTTTCTATTTTTAATGCATTTATTTCTATTTTTGTTTCTATTATTTATTTTATTTCTTATTAAATTAAATATTTAGTTATTTCTTATTTCTATTTATCAATAATTTTTTTCTATTTTTTATTTAATTGTTTTATTTATTTCTATTTTTGATTTCTTTTTAATTTATTCCTATTTTTCCATTATGTTTAGTTATTTCTTATTTCTTAATTAAATATTTATTTATATATTTTAAATAATTTCTTATTTCTTATTAAATTAATTAATGAATTAAATTAAATATTTAGTTATTATTAGTTATTAAATTAAATATTTAGTTTTTATTAAATATTTATTAAAAGTTCTTATTAATATTTGAAGTTCTTATTAAATATTTAAAGTTAACCAGTCAAATGTTTTAATATTTAAAGGCACAGCCGCAAAATCAGCTTGCCTTATCCTATCGGGTTTTCCTACCATGCTAAAATGGCATGAGATAAAGAACCAAGGCATTTCTGGGACTAATATATAATAATTGAAAAGTGTATGGCATGTCCTCTTTAAGCATTTAAGCAGCTCATGTTTAACCATTCATTGTGAAGTCTTGCCATTCCATCCATTTAAGTTCTGTACATTGTTATTATTATTGAGTGCCTTATCATGGGTGAAACTGTTTTTTTTTTTTAAATTAATTAATTAATTAATTAATTAATTAATTAATTTTAGTTTTAATTTTTTTATTTCTCTTTGGATTACCCTTCGGCCTTGCTGAACATTAACACGTGTGTCTGCCTTAGCATCTTGTACTACTTTATACTACAACAGTCCTGTAGTATAAATGGTATTAGATCATAGACTATGACTTGACATTCAATTATTATGCAGCCTCTCTCTCCTGTCTGAAGATTGGTGTTGCAGGAAATCCATTTGCTTGAATAACCGACAGTGCCTCAAGGGCAAGAAAGCAGCAATTAACCTTCTGTCAAGTTGAGGACTAATATTTCACACACACATTCATGCACACAATCAACATGGCCATATGACTGATGCTGATAGCAAGACATCTGTAGATCATTCCATTTAACAACTTTATAGATGATAATTAAACATATGGAGTCATGCCCTACTGATATGGAGTGAAAGGTCATGGTGGCTCAAAGATTGACAGGACGGTGTTTAGGTGTGCGAATTTGTCAAAGAGGTGCGTGTTGAAAGTGTCAGATGTGAAAGTGTCAAAAACATGGACCATCCCTGATTCATCCTGATATTCTGCTTGGACTTGACTCCAATAGTTAATACTCCAGTGGACCAAATTGCTGCTGCTGTAATCATAAAGATGATTTCTGTACTCATCCAAGGACACATTCACAATCTGCTCATACTGAGCATCCTGTAAACACGTCCTGTTTGCCTTTGCTCTTCTACAGTTGTATATTTCATTTTAGAGGTGGGTTGCATCCGATGTCACATCCGCCTCATTAAATATGCAAGACGTGAAGTGGTGGTCAGCTGAGCTCATTCTTCACAAAGCGTTACTATCACTGGGGCGCCTTGCTGGTCGTTAAAATGCCCTACGCTTGTGTTTTGTGCTGTTCAAATCCATCAAACCATGAAACTGATAAGTTTCTTCTGGGTTCCCTGTGAAGTGATAAAGGGTGAAAGAGCAAAGGATTTTATCAAAAGATGATGGCTCTTGAACCTTTTTCTGCAATGGAAGAGAGTGGAGTTAAAGAATGCTCGAGTTTGCAGTGAGCACTTCATGAAAGGTTTGTAAATTCTTCTGATTTTATTTCATTTGGATTCGCAAGTCACTTTTCTCGTCATTTTCCATTATTTCATGATGTTTTGAAGTTCAGGAGACGCTTCAGTCCTCAGATTTGTTTTTGTTTCCTGTTTGATCGGGGTCACCATATTGTAAACTAACGCGTATGCTTTCACTTTATCAGGATGTCCTAGCTATCTTTACAAGGATGATGATGTAGATTGGGCTCCTACACTGAACTAGAGAGAATTGAGATGATACACGGAAACACAAAAGCAGAGCTCATGAGTTAACAGCGTGAAACTGTTTCTCCAGCCATGCAGTTACAATGAGCCGAGATAACGTCTCCGTCCTGTTTAGGGGTGGGCAAAAATATCGATACGGCGATGTATCGCGATACTTTGTCTTCCGATTCAATATCGACACTCAAAATTTGAATATCGATATTTTTTCAAATAATAAATCATGTTTCAGACGGGTTGTAAATCCAGTACGACTTCCGCACCTCCGCTCTGCGCACGGGCGCAGATAGAGGGGGGGACGGGGGGGATTCGTCCCACCCAGATTTAAATTCACTGCGTTCGGTCCCCCCCACTTATAGGGAGGAAAAAACGTCTATGCTATCTTTCTTTGCATAAGGCAAACCTCACGGAAAAATCAAAAGACTAATTACCATTCGGTTTACTGAGGTGCACGGCAGTGTATACATAGTTGCAACAACTCACATAAAACAAAACAAAGACTGATATTCGGTTGGTTGAGCTGCGCAGACTGCACAGGTTGCGAGCTCGAGCTTGGTTGCTATGGTAACCCACAACAAGCTTGACAGGCATATCGGGGTTGGGGTTGGTTTGCTGGCAGCTTTGTCCCCCCCAGTTTTTTGTCCCCCCCAGTTCAAAAAACGTATCTGCGCCCCTGGCTCTGCGAGGTGTCGCTGTGCTGCTACCTCACTGCAAGGCACTCTTCGTCTTCTCTTTTTTCCCCGGTGGTTGCAGTGAGGGGAAAAAAAACAAGCAAGCATGGCTGTTAACGTAAATCTAGAGACGCCGCCGAACTTTAAGGCACATGTTTGGAGGTACTTTGGATTCCAAAGGAAAGGAGAAAAAAAACAGTGAGCTGGACAAAGAGTACGCACTTTGCAAAACCTGTTTCGCTCCAATTAGATATTCAGGTAACACAACAAACTTGCGAACTTACTTGGCACGACACCACCCCGACATATTAGCTCAGCCGGAGCCACCGAAACCCGACCCGAAGCAAACGACACTGGACAGCGCCAAAGTCCTCCCATCTACTTCACTGATGTGTGACTTACTGTAACTGTGAACTTAATTTTGTCATTTAAGGCGGGTCTTCCGGTTGATTAATTAACCAATAATAACTGTTGTAACTGAAACTCCCCTTTGTAAAATTGTTTTTTATTGGTGAATCTGAAAAGGCGTCGATAATTATGGACTGTTGATGATTGTAGCCGCTGTTCTGTATGATTTTAAGCTTCTTTTGTGGCATTCAAAACCTCCATTTGAGGTAGCCATTAAAGTCAAGTCCTTTTTGGAGTGATCTGTGTGATGCAATTACGACATGAAAAGTGGACTATATTCCTATAACAGCATGTCTTTTTATTTCTCTTTTACCACAAAGATTTGCCAACACTTACAATTTTTCATTTATTAATAAAAAACTTCAGACTTTTTAACTATTTATAGTTACATTTTATGTTGTGGAACTTCTGCAAATCAGATCCAAGAATTCAACAGCACTGCGGTTTGTTAACCTTTTCGATTTGGACTAGTGGGAAGGGATATAAGGGCACAAAAATCGATCCTTGAGGGATCTTGAATGTTAAAATGGTTTGCCCCACATGTTAATGACAAACACTAGAGTAGAGCAGATTGGTCATTTCCTTTTTGTATTTTGTTAGGGATCCATTTCAAATGCATGTTTCACACGTACTACACTGAAAAAAGGAGAGAAGGGGGATTGTTGAATTTGTAAATATGCAGTTAGTATATAAAACATTGCTGGTTTAATCTTCTCATCTCATTATCTCTAGCCGCTTTATCCTTCTACAGGGTCGCAGGCAAGCTGGAGCCTATCCCAGCTGACTACGGGCGAAAGGCGGGGTACACCCTGGACAAGTCGCCAGGTCATCACAGGGCTGACACATAGACACAGACAACCATTCACACTCACATTCACACCTACGCTCAATTTAGAGTCACCAGTTAACCTAACCTGCATGTCTTTGGACTGTGGGGGAAACCGGAGCACCCGGAGGAAACCCACGTGGACAACATGCAAACTCCACACAGAAAGGCCCTCACTGGCCCCGGGGCTTGAACCCAGGACCTTCTTGCTGTGAGGCGACAGTGCTAACCACTACACCACCGTGCCGCCTGGTTTAATCTTGACGAATGTAAAATCTATGAGTCTCAGTCATGTTTAGAACAAAGAAAATAGTTATGTTTGGTCTGGAAACTCCGCCCATCGTGAACACTTCAGCAGCAGACTTGGCCGTCTGCCATCTTTTCACTCGTCTTGGGCCCAGAGGATCTGACAGGCTTTGGTTGGAGGAATTGAGGTTTTTCACCCACGTGACCAAGTCATGTGATGCATCATTAGGCTGCCATTTTGGACGTCACGGCTCGAATCAGTTTGAATGCGAGGAAGGTGACAAACGAAAAACATAAAAGAAAAAGGAGCGAGATGAAGAAAACACCTTCACTATCCAGCGACGTAGGGCATTTACAGGGCGAGCAGAGGGAGAGGTATTTGCAAAAATTGAGGTTAGCAGGCTTAGAGAACGACATTTACCTGCTTCCACCAGGATTGTTCACTGACGTACGGAAGTACACGAAGCCCTCGTCTTTACCTGACTTCGGCCCACATGATCTGTATACCTATGTCGTTAAAAACCCATCGCCATACACAGGTATTGATCTGAAAGCGTATAAGAGTTTGGATGCCTACAAATATTTTGTGTCAGGCTGGGTAACATGCCTACATCAGTGGGTCGTCCCTGGAGCCGGTGGTCGCCATCTGATTACAGCTAAGGTTTGTTCACATTTTCATTTACTTTCGGTCCTCAGGATAAACAAAATGTTATTAAATGTCATTGAAATAACTTCTTAGTCTGTTGAGACACGGCCCGTTATAAATTTGCTGTTACCAGGCAATGACCAAGAACTGTATTATTAGGGTCGGTGTCTGTGTTGTAGCAGTGTACTAGCAGCTAGCTGTTAGCACTAGCTAATGTCAACAACATAGTAGCTAGTATGTTACTGTAGCAATGTTTATGTTCAGTCATTTGGATGACTGTTAAAACCTTTCAGTCTCAAGTTTTTCCTTTACTGTATTTACTAGTTTACTGTAATTATGATCCGGCAGCTATTTACACCGGATCCAGTGTAAATAGCTGCCGGAGCGCACTCCGGCTTGCTCCCCCTCAAATTAAGCAGCGCGCTCCGGCTTGCTCCCGGAGTGCTCCGGCCGAGGTTCCGGAGCGCGCTCCGGCTTGCTCCCCCTCAAATTAAGCAGCACGCTGGAGCAAGCCGGAGTGCGCTGCTTAATTTGAGGGGGAGCAAGCCGGAGCACGCTCCAGAACCTCGGACGTTGGCTCCGGCAGCTATTTACACTGGATCCGGTGTAAATAGCTGCCGGATCATAATTACAGTAAACTAGTAAATACAGTAAAGGAAAAACTTGAGACTGAAAGATTTTAACAGTCATCCAAATGACTGAAGTAAACATTGCTACAGTAACATACTAGCTACTATGTTGTTGACATTAGCTAGCTTGACCTTCAAAATGGCGGACACCGGGGCGTCACGTGACCCTGTGACGTCAGGTGAAAAACCTCAATAAATACCAATCTGAGGAGCTGTCGACAAGGAAAGTTATTAAATCTTACCAAATGTTGGTCATGGTTAGAGGTAGTCACTTTAGATGCATTGTTTCCACAAATCTGATGTTTATATTTGCGAGTAGCTAACATCAAGCAATATGAATAAGTCAGTGTTGATGCTAAGGTTAGTAGCTTAATTCACTGGCGTTAGCTAGGCTAATGCTCGTGAAGTCATCTTTGAACCTTTCCTATTTTGGGTTTTGCACACCCGATACACACTTGAAAGACTGTGTGTTCATGGAGTAAACTGCAAAAAATTCGGTCACTGGCCAGGCAAAAGTCTGGACAGAAATGTTCCGTAAATGTAAATGGTGAAGCCAATCACAATACACACCGGAGCGAAAGGTTGGATAAGTGACAAGACGAGAGATTTTAAAAGCCAAACACTTGACACTGTTGGTTCTACTCACTTCAGGTCTATTGTTTTCTCTGGTCCATAAATGTACCTGCATGTGTTATACAGCAACCTCTGACTAAATGACATGTTAATTTATCTGACTTTTATCTAATATGGAACATTGGCATTTGCTTGTCAACAGTCTTAACCCTCTTGCAAGTGAATGAGTGGTAAAATATGAAAACGTGCTGAAATGTTGGGCAAACAATAACCAAAGAAGACAAAAACTCCTGTTCCATTTGTCAAGCTTAAAAGTTTCTACATGATCTGTTATTACAGCTGCAGAATGTTCCTTTTTTTTTTTTGCATTATTTCTGTAGACTTTTACAATTAGGATGGTGAAATAAGCCTCTTGTATTTGAGGGACACTCTGGCAATTCTTTCAGGATACTGGCTAACTTGAGCAAAGTAGCTTTGTGTAGCACTTTGCATTATGTTTCCATTACATTCGTTATTAACTACATTACTTGACAGGAACAAGCGATAAACTTCTCCAACTCGAAGCCATATAGTTCTCCAAATCCAAGTCTACATGCGGCTTGTAGTACTCGAGTCTGACTTGTGCCCTAATTTTAAGGATTCATGACTTGACCTGGACTTGAGCACTGATGACTTGGACTCGTGCAATAACTGCATTCGGACTCGTAAATTGGAGACGAGGACTCTGATTTTTTTCTTTATTTTTTGTAACATGCCATAATAATTTGGCATAAGATGTTTATATCTACATAAATTTTTATACTAATTTTGTGCAAGAGAATGCACATTCACCTGTTCATACGTCATGTTCAGGAACAAACTAATGTTAATGGCGCTAAAATGCCTGTAGAGAACGCCGCTAGGAGTGTCCGCTTTGCTTATACAGACTTCTCATGCAGTGGGAAAAAAATGCACAACTAAGTGTTCCATGTGTAGAGGAACTATTGAGGAGACGACAGGGACAACCTTAAACTTTAATCATTATTTGGTAAGACTCCACCCAGAGAAGTACAGTGGTGCTTGAAAGTTTGTGAACCCTTTAGAATTTTCTATATTTCTGCATAAATATGACCTAAAACATCATCAGATTTTCACACAAGTTCTAAAAGTAGATAAAGAGAACCCAGTTAAACAAATGAGACAAAAATATTATACTTGGTCATTTATTTATTGAGGAAAATTATCCAATATTACATATCTGTGAGTGGCAAAAGTATGTGAACCTTTGCTTTCAGTATCTGGTGTGACCCCCTTGTGCAGCAATAACTGCAACTAAACGTTTCCAGTAACTGTTGATCAGTCCTGCACACCGGCTTGGAGGAATTTTAGCCCGTTCCTCCGTACAGAACAGCTTCAACTCTGGGATGTTGGTGGGTTTCCTCACATGAACTGCTCGCTTCAGGTCCTTCCACAACATTTCGATTGGATTAAGGTCAGGACTTTGACTTGGCCATTCCAAAACATTAACTTTATTCTTCTTTAACCATTCTTTGGTAGAACGACTTGTGTGCTTAGGGTCGTTGTCTTGCTGCATGACCCACCTTCTCTTGAGATTCAGTTCATGGACAGATGTCCTGATATTTTCATTTAGAATTCGCTGGTGTAATTCAGAATTCATTGTTCCATCAATAATGGCAAGCCGTCCTGGCCCAGATGCAGCAAAACAGGCCCAAACCATGATACTACCACCACCATGTTTCACAGATGGGATAAGGTTCTTATGCTGGAATGCAGTGTTTTCCTTTCTCCAAACAGAATGCTTCTCATTTAAACCAAAAAGTTCTATTTTGGTCTCATCTGTCCACAAAACATTTTTCCAGTAGCCTTCTGGGTTGTCCACGTGATCTTTAGCAAACTGCAGACGAGCAGCAATGTTCTTTTTGGAGAGCAGTGGCTTTCTCCTTGCAACCCTGCCATGCACACCACTGTTGTTCAGTGTTCTCCTGATGGTGGACTTATGAACATTAGCCAATGTGAGAGAGGCCTTCAGTTGCTTAAAAGTTACCCTGGGGTCCTTTGTGACCTCGCCAACTATTACACGCCTTGCTCTTGGAGTGATCTTTGCTGGTCGACCACTCCTGGGGAAGGTAACAATGGTCTTGAATTTCCTCCATTTGTACACAATCTGTCTGACTGTGGATTGGTGGAGTCCAAACTCTTTAGAGATGGTTTTGTAACCTTTTCCAGCCTGATGAGCTTCAACAACGCTTTTTCTGAGGTCCTCAGAAATCTCCTTTGTTCGTGCCATGATACACTTCCACAAACATGTGTTGTGAAGATCAGACTTTGATAGATCCCGGTTCTTTAAATAAAACAGGGTGCCCACTCACACCTGATTGTCATCCCATTGATTGAAAACACCTGACTCTAATTTCACCTTCAAATTAACTGCTAATCCTAGGGGTTCACATACTTTTGCCACTCACAGACATGTAATATTGGATCATTTTCCTCAATAAATAAATGACCAAGTATAATATTTTTGTCTCATTTGTTTAACTGGGTTCTCTTGATCTACTTTTAGGACTTGTGTGAAAATCTGATGATGTTTTAGGTCATATTTATGCAGAAATATAAAAAATTCTAAAGGGTTCACAAACTTTCAAGCACCACTGTACCTTTTAAATTGCATGTCAATGTAGTCAAGTAATGAAAATACTCCTCCTCCTACTACCACTACTACTACTAATAATAATAATAAAAAGTGTTGCCAGGCAAAACAAACCTTGCCCGGTAGCACTTATGATGAATATGAAGGAGGATACCGTGAAAAAAATAGGTACCCTATGGGTCCATGTGGCTACTGCTTATAAATAAAATTGTTTTCTGATCCCATGTCCGTACAGTAAATATAGCATATATATATTTACTCTGAGTCAGTAGTCACAAAAATGAAACGTAATCCAAAAATGAACAATTTAAAAATCATACAAGTAAAATATACCAAGTGTCTGTACTTTATATTATTCTACTCTTACCTCTTACAGTTTTCAAAACTGAAACCTCCAAACCAAGGCTGACATACACACGCTGTCGCCATGATCCAAACTCTTATTTCCCGGAAATGGCCCGGCGCTAGAGCTCAGTGGAACACAGTTTCCCTCTGTAATAAGCATAAACGTGTCTGAAAGTGATTTCTTTAGGCTAGTCCATTTATTTCAAATGGTGAACCGAATTCTATACACTCACCGGCCATTTTAATTGGAACACATGTATGTGTATGCGCAGTGTGCGGCTCTTACGTTCTCACAGCACGATGACATAGTGGCGAGCACCTCTATATGAGGCAGTAGAAACAACAAAACGATTTTGACCTTTTTGGTGACCTTGACCAGATGACCCTCAAAATGTTGGAGGTTCTATTTGAGATCAATGCCCATCTATTCTGAAAGTTTCATGAAGATTGATCCAGCTGTTTTCCTGTAATATCTTTAACAAAAAAAAAAAAAACCCAAAGAAACAACAAAGAAAACTGAAAAAAATACCTTGCCCCCTGATGGACTCCTCTGTCCCGGGCGAGGTAACAATCGACTCATTTGATTCATTATAAAAACTGATTTAAGTGTTAATCATTTTAATATTATGTATGGTTTATGTTTGGGGAAACTTCATGCAAAGGATTACCTAATATTGAATTAATATACTGAAATAAATGCATCAAAATGATTCGTCAGTACAGAATGTACAACCCCGATTCCAAAAAAGTTGGGACAAAGTACAAATTGTGAATAAAAACGGAATGCAATAATTTACAAATCTAAAAAAACTGATATTGTATTCACAATAGAACATAGACAACATTTCAAATGTCGAAAGTGAGATATTTTGAAATTTCATGCCAAATATTGGCTCATTTGAAATTCCATGACAGCAACACATCTCAAAAAAGTTGGGACAGGGGCAATAAGAGGCTGGAAAAGTTAAAGGTACAAAAAAGGAACAGCTGGAGGACCAAATTGCAACTCATTAGGTCAATTGGTAATAGGTCATTAACATGACTGGGTATAAAAAGAGCATCTTGGAGTGGCAGCGGCTCTCAGAAGTAAAGATGGGAAGAGGATCACCAATCCCCCTAATTCTGCGCCAACGAATAGTGGAGCAATATCAGAAAGGAGTTTGACAGTGTAAAATTGCAAAGAGTTTGAACATATCATCATCTACAGTGCATAATATCATCAAAAGATTCAGAGAATCTGGAAGAATCTCTGTGCGTAAGGGTCAAGGCCGGAAAACCATACTGGGTGCCCGTGATCTTCGGGCCCTTAGACGGCACTGCATCACATACAGGCATGCTTCTGTATTGGAAATCACAAAATGGGCTCAGGAATATTTCCAGAGAACATTATCTGTGAACACAATTCACCGTGCCATCCGCCGTTGCCAGCTAAAACTCTATAGTTCAAAGAAGAAGCCGTATCTAAACATGATCCAGAAGTGCAGACGTCTTCTCTGGGCCAAGGCTCATTTAAAATGGACTGTGCCAAAGTGGAAAACTGTTCTGTGGTTCAGACGAATCAAAATTTGAAGTTCTTTATGGAAATCAGGGACGCCATGTCATTCGGACTAAAGAGGAGAAGGACGACCCGAGTTGTTATCAGCGCTCAGTTCAGAAGCCTGCATCTCTGATGGTATGGGGTTGCATTAGTGCGTGTGGCATGGGCAGCTTACACATCTGGAAAGACACCATCAATGCTGAAAGGTATATCCAAGTTCTAGAGCAACATATGCTCCCATCCAGACGACGTCTCTTTCAGGGAAGACCTTGCATTTTCCAACATGACAATGCCAAACCACATACTGCATCAATTACAGCATCATGGCTGCGTAGAAGAAGGGTCCGGGTACTGAACTGGCCAGCCTGCAGTCCAGATCTTTCACCCATAGAAAACATTTGGCGCATCATAAAACGGAAGATACGACAAAAAAGACCTAAGACAGTTGAGCAACTAGAATCCTACATTAGACAAGAATGGGTTAACATTCCTATCCCTAAACTTGAGCAACTTGTCTCCTCAGTCCCCAGACGTTGACAGACTGTTGTAAAGAGAAAAGGGGATGTCTCACAGTGGGAAACATGGCCTTGTCCCAACTTTTTTGAGATGTGTTGTTGTCATGAAATTTAAAATCACCTAATTTTTCTCTTTAAATGATACATTTTCTCAGTTTAAACATTTGATATGTCATCTATGCTCTATTCTGAATAAAATATGGAATTTTGAAACTTCCACATCATTGCATTCCGTTTTTATTTACAATTTGTACTTTGTCCCAACTTTTTTGGAATCTGGGTTGTACTATGATTGGTCAGGGTTCATTTTATTATAAATTACAAGAAGAATAATTCTTCTTTTTTTTTTACACCTGTGTCTTTTTTCCCTCTTCTCTAGTGCGAGTTTCTTCTCACACTATATCCTGTTTTTCTTCCCTTAAACAGGCTCTATAAAGTGAATGTGAGCCCAAAGTTTACACCACACCGGGACATGGTCGAGGATTCAGTACAGAATTGTCTTTCTATAGTCATAACACTCAAAATATTAAATTTCCAAGAGCATCCTGTCAAAACACAGCTACTGTCCATTCAAGATAAAGAACATGTTTGTGAGCTGAATGGAACAAATGGATGGAAAAGGTAGCGAGGAAATGACAGGCAGAGAGTCTGTGAATGTCCTGGACCAGTCATAGCTGAATTTATTTTGAAAATCGAATGTGGGAACAGTGACAAGGGAGGCAATTCATGATTCAGGAGTTCAACAGAGGATTTCGTGCTGAAAGACCTTTCAAAATAATGTCTATGTACATGTCTGTATGACTGTAAATAATTATGGAAAATAGCAAATCAATTTCGGTAGGTTTCTGCAAAATTACAAAATAAATACATGAATATATAATGATATAAAAAATGAAGGCATGTGAGCTGCATAAAGCAGAACAAACAGCAGGAGAATCAGGAAAAGGTTCGGAGGAAACGAGAGGCAGAGAACGAGGTGACATTCTGGATTCAAACACTGTAATTCAGATAATTAGTTATGAAGTCAAATAAAAATAAAGGCAGCTGATAAAGTGGAAAGGAAAGAGAATAAGTGGATGCAAGAGTAAAAAAGAGACTTTTTAATGACAAATAAGTTCCTTCAGTAGATTCCAGTGGCTTTCTTTATCAAATGTATTATAATATAATTATAGCCATATATAATTGACAGTTATTCCACGAAATCGAGTTGTACATGAGCTGATAGCTGACGAGGTGCGTAGCACTGAGTTGGCTATAAGTCATGTATGAAAAGATTGAGTGGAATAACTGTTTTATTCTATGCACATTCACTGGATTTTGAGAAAAGGAGCATTTTTATTTTAATTTTTTTCCAAATTTGATAAATAAAAACTTCATACAAAACGTCTGACAAAATCATTTCTGCTTAGAATGTAAACAAACCGGCGAAATGACAGTAACAATTTGTGAAAAATGCGATAATAATAATTCTCGAAAAATAAAAAAGATACGTTCTTACCATCAAATACTTTCAGTCCATATTTTGTTGCTTTTTTGTGGTATTTTTTGGGGGTTTTGTTTTCGAGTAGAGTTTTTATTTCATCCTCGGTTGGTTCCACAACACGCTCCACCATTTTGTTTTTCTCTACTCATGGTATATGAGCTGATATCCTAGTAGTAGAGTAGCCAATCAGAACATGCGATTGCTCATCTCTAGTGAATGTGGATAGAATAATATATGTAATTTATATACAGTATAATAATTTAGTCGTGGCCTAAAGGTTAGAGCTTTCAGACCAAAAGATCACTGGTTTGATTCCCTGGACCAGCAGGGATGGCTGAAGTACCCTTGAACAAGGCACCTAACCCCCAATTGCTCCCTGGGCTGCCCACTGCTGAGGGTATGTCAGGGTCTTGTTGTATGTCGCTCTAGATAAGCGCATCTATTAAATGCCTATAATGTAATGTAATGTCAGATAATAGCTTGTTCAGTTATTAAAAATGTGATTCCAACATAGCCTGACAAATTTGAGAAAGGTTATCAATTAAACCATTTCTTCTAAAGTCCTTCCTGCACCAAGCAATCGGGTGCATTGGGTGGCGCCGATCTCCGCATCCATAGTCCTCAAACCATTTCTTACAACCTCAGTAATATGAAATCCAACCAAATTCCCTTGTGGTTGTTCGAATCCCTGAGTTAGGTATTTGTCAGAGCAACTCCGAGTGATCCCCCTCCCTGCCATCAGGGATCTCCTGTCTCCTGAATGCTAGTACAGTTCTATAATCATTTCTGGTTTCCACTTCCAGCACACACTGCATAAAAACAAAAAACTCTGTATTCTTACGAAGTCTTGCCAACTATGTAGCTTCTATCTAGTAGGGCCAGTGGTTAAGGTGTTGAGCTACTGATCCAAAAGTTATGAGTTCAAATCCCAGTATTGCTAAGCTGTCACTGTTGGGTCCTTGAACAAGACACAGTGTAAATAATGATTTGTTGTTTTAAATTAAAAAGGTTAGTAACGGAACTGCCTTACACTTTTGAGTTCATTGAAATACATATAGTGAGTTAAATTGATTGAACTTGGGCATTTCAGTGAACTCAAAAGTTTAAGGCAGCCCTTAAATCTAATTTTTTAAAGTTGAAACAACAAATAATTTTTGACAGTGATAACGTACAGGTACTCAGTTGTATCCTATCCCAGTTGCTTTGGATTAAAATGTCAGTCAAATGAGTAAAATGTAAATGTCGTTTGTCTAGCTTGCTTATTGACTTTGGATTGCCCTTCTTATTATTTCTATGCCCTTATATGCCTTACTCGATGTTGTGGGTTACATTCCACCCTCCAAGAATGGCTGTCATGGCTAGTTTAGAGCCTGTCATAGACACTTGTGAGCTGGCAGGAGCCGAACTGAGCCCCTCAACAGAACCTGGTGTTGAAAATGTCAACTCAAGCAGGAGGGTTATATCAGCCTGGAAGAACCTCACAGAACCTCACATCCTTGCCTTCCTGTGATAAGTGGTAAGAAGGATGTCTGAGTATTGAGCTATAAATGGAGCTCTTTGCCTACAAGCCCTTGGATAAATTATTTGAGCTAAGCCGTGTCTGCAGTCAAATCACTATTAGAGAGCAACTCAGACTGTTTCCTGGACTATAATTAACGCAATTATCATGCTTGTGTCAAGAAAGGTCATACAATCATATACAGTACCTCTTGTTTCCTATTCTATAAATTTTTTTGTTATAAAGTTGGGTGCGAAAGTTTGTATACCTTTAAGATAAAATTAAGAAGAATTGTATGTTCCTAGCACTGTAAGCACAGTTGAGATTTAATAGAAGAAAAAAAATTCAACATCTGCAATCATAAGGGATAAACACAGATTTTGACACTACTATATTAAATAAATATTACTCTTAAATATGAAAATTTAATTTTTATCAAAATTTATTTTTTAGTACTTAAGCCTATGTTATTTCCAAACTTTTGTCTCATAATTCCAAATCTGTACTGAGATACACGTACACCAGGAGGTCATGACAAGTCCATGCCTTTGTGTGAGAGATGATTTAATTTACAAATCAGGTCACAGCACTGTTATCCTCTTCCTTGCTGTCAGAGAAATGTGAAGTGGCACTGAGAACTGTTCTGGGATTCAGGACATCATGCACCTAGAGAGCACCACATGAAACGCACACACACACACGTGTACACATTGTTACAACTGGCCCTTGTGACAACTGACCCCAGTTATGACTGACCTTTGTTACAATTGACCTTTGTTTCAACTGACCCCTGTTACAATTGACCTGTGTTTCACTCTGACCCTGTTACAATTGACCTTTGTTTCAACTGACCCCGTTACAATTGACCTTTGTTTCAACTGACCCCGTTACAATTGACCTTTGTTTCAACTGACCCCGCTACAATTGACCTTTGTTTCAACTGACCCAGTTACAGTTCACCTTTGTTTCAACTGACCCCGCTACAATTAACCTTTGTTTCAACTGACCCCTGTTACAGTTCACCTTTGTTTCAACTGACCCCGTTACAATTGACCTTTGTTTGAACTGACCCCTGGTACAGTTCACCTTTATTTCAACGCACCCTGTTATAATTCACCTTTGTTTCAACTGACCCCTGTTACAGTTGACCTTTGTTTCATCTGACCCTGTTACAGTTGACCTTTGTTTCAACTGATCCCTGTTAAATTTGACCTTTGTTACAACTGTGACCCCTGTTACAATTGACCTTTGTTTCAACTGACCCCGTTACAATTGACCTTTGTTTCAACTGACCCCTGTTACAGTTGACCTTTGTTTCAACTGACCCCTGTTACATTTGACCTGTGTTTCAACTGACCCCGTTACAACTGACCTTTGTTTCAACTGACCCCGTTACAAATTACCTTTGTTTCAACTGACCCAGTTACAATTGACCTTTGTTTCAACTGACTCCTGTTACAGTTCACCTTTGTTTCAACTGACTCCTGTTACAGTTCACCTTTGTTTCAACTGACCCCGTTACAATTGACCTTTGTTTTAACTGACCCCTGGTACAGTTCACCTTTGTTTCAACTCACCCTGTTATAATTCACCTTTGTTTCAACTGACCCCTGTTACAGTTGACCTTTATTTCATCTGACCCCTGTTACAGTTGACCTTTGTTTCAACTGATCCCTGTTAAATTTGACCTTTGTTACAACTGACCCCTGTTACAATGGACTTTTGTTTCAACTGACCCCTGTTACAGTTGACCTTTGTTTCATCTGACCCCTGTTACAGTTGACCTTTGTTTTATCTGACCCCTGTTACAGTTGACATTTGGTTCATCTGACCCCATTACAATTGACCTTTGTTTCAACTGACCCCTGTTACAATTGACCTTTGTTTCAACTGACCCCTGTGACAACTGACCCCTGTTACAACTGACCCCTCTTCCAGGTGATTTTGGCTACAACTGACCCCTGTTATAGCTGACCCTGATTACAACTAACCCCTGTCACAACTGACCCCAGTTGTAACTGACCTTTGTTTCAACTGACTCCTGTTACAATTGACCTTTGTTACAACTGACACTTGTTACATCTCTCCACTGTTACAACTCACCGCTGTAACAGCTGACCCTGTTACAAATAACCTTTGTTACAACTGCCCCTTCTTTTAACTGACCCCTCTTACAACTGACCCTTTGTTTTAACTGACCCTTGTTACAACTGCACCTTGTTTTAACTGACCCTTTTTACAACTGACCCTTGTTACAACTGACCATTACAACTGACACCTGTTACAACTCACTGCTGTAACAACTGACCCTGTTACACCTGACCCTTATTACAAACCCCCATTACAATTGACTTCTGTTAGAACTGACCCCTGTTACAGCTAAACCCAGTTCCAAGCAGGCCCTGTTGCAATTCAGTCCTGTTCCAGCTGACACCATGACAATTGACTCGCCTAATTTCACTAACCTGCTTTCATAAAAAAAAAGTGAAAGCCTCAGAAATATGCAGGTATGCCAAAGGACCATATAAAAGACAAGTATTGTCCCCAATATGCCTGTAACATTTAATAATGCATAGATTTGATCCTTAAAAAGGCCATTAATTTGAAATGAGCAAATAAGAACAATATTTTCTTCACAGCCAGCAAAGCAGCCCACAGGTTATTATTAATATCACTATTGTTTATTTCCATCAATAACACCATCATTTTTCATACGCACTGCCAGATCTGCCAGGTTTTTTTTTCCTGCCTCAAGCCAAATTATTTCTACTCCATTTACGATAAACATTCCTTCCATACCACGCTTAATTGTCTCATTTTATTTGCTGTCTGGCAAAGTGCACTCTGAGTAACATTTCTGTTTTATCTACAATAAAACAAAAAAAGCACTTTTAAAATATATTTCTGAGTATTCTTAGGCGCTCTCTTGCATTTTTCTTGCTAAGTGCAGAATTTTAAAAAATTTAATCCTTTCACATCCTCTGAATCCACAGAACCCTGTGTTTCAGGTTGATATAATTATTTGAAGTAAACCTTTTTCTCTTTTTAATTGTCTTTTTAATTGTGAATTGAGAAGTGACCTTATTATATGAGGCATATCTTCAAAAAGAGGGCTAATTTAAAAATATACCTGCATGTGTATGTTCCAAAGATGAATTTTGTGAAATAAATTGTATCCCTTTATTTTAAGTAAAATAATGTAGGTATGAACACACACAGACAGACAGAGAGAGAGAGAGAGAGAGAGAGAGAGAGAGAGAGAAGCCTTACACTTCAGCTCCTGGTTCGTTATTCAGTTATATGAAAACTTTATTATTATTATTATGCTACTTTTTACCATTTACTTTGAATTACCACATATATGAAATTATTATTATTATTATTATTATTATTATTATTATTATACATTTTTCATATATGTGGTAATTCAAAGTAAATGGTAAAAAGTAGCATAATAATAATAAAAATAAAAGCAATGCTACAGAAAGCACAAAAACAAAATATAAGTACAAAAATAAGTGTAAAGAGATCAAAAGTACGCATGATAATATATAAATAAAATTAATTTAAATTCATCACATTCAAACTACTTTAGAATAACAAACAAAATAAACTAAAAATACAAAACTTTTCAATTAAATTTCAAATAAAAATAATATTTTGAGTTTTTTTGTGTGTTTTTGCAGTATTCTTTGTGTATTCTGCCACTCAGTGGATCGAACATCACAGTGACTTCCGCATATGGTGACGTCATGTGCGCAACTTCTCCTCTCATTTGGGACTGAGGGCAGACCGGACACTACAGCAACTCACTATTGCTTCCTGAGATGGATGTTGCATCTTCTGTTGCATCCATCATGAGATGGATGTTGCATCTTCTACTTTTTTTTTTTAAAGCTAGACGGCCTTTCAGATTTTTCAAGTGTAGGCCATAAAAAGAATTTTATGGAATCAATTTTGTGCCAGGGCGGCACGGTGGTGTAGTGGTTAGCGCTGTCGCCTCACAGCAAGAAGGTCCTGGGTTCGAGCCCCGGGGCCGGCGAGGGCCTTTCTGTGCGGAGTTTGCATGTTCTCCCCGTGTCCGCGTGGGTTTCCTCCAGGTGCTCCGGTTTCCCCCACAGTCCAAAGACATGCAGGTTAGGTTAACTGGTGACTCTAAATTGACCGTAGGTGTGAATGTGAGTGTGAATGGTTGTCTGTGTCGGCCCTGTGATGACCTGGCGACTTGTCCAGGGTGTACCCCACCTTTCGCCCGTAGTCAGCTGGGATAGGCTCCAGCTTGCCTGCGACCCTGTAGAAGGATAAAGCGGCTAGAGATAATAAGATGAGAATGAATTTTGTGCCAAAATGTTCATACAATACTTTTGAAATATCAAACAAAAACTCATCTCATCTCATTATCTCTAGCCGCTTTATCCTTCTACAGGGTCGCAGGCAAGCTGGAGCCTATCCCAGCTGACTACGGGCGAAAGGCAGGGTACACCCTGGACAAGTCGCCAGGTCATCACAGGGCTGACACATAGACACAGACAACCATTCACACTCACACCTACGGTCAATTTAGAGTCACCAGTTAACCTAACCTGCATGTCTTTGGACTGTGGGGGAAACCGGAGCACCCGGAGGAAACCCATGTGGACACGGGGAGAACATGCAAACTCCACACAGAAAGGCCCTCGCCGGCCCCAGGGCTCGAACCCAGGACCTTCTTGCTGTGAGGCGACAGCGCTAACCACTACACCACCGTGCCGCCCCAAACAAAAACAATAAATCAAAATTTTTAAAAAAAATTTAAAAGGTCAATTTTTTTTAGACTGGCAAACAAATTATTCCTGTAATCGTGCAAAATATCAGTCTATTACTCTTCAGAAGCCTTTTATTTTTGTTCTGAGTCTTTCTCAGTTTTGTTTGACGTAATTTATTTTGGTTGCGATTCCAGCTTTCTCGTTTGCGCTCCCTGACTTTTTGCTTGCAGTTTTGGCACAAACTTCACGTGTGGGTGGGCTGTCCAGGAATGCATTCCCATTGGCTAACTTGTGTTTGACTGACAGCTACGCTCAGCCATTCCCTACTCGGATTCTGGCGGATTGTTTGACGAGTGACCGATCCATTGACGGTAAACAAGGATCGAGTGGACTTCAGTGGCGACTATGATATTGAATTAATTCAACAAAGTGTAAGTGCGGGACAAATGTGTTGTATGTGTTGCAGTAGTACACATTATGCAGGTGTCTTTAATGTTAGCAAGACAGCTATTATATTGGGTAGTGGAGCGAAGTCTAACATTTGACTTGCCACGAAACACCTGCATAATGTGTACTACTGCAACACATACAACATTCAGTGGATTTTGAGAAACAAAGCATTTTTATTTTTTGTAAATTCGATAAATAAAAACTTTATGCAAAATGTCCGACCAAATCATTTCTGCCTAGTCGGACTTCTTAAAAACATATCGATGGCTGGACGAATTGACTTTAGTGTTGTTTTTTTTGTAGAAAGTGCCGTCTTGCTGTCGTGCTGTTGAGGTATAGAACAGCTTCAGACATTTATTTAATTCTTTCTTGGACATTTCAGTTCTGTAATTTTCAAACTTCGAGCTTTTGAACCAGTCTAAAAATAAATTAAAAAAATTTCAACAAATTTTTATGCTTAAAGGTGAAGAATGTACACAAACCGGCGAATTGACAGGAGCAATTTGTGAAAAATGCAATAATAATAATAATAATAATAAAAATAATAATAATAATTCTTGAAAAATAAAAAAAGATACAGTATCTTTACCATCAAATACGTTCATTACATATTTTGTTGCTTTTTGTCTTTTTGGGGGGTTTGTTTTCAAGTAGAGTTTTTATTTCGTCCTTGGTTGGTTCAGCAACACACTCTGCCATTTTGTTTTTCTCTACTCATGGTATCTGAGCGGATAGCCGAGTAGTAGAGTAGCCAATCAGAGTGTGCAATTGCTCATATCCAGTGAATGTGGAGAGAATAATAATAATAATTGTCTTGGAGCTGGAACAACGATCAGAACTGCTGAGACAGAAGATTAACCAAAACCTACAGCCGCAGTTGGAGTAGTCAGTAGTGCTGTGGTAGAGTTTACTGCATGCTCCTAAATGAAATATATTCAGTAAACACATTCCCTAAAGGGTGAGATGATTGATGAAGGGTTCAGAGATGTCGCAAAGCTTCATACATGTGCTGTTAGTAAAAACAAACTAAAGCTTGTGAGATAAGAAGAGAAAATTACATATAAAACAAACAGTCTAGCCATAATGCTTGGTTTTGTTTGTTGTTGTTTTCGATGTTGAGTTCCAGATAATGGGTTTTTATCCAGGAAGAGCTCTCAAAAGGAGGTCTGAAATCTTCTGCCTGATTTGTGAGGTAGAGGGAGAAAAAGTAGAACTAAATAATGTAGAAAAGCCATGAGATCTTATGACTGAGCCCAGATATTTAGTACACAAGGACAAATAGAGTGGACAAAGTACTAACATCTGGGGAACTCCTGCAGTGAGGTTTTTAAAGTAATTTAACTGAACGTCTACATGCTCGGTGGTGAAATCAATACTTAATAGAAGAGGTCTTTCAAAGCGAGACATGTGCTTTCTGGAAATGACAAACTGCTCTTGGCAGGATTTCCCCATGCCATACAGCCCCTGCAGCTGAAATAGATTGCAGCTGCAAGGTGTGTTTTCAATTTTCCCAGGTCCTCTAATCAGTCCATTGCTGCACTCCTTTCAATTATTTCCTGTGAATGCCTGCATCAGATTTAATACACTGCTTGGCTACAAAGCCTAAAACTGACTCCACACTTACAAGCCCCACTCTGCAATGCCTTCAAGACTCTCCTCTGTCCTGACGCTCAGGTGGTGGAATAAACTCCCCCTGGATGTCCAAACAAATACTGAAGACCTCCCTGTTCACTAAGCACTTAAATCAGTCGTAATTTACACCTCAGTAGTCGAAGACGTGGCACTGTGGTGAAGGCACTGGGATCGGGAGGTCATGTGGTCATATCCCAGCACTGACAAGCTGCCACTGTTTGCCCCTTGAGCATGACTTTTAACCCTTAAATTCTCAGTTGTATCCTGTTTCAACTGTGTCACCTTGGATAAAAGTGCAAATGAGATAAATGTAAATCTATACCAGGGATGCGTCAATGCCATTTTTTTCCCCAGACCAAAGTATGAATATATGTTTTTGATCCTAACCAAGAGTGGACTGAGAAAACCTACTAAGAAACTATATTTAAAAGAAAATACAAATACCTTTTTTTTTTAAGTGCAAGTGTCAAAAAAAAATACTACTTTTAAATGTGCTCAACTATTTTAAGCTAGACGGCCTTTCAGTTTCATAAAAGCTGTGAAATTTAGTTCCCTCTGAAATGTGGCCATTGTGACATATGTTTATTTCTGTAATATCTCAAAAAAATCAGGTAATTCTGTGGCTGGGAAGTTATTTAATTTGAGGGTATTAAAGCAAATAATGGGCATGAAATTGGTCACTTCGCGCAGTCAAGCAGACAGAGGAAGTCCGTGTGCGCATGCGCAGGTTTACCTTCTTTTTCTTTTGGGTTTTACGGCAGCTGGCATCCACAGTGTCGCATTACTGCCATCTACAGGTTTCCCTTTGAGCGTGCACTGACAATTCCATCATTCTGTCGCTAAACGAACAGCTGATCACACCGAGGTGCTCGCTGAGCGCCAATATTTATTAGTTTGGTCCTGTGTTTCCTTTCCTTCGTATATAACATAACGTCTTTTCTTCTCACTTTCCGTTACTGTAGTCGGTCTTTCACATTTCATTCGCACACTCACGTCCTCCATTTTTCTCTCCTGTTTCAAATGTGTATCCCACAATGCCTTGTGTGAACAAGGAAAGCCCACCACGTGATGATGCATGATGTAGTATCTTGAACTGGGTCATGGTGAAGCAGGAATAAGTAGCGGAGAATTCAGGGCCACGTGGAGATAAATTCATTAATTGTTCTTTTTTTTAAAAAAAAACTAATAAAATTGGAAGTCTGTGATTCGAATTCAGTAACTTTTGGTCCACTAAACAAAAAGAATTGAGTGTCGGGGAAAATTCTATGGAATCAATTTTGTGCCAAAATGTTCATACAATACTTTTGAAATATCAAACAAAAACGATAAATCAAAATTCAAAAAAAAATTTTTTTAGAATAAAATAGTTATTCCACTCAATCTCGTCGTACATGGATTATAGCTATCAGCTCATGTACGACTCAATTTCATGGAATAATTGTTAAATGTATGGTAGATGTGCCAAAGAAAAGACTTAAAATGTGTGTAATAGTTGATATGGTTAGGTTTTCTGTAAGGAGATGTTTATTTAGCATTTTTGGAAGGAGTCTCCAGTGTCAGTAAATCTGTCACTTTCAGTTTTCCCAAACATAAAGGTTTTCAAGTCTTTGCAGGACAACCCTTTTTTTTTTGGCTTATTAATTTCAAGAGAAGTTGTTTTCAGTTGCTATAACGCAAGTGATAATGGACAGTCTGCAACAATAAATGTAACTATAAATGGATAAACATTACAAGAAAGCACCTTAATAATCACAGGCTAGAAATTCCAGATGTGTCACTCTTTAATAAATTGTTAGCATTGAAAATTTTCTGTGGTGCAAGAGGAATAAACCACATGGGTCTAAATGAAAATAATCTTGGGGTGTTAACAGTAACTCCACATCACACCTCTCCATTGCTGATTATTTTCTTATAATGATATTCCTCCAAGGGTTACTACAAGGGTTAATCCTGACTTATAAACTCTTCCAATTGTCCTCCAAATTAACTGGTAAAAATGCATATCAGGTGAAAATTCAGTCCAAATTGCTTGAAACTGGTCTCATTGAATTTGAAATTGAATGCAGAACAACATACTTTTCACAGAATTAAAATATGTTTATCCATTCTTGAGATATTACAAATCAAATATTGAAGAAACGGCTTAATTTTTAGAAAACTGCCATAATATTCTGTATGAGGATCACATGGTCCAAAATGGGCCTCATTAACCAATGAGATCAAATGTTTTTTTGTAATAACTTTTTTATTTTTCAATATATTTACATGGAAATTGGCAGGTACATAGACGGTTGTATACTGAATACAAAGTTTGATAAAATTAGTAAAAACTAATTCTGCAAATTAGTATTTAATTAGCATTTATTATGCTAATTTGGTAGAAACGTTAAATCGGTACACTCTCTTCTTCAAAGTTTCACCAAATGGCTTTATTTGTGCAATATAAAGCTGATCTTAACTCTCAGTTATACATCACAAAGAAGGAGAAATCAATGTTAACGATAAAATATGCATCAATAAGCATTGAACGTCATTCACATCTACCATTCTCTATCAAAATAAAAAAGCAATAAAAGATTATTTCTAATCCCCTCTTTATGCTCTGTAGGCCTTTGTATTTCTAAGTAGAGCCTACTAGTGTTTATATGAAAGAATATAAATGATTATTTCATTTAAGATTCACAGTTTTCAAGGCGGGCGGCACGGTGGTGTAGTGGTTAGCGCTGTCGCCTCACAGCAAGAAGGTCCGGGTTCGATCCCCGTGGCCGGCGAGGGCCTTTCTGTGCGGAGTTTGCATGTTCTCCCCGTGTCCGCGTGGGTTTCCTCCGGGTGCTCTGGTTTCCCCCACAGTCCAAAGACATGCAGGTTAGGTTAACTGGTGACTCTAAATTGACCGTAGGTGTGAATGTGAGTGTGAATGGTTGTCTGTGTCTATGTGTTAGCCCTGTGATGACCTGGCGACTTGTCCAGGGTGTACCCCGCCTTTCGCCCGTAGTCAGCTGGGATAGGCTCCAGCTTGCCTGCGACCCTGTAGAACAGGATAAAGCGGCTAGAGATAATGAGATGAGATGAGTTTTCAAGGCGAGCCTCGAAAAAACTGTCTGATCTGCATCCAATAAACAATTCATATTAACTGAACTGAAATTGACACTCGTGTTTCTGACTTTGTTTTTTAAAATATCATTCCGACCACTAAGATCTCAGTATTTTTCATCAAAACAACTCCAGTTATATTCTAAAATAGTTATTCACATGAATCAGTTTGATTTGAAAAAATAAGTAGGTAAAGCTATGAAAACTCACTTCATAGTCTCCCGTGAATCAGAACATCAAAACTAGCAGACAGAAAATTTTGCTGAATCCTTCATCAGAAACAGTGAGAGCGAGAGAACATCCCTATAAAAGTTATCTGATTGATATTCACGAGTAATCCAGTCGGAAACCGATCAGAAGAGAGAGAGAGAAAGAGACAGAGACTGATCACTTTTCCGTGACTCAAAAAGAAAAGCACCGGCAGTTTCCCGAGGTCCCGTGAGCAGAGTTTTTACTCTGTTGTACCAATTTCAACCTGCCGTTACTCCCAAAGTACTGAACAGAGCTTAACCAGATTAATTCCTATGGAAAGCAGAGATTATAAGCTTTTTATTGATAGTATTCATGATAGAAAATATTCAAGAGTTAATCAGTAACAGATTTGGAAACTTAGATGAGCGTCTGCATGGACAATTTTCATAGCACAGCCAGCGAGAGTCTGATACGCCTAAATAGTTTTGAATTGATTACACAGTTATGAAGCACGATCACTTTGACAACTAAATGAAGAGGAATGGAATGATATTTTATATATTTCTTAACTCTTTAGGAATGTACTGTTGAAGTTATAACAAGTGAATAACTTCCAAGACAAGGTTTTAAAACCAGGCTTTTGAACTGTCTACCCACAATGACAGGGTAAAGACCCTTCAAAAAAAAAAAAGTTACCAAACACATAAAATATGTGATATAGTGCTGTACTCCTGCCCTTTTCTCGCCAAGGAATAAACACACATGAATTATTAAATTTTAATAGCATATGACGGCCGCGACTAATTTTTCAGTTCTCAGGTTTAAACACAACTAAAGAAAAGTCTGACCAAGAACTTTTAATTCTCTTATACTGAAGTTGTTATTGTAAAAAAAAAAAAGTCCTTCGTCTATTTTTACACCTTCCCACAGGAGGTCATGGCATCCTTTTCTTTTTCTCTGGTTTAATTTTATGTGCCAGTTTTGTCTCAATCACCCATTTGTTTCTTTTATTCTGTCAGTTTCCCTTTTCACAATGCCCTGTATTTTCTTTCCTAAAAAGGTTCTATGATGTGGTGTGAAACCTGAGAAAGAGGATTAACTTTCTATAGACACAACATTCAAATACAGAGGGTCAAAGTACATACTGTCAAAACGCAGTTCCTGCCCTGTGGTTGTCTGTGTTTAAGTCAGAGAACCTCTCGGTAAACTGCAGAAAATGAAAAATGGATGGAAAATGTAATGAGAGTAAATGAGTAGCAGAGAGTGAATATCCTAGAGGAGTTGCAGTCTAATTAATTTAAAAATTAAATGAAGGCGAGTGAGTTCAATGTTAATTAAGGAGGTGGAAAGAGCGAGAGCAAACCAGCAAGGAGGGAGGAAATGAAGATGACAGGAAAAAGTGATTCAGATTTCAGGAGAGTTCAGCAGAGGGTTTAATGTCGACAGGTCTCTCAAAGTAATAATCTGCAATTTAAGTCCAAATATTGTCAATATTTATGGAGGGAAAATTTAGTGTATTTAGAATCAGGTTAGGCCCTGTGATGACCTGGCGACTTGTCCAGGGTGTACCCCGCCTTTCGCCCGTAGTCAGCTGGGATAGGCTCCAGCTTGCCTGCGACCCTGTAGAACAGGATAAAGTGGCTAGGGATAACGAGATGAGATGAGAATCAGGTTACATACACTGTCTTGCAAAAGTATTCATCCCCCTTGGTGTTTGTCCTGTTTTGTCACATTTCAAGCTGGAATTAAAATGGATTTTTGGAGGGTTAGCACCATTTTGATTTACACAACATGCCTACAGCTTTAAAGGTGCAAATTGTTTTACTGTGACACAAACAACAATTAAGATGAAAAATCAGAAATCTGGAGTGTGCATAGGTATTCACCCCCTTTCATATGAAACCCCTAAATAAGAGCTGGTCCAACCAATTCACTTCATAAGTCACATAATTAGTTGATTAAGATCTACCTGTGTGCAATTAAAGTGTCACATGATCTGTCACATGACGTCTGTATAAATCCACCTGTTCTGGAAGGACCTGGACTCTGCAACACTACTAAGCAAGCAACATGAGAACCAAGGAGCTTCCAAACAGGTCAGAGACAAAGTTGTGGAGAAGTATAGATCAGCGTTGGGTTATAAAAAATATTCCAAACTTTGAATATCCCAGGGAGCTCCATTAAATCCATTATAGCGAAATGGAAAGAATATGGCACCACTACAAACCTGACAAGAGAAGGCCCCGCCCACCAAAACTCACAGACCGGCCAAGGAGGGCATTAATCAGAGATGCAACGAAGACGCCAAAGATAACACTGAAGGAGCTGCAAAGATCCATAGCGGAGATGGCAGTATCTGTCCATAGGACCACTTTAAGCAGTACACTCCACAGAGTGGGCGGGGCTTTATGGAAGAGTGGCCAGAAAAAAGCCATTGCTTAAGAAAACACATTTGGAGTTTTGCCCAACAGCATGTGGCAGACTCCCCAAACACATGGAAGAAGATTCTCTGGTCAAATGAGACAAAAATCGAACATTTTGGCCATCATGGGAAATGCCATGTGTGGTGCAAACCCAACACCCTGAGGACTCCATTCCAACAGTGAAGCATGGTGGTGGCAGCATCATGCTGTGGGGATATTTTTCATCTGCAGGGACAGGAAAGCTGGTCAGGACTGAAGGAAAGATGGATGGCACTAAATACAGGGCAGTTCTGGAGGAAAACCTGTTTGAGTCGACCAGAGGTTTGAGACTGGGACAAAGGTTCACATTCCAGCAGGACAATGACCCTTAACAAACTACTAAAGCTACACTGGAGTGGTTTAAAAGGAAACATTTAAATGTCTCGGAATGGTCTAGTCCAGAGGTGGGCAAACTACGGCCCGCGGGCCACATCCGGCCCGTTGGGGTTTTTAATCCGGCCCGCGGAAGACAATCATATAAACACGATTGAGCAGATCTATAAACTATAAGCATCAGTATTATCATGTAGACAGGTGTTCTAGAGATCCGTCTTTCCAGTCAGTCGTATTCACGTGAGATTACATTTGCAGAGTGGTGCAGCGCGTGCCATGGAAATCATTCTGGCGCCCGTGCCACTGATGATCTCGAGAACACAGGATAAAACTTTTTACAATGAGTGGTCCTAAAAAAAGAAAAGTGGACAGTGAGTGCAGGGTGTTCAATAAAGAATGGACAACTAAATATTTTTTTGCTGAAGTCCGATCAAAGGCTGTATGCCTTATTTGCAAAGAAACCGGTGCAGTTTTAAAGGAATATAACATCAAATGGCACTTTTCCTCCAAGTATGCTAATTATGCTAACAACCAGTCAGCGCAAGAACGGACGAATACAGCTCAGCAGTTGCTGAGTGAATGTGAGTATTAACACTTTCTCTTTTTAAAACTATGTTGGAGCTGTAATAAGATGGTAGTCACATGTTTACAGACATAATAATATAAAAAGTATAACTCTTAGTAATTTTGGTTGTCGTGGGTGGCTGCTGTAGTGCTGGTGTTTGTTTTTATGTGTATATATTTTATGTGCCAATCTATTGAACTGCAAGCATTTTTCTGCTCTGCCTTTGTTGACTGAGAACTAAAATAAATGTCAATCTGATCTGCATTTGGGTCTCTGTCAGTGAAGGCCTTACAATAACACTAAAGCTTTTCCGGTTTATGTTCGATATGTATGAATTTGGTGTTGGCCCGGCCCGCCTGGCAAATTTCAAAAGTCAATGTGGCCTCTGAGCCAAAAAGTTTGCCCACCCCTGGTCTAGTCAAAGCCCAGACCTCAGTCTGATTGAGAATCTGTGGCATAACTTGAAGATTGCTGTACAGCAACACAACCCATCTAACTTGAAGGAGTTGGAGCAGTTTTGCCTTGAGGAATGGGCAAAAATCCCAGTGGCTAGATGTGCTAAGCTAATAGAGACATACTCCAAGAGACTTGCACCTGTAATTGTAGCAAAAGGTGGCTCTACAAAGTATTGACTTTGGGGGGTGAATACCTATGCACACTCCAGCTTCTGTTTTTTTTTTAATCTTAATTATTGTTTGTGTCACAATAAAACAACAATTTGCACCTTTAAATTGTAGGTATGCTGTGTAAATCAAATGGTGCTCCCCCCCCCCCCCAATCCATTTTAATTCCAGCTTGTAATGCGACAAAACAGGACAAACACCAAGGGGGATGAATACTTTTGCAAGACACTACACATGTTTAAAATAAATATTTTGAGCATGCCATTGAGATTGGTAAAATTGTTACTTGTTTAAAAATTGTTTACTTTTTGGGAAAAATGATTAAATCTGTTGTGTTTTTTTTTCTCCTAAGTTCATTTGTTAGTCCTGAGGACCACATGATTGTTATGTAGGCCCTGACAAAAGGCGTATCAGACGCTCGCTGTCCGTGCTGTGAAAATTGTCATTGCTTAACTCTTGAATATTTTCTATCGTGAATACTATCATTAAAAAGCTATAATTTCTGCTTTCCAAAGAAATGTATGTCATTAAGATCTGTTCAGTACTTTGGGAGTAACAGCAGGTTGAAGTTGGTACAACGGAGTAAAAACTCTGCTCGCGTGACGTCGGGAAACTGCCGGTGCTTTACTTTTTGAGTCATGGGAAAGCGGTCAGTCTCTCTCTCGCTCTTCTGATCGGTTTCTGATTGGATTACTCGTGAATATCAATCAGATAACTTTTATAGGGATGTTCTCTCGCTCTCACTGTTTCTGATGAAGGATTCAGCAAAATTTTCCATCTGCTAGTTTTGATGTTATGATTCACGGGAGACTATGAAGTGAGTTTTCATAGCTTTACCTACTTATTTTTTCAAATCAAACTGATTCATGTGAATAAATAACTATTTTAGAATATAACTGTAGATGTTTTGATGAAAAATATTGAGATCTTAGTAGTCAGAATGATATTTTAAAAGAAGGAAGTCAGAAACGCAAGTGTCAATTTCAATTCAATTAATGTGAATTGTTAATTGGATGTGGATCACACTTTTTTTTTTTTTTTGAGGTTCGCCTTGAAAGCTGTTTGCCTTATCTCATCTCATCTCATTATCTCTAGCCGCTTTATCCTGTTCTACAGGGTCGCAGGCAAGCTGGAGCCTATCCCAGCTGACTACGGGCGAAAGGCGGGGTACACCCTGGACAAGTCGCCAGGTCATCACAGGGCTGACACATAGACACAGACAACCATTCACATTCACACCTACGGTCAATTTAGAGTCACCAGTTAACCTAACCTGCATGTCTTTGGACTATGGGGGAAACCGGAGCACCCGGAGGAAACCCACGCGGACACGGGGAGAACATGCAAACTCCACACAGAAAGGCCCTTGCCGGCCACGGGGCTCGAACCCGGACCTTCTTGCTGTGAGGCGACAGCGCTAACCACTACACCACCGTGCTGCCCTGTTTGCCTTATATTAATTGAAATAAGAATAATTTATATTATTTCATATAAACACTAGTAGGCCCTACTTTTGAGAAATACAAAGGCCTACAGAGCACAAAGAGGGTATTAGAAATATTCTTCTATTACTTTTTTATTTTGATAGAGAATGGTAGATGTGAATGATGTTCAATGCTTATTGATGCATATTTTATCATTAACATTGATTTCTCCTTCTTTGTGATGGATAAATGAGAGTTAAGATCTCTATTAACTCTCTTAAGAGAGTTAATAATGAGGCCCGTTTTGGACCATGTGATCCTCATACAGAATATTATGGCAGTTTTCTAAGAATGAAGCCGTTTTTTTTCAGTCTTTGATTTGTAATATCTCAAGAACAGATAAACATATTTTAATTATGCAAAAATATGTTGTTCAGCATTCAGTTCTGAATTTAGTGAGAAGCAATTTGGGTTGAATTTTCACCTAATATGGCTACTGATAAATAAAAACAGAATTGAAATAGGGTGTACTTTCTTTTTCTTATGACTGTATGTGAATGATAACATGAGAAGCATGAAAATAAACATACTGTTTATTCAGGGTCTGTATTTATAATGCCAGTAGATTGCAGCATGAGTAGACTTCACTGTAATTATCACATTAATCACAGCAATTATGATTCAATTTAACAATATGGCTTCCAACAGGGATTAAAGGGGGATTTGGCAGGTGGGGGACCCTAAGATCCAGTGTAGTGCTGCAGTGGGGAAAAATGAATCACCTCAAAATCTCTCCCAGATTGATTTGCACTGTGAGCTCCGGTGGACTTGTTTTCTTTGTGGACAGGCTATGTGATCAGCTGACCTTCTTTTAAGCACCATGTGTGGCTATATGTGATTGATGTGTGTGTGTGTGTGTGTGTGTCTCAGTACGAAACCTGAAAATAAAGAGAGATGCCACGGTGAGAAGTGGAAGTGAGAAATAAAGGCACCTGTGAATTATCGCAAGCCTGCTCCTCAATTCCTCAACTCATTTCCACCATGAACCAATGAGTGTTACACACCCATTTCTTGACATGTTTTTCTGGATTATACTTGTCCAAAGGAGGCCCAACCAAAGAAATGAACATCAGTGAACCTAGAAATGAACCTAACAACCTGTTGCCCCCCCGGTCTGTTCCTCTCGGAGTCAAATGACGATCCTGGGACACCAGTAAGATGTGACCTCTTCTGCTCTTCGGACCTGCCTAATCCATCCTGATGTCCTACTTCTGGCTTGAATCTCATCATATCGCTCCTGTGGAGGATGGCCCCATATGGACAGTCGAAAGTTGCACTTGGAAGATGGCTCTGGATCCTTACAGTTTTGCTCTGATGGCTGAGAACTACAGTACAATTCCCATGATAACTTTAGGACTGCAGTTGTCATGAAGAGTTTTCCACTCAAGTCTCCATCAATGAACAGTTTATAACTTCAACAAAACAGACTTCATATTAAAACAATAATGAATTTCCTGTTTACACAGGTGTACTTTATGACTACTGTATATAAGACACAGTTATATAAGCAAGTTATTTATAATCATGCTATCTGTTATCACCCAGATGAGGAGGGGTTCCCTTTTGAGTCTGGTTCCTCTCAATATTTCTTACTCATGTCATCTGAGGGAGTTTTTCCTTGCCACCAGCACCACAGGCTTGCTCATCCATCCATCCATCCATCCATCCATCCATCCATCCATCCATCCATCCATCCATCCATCCATCCATCCATCCATCCATCCATCCATCCATCCATCCATCCATCCATCCATCCATCCATCCATCCATCCATCCATCCATCCATCCATCCATCCATCCATCCATCCATCCATCCATCCATCCATCCATCCATCCATCCATCCATCCATCCATCCATCCATCCATAACTGCTTATCCTGTGCAGGGTCGCAGGCAAGCTGGAGCCTATCCCAGCTGACTATGGGCGAGAGCCGGGGTACACCCTGGACAAGTCGCCAGATCATCACAGGGCTGACACATAGAGACAAACAACCAATCACACTCATATTCACACCTACGGTCAATTTAGAGCCACCAATTAGCCTAACCTGCATGTCTTTGGACTGTGGGGGAAACCGGAGCACACCTATGCAGACACAGGGAGAACATACAAACTCCACAAAGAAAGCCCCCCTCGGCCACTGGGCTCAAACCCAGAACCTTCTTGCTATGAGGTGACAGTGCTAACCACTACACCACCGTGCCACCCAGACTTGCTTATCAGGGGTAAAAAATTTATTAGGGATAAAATTTACTCATCTGTTTAAAATTTTACATTTTCTGTAAAGCTGCTTTGCGACAATGTCTGTTGTTAAAAGCGCTATACAAATCAACTTGACTTGATCGGTGCTGAGACCTTGTTGATTTGTAGTTGTGTCTGTACTGGGGTTATTATCTTGTTCATTTCAGAGAATCCTCTTGCACAGTCAGCGCTGCTAATAGCAAGTGATTGTACTGCTTGTTGCAGTTTCAGCAGCCCATCAATCTAATGAATTTCTGGATGCTCTTTGAAATCTCTGTGATTTCAAAGGTGACAAAGTGCCCTTATGTCCGCTTCCCCATAAAACATTGGTAAAGGCGATGGCCATGCTTTTGGCATGAGAACGTTGAAAGCGATGTTTCATTCTCAGTCACCATTCGTGTGCGCATGCTATCAGTGAGTTCTTCAAAAAATTTCCAGGGGTTGACTGATTCCTGCCTTGAGTCATTTTGCACTGTTACTCCATTCTCTCAAAACTTCAGTGTTTAACAGCTTCAGCAGCATGTCTGTAACGTAGTCCAGGGTTGTAGTGTCTGGCCAGAAGTACATCAGTTTGCCTTTTAATCATGCTCACAGCATGAGCTAATGTTGTCCCTTCGAGGTCCTCCAGAGCATTAAGGACATTAACATTAATAATTAACTTTCTAAACAGGAAAATTCATCCCAGTTTGAGGGCCATTTATGCTACCTCACCCCAATAGCAGGACTAGTGGTGGAGCTAAAATCCAGAACACTGTTCTGGAACATTCTGGTGCACTTTAACCCCTGAGTTTCACTATAATTTGCCACACATTCTCTATTGGGGACAGAGGGGACACACCCTCTTCTTCCACAGCCATGTCTTTGCAATGTGTGCAGAATGTGGTTTTGCATTGTCTTCTTGAAATATCCCTGGAAAAGATGTCATCTTGAAGGCAGCAAATGTTGCTCCAAAATCTCAATGTACTTTTCTGCATTAATGCTGCAATCACAGAAGTGTACAGTAAGTTACCTTTGCCAAGGGCACTGACACAATCCCATACCATGAAAGACCCTGGCTTTTGGACTTGGATGGTCCTTTTTGTCTTTAGTCTAGAGTACACAGCATCCATTTTTTACAAAAAAGACCTGGAATACTGATTACAGGTGTTCAGCTTAGGCTTGAGCCCTTGCCCTTTACGCAGTGAAATTCCTCCAGATTCCTTGAATCGTTTAATGATATTATGCACCGTAGAAGGTGAAATATCCAAATCCCTTCCTATCTTTTTTGAGGAACATTGTTTTTAAACATTTCAATAATTTTCTCATGCGTTTATTGACAAACTGGAGATCCTTGGCCCAGCTTTGCTCCTCAAAGACTAGGCCTTTTCTGGATACTGGTTTTGGACCAAATCTTGATTACAATCACCTGTTGACATCAAATCATATAATTATTTAATTGTTTTACCTCATTACTAGCCCTAAATTGCCCCGTTCCAACTTTTTTTTTTTTTTGGAATGTGTTGAAACATTTTTTTTTATATTTATCTAAATTATTTTAAAGTATAGTGTTTTCTTTCAAATATATCTCTAGCAAAAGTATTGGTATCCCCAAAAGACCACATTCTCAAACTTGAAAAATTGTTTAAAATAATTGTTTGAGGTATTCAGGAAGTCTTTTAAAGTCCTTGACTGACTTTGAGACCAAATATGAAATAGCACACATGTAAAGTCACTTCATCATCCATCACCATGAGGAAAACCTAACAGCTTTACCACAAAATAAACAACTGACCTGCACAAATTGATTATTAAAAAAATACATAAGCAGCTAAAATACCCGCACAACACAATGACACCCTTGAGTGAGGCACCTACTGTAACTCCCAACTGCTCCCCGGGCGCTGTTAGTAGCTTTCAACCAGAATTAAGTTCTTGACGGCATGTGTAAGATCATGATTGCTGTACAGCATTCAAGCATGGGAGTTATCAGAAGAATTGAAAAAAATGGAAGTCGTATGGAATGGGTTCCTAAGGAAGATGATTCGAGGAGGTTACAAACGGAGGAATGCCCCGGATCCGAAAAAGAGAAAGACGAATAACACAGCCCCCACAGCTGAACCAGTTGACTGGAGCTTTGAGATATCCAATAGACAACTTCTTGATATCACTAAAACTCTCCCTATCCGTCACTTCTGTGTTAAACAACACCTTAAATACCTGGCCCACATACAGTGGTGCTTGAAAGTTTGTGAACCTTTTAGAATTTTCTATATTTCTGCATAAATATGACCTAAAACATCATCAGATTTTCACACAAGTCCTAAAAGTAGATAAAGAGAACCCAGTTAAACAAATGAAACAAAAATATTATACTTGCTAATTTATTTATTGAGGAAAATTATCTAATATTACATATCTGTGAGTGGCAAGAGTATGTGAACCTCTAGGATTAGCAGTTAATTTGAAGGTGAAATTAGAGTCAGGTGTTTTCAATCAGTGGGATGACAATCAGGTGTGAGTGGGCACTCTGTTTTATTTAAAGAACAGGGATCTATCAAAGTCTGATCTTCACAACATGTTTGTGGAAGTGTATCATGGCACGAACAAAGGAGATTTCTGAGGACCTCAGAAAAAGCGTTGTTGATGCTCATCAGGCTGGAAAAGGTTACAAAACCATCTCTAAAGAGTTTAGACTCCACCAATCCACAGTCAGACAGATTGTGTACAAATGGAGGAAATTCAAGACCATTGTTACCCTCCCCAGGAGTGGTCGACCAACAAAGATCACTCCAAGAGCAAGGCATGTAATAGTCGGTGAGGTCACAAAGGACACCAGGGTAACTTCTAAGCAACTGAAGGCCTCTCTCACATTGGCTAATGTTAATGTTCATGAGTCCATCATCAGGAGAACACTGAACAACAATGGTGTGCATGGCAGGGTTGCAAGGAGAAAGCCACTGCTCTACAAAAAGAACATTGCTGCTCATCTACAGTTTGCTAAAGATCATGTGGACAAGCCAGAAGGCTATTGGAAAAATGTTTTGTGGATGGATGAGACCAAAATAGAACTTTTTGGTTTAAATGAGAAGCGTTATGTTTGGAGAAAGGAAAACACTGCATTCCAGCATAAGAACCTTATCCCATCTGTGAAACATGGTGGTGGTAGTATCATGGTTTGGGTCCATTTTGCTGCATCTGGGCCAGGACGGCTTGCCATCATTGATAGAACAATGAATTCTGAATTATACCAGCGAATTCTAAAAGAAAATATCAGGACATCTGTCCATAAACTGAATCTCAAGAGAAAGTGGGTCATGCAGCAAGACAACTACCCTAAGCACACAAGTCGTTCTACCAAAGAATGGTTAAAGAAGAATAAAGTTAATGTTCTGGAATGGCCAAGTCAAAGTCCTGACCTTAATCCAATGGAAATGTTGTGGAAGGACCTGAAGCGAGCAGTTCATGTGAGGAAACCCACCAACATCCCAGAGTTGAAGCTGTTCTGTACGGAGGAATGGGCTAAAATTCCTCCAAGCCGGTGTGCAGGACTGATCAACAGTTACCGCAAAGGTTTAGTTGCAGTTATTGCTGCACAAGGGGGTCACACCAGATACTGAAAGCAAAGGTTCACATACTTTTGCCACTCACAGATATGGAATATTGGATCATTTTCCTCAATAAATAAGTGACCAAGTATAATATTTTTGTCTCATTTGTTTAACTGGGTTCTCTTTATCTACTTTTAGGACTTGTGTGAAAATCTGATGTTGTTTTAGGTCATATTTATGCAGAAATATAGAAAATTCTAAAGGGTTCACAAACTTTCAAGCACCACTGTATGTAGAATGGACAATGATTCATATCAAAAGCAAATGCTGTTTGGAGACACGCAGGGTAGACTGTGGAACAAGGTCGAGCGTGCTCTTGACATCGACAAACGGCAGGCCAGAAGAATGATGATGAAGAAGAACGATTTCTTGCGATTCCTCAAACTGTTTTAAGGAAGAGCACCCTAAGGCTGTTGTGCGGCCGCACTAGGGAAACCATGATGATGATGAGTATGGCTGCCCACTGCTCTGGGTATGTGTGTGCTCATTGCTCACGTGTGTGCATGTGTGTGTTCACTGCTTCAGATGGGTTAAATGCAGAGAGGAAATTTCACAAGTGTGTGATGATTTTCTTTCTTTCTTTCTTTCTTTCTTTCTTTCTTTCTTTCTTTCTTTCTTTCTTTCTTTCTTTCTTTCAATACTCAAGTAAAAATATTCTCAGGATTTGAATCCTATTAGAAGTTTGCAGTCTGAGTTGAAGAGGCCTGTCTTCAATGCATCTTCTACCTTATTAGTACAAGCAGGAAGAGGCTCAGAAGTGTTATTTTCTCCAGTGGGGACTTCATTAAATATTCATTGTGGCAGTGCAAATTATTTTGAACCAAGTGTTTTCCAGAAAATATTGCAGAACTTGAGAAAGAAAAACTAAAACTTTACAGCATCCCAGTATGCTCCAATATTCACACATTACATGTGTTATTCATTTATACAGTGCCCTCCGTTATTATTGGCACTTCTTGTAACGATTAGTAAAAATGTCAGAAAAAAAATCCACCTTTTGGTGAAGTCGCTTCATCTCAGACTGAAAAAATGAGAAAACCCCAACCTTTAATTGAAAGAAATTTATTCAGAGAAAAACAAATCCCTCATCAAGAAATAATTATTTTCAACAAAAGCATATGTGCCACTATTATTAGCACCCCTGCATTAAATACTTTGTACAACCTCCATTTGCCAGTAAAACAGCACTGAGTCTCTCCTATGACATTTTATAAGGTTCCACTGTGCTGATGGATTTTAACTGCCACACCCTTTTTTGTTCTACTCCACTCATATTAGCACAGCATTCGTTTATGACTACAAATATAGTAATATTTTGTCAGGGTGTCATGGTGGTGCAGTGGGTAGCATTGTTGCCTCACAGCTCCAGAGTCCCCAGTATGAGCTTGTTTGAAGTTTGTGTTATGTTCTCAACACGTGTATGGCTTTCCTCTGGGTTCTCCTCCAGTCTCAGGGTTCAGCATGTTGCAGTAGCAACAGACAAATGGAAAAAAAAAATGGCCTTGCCCCCAACCAAAATAGCACACCGGTATGAACCAGAAATTTATTTGTGTGCCGGCATGGAAATAGAACTCAACTATCAAATATATTAAACAACAAATCTGGCAGCGGGCAGCATGGTGGTGTAGTGGTTAGCGCTGTCGCCTCACAGCAAGAAGGTCCGGCTTCGAGCTCCGTGGCCGGCGAGGGCCTTTCTGTGTGGAGTTTGCATGTTCTCCCCGTGTCCACGTGGGTTTCCTCCGGGTGCTCCGGTTTCCCCCACAGTCCAAAGACATGCAGGTTAGGTTAACTGGTGACTCTAAATTGACCGTAGGTGTGAATGTGAGTGTGAATGGTTGTCTGTGTCTATGTGTCAGCCCTGTGATGACCTGGCGACTTGTCCAGGGTGTACCCCGCCTTTCGCCCGTAGTCAGCTGGGATAGGCTCCAGCTTGCCTGCGACCCTGTAGGACAGGATAAAGCGGCTAGAGATAATGAGATGAGATGAACAAACCTGGCAGCTACATGCACTGTGTTGCTTCTTTTTATTTACCTATAAAACAAGCTTGCTTTGATAAATTATATTACATTCTTTAAGCATGTAACATTTTAAGCCATAAAGAGAACAATCCATTTGCTTTATTACAGTGTGAAATAACAAAATTCAAGCTGTCCAAGTTACTATAGAAACAATCGCATATTATAATGAGCTGTTCTGTAATTTAAGCAGCTCTGTAACTGGATGTTGCTTGTTAAACTTTAATTCACTCTGTTTTATTTTGCTGCCTATGTCTGTGTTCTGCTTTTATTGTAATTGACATGTTTTGCATTACGTTTACTGTTTTAAATGTTTGTTTATTTATTTTTTATTTTAGGCTGCCAATTTTACACCTGGCCAGGGACTACAGATGAAAACTGGCCTTTTGGCTAATTCTGGCATATTTACAGTAATGTCTATTAATGTGCAATGTCCCTCTTACAATAAAGTAAAAAAAAAAAATCATGCACATGTTCCTGATCAGAGTGCAATCACAGCGCGCACTTATAAGGACTTTCAGTATACACAGACGTTGCAAAGTATACAATCTGTATTTTGTATTGCTTCTCTGGTTTTGACTTTGTTTTCTGTTTTCCTGACCATGTTTTGTCTCTGCCTTTGATATACTATCTGTGCCTTGCATGACCATTGCCCGTTTTCCCCCTCTGCTTTTGCCCAACATTTTGGATCTGTTTGCCAGTGTGCTTTTAAATAAACTCTTTCAGCACTTACATCCAGCTATTGACCAACTGCATAACACATGGATTCTGACAATTAATAACACACTGAGTATTTATACCTGCATCTTGCCTCATCTAACTGAACTGGCTTTCACATTCTGAATTCAACCATACATGAGTGTAAACTAGCCATGAATTATGTGACAACTATCATACAACTCACTCAGCCTAAACTCTTTCATATGCGTCCGTCTTTTTAAGTAGTTAACTCCAGGGTCAGTATTCATAAAACATTACATTTTCACTTCACCTGTCTACAATAAAAGCTTTTTGGCAAAACTGGGAAATTTTAATACCTGTCCGCACCAGTGACTTTATAATTTTCCTCCATGACTTTGTCATCTCACTTGGGAGGTAAACCCATGAACCTGTCAACTACAATAAGTCAGACTAATTATTGTGGAAAGCAGGATTGTGGAAAGCTTTAGAGTCCCAGACTCTGGTTTGGTTCAAACCAAGTAATCGCAAAATGAAAACGAAGGAGAGACATCTGGGGACAGTTTTAGGGTGTTTGATCTTTTGTCAGCTATTATGTTTCTGAGAAGAAGAAGAGATTACAACACCTGAGAAGTTTGAATTGAATTGGGAAAAAAAATTACTTTTAGAGAGGCTGAGAGGAGCCTCACTCCATTTTCAGCATTGCATAAAATGCACTTATTGACCCTATTGATTGCTGTACTGTATATACAAAACTGTTCCCAACACAAGCAAGGAGACACAAACCTGATCAGAGGCCTGTAGTAGGTCATTTACCACTTTAACCAGCGCTTAAATCCTGACTGAAAGATTTCATGAATGTTATTCCTTTGCAGGTATAAGCCCAACTACAGAGCTACAACCTTTTCTAGGATCTTGGAAATAAAGGGTAAGTTTGAGATTGGCCTATAGTTAGATAGCTGACATGGGTTGAGGTCAGGTTTTTATAAACAAGGGTTTGATAATGGCTCGGTTTACACATTTAGGTACAACCCCGATTCCAAAAAAGTTGGGACAAAGTACAAATTGTAAATAAAAACGGAATGCAATGATGTGGAAGTTTCAAAATTCCATATTTTATTCAGAATAGAACATAGATGACATATCAAATGTTTAAACTGAGAAAATGTATCATTTAAAGAGAAAAATGAGGTGATTTTAAATTTCATGACAACAACACATCTCAAAAAAGTTGGGACAAGGCCATGTTTCCCACTGTGAGACATCCCTTTTTCTCTTTACAACAGTCTGTAAACGTCTGGGGACTGAGGAGACAAGTTGCTCAAGTTTAGGGATAGGAATGTTAACCCATTCTTGTCTAATGTAGGATTCTAGTTGCTCAACTGTCTTAGGTCTTTTTTGTCATATCTTCCATTGTATGATGCGCCAAATGTTTTCTATGGGTGAAAGATCTGGACTGCAGGCTGGCCAGTTCAGTACCCGGACCCTTCTTCTACGCAGCCATGATGCTGTAATTGATGCAGTATGTGGTTTGGCATTGTCATGTTGGAAAATGCAAGGTCTTCCCTGAAAGAGACGTCGTCTGGATGGGAGCATATGTTGCTCTAGAACCTGGATATACCTTTCAGCATTGATGGTGTCTTTCCAGATGTGTAAGCTGCCCATGCCACATGCACTAATGCAACCCCATACCATCAGAGATGCAGGCTTCTGAACCGAGCGCTGATAACAACTTGGGTCGTCCTTCTCCTCTTTAGTCCGAATGACACGGCGTCCCTGATTTCCATAAAGAACTTCAAATTTTGATTCGTCTGACCACAGAACAGTTTTCCACTTTGCCACAGTCCATTTTAAATGAGCCTTGGCCCAGAGAAGACGTCTGCGCTTCTGGATCGTGTTTAGATACAGCTTCTTCTTTGAACTATAGAGTTTTAGCTGGCAACGGCAGATGGCACGGTGAATTGTGTTCACAGATAATGTTCTCTGGAAATATTCCTGAGCCCATTTTGTGATTTCCAATACAGAAGCATGCCTGTATGTGATGCAGTGCCGTCTAAGGGCCCGAAGATCACGGGCACCCAGTATGGTTTTCCGGCCTTGACCCTTACGCACAGAGATTCTTCCAGATTCTCTGAATCTTTTGATGATATTATGCACTGTAGATGATGATATGTTCAAACTCTTTGCAATTTTACACTGTCGAACTCCTTTCTGATATTGCTCCACTATTTGTTGATGCAGAATTAGGGGGATTGGTGATCCTCTTCCCATCTTTACTTCTGAGAGCCGCTGCCACTCCAAGATGCTCTTTTTATACCCAGTCATGTTAATGACCTATTGCCAATTGACCTAATGAGTTGCAATTTGGTCCTCCAGCTGTTCCTTTTTTGTACCTTTAACTTTTCCAGCCTCTTATTGCCCCTGTCCCAACTTTTTTGAGATGTGTTGCTGTCATGAAATTTCAAATGAGCCAATATTTGGCATGAAATTTCAAAATGTCTCACTTTCGACATTTGATATGTTCTCTATGTTGTATTGTGAATACAATATCAGTTTTTGAGATTTGTAAATTATTGCATTCCGTTCTTATTTACAATTTGTACTTTGTCCCAACTTTTTTGGAATCGGGGTTGTACATAGATACATAGCCATTGTTAAAGGAAGACTTGATTATTTTTAATAGAGGGTCAATTGCTAATGTAATTATCTGTTTGAGGAAATATATAGGTAGGGGATCTAGTACACAAGTTGATTCTGAAAAGGAAATTAATGAAATTTGATCAGCCTATTGGGATTAAAATATCCTAATTGCTCTACTTGTGCAGTTAGATTGCTTTTTTACAAAGTTATTTATGAAATTGTCTGACTTTACAATAATCCTCAGATATTTTCCCCCTAATATTTTCAATTTTATAATTGGAAAAAAAATCTGTAAAGGCATTGCTACGACATACTGTTGATTTTTGTACTTGTTCCTGGTTAACCCCAGAAACACCTGGGGGGGTTTTCTAGGGTGCTCTTGGTCCTTTTTCCTGGCTACTGTATTAAACAAGAGTCAAATATTCTTTTTATATCTCTTCTTTTAGGATGGAGTGATATGTTGATCTAGCAGCATTAAGAGCCTTCTTATAGCTAAGGAGGATGCCCTTCAAGGCACTTGGGAATATTACCAATTTAATGTGATGCTATTTACTTTCTAAATCTCAAGAGGGCTGTTTCCATGTGCGAATATGATTGTTATACCAGGCGGCTGATTTTTCTCTCTGATTATTTTGCTTTTAAGTGGAGCTATGTTATCTAGAGTGCAGCAGACTGTTGACTCTAAGCCTGATCTATTCAGTTGCCTGATCGGATTCTATGGTGTCAGATGGTAGTCAACAATGGAGGTTTTCAATAAAACTGTAAAGTAGCTGACATGATTGTATGCTCGATGCAGTATTGTGGCAAAGTGTACAGATTATGATTAGGGCACATTTTAAATAAGATTAGGTAATGATCTGAGAAGAGCTTCAAATTGGGATAGTGTGGCTATGTTTTCTAAATGTAATCAAAATATCAGTATTATATCAAGTGTGTGGGTCTGCTGTAATGATTGATTCCTATTGTGTTCTGATTAGCCCCAACTGAGTCTAAAATAGAACCAAATTTTGTTCTCAGAAGACCTTGGGGATGATCAAATAGATTATTTAAGTCTCCATTAGTTATGTCTTTGTATACAGGAACAGCCAGGTTGGAGATGAAATCCACAAATTCATATATAACTTCAGAATATGGCCCTGGAATACCTTAAATAGTCATTTATAACAATAATTTATTAGTAATCAGGCAGGAGGGCATGGACACCAGGCCAAGCTCACCAGGTTCTAGGAGTGCTCTTGAATCTCTCCCCTCTTCCAGATGAATGGGCTACAGTGGTTTAGAACAGATGGTTTGGAGCAGAGCCCCCCTTCAGCAGATGCCAATCAAGTTCAAAAACCATGCCCCCACTTTAGTATGCAATTAGTTCAAGTAAAAAAAAAAAAGTTGGTCAGAAGGCATCCATGGATCCCCCACCTTTTTTCCCCCTCTAGAATTGCCTAGAATTTTAGCTTTGGGGGAAAGTAAAAGTTCCTTCTTATTATCATCCAGTATTCACTGAGAGCCAAAATGCAACAGTAAAGTGTCATAATCATGCTGTTTCTCATAAAGTTCTGCATTATTCAAGAACTTGCAGAGTTGTATGTGAAACATGATGATTTATTCCATTTCATCAATTTGCTGAACCATTATGGCCGGAATGCTGTATGGTGGAATTATAAGACCTCTTGCAGATTTGTCTGAAGCCTCATCAAGTAACTCCTACACACATACTTGAATCATCCAGGTTGATTAGACAGACTGATAATGAGCTCATTTCTTTGGGTAAATTAAACATCCAGAGAAAATAAAGGATAAAAAAAACTAATACAAATAAAGAATAAAGACCACTGTTTACAAATTGTGCAATATACAGTATTGTACAGCAATGGAAGAAGATATAATGTCATAAAAATAGAAAATATATAAACTATCAGACACAAGTTATAGTGGCATGTCTGTAATTTTCATGCAAAATGAAGAAAGTAAGTGCATACCATAAGATACTACAGTAGTCTGGGTCAATTTACTAAACTGACATTATAGGTATTATCGCATTAATGGCCTATATTTGGCAGCATGGTGGTATCGTGGTTAGCGCTGTTGCCTCACAGCAAGAAGGTTCTGGGTTCAAGCCCAGTGACCAAAGGGGGCCTTTCTGTGTGGAGTTTGCATGTTCTCCCCATATCTGTGTAGGTTTCCCCCGAGTGTTCCGGTTTCCCCCACAGCCCAGAGACATGCAGTTAGGTTAACTGGCTACTCTAAGTTGCCTATAGGTATGAAATATCTGAGCTGTGTTCCATGATCAGACATGAGTTGTATGGCGGCTGCCAGCAGCACCTTTGTATGCCTTTGACTTGGCCATGTTGGGCTGCGTCCTTTGTAATTCAGCTATTCAGCTGCAAGAAAGGATGATTAGCCACCCCCCTAAAACAAACAAACAAACAAACAAACAAACAAGTGTTGCCAGGCAAAACAAACCTCGCCCGGTAGCACTTATGATGAATATGAAGGAAGATATCATGAAAAAAATAGGTACCCTATGTGTACATGTGGCTACTGCTTATAAATAAAATAGTTTTCTGATCCCATGTCCATACAGTAAATATAGCATATATATATTTACTTTATGAGGCAGTAGCCACAAAAATGAAGCGTAATCCAAAAATGAACAATTTAAAAATCACAGAAGTAAAATAAACCAAGTGTCTGTACTTTATATTATTCTACTCTTACCTCTTACAGTTTTCAAAACTGAAACCTCCAAATCAAGGCTGACATACACACGCTGCCGCCATGACCCAAACTCTTATTTCCCAGAAATGGCCCGGCGCTAGAGCTCAGTGGAACGCAATTTCCCTCTGTAATAAGCATAAACATGTCTGAAAGTGATTTCTTTAGTCTAGTCCATTTATTTTGAATGGTGAACCAAATTGTATACACTCACCGGCCATTTTAATCAGAATACATGTATGTGCATGCGCGGTGCACGACTGTTACACTCTTACATTCTTACAGCACGATGACATAGTGGCTAGCACCTCTATATGAGGCAGTAGACACAACAAAAATGATTTTGACCTTTTTGGTGACCTTGACCAGATGACACTTAAAATGTTGGAGGTTCTATTTGAGACCAATGCCCATCTATCCTGAAAGTTTCATGAAGATTGATCCAGCCGTTTTCCTGTAATATCATTTACAAAAAACCAAAGAAATCCGACAAAAAACCAATACCTCGCCCCCTGGTGGACTCCATCCCGGGCGAGGTAAAAATTAAAGCAGTGCTGTTATGAGTCATATCATAATTTCATCCAAAGTGACAGATGATACATGTTCTAATCACATCAGTCACATTGTATAAATCAAATATATTTTATTCTATCCACATTCACTGGATAGGAGAAATCATACACTCCTATCTGCTGGCTACTGTACTACTAGGATATCAGCTCATATACAGTGAGTAGAGAAAAACAAAATGGCAGAGTGTGTTGCTGAACCAACAGAAGACGAAATAAAAACTCTACTTGAAAACAAAACCCCAAAAATCATTATCAAGTAAGAAACAGAAATAGCTAAAAGAATATAGATTTTTTTTTCTCCTGATATCGCCTGTTCAACACTCCAGCCCAGTTGGTGGTGGTAATGCACCTTTAAGTTGGTTTGGCAACTGCTAAAAAATCCTAAAGAAGAAGAAAACCCCAAACATGCCAAAAAACCGCAACAAAATATGGAATAAAAGTATTTGATGGTAAGAACGTCTCTTTTTTTTATTTTTCAATAATTATTCTTATCGCATTTTTCACATTGTTACTGTCATTTCGCCGGTTTGTTTACATTCTAAGCGGAAATTATTTTGTCAGACATTTTGTATAAGGTTTTTATTTATCAAATTTGCAAAAAATAAAAATGCTCTGTTTCTCAAAATCCAGTGAATGTGGATAGAATAAAACTGTTATTTCACTCAATCTCGTCGTACATGGTTTATAGCTATCAGCTCATGTACGACTCAATTTCGTGGAATAACTGTTAAATATCCCCTCCCACTAATCATTGTTAGTTCAGCTTTTATTTTAGAAATGTTTCAATATTTAAGGATCAGAGCCAGAAAGCCATCAAACGAAGCATATTGCTGAGTTTCACGTGACATCATATCCGTCTCATTAGTTATTCAGAACTTTAGCTGGTGGTCTACCAAAGCTCAGTTGACAAAGCATTCGTACGGAGAAGCTGCATTGCTCGCATGAAAAATGCCTTACGCTTGTGTTGTTTTAGGTTGTTCGAATTGATCAAATGGTAAAACTGATAAAAGTTTCTTCAGGGTTCCCCGTGAACTAGTAAAAAAGGGTGAACGAACACAAGATTTCACAAAAAGACGTCGAGAAAGGTGGCTTTTGAACCTCTCAGTTGAGTCGAAGCGTACTCGAGTTTGCAGTGATCACTTGGTGAAAGGTTTGTATTTCCCTCTCAGCTCCGTCCTTAGTGTTTTCCAAGTACTTTTCTTGTTATGTGTCGTTATTTTATGGTACTTTTTTAGTCACGAAGTGCTAAAGTCCCCAGCTGTTTCTTTGTTTCCTCCTCACAAAGTCCATATGCATGAAGGTCGCGACAAAATTCTTCCCCAGCCGTACAGTTACAATGCGCCGTGATCACTTCTCCGTCTCGTTTAACTGAGATCCAGGTCTTTAAAGGGCTTTCTGATGATCTTTGTGAATGATTTACTTGAGAGGTAAGAGCCAACACAAGTGAGAATCAAGCCAACTGCTTGTTTCCACTTCAACTTGCAGCGCTTCGTTGTAAAGATGTGAATGAAAAGCTTAAAAAAAAATACTTACGCAGGCAAAAGCAATACAGGATTCAATCGGCAGCGACTTGATAGCGAGGTCCTTTACCCAGCCACATACAAAAAAGTTGTAAGCCTCCATACTCTTCCACGCTTTCATCTGTTTTGCAGTGTAGAAGGACGTCTGCAACACCAGATAGTTCGAGATGTGATTATCAAACCTGTCATATCGTACCTTACTGTAATCTTGCCTTTTGTGTTCTACTCTGTCTTTTGTAACGAAATGCACAAAATGATGCGCAAACCACATTATAAGGTTTGTCATTATGATAGGAGTTCTCGTTTGATACAAATTTTTGCATTTTGTCAAGTGTATCTTGACCAGCTCAAAAAAATGTACTTTTGATACAAAGAATGACAATTATTAACATTATTATAGAAACTAATTATGATAGAAACTAATTCATTACTCATCATGCTTGAAAATTTTTCAAAATTCTCATGGGGAGAAAAGTGCGTGAACGACATTTTCAACTGGATGAGGGTATGATGCGCGGTTGAAACGATAAAAACAGTGGATCCCAATTAATTGCAAACCATTTGAAATTTATACAATTAAAAAGTTTTTGAATTGTTGCTATTGTTCTAGGGCGGCACGGTGGTGTAGTGGTTAGCGCTGTTGCCTCACAGCAAGAAGGTCCGGGTTCGAGCCCCGTGGCTGGCGAGGGCCTTTCTGTGTGGAGTTTGCATGTTCTCCCCGTGTCCGCGTGGGTTTCCTCCGGGTGCTCCGGTTTCCCCCACAGTCCAAAGGCATGCAGGTTAGGTTAACTGGTGACTCTAAATTGACCGTAGGTGTGAATGCGAGTGTGAATGGTTGTCTGTGTCTATGTGTCAGCCCTGTGATGACCTGGCGACTTGTCCAGGGTGTACCCCGCCTTTCGCCCGTAGTCAGCTGGGATAGGCTCCAGCTTGCCTGCGACCCTGTAGAACAGGATAAAGCAGCTAGAGATGATGAGATGATATTGTTCTATCAATTACTGTAGGTTATGGGATTCATATATCAGGCATGAGAGAGCTCAGAGTGAAAAATCTGAACTAATACTTGTCTTGAATTTTAATATAATAACAATGAAAAGGAAGTCTTAAATCAGATTTTGAGCTGAAAAATCTCCTGCCTGAATATTGTATACATACAGAGACCCACAGAAAATAACACAAGTGATGCTTTAGAAGAATGTTTATCATTTCTTAAAATAGTCACAGTGAATGAAAGTATTATTGGATTGCATCAAATGTGTTTTCCTTCTGTAAGCGCATGTAAAAATACAGAGAACTATAATATCTATATAAATTAAATTTTAATAAGATATGACCAAAATAGTAACAACTCAATTAAATAAATACTGCACTGTCTTAGTACGACTAAAATGCATCTCTCTCACTAAACACTTTCCAACAGAATTTTTAAAAAGCACTAGAAATCCTATCAAAATCCGATCTGAATGCATCAAAGGAATTTGCTCATTTGCAAACTTTGAAAGTTTTCAAACAAAATTTAAAAATGGCACTATAAATACTACCATACTATCCAAATGTACTCCACAAAATTTTTGTACTACCAAAATACACTCACTAATAATGTTTCACTTAAAACCTTAAAACTCTATCAAAATCAGTCACTTTCCAGATAATTCACTTGTAAGCTTTCGCTTAAAACTCATCTCATCTCATTATCTCTAGCCGCTTTATCCTGTTCTACAGGGTCGCAGGCAAGCTGGAGCCTATCCCAGCTGACTACGGGCGAAAGGCGGGGTACACCCTGGACAAGTCGCCAGGTCATCACAGGGCTGACACATAGACACAGACAACCATTCACACTCACATTCACACCTACGCTCAATTTAGAGTCACCAGTTAACCTAACCTGCATGTCTTTGGACTGTGGGGGAAACCGGAGCACCCGGAGGAAACCCACGCGGACACGGGGAGAACATGCAAACTCCACACAGAAAGGCCCTCGCCGGCCACGGGGCTCGAACCCGGACCTTCTTGCTGTGAGGCGACAGTGCTAACCACTACACCACCGTGCCGCCACTCGCTTAAAACTTTCAAACATAAATTCAAAATAGCACTAAGACACTACGACACTATTCAGATACACTCACCAAACAAATTCTCTGTCATGCAAAATTTCACTAAACACTTTAGAAGTTGTCCAGTTTGTTTCTGAAATGGTACGGAAGACTAGTTAATTTCACACTCAAATGTCCATTATATTCTGATTTAAGGTATCTTTACCTTAAAGTGCCATTCCACCATTGGATGTATTTTTTTGGCATAAAATACAATATATTTTATGACAAGATGACTAGACAGAGAAATCTTTTAGCTTCAAAATGATATCAAACAATTTTTTGACAACGACAAGTATATTAATTTTGCGACCAAAGTCACCTACCCTTTTAATTTCTGCGCGGTAGTGAAACGTGATGTCATCGGCAGGTTCCCCTTCTTGTGTACCATGTCACGTGTGACGTGGCACAGATTATCAGCGATGGCGGATAGAACGCGATTGTCAGCTTCGGAAAAGAAGCGAAGGAAAATAGCAAGTGATGCCCAAAGGAGACGGTCGATGGTGAATATCGGCACAGCAATCGACAAGTGGAAATCGCGTTCTATCCGCCATTGCTGATAATCTGTGCCACGTCACACGTGACGTGGTACACAAGAAGGGGAACCTGCCGATGACATCACGTTTCACTACCGCGCGGAAATTAAAAGGGTAGGTGACTTTGGTCGCAAAATTAATATACTTGTCGTTGTCAAAAAATTTTTGATATATCATTTTGAAGCTAAAAGATTTCTCTGTCTAGTCATGTTGTCATAAAATATATTGTATTTTATGCCAAAGAATCCATCCAATGGTGGAATGGCACTTTAAAATATGTAATTGGCTGGTCGAACATTGGCTTATCCATGGAAATTCATTCTCCCATGCAACCTGATATTTGCATTCTTATTTTTGCCCTTTGGTATTGGGTTTAGTGGCCATGATGAATGACTGCTTGTAAAAAATGTCGGACAGCCTGGGTGAATCCTACATTACGGAAGTGACTGTCGTTCTGTTCATTGATTGGTTAAAAATCAGTTGACGTCAGCAGTGTTTCTCATACGATTCTGATTGGACATAATCGGGAGTATTTTTATACCCCGTCCACACTAGGGATTTTGTACCGATACGAAACTACTTTCGTACCCCAACACCTGTCCACACTAGCAACTATACCGGTACTGTAGCGGTATAACTGTATCGGTACGAAACCCACAAATGTATGGGTTTCGTACCGGTACAGTATCGGTACTGTAGCGCTTCGCTGTAGTGTGGACAGATGAAGCGGTTCTGTATCGATATAAATATAATGCGCATGCGCAAAGTCACACACCTCAATCGATGTCTTCGCTGAATAAAATAGTGAAGAACGGAGATTCATTTGCTTCTTTCTCAACTGCCTTGCGCGTTTTATACGATTCGACTGAATAAATGACCACCAGAAATACAGACTGTACATTGACAACAGAAAGCACACACACGTTGTTTCATCCGCCATATTCTCGGAAGGAAGTTACTCGGTAACCACGGAAACATTTCGCGCACGCGCATTTCAACTTCCGTGAAAGAAAACCGCAAACATTTCTCGCTAGTGTGGACAGATGCACTAAACTGTACCGGTATACTTTGTATCGATACAGTTATACCACTTTCGTACCGGTATAAGTGTGAACACAGCATTAACTTGGCGGTAGGGATTTCCCAAAACCGGGAGATTATCCAGTTTTTAACAAATACGATCAGGAGGCAGGAGACGGAGGCTAAAATCGGGAGCCTCCCGCTGAAATCGGGAGGGTTGGCAAGTATGACTCAGGTCTAAATAAATAAATAATGCGACTGAAAATCCCTTTCAGGTCTATGTAAAAGAAGACAATTTGAAGTGGTTGTTTTGTTTCACACTGGAACTTCATGGTACCAGTTTTTGATAGTGCCACAGACTCTGGACAGATGAGATACATCAGTTTTGGTTTTGAAGCAGAGAATAAACACATACTTCTTAGACCATTATTTCATGGTTGATTTTTTTTTTCCTTTTCTTTTTTTTTGTACAAGCCGTGTTTTCATCTCACTAAACAGACCAAAGAGGGGAAAAGAAAACTCTAGGAAAATCTTTAAAAAGCCTTCCCTTTCTGACTTGTAGTCTGTAGCTATACTCTTGTCTGATACCCTCAGGTAAATAATTTACATGACAGTAAATGATTGAGTAAATCATGACAGACGATAGGCTAGAGAAACCGAGCTGGTTTTTGTTTATCACTGAAGTATGGCAAAAATATTTTGCTTAGTTTGCATTTGGCCCACAGTCCTCCAGTTGGCAACTCCTTACCTACCGGTAAGTTTTACACTGGTTTAAAAAAAAAAGAAAGAAAGAAGAAGACCTGCACTCAAACCTTGACAGTAATAATAACAGTAACAATTATCACTACACTGCCTGGCCAAAAAAAAGTTGCCATTTGGATTTAAATAAGCAAATACATAAGAGCCTTTGGTTGGATAATAATTGCTGCTGTGATTAACATGTTTCATACTGACAACAATTCTTTTAACCCTAACTGATGCAGTGAGTAGCTTCTCATTTTTTAAAATGATCATAAAGTCTGCTGGAAACCGCATATTAATCATGTTAAAGCAAAAATAGCAAATATTACTGCAATTTTGGGGAAATCAAGACATTCTGGACTATAAATCACTACATACTCTGTATAATGCACTCATACTTCCATATCTGAGCTACTGTGTGGAGATATGGGGTAATACCTACAAATCTAACCTGCAGCCGTTATGCACATTACAAAAAAGAGCAATAAGAATTGTCAATAATACGGGATATCTTGAGCATACAAACGCATTACTCGTAAAAGCACACACTCTGAAATGCACGGATCTGGTTAAACACAAGACTGCACAAATTATGTATAAAGCAAGACATAACCTTCTTCCGGGTGAGGTACAAAATACGTTTATGGAAAGGCAGGGTGGGTATAACCTGAGAGGGGAAATGAATTTTAAGAGATTAAATGTTAGAACAACTATGAAAAGTATGTGCATAACAGTCTGTGGGGTGAAATTGTGGAATGGTCTGGAAAATGAACTCAAAAATAGCACCAACATAAAACTGTTTAAAAAATTATATAAAAACATGTTAATAAAAATATATGAGAATGAGGACAGGCAGACTATATATAGGTGATGATGAAATTGAGAGTAAGTCTGTGACTGGTCATCTTGTATTTAGTGTATAGCTATAGGTATGTGTATATGTATGTACTGTATATATGTATTGTATGTGTGTCTATATGCATAACATAAGTATCTGTATATATGATTTGATTTGGTCGATATTATATCATGTCGGTATGTTTTGGTATGTTGGTATGTTTTCTTTTTTGTTTATTGCTTTTGTTTTCTTTTGTATATATAGTTTATTATGGTGGAAAGTGACATTTGATTAGCGGTGGTATAGAGGGTTAGGATTGGATAAGTTATTACTTCTTCCTAGTCCTTTCTGAACATTATGTTATTGCCTTGTGGTTACGCTATTCTGTTTGTTTATGACGATGTTTTGATTATTGCATTTTTTATTTAAATTTTTATTTTTATATCTTCTTTATTGTTCAGAATAAAGTAATCAATCAATCAATCAATCAATCAATCAATCAATCAAAATAACCATGTCAGAAGATGTATCCCATGCTCATGGAAAAGATGCTACTGTGTTTCAGAAGGTCAAATCATCAGCCTGGATCAAGCAAAGAATACAACTAAGGAGATTAATGGAATGACTGGAATTGGGTTAAGAACTGACCAGTGCATTATTAAAACCTGGAAGGATAGTGATGAACCGTCAACTTCATAGTAAAAAATGTGGTTGGAAAAAGATCCTGACTGACTATGATCAGAGATCACTTAAACGCTTGGTGAAGCTGAATTGTAAAAAAAAAAAATGACAGTAGAACTCACATCTACCTTTAATAATGAAATTAAGAGCATTTCCACACTCACAATGTAACGAGAACTTGCAAGATTGGGATTAAACCGCTGTGTGGTCATAAGAAAACCACTTGTTAGTGAGACTAATCAGGAGAAAAGGCTTTAATTTGCTAGAGAGCATAAAATTAGACTCTGGAGCAATGGAAAAAGGTTGTGTGGTTTGATAAGTCCAGATTGACCCTATTCCTGAGTGATGGGCGTGTCAGGGTAAGAAGGGAAGCTCATGAAGCGATGCATCCATCATGCATCGTGCCCACTGTACAAGCCACTGGAGGCAGGGTTATGATCTGGGGTTGCTTCAGTTGGTCAGGTCGAGGTTCAGAAACATTATGGGGCAATAAAAGGAAATCAGCTGACGACCTGAATGTACTGAACGACCAGGTTATCATCACATCAATGGATTTTTTCTTCCCTGATGGCATAAAATTAGGGCTCAGATTGTGAAAGAGTGGTTCAGGAAGCATGAGGAATAATTTTCGCACATGAATTGGCCACCACAGAGTTCCGACCTTAACCCCATTGAGAATCTTTGGGATGTGCTGGAGAAGACTTTACGTAGTGGGTCAAATCTCCCATCAACCCCTACATGACTGCTCTTCTCTTCCTTTCTTCAAATCTCATCTCAAAACCTTTCTGTTTCATGAACATTTCTCCACCAGTGCATAAACTCACCACTCTTTAGTAACTTCTTTTTTTTTGTGTTGTTTTTTCTGATCTACGTAAAGTGACCTTGAGTTTGAGAAAGGCGCTATATAAATCTAACATTATTATTATTATTCTGAACACAAGATCTCGGTGAAGAATTAATATAATTCTGGACTGAAATAAATGTTGTGACATTGCATCACGGGCGATTGCTCTAAGACAACGAGGGAGGCTCAGCCTCCTCTAAAAATGACGAACATCGTTGCGCTAGGCTTATGTTATAGCCGACCTTATAACATTGCTATTTCAGATCCAGAATCATAGAAATATGTGCTCAACCCACTACAGTGGGAAATCATCCCCTTATAACTTTAATGTGTGCGTGAGTTTTTCCCCCTCGTGACAGTGCAATGCAGCCCAGCCTCAGTGGACTTCAATGGCATTTGGGAGCTCTGCGCTTTTCAATATCAAAATGCAAGACGATTATTGGACAAATACTGCAAAAACGCCCGCCCACGGAGTCCCAGCCTCAGTGGACTTCAATGGCATTTGGGAGCTCTGCGCTTTTCAATATCAAAATGCAAGACGGTTATTGGACAAATACTGCGAAAACGCCCGCCCACTGGACTCCCAGCCTCACAGTGGGAGGGACATGGCAGTTTCCACAAGGAGACTGGTGATTGGTGAAAGCGGCCGGATATTTTCTTTGATTGACAGCTCGTTTCAACTATAGACAGGCAGTGGTGAATTTCAGTTCAGTCCCATGCGGATTCGCAAGTGCTGTGGTGTATTGTAAGAGATCAGCTTACATTTCGATTTCATTCATTACATACGGTTTCTACCAGCTTTTTTAGTTTGTATATATTTTCATTGTAAATAAAGTGTAAATATAGTGTTGTCAAGTTTGCTATCTTAGTTCCAGAAATTTCGTTTATTTGAGTGACTGAACTTGAACTTGAGGGGGCTAGTCAGCTAGCAAGAAAGCTGCGCACGGATGCCAAGCATTGCTGATTTAATTTTGGTGAAGCCATTTGCCAGTCTTCCTTTCGAGGAAAAAATTAAAATTAAAGAGCAGTGTAGACCAACGCCTCAAATTGACTTGGTGAAAAAGGTAGGGAATAATACTCGTTCCTTTCAGCTCTCCTGGTACGAGAAAGTGAATTGGCTAACAGCAAGTGACCCACATCAACAACAGTAAATAGGCTACTTTAGTAATATGTCATGGATGGACCAAAAATATAGAATCTATTTAAAATGTTTATGCTGAGTATATTATATTGGAATATCTATTTTTCTGGATATGAATTAAACACAGCTACAATTTGGAAAACATTTTTAAACAAAAACACAGCCGAGAACATTTCACAATACAGACCTGGATTAAAAGTGAAGGGTTATCAAAATTGTCAATAAAACATTTCTCAGTCAAAATAAGTAAAATATAGGGAAAGTGTCATTGAATGAAACTTGTGGCACCCAGCTCTATGTTTGGCTCCCCAAGGTCAGTGCTTGTGCCTATTCCAGAACACTTTGCTGTTACTGCTGAGGTTCCTGACAAAGAGCTGCTTTCAATAATGATCAATTTTTAAACAATATGCCACAATTTTAAAATATAAAATGTTAAAATATACCCCCCCAACACCACCATCATGTATATTGGACAGTAGGCTAATGGGCCAAAAGAACCTGTTATTTCACAGTTTGTGACCCTGCCAACAATCAGCCAGATCAGAGGCAAGAGTATGGGCAAAATTGATGTGTTTTTTCTTTTTTCTTTTAAAATCTGGAAATATCGTAACTGACCAGCCTCCCCTGTTTGAAAGACTACCAGCCGCCACTGCAATGCATAAGTTTATTGAAACAATGCTACGGCGAATAGATGGTGAAATCAAAGCTAAAGGTGGTCCAACCAAACATTAGAGTGCGCAATTATTATTTTTTTTGCAGGGCAGGGTATAATTAGACCAACAGTTTCTTTATTCACCATGTTTACATGAATAATGCAATGAACAACCCAGGACCTTTAGTGTGACATTTCATGTTTGTTTCAAGAATGTTGAGTCATCTTACAATTCAAGTGCTAAGGACCATTATTTTGACTTCTGAAGTTCTAGATCACAGCAAATTGCTCAATAAAGTGTCTCATTTGTCAATGTTGTAATTACCATTTGTCTTTGTTGAATTTTTAATAATGGTAGCAATTATTACTATTATTGAAGCAACTTTTTTACTCACTTTGTTTAGATGATTAATTCAGCAGAGATGCCAAGACCTTTCGTGTGACATTTCATGTTTGCTGAAGGTCTATTTTGTTTTGCATTTCAATTGATATCCACCATAATTTTGACTTTGGAAGTTCATTATCATGACAAATTGCTTAAAAGTTGTTCCTGTCTTTGTTGAATTAATAATTACCAGTTGGAAACTCACATGTTTAAGATAATAATGATAATAATAATAATTTCCCTGAGGGAACCCACCCAAAAGGATCAATAAAGTTTTATCTAATCTAATAATAATAACTAGTAAATTTTAGTTATTAAAATGAGCTAGAAGGCAGCTACACGCTGTCACCCTTTGCAGCAGCATGTTTCATTGGGCATTGCCATCTTGAGCTTGGATTACTGCCTGTGTGGAATTTTGCATGTTCTCCCCGTGCCTATGTGGGTTTTCTCTGGCCCTGTGTCTGAAATCGCTTACTCATTCACTACTCCCTATTACCTATATAGGGAATTACTATATAGAGGACTATATAGTGAGCTCATTGGTAAAATGGAAAAAAAAAGCCGCTTTTGGACACTAGTCCATCGCGCTGGTATTTACATCATTACTGTCGCACAATTAAAACGTGCCAGATCAGTCAGCTGGTGGGTTTCAAAATAATAAACACATGCATGCATTTGTTGTGATCAATCCATATTATACTGAGCGTATTTCCCACATTAATCAATACAAAGTACCTGCATCTTTCAGTTTTTTTTTTAAATCAAGGGTAAATGCTTTCTTCTTTGCCGCTGCCTTGTATTAAATCAAATTTGAGACTTTTTATTTGATTTCTTTCAGTGCGACCGCAATGCATGATGGGATATATTGCTTTGGTTAGTGACCATCGTTGCACACTACTTTTCATGATGCATTGTGGGATACTTTGAGTGCACTACATAGGGTGTAAATAATCCTCACTAAGGTTTCGGACAGCGCTACAAAATGGCGTCCTCACTATATAGTGAGTAGGGAATGATTTTGGACACGGGGGTTGTCAAAAGATGCGCGCCCTCTTTCGAACGCTGATGTAATCAAGCCGGAAGTTTTGTTTGTTTTGATAGCAATCAGGAAAGTTTGAAAAAAGTAGGCAGTAATCGTCATTTAAACTCATTTTTGTGCAATATTTCATGTGGAAAGCAGTTTTCAAAATGGCGGCACTGACACCTGTCTGACACTTCACGTTTCAAAGTCTCGCACAAGTCTCGTGAAGATCGTGCGGATAAGTGACGCCTGCCGTGGACCAAACGAACTAAATTCAACACGGCTAAAAACCAAATAGACCGATATAGTATTTAATTGCAATTAGTTGCCAATACGAGTCACGATATAAGGTTACTAAAACCAAAAACGTAATTGAATAACACGTTAATTAAGAAATAAAGCAATTTTAAAAATGACTTCAGTTCTCCTTTAATGTCTGCTTTAATTCAAGGATACCGGTATATCCATATTGGGTAAACAGTATTGGAATTACAGACCTTTTACACAATGTCCTTCCACTTTAGGGGACCAAAAGTATTTAGCCAGTTGTCTGCCCAGTTGTTCCTTTGGTGTTCCTTCATCAGTGCACAAAATTTAACAAAATGTTTCATCTTGGTTCTACATGTGGCATTTGCATCTGGAATCTGTTGCTGACGTCTTTAAACGTCTGAATAAATCAATTCGAAGCACAGACAAGCTATTAGGTTTGTCAAAATCAACTGTTTGGATTATTATTAAGAAGAATGAATGCACTGGTGATTTTAGCAATACCAGACGACCTGCCAGACCAAAAACGACCACGGTAATAGATTCTTAAGAATACTTTTGATCATGAGTGGAAAATGGTTGAATAAATGAAGAACAGTCTCTAGGGTTTAGAGTTAAATGTGTCAGAGTCTTGAAGAGAAGAATATACCAGAAAAATCCCCTAGGGTTGGTTGACCACATAATGCAAATGACTGATAAACTTAAAGTCAGAAAGACGAGGTGAAAGTTTATATGTAATTAGCTCTCACCTAGTTTGCTAATGAATTTGTGGCAGCGAGGGCGTGGCCAAGCATCAGTTTGTGAATGGAGGGCGGGGCCAGGGAAGGTGAGTAGCAAAGTCAATACACCTGTTGTTGATTAATGTTGTGTGTGTGTGTGTTGCAGTGACAGTGGAGGATAGAAAAGGAGGGGAGAGCAAAGAGAAGGGAGTTCTCCCAACCAGAACACACGTGTGTGTGTGCAAGCAGCAAGTGAGTGAATGAAGCTGAAAAGCAATGAAATTAGTAAAAATAAAGTGTGTGCGAACATCAGCTCCCGCCTGCCATGCTTCAATATTCCACCCACATCAGGGGCGTATTACAGAATTAATACATGCTGCTTGAATATTTTATGAAGCAATGGTGCAGGACTTATACAAGGTTAATGTCACCTCTGACAAAGTAATGTTTTCATGTAGGAACATGTCTTTGCTTTCACATGAAAGATAGACAGACTACAACCCTGATTCCAAAAAAGTTGGGACAAAGTACAAATTGTAAATAAAAACGGAATGCAATAATTTATAAATCTCAAAAACTGATATTGTATTCACAATAGAACATAGACAACATTTCAAATGTCGAAAGTGAGACATTTTGAAATTTCATGCCAAATATTGGCTCATTTGAAATTTCATTACAGCAACATATCTCAAAAAAGTTGGGACAGGGGCAATAAGAGGCTGGAAAAGTTAAAGGTACAAAAAAGGAACAGCTGAAGGACCAAATTGCAACTCATTAGGTCAATTGGCAATAGGTCATTAACATGACTGGGTATAAAAAGAGCATCTTGGAGTGGCAGCGGCTCTCAGAAGTAAAGATGGGAAGAGGATCACCAATCCCCCTAATTCTGCGCCGACAAATAGTGGAGCAATATCAGAAAGGAGTTCGACAGTGTAAAATTGCAAAGAGTTTGAACATATCATCATCTACAGTGCATAATATCATCAAAAGATTCAGAGAATCTGGAAGAATCTCTGTGCGTAAGGGTCAAGGCGGGAAAACCATACTGGGTGCCCGTGATCTTCGGGCCCTTAGACGGCACTGCATCACATACAGGCATGCTTCTGTATTGGAAATCACAAAACGGGCTCAGGAATATTTCCAGAGAACATTATCTGTGAACACAATTCACCGTGCCATCCGCCGTTGCCAGCTAAAACTCTATAGTTCAAAGAAGAAGCCGTATCTAAACATGATCCAGAAGCGCAGACGTCTTCTCTGGGCCAAGGCTCATTTAAAATGGACTGTGGCAAAGTGGAAAACTGTTCTGTGGTCAGACGAATCAAAATTTGAAGTTCTTTGTGGAAATCAGGGACGCCGTGTCATTCAGACTAAAGAGGAGAAGGATGACCCAAGTTGTTATCAGCGCTCAGTTCAGAAACCTGCATCTCTGATGGTATGGGGTTGCATTAGTGTGCGTGGCATGGGCAGCTTACACATCTGGAAAGACACCATCAATGCTGAAAGGTATATCCAGGTTCTAGAGCAACATATGCTCCCATCCAGACGACGTCTCTTTCAGGGAAGACCTTGCATTTTCCAACATGACAATGCCAAACCACATACTGCATCAATTACAGCATCATGGCTGCGTAGAAGAAGGGTCCGGGTACTGAACTGGCCAGCCTGCAGTCCAGATCTTTCACCCATAGAAAACATTTGGTGCATCATAAAACGGAAGATACGACAAAAAAGACCTAAGACAGTTGAGCAACTAGAATCCTACATTAGACAAGAATGGGTTAACATTCCTATCCTTAAACTTGAGCAACTTGTCTCCTCAGTCCCCAGACGTTTACAGACTGTTGTAAAGAGAAAAGGGGATGTCTCACAGTGGTAAACATGGCCTTGTCCCAACTTTTTTGAGATGTGTTGTTGTCATGAAATTTAAAATCACCTCATTTTTCTCTTTAAATAATACATTTTCTCAGTTTAAACATTTGATATGTCATCTATGTTCTATTCTGAATAAAATATGGAATTTTGAAACTTCCACATCATTGCATTCCATTTTTATTTACAATTTGTACTTTGTCCCAACTTTTTGGGAATCGGGGTTGTAGATTGAAACTGTTGAATCTGAATCTGTCATATATGTATGTAGGGGCAGAAAATTACACGTTCTGTATTGGCTCATTTGTCTTTCAAGATGCTAATTACCAATGTAATAATCACCAGCACCAGTGAATATCACCTAGATACCTTCTTGTGCACGTGCTTCCAAGAACATGATGTTAATATAGTGTTAGAACATATAACATAGTAAAGCAATGAATCAGGGACGGATCCAGACCGATGCAACCAACTCACGTGCATCGGTCAGAAATATACTGTATGTGCACCACTTGGTATCGGTCACAGGGTGTTTGTTTACTTTACTGCTAGCCGGCTACCAGAGGTGGACAAAGTACCCAACTTCATTACTTAAGTCAAAATACAGATCCCACTGATTGAATATTACTCCGATACAAGTGAAAGTTGTCCAGTCAAATTTTTACTTAAGTTAAACTACTGAAGTACTTGCTTTTAAAAATACTTAAGTATTAAAAGTAAATTTTCCGTCAATGCATCATTGTATTATTGCCACAACGCTTGCAAAACCTAATGCCTCTGAAGCGACCGACTGGATTTACAAAATGAACACATGCTGTGCCATCATGGTGGTTAAACATTAAGCTAGCTAGTCAGTGAAGCTCCACCTGACATGCTAGCAAACTCTTTTCAAACTCGAAATCATATTGGGTAGCTAACGTTACTAGAAAAGAACGATTTCTACATTTTGTTTATTTCGCAAGATTATGCTAAAACATTTCTGAAAGGACTTCAGATAAGTTGATGTTCTTCATGTTAGTGTAACTCCGTTTTTACATGCTAGCTAACAGTATGCAAGTTAATTAGCTATGTGTTATTGTTAGCCGTGGACAAGGCTACGGTAGCTTGGCAGGCAAATCCTTAGAAAGTCATTTGACTAACCAGACTGCATAGCTATTGCAACGTTATCGCTAGCTCTAAAATCACAGACAACTTCATTACAAGCTTTCTCTTGGAATAAAACGTTTACATCCCTCAATCTGCTTCCGCAGGTTGGACGTCGAGTTTTTGTAGGTCGTGATGTGGTTCATTTTAGGCAAACGAAGCAAACATTTAAAATGAAATGAATCTTTAATCCTTTGAGAAAACTGAAACATGGGCCATGAGTGTGTGGATTCCCCAGAAGAACCACCTCCTTCCATTCTGCCATCAAGTGATCATGTTTAAATAATGCTGCTGAGAAATCATTGAACTTGATTTTATACAGTCTGTGGACGTGACATGACTCTTGTGATTACTGATAGACTGTCTCAGTGTCACCTGTGAAAAAAACAATCATGTTTTAGAAAGGAAAAGAAAAAAGCATCCAGTTTCTAACCTGCCACATAGTAATGAGTAATGAGGGCCTTGATAGAAATGTAGTGGAGTGAAAAGTACGATATTTGTCTTTCAAATGTAGTGAAGTTAAAGTCATAAGTTTCCAAAAAGAAAAAAATACTCAAGTAAAGTACAGATACTCAAAGTGTACTTAAGTACAGTACTCAAGTAAATGTACTTCGTTACTGTCCACCTCTGCTGGCTACATGGGCTATAGCCACGTTCAACCAACAGACCAGTGGTTCAGGATCCAACCACCTGTGGTAAGTGGTGATGCTTACCTGACCTAATTACCTGTATTCTTCCAATGCTATGTATAGCATGACCTGAGACATAGAATCTACGTTAAACCAATAAAATGCTCCAGAAAGAGGTCGTTCTACCGCTAGCTTGATCTTGCAGCAACAACAACAACAGAACAATCAGTGACAATGGCGATGAAAACATTGAAAGAAGGTAAACTTAGAACATCATCAAGAAAGACAAGAAACGGTAAGCTATATAACAGTTTATAATATCAGTATTATGAATGCCTTGCTAATAATGATATGTATGTACAGTCATGACCTAAAGTTTTGAGACTGATACAAATTTTGGTTCTCACAAAGCTTGCTGCTTCAGTGTTTTTAGATATTTTTGTCAGATGTTTCTGTGGTATACTGAATTACAATTATAAGCATTTCATAAGTTTCAAAGGTTTTTATTGACAAATACATCAAGTTTATGCAAAGAGTCAATATTTACAGTGTTGACCCTTCTTTTTCAAGACTCATCAGAGAAAATAACTTTACCACAGTCCTCTGCATTCTGCAAAAAGTCATGCAAAAAGTTATTTTCTCTGATGAAGCCCCCTTCAGACTGTTTAAAAATGATTGTCCGGAGAAGAAAAGGTGAGCGCTACCATGAGTCCTGTGTCATGCCAACAATAAAGCCTCCTGAGACTATTCATATGTGGGGTCGCTTCTCATCCAAGGGAGTGGGCTCACTCACAATTTTGCCTAAGAACACTTTCATGAATAAAGAATGGTATCAAAACATCCTCCAAGAGCAACTTCTCCCAATGATCCAAGAGCAATTTGGTGATGAACAATGCTTTTTCCAGCATGATGGAGCACCATGTCACAAGTGATAACTAAGTGGCTTGGAGAACATCCATACATCCATTATCCATAACCGCTTATCCTGTACAGGGTCACAGGCAAGCTGGAGCCTATCCCAACTGACTATGGGTGAGAGGCAGGGTACACCCTGGACAAGTCACCAGGTCATCACAGGGCTTGCACATAGAGACAAACAACCATTCACACTCACATTCACACCTACGGTCAATTTAGAGCCACCAATTATCCTAACCTGCATGTCTTTGGACTGTGGGGGAAACCGGAGCACCCAGAGGAAACCCACACAGACACGGGCAGAATATGCAAACTCCACATAGAAAAGCCCCTGTCAGCCACTGGGCTCAAACCCAGGACCTTCTTGCTGTTAGGCGACAGTGCTAACCACTACACCACCGTGCTGCTGCTTGGGGAACAAAACATTGAAATTTTGGGTCCATGGCCAGGAAACTCCCCAGATCTTAATCCCATTGAGAACTTGTGGTCAATCCTCAAAAAGTGGCCAGACAAACAATAACCCAAAAATTGTGATAAACTCCAAGCACTGATTATGCAAAAATGGATTGCCATCAGCATGGTGGTGTAGTGGTTAACACTGTCACCTCACAGCAAGAAGGTCCTGGGTTTGAGGGCCTTTCTGTGTGGAGTTAACATGTTCTCCTCATGTCTGCGTGGGTTTCCTCCGGGTGCTCCGGTTTCTCCCACAGTTCAAAGACTTGCGGTTGGGTTAATTGGTGGCTCTAAATTGACCATAGGTGTGAATGTGAGTGTGAATGGTTGGTTGTCTCTCTGTGTCAGCCCTTTGATGACCTGGTGACTTGTCCAGGGTGTACCCCACCTCTCACCCACAGTCAGCTGGGATGGGCTCCAGCTTGCCCGCAACCCTGCACAGGATAAGCAGTTACAGATAATGGATGGATGGATTTCTGCAAATGTGCATCTGTCAGATTCTTGGTCTGGATCCGTCCCTGATGAATACCTGCTGAATGACAAGAAATTCTGTTGTTCGCATCTCAAGAACATACATGCTAGAGTGGTACAAAGGGTAGCACTTTGAATAGTAATGCCTGCCCTCAACAAGCATCTGTGTTCTGGAGAGATTGGGACATGGAAATGTGTCCCGCAGAGCCACTGACAAGAACCAGTCTGTGATTGCACAACATAAATAATATCTCATGGCCTTAACATGGGAGGAACAGGGCTTTTAGGGACTAATTCCCTCTTAAATTTAGAAAAGAACAGAAATAGTTCTGCTTCTTCTGAATGAGGAACAATTCTTTGTTCTGAAACATGTGGTCTACATTTTTTTGATCGCACGATCTGTCCAAGAAGGAACAAACTTCTTAAGAATCCTGTATGTCATCAAAATGAAATTTTTTATGCCCTCAAATAGAATAAATATCTGTTTTGTGCTTTTTTGGCCAAGTACACTACTCGGTTGTTGAGCCCTCATTGTGCTTAGAGACATATTTCATCCAACAAATATATTATACACACACACACACACGAGTGTTTCACTGGGAAATACGGCACTCGTATTTTTCAAAGAAGCTACATCTGGGACATCGAGTGACATATTTCTCAGTATGTCTAGAGTATACAAGTTTAACAGATTTGCATAATTTCACAAAATCTTGCCAGTTCTAGTGTTTAACTTATTAAACCTTGGTTATTACTGCCTTTCGATGTCGTATTTGCAGCTCAGGAACATTGAGTTTTAGAGTCATTTGCCTCATTTGACTCTTTTTTCTTCATTTTTATTAACAAAACCATCCTACACACCGCAGCTTTAAGCCAATCCCAAATCCATTAACAAAAATGTTGTTGCGGTATATATGTTATAAATGTATGTGGTGTGCTATCACATTTTTTTCCTAATGATATTGATCTATTTGTTCTATAAGTAATAAACTTTGTCACACAGTACATGAGGATAGGCAAAAAATAAGGTCCATGGAAGTTCAAGCTCTATTCTGCCAGTGTGCCTTTGAGCAAGTGGTTCAACTCCCATTAGTCCTGAGAGTATCTGACTCTATTTAATGACCATTAGCCTATTTGCCCCTTTCACATATCCCACAATCCACTGTGTGGTTGGTAAAAAAACGGGATAATGCTTTACAATAAGGTTTCTTTAATTATCATCATTCACTGTATTAGGTAACATGATGTGGTGTGCTGTAAATACTCAACAACAGAGTGGCTCAGTGTGAAACAGTCACTTTAACCGCCTTAAAGTTCATTTTCTGACAATAGCATATCCCAAATTATTATACATGCGATACTTTTTCCATGGAATAAAAACATGTACAGTATTCTGTTCCCTTCTAGTGGGTTTATTGATAGCATGCAATATTGTTATCATATCGCTTATCCTCCATGTATTACACCACTCTCGCCAATGAAGAATGAGCATGCAATATTGTTACAATATTGCACGTTGTCAAGACAACACGACGTCACATGTCAGAGCTCATGCGAAGATCAAGTGACAAAACTTTTCTGCTGCGCATGCGCACAATCATTTCTTTGTCTGCCAGGAAAAAAAGAAGACAAGGCTAATCCAGTGCTACTGCTAGGATTAAGCACTAAATAAATAAACTGAAAACTGAAACTGAAGACGCACTGAACACCCGAAAGGCTACCGAAATTTCATTATATATTCTTCATGCATATTTACAAGAGAAAAACATACCAATGTACATCGAAAAACTGGAAAAGAGACACGTCGGAGATGTAAAACTTCCACGCTAGTGAGTGACTGTGACAGTTTGTAAACAAACATGGCCACGAGGTTTGCTTTGTTAAAAGCAAAACATTTTGAGAGAATTTTGGCTGCCAGGTCGCTCTGTTGTGTGTAGCTGTCGATGTTGATTTTAAAAGTAACTAAGTAAATTACACAGGGAAAATAATAATGATAATATTTGGCTTGACTGTGCTAGCATTGGCCTTTGCTAACACTACACTGACTGGAAAATAACTGCACTGCTGCGCTAACAGCACCGAGTCACAGGTAACCTACACTACGTTCAGACTGCAACCTGAAACGACCCATATCCGATTTGTTGTGAAATCCGATTTTTTTGTTAGGCCGTTCACATTACCAATTATATGAGACTTGTATGCGATCTCCAATATGAACGGAAAACGACCCAAAAGTGTCCCGCATGCGCAAATTGACACGTAATAAGCACATCTACGTAATACGTAAACAAAAAAAAGCGCACTCTTCATGTTTAATGATTTCTTTTTTTGTTTGCTTGTTTAATTATCTGGTTAGTGTTAAAGTGTGAGGTCTTGTGTGTGTTTTTGTTTCTGAACTGAAATGAAAACGTGTAGCCTGGTAACGAGGGTTGACTCCTAAATGTCTCTCTAATTTCTATATAAGTGCACTACATGTTACTAGGAAGTAATGGATTTTTAAACTCTATATAGTGCACTCGAGCTTCAGTAGGCAGTCATTTGGGATACGGCCGCTGTATTACCAAACTCTTAATTCAGGCTTAATAATTTGCACATATTTATTTCGTCATATTAATAAACTTTTTCTACATTTTTATAAATATTTATTTAGATTGTTTATAGCCAGCTGAATTCTGCAGCTTCTCTCAGCGCTGGCTCAAGGTGCAGAAACACCAGTGCAGTTTGCGATGGAGATGAGGCGAGACCTGGCGATGTGGTTTTTGTGGCGGTGGCGGAACTCACACAATAATCTGATTAATGTGGGCAGCAGACTAATGAGACCGAAGGTGTCAAATTACTGGAAATTTCCAGAACAATCTTATAATCTTGTAATACAGGATGGTTTAAGTTATAAATCAGTTATAGAAACTGTTTTATTTAATCAGGCTAACAGATCAACATCCAGGTCCCTACCAAATCCACCATTAGCTTGATCAATTCTATAAAAGTCTATTTAAATTCTGAAAACTGTACAAATGTTGTTGTTTTCCACCAAAGAGGCGGGATTAGCCAACGCAGAATAGTGACGTTTGTCTCTTGTTGATGACATGTAGGTCGCATGAATGTGACCTGTCCGGTCAGACTGCAGTCGCATGTGAAAATATCGGATATGCATCAGATTTAGGACCACATATCCAAGCGGCCTGGGTCGCATGTGAAAAAATCGGATCTGTGTCGTTCAGATTGTCAATAACAAATCGGATACAGGTCGCATATGGGCAAAAAAATCGGATATGGGTCGTTTCAGGTTGCAGTCTGAACGTAGTCCTAGTGTTGGCCTTTGAGAATGCTGATATGAAGAGAGTGTGTGTATATATAATAATTATAATAATAATAATAATAATATTGGCTGGCTTTTTTTTGTGGTCTATCTGATATATTCCATTCAGCTACTCTTCTTCGACTCGTTCAGTGTCATGCTAGCTGAATGGAATATATCTGATAGACCACGAAAAAAAGCCAGCCAATATTATTTAAATGTTTTATTTGTTCATGATTTTATCTTTTTAGAGTTACATTTAAGGATGTTAAACATAACAACAACAACGTTTTGTTCCCTGTTTGTCATAGAACATGCAGCTTGCATTCTATCCTGTAGATGCTGATTAATTCAGGTGTTGATTATTTCTCTCATTTAGTTTATCATTTAGAAATCAATCAGCCAGCCAATCCTTATCAGTCAACTGCAATGTACGAATGCTTATGATAATTAATAATTATGGTGCTTAATCAACACTTTTGTTTTCTTTTTGTTAATTACATGTGTTTAATAATGTCAACTTTCATGTAAAGCATTTCCAAAAAGCTTAGTCATGAAGGGAGAAAAACAAAAAAACATGGCACTCACATGTGATTATGGGCACAGAACAAAAAATGGTGTTGAAATAGCTTAGAAACTGCTGTCAACAGCAGTCAGCAAGTTCTGGTGAGTTTTGCTACAAAACGCTTCACAGCTTTGGGATAGGAAGATCCAGCTCTTCTAAATGCTGTTTTTAAACTCCATCCACCATGACGGCCCTACCTACCTCCAGGAGCTCTTCTCTCTGGCAGAATTTACTTTCATTGCAAGTTGGATGTACACTCTGCAGGAGAAATTTTCCAGGTTTGAACACCCCTGCCATCAACTAATCTGCAAAATTGATCTCGCTCTTTCTTTCTCATAGTGCACTCATTGTGTACAGGGGATAAATTGGTAATTAAGACTTGGAGAAGAGCTACATTTTTCATGGGTGCCAACAATATAGGAATAGTGCTTTAAAAAACACGTTTTTTCATATGACACTTCAAGGGAATATGTTTGCCCCCCCCCCCCCCCCCCAGAAAAAAACCCTCGAATAACATCTAAATAACACTTTAATCTAATCACGCTATTCTATTACTATTAAACAATGTACGGTGCATGGACAATAAACAAGAAGTCATTTTTATCTTTTTCATTATTGTTATTATTGTTATCATTATTAACATAAAGTGTCACAAAGTAAAATGACCACACAAATTCAATACATATCTCCATATAATGGGCAAAAACTCTTCCGCACCCTGTTCAAAGTGTAGTGCATGGACAATAAACAAGAAATTATTTTTAGTTTCTTTTTTGCTATTAAAAGTTAAGTCATCTCTGAAGAATTAACAAATTAAATGAATAAAAAATTCTACAATTCTAAATTGTGCAAACTTAAGCACCCTGTTAGGACATCAATGGGCTGTATTTTCAAACAAAAGTGCTATTATGGGTACTTTGTTATTGAAGTCTATTGCTGTTTGCATCTAGTTAGCTAGGCAGACATTGATTCAGGCGTCTAAAATATTAATTTGCCACTATAATGGTTGATATGAGAGATTAGATCAGACTTGCCTCTATACTTGGCTCTATTTGTTTCTTCCTGTAGCCTTCGTTTGCGCCCTTGCGCACCCGAGAGTTTGGATTTCTTCATTTAAGCACTTGTAATCTGGACTACTTTTTGCAGTGGATAGCCATTCTCATTCCCCGATGAACACCGCTCCCCCTGCCCCCCTTATAACCTATCATTGTGCATTTTTAGTAGGCATAAGGAAATCACCGACCACTACTGCGTAGGCTATACTTGTTTTCAACCTTTTTGAGCCAGGGCGCACTTTTTTCAATGAAAAAATCTCAAGGCACATCACCAATAGAAAATGTTGACTGAAACTAAAACGCTGTTGCCAATATTTACAATATACAGTCATTCTATAATTTTCCACGGTACGCTTGGTGATCTCTCACGGCACACTAGTGTTCCGCGGTACTAGAGTTCGGCAGCACAGTAGTTGAAAACACTGTACACCACTGATGCACTTGGTAACATCTCCATTCAATAACTCCATCCCTCCTTTTTGGTGGGGTTTTGGTCGCCCTTGGCGCCCCTGGGCACACTTTGCGCTCTAGGTAATTGCCTGGGTCGCCTATAGCAATCGCCGGCTATGATTACATGGCCAAAACAGAGAATAGCCGCGGATGCGCACTTGCGCACCCAAAGACACACTATAGACAGGGCGAACCACTGTTGAGCGCTTATTGTTTCATGATTAACAACCACCACCACACCCCGCTTTTTTTGACAAATCGCACCCTGACTACATGCTTTGCTGGACAATTAAATTAGGCTAAGACATTATAATGCTGACTCGTTTTCAGAATAGTGGAAGTCATAATTTTTCTCCCCCCGTTTCTGCGCCCCTGGATGGACGCAGCGCCCTTAGCATTTGCCTATATTGCCTATGCCACGGGCCGGCTCTGAGTCCATATAAGGAAAGAAAGAAAGAAAGAAAGAAAGAAAGAAAGAAGCTATTCATATATGCATACATTTTTACAGATTTCATTAGCCATCTAGCTAACATGAGCTAACCTATTCTTTAAATTCGTTTCTTAAGACAAGGATTTTTTAAGATGTTACCTTGACAGTTTCGGCGATAAATTTCCGCCTTCTTCAAAACAGTCACCAGATATCGAGTGGTGCCGTGCCTTATCAGCTGATGTTACTCTAAGGAGGCGTGAACGTCCCACCCAATTTGACAGGTAGTTCACGCCTCCTGCTGTCAGGTCGCTCCTCCAGGACGGCGCTCCAGGTGTGCGACAGCGCATACGCTCCCTCATCCCGGTTCATCGTTCTCTGCGCACGCTTTCGTATCTCCACTGCCTCTAAAATCCAACGCTGGAATCTATTTTCTTCAGATGCCTCCATACTCACAAAAAAGAACACCAAATAGAATGTGAAAAAGAAACAACAAAAAGACTCACAAGATCCGAAAAAGAAAAAGCACACCAAGAAAACTTAAAATCAGCCATTTCAGACCACTGTAAACGGCAAAATCATATAATGAATTGGGAAGAGGCCAGAGTCATTCGGGCTGAAGAAAATAGATTCCAGCGTTGGATTTTAGAGGCAGTGGAGATACGAAAGCGTGCGCAGAGAACGATGAACCGGGATGAGGGAGCGTATGCGCTGTCGCACACCTGGAGCGCCGTCCTGGAGGAGCGACCTGACAGCAGGAGGCGTGAACTATCTGTCAAATTGGGCGGGACGTTCACGCCTCCTTAGAGTAACATCAGCTGATAAGGCACGGCACCACTCGACATCTGGTGACTGTTTTGAAGAAGGCGGAAGTTTATCGCCGAAACTGTCAAGGTAACATCTTAAAAAATCCTTGTCTTAAGAAACGAATTTAAAGAATAGTTTCAATAGGTAGACATAATGAACTTTCACTACATATGAGCTAACCTGTCAGGATTTCTGAGAGTATTTCTAAATGACAGTATATTCAAGTGTCATAGTCATAAATATTCATAATATTCAGTGCTAATGCTAACCAGTTAGATAACTAACCTGACTGGATTTCTGTGAGAAGGTTTAAGTCTTATTAATAAATGTTCATAACATACTGGTAATACTATCTGGCTAACTCACATGAACTAGCCTGATGTGATTTCTGGGATGAGTCTTAAATAATATTAATGAGTTCATAGTCTTCACGAGTACTGCTAGCTAGCTAACACAAGCTAACCTGAAAAATTTTCCCGTGAGAATTGTTGTCATATTCATAAATGTTATCAGTAAGCCAGTTAGCTAACATGAGCTAGCGTCACAGGATTTATAAGACAATTTTTCAATTCTTTCCATGTGCTCATAGTCATTACAGGTAATGCTAGCCAACTAGCTAACATACTGTGGGCTAACCTGACAAGATTTTTTTTTTTTGCGAGCATTTTTGTTATATTCATAAATGTTCATGATATTCACTGGTAATCCGAGATGGTTTGCTAACATGAGGTAATCTGACAAGATTTCCACAAGCATTTTTATGTCATATTCATAAATGTTCACTAGTATATTCACTGGTGTTGCTAATCAGCTAGCTAACATGAGGTAGCCTGACAGGATTTCTGGGGAAATTTGTGATTGAAAATATATGTCATAAATGTTCATAGTCTTCACTGGTATGGCTAGCTACCATAGCTAGCTGAAATGACCTAGCTAACATGAGGCAGCCTGATGGGATTTCTGAGAGGATTTTTAAAGTAATATTCAAAAATGGTAGCAATCTTTGCCAAAAACATGTGCTATCCCAGTTTTAGGTTATATCGTTTTAAATATAAGTACACTATTTTTAAGTTTAGTGATATAAGAATTATTTTAATACCCAACTCAGGGATGTGATTTTTCCGCGAATTCGCGGAATTCCGCTTTTTTCACCTCAAAACTTGAAAAAAAAAAAGTTTCCGATTTTTCCCTCAAATCCACATTCGTATCCTATTCGTTCCGACTTTGTTTGAAAGATGGCAGCCTCGGATTTGCATCTTTACGCCTCGATCACGGAGGCTGCCATCAGAGTTTCAACTCTTTGTTTGAAGCAAGCGCATTCATTGGTTGTTACAGAGCGATGGGCCAATCATGTACCTCGTTTCATCTCATTGACGTAATTACGTCATTTACGCAATTACGTCATTGAGATGAAACGAGGTACGTGATTGGCCCATCGCTCTGTAACAACCAATGAACGCGCTTGTTAGATAGCTGTACGTAAGCTCGCTTCAAACAGAGTTGAAAGATGGCAGCCTCCGTGATCGAGCGTAAAGATGCAAATCGAGTTAAAGAAATCGACAGAATAGTGAAAAACAAGTTCCGCTGGGAATGGTTGGAGAAAGAGGTTGCTACAGACGTTGGACATGAGACTGTGAGACATTTGTTCAGCGATTTCGTTCTTTGGGGAGAGGGCAGAGGTCTCTGGCTGTCAAGTTTGGGGATACTGGGACCTCCCCTGTCCGAGCTACGAGCGTCCAAAGTCGGGCTGGAGCCCGGGATAGAAACGAAACCTAAGCGGAGCGCCGCGGCTCGCCTCGGGGTGAATTACGTCCCAAGGCGCGGGGCTAGCGGGCCCTGCCGCGCTGGTTCTTTGGGGTGTGAGTGCGAGAGAGTGCGTGCGAGTGAGAGAGCGCGAGCGAGAGAGAGAGTGCGCGCGAGTGAGGGAGTGCGCGCACGCGAGTGAGAGAGTGCGTGCGCGCGCGCGAGAGAGAGAGTGCGTGCGCGCGCGAGTGAGAGAGAGAGTGAGCGAGAGTGTATGTGTGTCAGAGTTGCATGTTGCAAATTGACTTGAATTTGTTAATCATGACAAGTTTTTTTCTTGTGTGTTTGCTTGCCATTTTAGTACAATTTTTAAGTCAGAAAACCCCAAAACCCAGGAGCTTCGGGGGGCTTCCCCCCTTGTCCCCCCACAAGGGTGCTGCCCTGGACCAGCTGGGGGCCTGCGGCCCCCAGACCCCCGGCTAAAATTTTCAGATAATTTCACCAGCCCCAAATCACATCCCTGCCAACTACAGTGGTGCTTGAAAGTTTGTGAACCCTTTAGAGTTTTCTATATTTCTGCATAAATGTGACCAAAAACATCATCAGATTTTCACACAAGTCCTAAAAGTAGATAAAGAGAACCCAGTTAAACAAATGAGACAAAGATATTATACTTGTTCATTTATTTATTGAGGAAAATGATCCAATATTACATATCTATGAGGGGCAAAAGTATGTGAACCTTTGCTTTCAGTATCTGGTGTGACCCCCTTGTGCAGCAATAACTGCAACTAAATGTTTCTGGTAACTGTTGATCAGTCCTGCACACCGGCTTGGAGGAATTTTAGCCCATTCCTCCATACAGAACAGCTTCAACTCTGGGATGTTGGTGGATTTCCTCACATGAACTGCTCGCTTCAGGTCCTTCCACAACATTTTGATTGGATTAAGGTCAGGACTTTGACTTGGCCATTCCAAAACATTAATTTTATTCTTCTTTAACCATTCTTTGGTAGAACGACTTGTGTGCTTAGGGTCGTTGTCTTGCTGCATGACCCACCTTCTCTTGAGATTCAGTTCATGGACAGATGTCCTGACATTTTTCTTTAGAATTCACTGGTATAATTCAGAATTCATTGTTCCATCAATGATGGCAAGCCGTCCAATAGCCTTCTGGCTTGTCCACGTGATCTTTAGCAAACTGCAGACGAGCAGCAATGTTCTTTTTGGAGAGCACTGGATTTCTCCTTGCAACCCTGCCATGCACACCATTGTTGTTCAGTGTTCTCCTGATGGTGGACTCATGAACATTAACATTAGCCAATATGAGAGAGGCCTTCAGTTGCTTAGAAGTTACCCTGGGGTCCTTTGTGACCTTGCCGACTATTACACGCCTTGCTCTTGGAGTGACCTTTGTTGGTCGACCACTCCTGGGGAGGGTAACAATGGTCTTGAATTTCCTCCATTTGTGCACAATTTGTCTGACTGTGGATTGGTGGAGTCCAAACTCTTTAGAGATGGTTTTGTAACCTTTCCCAGCCTGATGAGCATCAACAACGCTTTTTCTGAGGTTCTCAGAAATCTCCTTTGTTCATACCATGATACACTTCCACAAACATGTGTTGTGAAGATCAGACTTTGATAGATCCCTGTTCTTTAAATAAAACAGGGTGCCCACTCACACCTGATTGTCATCCCATTGATTGAAAACACCTGACTCTAATTTCACCTTCAAATTAACTGCTAATCCTAGAGGTTCACATACTTTTTCCACTCACAGATATGTAATATTGGATCATTTTCCTCAATAAATAAATGACCAAGTACAATATTTTTGTCTCATTTGTGTAACTGGGTTCTCTTGATCTACTTTTAGGACTTGTGTGAAAATCTGATGATGTTTTAGGTCATATTTATGCAGAAATATAGAAAATTCTAAAGGGTTCACAAACTTTCAAGCACCACTGTAGGTGCAGTTTAGAAACATAGCATTTGTTTGAACAGCTTCTTGTATGGTGGACTTTGTGATAAGCAGCTTGACGTGCTAAAGCAATTTCCATGTACAAGATGTACTGCCACAAAAAAATGACTGACACACATACACACTTTCTGTTCTCAACAGCAGGAGAGTTTCCTGAGTGGCTTTTCAGACCCCATCATTTAATCGCTATGTAAGCATCACCCAGGTGTCACCATTCTACACAGATTTTTCTTGGTAAAATCTACATTACTGTCAATTTTATTCAGACACTCAGACATTGGAGTAAACAGCAGCAGGTCGTTCAAAGTGATGGCTGAAAGCACTAACCTGAGATTTAAAACACACACACACACACACACACACACACACACACACAGATTTGAATGAGAATAAGGATATTCTGAATCCAGATATACATTTCATTACACCCAGTAATAAGATTTTATACTACGTATTTAAGCCGAGACTGCAGTTGTAGCAGTCATGTTGTTTCAACAGAGAGAGTTGTGATAAATTGCGGACCTGTGGCTGAGGCATGTGTCCCTGCATTTACTGTTCCTGGGTGATGTGAATGAAAATCCTGCCTAGCACTGTGATAAATGATGTGTTATTTTCTGTCTAGCCAAAGTGATGAGATTTTATCGGCTTTTATGTCTTTTGATCTTCTCATCTCATCTCATTATCTCTAGCCGCTTTATCCTGTTCTACAGGGTCGCAGGCAAGCTGGAGCCTATCCCAGCTGACTACGGGCGAAAGGCGGGGTACACCCTGGACAAGTCGCCAGGTCATCACAGGGCCGACACATAGACACAGACAACCATTCACACTCACATTCACACCTACGCTCAATTTAGAGTCACCAGTTAACCTAACCTGCATGTCTTTGGACTGTGGGGGAAACCGGAGCACCCGGAGGAAACCCACGCGGACACGGGGAGAACATGCAAACTCCGCACAGAAAGGCCCTCGCCGGCCACGGGGCTCGAACCTGGACCTTCTTACTGTGAGGCGACAGCGCTAACCACACACCACCGTGCCGCCTCTTTTGATCTTTCTCATGCTCAATGTATCAGAAACAACTGAGTGAAATACACTTTTGAATAAAGGTTTTGAATATATAACACATGCAGTTTTTCCCCAAACAGAGAGATTTCCTCAACTAGTGCAATTTTTCTGCAACAGAGACAGACAAACAGACAGAGCATTATTTTATATAATAAACAACAAATACAAAGAGGACACAGATAATATACAGAGAACACACAATACAGTATCCGTATGGCAGTAAATAAGATAAAAAATGAAATGCTGACTAACAAATTAAAGGTACTGACTGCAAAGTCATCTGAAATTTTTTAATTTTTTTATTGTGCATGACATTTTACTATGTCCTGCAAGAACAATATCATGTGGACAAGATGTGATCATTTTGATGTCCTGAGGGTCACTTTCCTCCATTTTGGGACCGTTTTCCTCCCTCTTGAGGTAAACATTACGGCCCTACGGAAACAGCTGAACGCGAGGAAATTGAACTATTGTAATTAGCCTAACTGCGTCACACCAAGATGGCGACACGTGGAAAACATCGTGACTCTGCATCGACCTCGGAGAGTTTTGAGTCACAGGGATGTAATTTGTAGTTGACATTCGTGAATAGATCCGTGAAACAAAAGACGGATGTATCTTTTCTCTGTTACTGCTTTTGTGTTCTCGTTTCTTTCTGTGTAAGATCAAAACATTCGGTGTAGAACTCCATACTTGCTACCGTGGAGTCGAGACCATGCATTCTAAGGCTAAGATAGCTAAGCGCTAGCTAGAATGATTTAGTTATCTGTCCAGAAAAATGACACGTAATCTAACCTTGCTCTGTCTGGAAGTTGCACTCACTAGGCAGGCTTTCCTTTTCTTTTCCGCTGGCTTTTAGCTGGAGGGAGGGTGGAGTCTGCCATGTTTGCCCATGCCGACTTGTTTTGGTTAAAAGTAGGTTAAACACGCCCCACAGTGGTCATGTGATATCGTTGCTCACTTGCTTCGGCAATCTCTGGAATCGTAAAATACGGGGCACTTTTTATCTCGGCAAAACATTTACACACAGGATACATGGTGTGTGTGTGTGTGTGTGCAGCAGCGAAACATCTTGAAACTCCAACTGCAATAGAAATAGAACATTTTTGTCCAGAATTCAACTTTGCAATCAGAACCTTTAAGTAAAATTGGAAGAAAATAATAATTTATAATGATTGATATGGTAAAGTTACCATAGCAGCCTCACCTGATCTATAAAGCTGACGACCTATAACTTAAAGCATATACGCAGAGCCATGGCCTCACTTTTGTTTATAAATGCCTTGAGATCTCAAGAATGGCACAGGAATAGTTTTAAGCGCTAACTACTTACTTACTTACTATGTCAAGCTAGCTCGGCTAAGCCTCAACACACTTCTTCTCCATTCTTCTTTGTCGCTCATTAGGGCGGGGAGGTCTGCAATCTGGCAGCCAATGTCGTCTGCTATTTGCTCTGGGTATGTCCTCTTGGGAGGACCCTGCGATCTCCTTCCGTGGGAGGGTGTCCATAAAACTATTTCACCAGCCAGTTCCTGCTTGGTGTGCCAGCAATGCCCGGCGAAACGCAGTCTCTGTTGTCTGATAGAGTGGCTGAGGGGTGGGATGTTGGCGTAGAGTTCTTTGTTCGTGGTATGATCATGCCAGGACCTGTTTAGAGCTGCGCGGAGCATACAGGTGTAGGCCCTGTCCAACTTCCTCTCCAGTTCAGAAGTCAGGGTCCAGGAGATTGAGCCATATGTAAGGACTGACTACACTGTCGCCCTGAAGAAGTTCCTCTTTAGGTCGTCTGGGAGGGTTGATTTCCAGATCTTATCCATTCCGTTAAGGGCTCTCCATGCTTTTCCGAGTCTAATGTCTACGTCTCGTTTGGTCGAGGCAATGTAGCTACCAAGGTACTTAAAATCGTCCACCTGTTTGACCTTTTCGCCACTCAGACTGCTCATACCTGCCGATGCATCTTGGTTCAGGCACATGAACTCCGTTTTCTCAGCATTAATGCAGAGCCCAATTTCTTTGGCTAGCTTCTCAATGCTATGAAGGAGTGAGGTTGCATCTCTTAGTTCGTCTGCAAGGATTACAACGTCATCAGCATAGTCAGTGTCTGTGTATTGTTAAGCGCTAACAATAAATCTAATATAGTAATTTTTACGATTAAAGTGATTTTATATAGGTAGCGGTCTGAGTGAATGACCTTGACGTCTGTGATGTCACAGCAGGAAGGCTATCAGTCTCATCGCCATTTCCGCTATACTAAAACACAGAGCTGACTGCAACTCCGATCCTCCATTTTGAGCTAATTTATCGCCATGCCATGTAGATGTGTTTCTGGCCGGTGCAGCAACACGACAGAAGGTGGATTTATGTTGCATTCATGGCCCAAAAATGTTCAAACTGCAAAGATTTGGACACGTTTTGCGAGAAATTCATGGACAAATTGGGCAGCTATGAAGTGGTCTCTCCTCTGCTCTGCACATTTTACTGAAGACTCGCATGAAACCTCTGATCTGTTGAGGAGCATTGGCTATAAGCCTGGATTGAAAGAGGGTGCAGTACCAACAAGAAAAGGAAAGTATTTATTTATTATTAAAGCGAGTTCAGTTGCACCAGTCCTCCTGGAGCATGAGCTGAGGGTTGTTGCTAAAACCCGTGACATCCTATTCCGTCCCCGGTTTTAGTACAACCCCGATTCCAAAAAAGTTGGGACAAAGTACAAATTGTAAATAAAAACGGAATGCAATGATGTGGAAGTTTCAAAATTCCATATTTTATTCAGAATAGAACATAGATGACATATCAAATGTTTAAACTGAGAAAATGTATCATTTAAAGAGAAAAATTAGGTGATTTTTAATTTCATGACAACACCACATCTCAAAAAAGTTGGGACAAGGCCATGTTTCCCACTGTGAGACATCCCCTTTTCTCTTTACAACAGTCTGTAAACGTCTGGGGACTGAGGAGACAAGTTGCTCAAGTTTAGGGATAGGAATGTTAACCCATTCTTGTCTAATGTAGGATTCTAGTTGCTCAACTGTCTTAGGTCTTTTTTGTCGTATCTTCCGTTTCATGATGCGCCAAATGTTTTCTATGGGTGAAAGATCTGGACTGCAGGCTGGCCAGTTCAGTACCCGGACCCTTCTTCTACGCAGCCATGATGCTGTAATTGATGCAGTATGTGGTTTGGCATTGTCATGTTGGAAAATGCAAGGTCTTCCCTGAAAGAGACGTCGTCTGGATGGGAGCATATGTTGCTCTAGAACCTGGATATACCTTTCAGCATTGATGGTGTCTTTCCAGATGTGTAAGCTGCCCATGCCACACGCACTAATGCAACCCCATACCATCAGAGATGCAGGCTTCTGAACTGAGCGCTGACAACAACTTGGGTCGTCCTTCTCCTCTTTAGTCCGAATGACACGGCGTCCCTGATTTCCATAAAGAACTTCAAATTTTGATTCGTCTGACCACAGAACAGTTTTCCACTTTGCCACAGTCCATTTTAAATGAGCCTTGGCCCAGAGAAGACGTCTGCGCTTTTGGATCGTGTTTAGATACGGCTTCTTCTTTGAACTATAGAGTTTTAGCTGGCAACGGCGGATGGCACAGTGAATTGTGTTCACAGATAATGTTCTCTGGAAATATTCCTGAGCCCATTTTGTGATTTCCAATACAGACGCATGCCTGTATGTGATGCAGTGCCGTCTAAGGGCCCGAAGATCACGGGCACCCAGTATGGTTTTCCGGCCTTGACCCTTACGCACAGAGATTCTTCCAGATTCTCTGAATCTTTTGATGATATTATGCACTGTAGATGATGATATGTTCAAACTCTTTGCAATTTTACACTGTCGAACTCCTTTCTGATATTGCTCCACTATTTGTCGGCGCAGAATTAGGGGGATTGGTGATCCTCTTCCCATCTTTACTTCTGAGAGCCGCTGCCACTCCAAGATGCTCTTTTTATACCCAGTCATGTTAATGACCTATTGCCAATTGACCTAATGAGTTGTAATTTGGTCCTCCAGCTGTTCCTTTTTTGTACCTTTAACTTTTCCAGCCTCTTATTGCCCCTGTCCCAACTTTTTTGAGATGTGTTGCTGTCATGAAATTTCAAATGAGCCAATATTTGGCATGAAATTTCAAAATGTCTCACTTTTGACATTTGATATGTTGTCTATGTTCTATTGTGAATACAATATCAGTTTTTGAGATTTGTAAATTATTGCATTCCATTTTTATTTACAATTTGTACTTTGTCCCAACTTTTTTGGAATCGGGGTTGTAATTGCCTGAGCCTAGCAGTAATGGTGGAATACACAGTATGGAGAAAGAGTGGAGCAGCCGTCTTATTTCTAAACTGGATATTGCTGCCATCTCGCCCTTACGTGGAAGAAGTGAATGAACGGAGAACTGAACGAACAACTGAAAGTCAATATTGTTTCAAAACAATCAGCCACAAGATCGGCCTTCAAGAAGCGGGAACACAGACGGGTAAGCTCCAACTTTCATTTGGGCACAAAATAACAAAAACATGTTGTTTACCTGCATTTAGATTAATGCATGTAACTTGTATTGTGTGTTTAAGTTAGTGGTATAAGATTATTTAATTTGCTTCAGAATGTGATTGTCTCAGTTCATCTGATTATTTAATGAGCCTTTTACGTTTTATCAGTGAAAATGCATATATGTACATGTATGTTGCATAAGTTATAACACCCATCCTGTTTTAATGAGAGTCAACCCACAATCAATGAAGTCAAATCAGTCTTAGTTGAGCAAGTCGGTAACGGGATTTCTTACTTTCACCATAAATTTTTATTTATACGACTTTGGTCTATGGTAGGGTGACCAGACGTCCCGGTTTTACCGGGACAGTCCCGATTTGGGGTTGTGTGTCCCAAGTCCCGACAAAAGTCTGTCGGGACATGGATATTTCCCGACTGAGCAGCGTGGGAATCATTAGCGGAGAAATGTCTGCATTTACTATTTTGATGAATTGACAGGAATCGCAAACTTTCCTGGTTACTGCCCCCTGGCCCTGTGGCATGGGTGTTTATTTAGCCACATTATTCCAGACAACAGAACGTGTTGCCATGCAACAATAAAATAAACATTAACTGGCACGAATGTTCTTTGTCTAGCAGCTAGCAGCAGTAATGCCGCAGCAATTATGCGGAAAAGAAAATGTACCTTTTCCAAAGATTTACAGGGCACCTACCCCTTCCTCCGAGAGGTGCAGAACAATGCGCACGAAGCCTACTGCACACACTGTAAGTGTTCCTTCTCTGTAGCCCACTCTTCTTGTAAATATACATAGGCTAATGCATTTTGTTTAGGGTGGGGGGATTGACAGTCGCCTTAGCTTTGTTCCTGTGTTTTGTTCTTGTACTGAGTTGGGTAGCCTATGCTGCAAATGCTGTGCGCTCCTGTGGGGGCTTTCCTCGGGCTGTCGCCCCTCTCCTCCTTTATTGCTGTTTTGTTTGAGTGTATATTTACGGAAGCCGCGAGAAGCCCTTCATATAATCTTTTTTTATTCACCTTGTTATCCCGAGATAACAACATAATTAATTCAGGATCTCGAGAAAACAACACAACTAATTCGAGATCTCGAGAAAACAAAACCGTTATTCCGAGATCTCGAGAAAACAAAACAATTATTTCATGATCTCAGCTGGATCACTGTATCTCCGTCGGTAGAGACGAAGCCGGGCCAGTCTTCTGCGGAGGTGCCGCGGACTAATTTTGAAATTATCCCTTATTAAAAGACTTAATGCAATCTCTCCCTGTGTCAACCCCTGATCAAAATATTGCCTTATTAGGTGATCGATTATTCCAGACATTCTAATGACCAAAGTTGCGTCTATACAGAATGAGAAATAGCCCCAAAGTCAGCATATCACAAGTCTCTTGGCGCACCTGAATGAACCATTTCTCAGCTGTTTACTCGAGATCATGAAATAATTGTTTTGTTTTCTCGAGATCACGGAATAATTGTTTTGTTTTCTCGAGATCTCGAATTAGTTGTGTTGTTTTCTCGAGATCCTGAATTAATTATGTCGTTATCTCGGGATAACAAGGTGAATTAAAAAAAAAGGATTATATGAAGGGCCTCTCTCGGCTTCCGTAGTATATATTCTCAAATCACTTGTCTCTTTTTTGTTTCTGTTTAACATACCATTCTGACAGTTTGGCCATATTGAACAGCTTGTTGCACCTTCCATTAAAGTGTTCACTTTTGTACACATCTTCTTGCTTTATTCATTCAGTTGTGGGGAATGGTTAGTAAGGTTGATTCTGACCTAGGCTATGTTGAGGTCACATATCTACTTTTTAAGTTCATGCTATAGTGCATACAATTTTAGAGATATAGCCTACATGTGCATATGCATTCTTCTTGGTGTTCTCACAAACAGGTGAAATAAATCAGTGTAAATTTGGCGTATGGACATAGCCTGGCCTATTCTCAGCCATTACAAAATCTGTTGTCTGACCATAATTTAACTGATCTGTATACCACTATGCTACTAGATAACAAAATGCCTGTTTGTTTCATTTCATGTGAGATGTTGATAAATGTGAGCTTCAACAAAATGATAAGAGCACCTCTCTGAGTGTCACGTTTACGTAAAAAAAAGGTGTGCGTGCACGAGCATGGTCACGCGCAAAAGTGTCCCGGTTTCAGACTAGGGAAATCTGGTCACCCTAGTCTATGGCTGTAAAAGGCCTCGGCCTTAAAACCGCTTACTGCAGTGACGTCACGCACTCAGACGTGGCTAGCTCAGCGGGGCAGCTCAAATGCCAACTTTGTGGTCGATTTTAACTCTAAAAAATATATATATTTTTAAATTCCCATTTATGCAGCATACAAGAGTCAAGAATGGAGATACTATCCACTCAGAAATGTATTTAAAAATAAAGGTTCTGCGTATCTCCTTTAAGGTCCTCTCAGTGAGATTACAGCTTTAATTGCATTCCTGGCATGTTCTCACAGCATCAACAGCTCTCCAATAATCTCATCTGGAGATGTGAGAGTTGCCTGTAAATGCTACGACAGCACCAGCTTAGTTAATGACTAAAAACTGTCATTTTGGTGTAAAATATCCTGCAGAGTTCATGATGCTATCAATCGTCATGGGAGTCCATGGATCACCAACCATAAAGTGCTGCATATATGAAGACAAACTTCAAAGAGGGTTTTCTGAGCCCTGATGGTAAAATGGTTATATCGTTGTCCAGTTATGAATACCAGAAAATGTTATTAAAACTATTGTAAGTAGTGAGATACTATTATATATAGTCAAACCCCAAAATGTTGTTCACGCTTTTCATGAAATCAAACAAAAATCTCATCTCATCTCATTATCTCTAGCCGCTTTATCCTGTTCTACAGGGTTGCAGGCAAGCTGGAGCCTATCCCAGCTGACTACGGGCGAAAGGCGGGGTACACCCTGGACAAGTCGCCAGGTCATCACAGGGCTGACACATAGACACAGACAACCATTCACACTCACATTCACACCTACGCTCAATTTAGAGTCACCAGTTAACCTAACCTGCATGTCTTTGGACTGTGGGGGAAACCGGAGCACCCGGAGGAAACCCACGTGGACACGGGGAGAACATGCAAACTCCGCACAGAAAGGCCCTCGCCGGCCACGGGGCTCGAACCCGGACCTTCTTGCTGTGAGGCGACAGCACTAACCACTACACCACCGTGCCGCCCCTCAAACAAAAATGTTTGTGTAAAATGAATATTACAGAGAATAATTTAATAATGTCTTTTGATCTCATAAGAGCTCATTTTTAATTCATTGTTGTTGTTTTTGTTGTTGTTTTTCATCAGGGACCCCAGTTTCCACCAGGCTACTGTAACTAGTTTTAACAAAAAAAAAGTTCATTTAGATTTATAGACTTTGGTTTGCTAGATAGTAAATGATATTGCCCTGTTTAAAAGAAAAAATAATTACAGGAAAAATCTAGCACTTGCAACTTAAAATAGGCCATTTGAAAATTAGAAAGTAAATGGGATCAGGTTAGGGTGGTGCAGTGGTTAGCATTGTTGCCTCATAGCAAGTAAGTTCTGGGTTCAGTTGTTGTGGCTGACCAGGACCTATCTGTCTGGGGTTTGTATGTTCTCCACATGCCTGTGTGGGTTTTCTCCGGGCACTCTGGTTTCCTCTCTCTGTCCAAAGACATTTGGATTAGGTCATGTCTAAGTCTAGTCTAAAGTCCTTCCCGCACCATATGGCGCAATAGGCGGCGCCAGTCTCCATTTTTGTAGCCCTCGGCCTCTCACCTATTATATAGTTACAGTAGAGGGCGGGTCCTCTGATAACCACAAGAGTTTGACTCCCCACTCACATCTGTATTGCAGCGTGCCTTGCCAGATGGCAGTAGGTACCATTTTTATGATGGTCTTTGGTATGACCCGACTGCGAGTAGAACTCGTGATCTCCCGATCGAGAGGCGGACACCACTAGGCCAACTCATGGTTAGGGCATGTGGCGACTTGAAATTGCCCATGAGTGTGAATGACTGTCTCCCTGTGTTAGCGCTGTGAAAGATTGGTGACTTGCCTAGGGTGTACCCTGCCTCTTGCGTTTGGCTCCAGCTGACCTGTGACCCTGATGGATAAGTGGATGGATGGATGACATCAAATTAAAGTGACACAGGTTGATGTGCTGGTTCAGGAATCATTTAATCCACTCCCCTTTCTGAATTGTTTGAGCTGATACCCATCCCCATAACTGGTATGCATCATCTTGTTTCAATACATTTTATTTCCTAATGCGGGGTGTCCTAACCACGTGTTAGTCTGTTTACAAACCACTTGGCAGCCAGTTCGGAAAAGTCACATGAGGTCATGCGTGGGTCAGAGGTCGCGACCGTGGAGCCATAGCAAACATAACGGATCGCCCAGATCGAATGAAGACTCCTAAATCGAGATTAAAAAAAAAAAACAACGATTTTAAGGAAGTATTTGACATTGTCAGAGGCAAAATGCACCTGAAAAAAGAGGGAATAAAAACAGCAGACAAGCCGAGTAAATATTGCTGGCCAGCTTTCACGATAGAGGGTGCCGGTTCCGCCATGTTTGTTGCGACCTTGCTCATTATCTCATCTCATTTCATTATCTCTAGCTGCTTTATCCTGTTCTACAGGGTTGCAGGCAAGCTGGAGCCTATCCCAGCTGACTACGGGCGAAAGGCGGGGTACACCCTGGACAAGTCGCCAGGTCATCACAGGGCTGACACATAGACACAGACAACCATTCACTCTCACATTCACACCTACGCTCAATTTAGAGTCACCAGTTAACCTAACCTGCATGTCTTTGGACTGTGGGGGAAACCGGAGCACCCGGAGGAAACCCACGCAGACACGGGAAGAACATGCAAACTCTGCACAGAATGGCCCTCGTTGGCCACGGGGCTCGAACCCGGACCTTCTTGCTGTGAGGCAACAGCGCTAACCACTACACCACTGTGCCGCCCCTCGCTCATTATAATATTATAATGATAAACTTCGGCCATTTCCGTACCCAAGTGTAAACATTAGCGCAGTGTTTTTCCAGCTCGTTCCCTTCACAAGCATGAAGCAGTGGGCAATACAGCATGTGATTCAAGTACCTAGGGGTTATTCTAGCTCCACAGGGTACTATTCATCTTTTTAATACATTGACCTGCCTGCGTCACGTTAAACTAATAGCCTTACAGATTACATTGATGGAACATATTTATATTTATTGCAATAGGAAGGTTAAGTATAAAACAGCCACTAAAGCACAAACACCAACAGCATGGAGAAGCATTCACTTTTTTCTAATGGCAAAAAAATTAGATTACATTAGATTAGATTATCTAATGAAAACATTAGATAGAAAATTTGCACTTCCCCGAAACACTACCCTCAGTGAATTCGTGGATAATGAAGATTTGTGAATGGATACTGGAGATTTGTTCTTAAGAGCTGCTGTTGTTTCATAAAATCTGTCCTGTGCTCATCCCAGGACACTCATTCACAATCACATCCTTTCAACACACTTCATACTGTTTATCTTTACTCTTCTCTGCCTCTAAACTGTAATGATTTATACTCCCATTATCACAATCTGGTGTCACCCAGAAGAGGATCAGTTCCGTTTTGAGTCTGGTTCTTCTCAAGGTTTCTTCCTCGTGTTCTCAGGGAGCACATCTACATCTAAATCTACATCTGGGTTTCTCAAAAGCGCCATTGTGACAATACCTATTATTGAAAGCAGTATGCAAATAAAATTTAATTGAGTTTAATTTATTCGTGTTACATCATATTATAGAGTAACAGCTATAGCTACAGTGGTGCTTGAAAGTTTGTGAACTCTTTAGAATTTTCTATATTTCTGCATAAATATGACCAAAAACATCATCAGATTTTCACACAAGTCCTAAAAGTAGATCAAGAGAACCCAGTTAAACAAATGAGACAAAGATATTATACTTGGTCATTTATTTATTGAGGAAAAGGATCCAATATTACATATCTGTGAGTGGCAAAAGTATGTGAACCTTTGCTTGGTGTGACCCCGTTGTGCAGCAATAACTGCAACTAAACATTTCCAGTAACTGTTGATCAGTCCTGCACACCGGCTTGGAGGAATTTTAGCCCATTCCTCCGTACAGAACAGCTTCAACTCTGGGATATTGGTGGGTTTCCTCACATGAACTGCTCGCTTCAGGTCCTTCCACAACATTTCGATTGGATTAAGATCAGGACTTTGACTTGGCCATTCCAAAACATTAACTTTATTCTTCTTTAAACATTCTTTGGTAGAACGACTTGTGTGCTTAAGGTCATTGTCTTGCTGCATGACCCACCTTCTCTTGAGATTCAATTCATGGATAGATGTCCTGACATTTTCCTTTAGAATTCGCTGGTATAATTCAGAATTCATTGTTCCATCAATGATGGCAAGCCGTCCTGGCCCAGATGCAGCAAAACAGGCCCAAACCATGATACTACCACCACCATGTTTCACAGATGGGATAAGGTTCTTATGCTGGAATGCAGTGTTTTCCTTTCTCCAAACATAACGCTTCTCATTTAAACCAAAAAGTTCTATTTTGGTCTCATCCGTCCACAAAACATTTTTCCAATAGCCTTCTGGCTTGTCCACGTGATCTTTAGCAAACTGCAGACGAGCAGCAATGTTCTTTTTGGAGAGCAGTGGCTTTCTCCTTGCAACCCTGCCATTCACACCATTGTTGTTCAGTGTTCTCCTGATGGTGGACTCATGAACATTAACATTAGCCAATATGAGAGAGGCCTTCAGTTGCTTAGAAGTTACCCTGGGGTCCTTTTTGACCTCGACGACTATTACACGCCTTGCTCTTGGAGTGATCTTTGTTGGTCAACCACTCCTGAGGAGGATAACAATGGTCTTGAATTTCCTCCATTTGTGCACGATCTGTCTGACTGTGGATTGGTGGAGTCCAAACTCTTTAGAGATGGTTTTGTAACCTTTTCCAGCCTGATGAGCATCAACAATGCTTTTTCTGAGGTCCTCAGAAATCTCCTTTGTTCGTGCCATGATACACTTCCACAAACATGTGTTGTGAAGATCAGACTTTGATAGATCCCTGTTCTTTAAATAAAACAGGGTGCCCACTCACACCTGATTGTCATCCCATTGATTGAAAACACCTGACTCTAATTTCACCTTCAAATTAACTGCTAATCCTAGAGGTTCACATACTTTTGCCACTCACAGATATGTAATATTGGATCATTTTCCTCAATGAATAAATGACCAAGTATAATATTTTTGTCTCATTTGTTTAACTGGGTTCTCTTGATCTACTTTTAGGACTTGTGTGAAAATCTGATGATGTTTTAGGTCATATTTATGCAGAAATATAGAAAATTCTAAAGGGTTCACAAACTTTCAAGCACCACTGTAGTAGCCATTAATATATGTTGGGGATATTAACAGTTATTATATAATGTGATAACATGTATGGTTGGTATGGTATGTGCATTATGAGCTTTTATACCGTATGCGCATATTTGTATTGTGTTCTGTATATACGTATTTATTTTGAAAAAAATCTGTGTGTCATTCTCTAACTTCTCTAACTGCAATTTGTCAAGGTTTTTTAGGGGATTGGGAGGAGGGGTAAGGCGGTTATTAGTTTTCAGTGGACACAGAGGTGAGACGTAATACAGTGTCTTGACCGTGTCCTTGAAATGAAATGCCTTTAATTTTGAATATTTTTCTAACCTGATTTCTTGGAAATAAGCTGCATTGGATGTCAAAATAAAAGGAAACAGCCTTCTTCTGATCAGATTTCTGATTGTGTTTGTCTGAATACATACAAAGGCTACGGAATGCGTCACAAATCCAAACCCGCCTGTAAAACGGAGCTTATAGCTTATCCAGTAACTCCAGTCAAACTAATAGGAAAAGCATGTAGTTAGGAGTGTGAGGGTGAGAGACAGGCCCGGCGCCATGGGGGGGCGAAAGGGGGCGTCGCCCCCTCGTGGCTACGGCCCCGCCCCCTCAACGGAGACTCAGATCACTTAATTGCTTTCTTATGAAAATATAATGTATTATAGACGTATTAATAATTTGCATTTTCAAATACGAAATATTAAGTGGTTGCGCATTGCACAAAAATACATTTCACATAAATCACTACTAAAACTGGCACGGTAGAACAAATCTGATTGGTTGTTATGATTCTTACGTTGCAATCGTAGAATTCAACTGTATTAATGTAGGATTATTTCAAAAAGCCTGAATTTAATATTAACCCTGTTTTAGACATATGTATCAATCCTAACTACTGGGGACTAGTTATTGTGGGTGTATGTGTGAAATGCTGACACAGCCGCGCACACACAGACCTCTGATAAGGACAAGAGCCGTGTGGGCGGGGGTTTTACATGTACACTTACAAGTGCACTGTCTCTGCAATATCCTGCAATATGCAGTCAGTTTACGGGAGTAGTCTTTCCCCTTCCGAATTAAACGAATTCAATCACAATATTGTGAATCCATTTTCTTTCTTTGTAGGCTAAGTTTATCTCCGTTTATGTTGGTGTATGTGTTCATATATGGTCCGCTTTGTGCGCAAATAGCGTAAGAATGTGTGTTGTTGACGTCACCCTCCATGCAGTGGGGGTGAAAATTCATCACTTCAGAGTGTTTAGTCCGCTACACGCCTAAACTGGGATCGCGGATTAAGTGGTTAGCGTTGACTCGGTGCGAGTCAGGAAGGCTATTACTGGTGCAGCCGCGGGGTCTGTTGATTTTTTTTAAATTATGATTTTGGCTGCTGAGCCAAGTACCTTAGACTTGCATTGACGTTTTGTTTTCATGCCGCGGAGCTATTTGTATGTATTTTAAATGTAAAGGACTTGCCTGTAGGTTTGTGTGTGTTGTTTTATGTTTGGCATCTTTCCGGTTGTACCGCGTGTCTGTGAGAAAATTAGAGGGGAGGGTTAGCAGGTGGGCACGGGTGTTGATAAAGCGCAACTGCCCTGGTAATATGCCACATGATTTTCCTGGACTAAAGCAACCTTCGGGGCCGTGGTTTTGTGGTTGGCGCAGTTAATTGTTTGAAACACGTTGTCAGACCGCCATCACTACTACACACTATATGAAAAAATATTTGCCCCCTTGCGATTTCTAATTGCCCCCTTAGTAAACTGTTCCTGGCGCCGGGCCTGGTGAGAGATGTAAATCTAGAGACACCACAGGAGTGTAGGAGTTTAAAAGGTCAAATAAAAGCTGCAAGAATCACAAGAAAGGAATTACAACTTTTCTGTGTTGTTACTGGAACCATCTGTCTCCTCAAGAAAGAGTAAAACAAAGGCCAGAGAAAGAGAGTGACAGTTACGTGACATGATGTAGCTGAAAATCTGTTTTGAGTGAGTGAAAAATTGCATGGTCAACCTCTCTCTCTCTCTCTCTCTCTCTCTCTCTCTCTCTCTCTCACACTCACTCACTCTCACACACACACACACACACACACACACACACACACACACACACACACACACACACAAAATAGTCAAGCAAAGTATTAGGTATTAGAGAGAAACATAAAAGAGAGGGAAATACAAATGGATGTTTTTGAAGAAAAAGGTGCAGACGACGAATCTTGCATAAGAAAGACCTTGACCAGAGACAAAAGCACAACAAATGTCAGGGATTTTAAATAAGAAAGTGTGGGACAAATTTCTAATGCTCCAAATAAGAAGTAAAAATACCAGCAAGCCTGAGAGAATAATAACCATGTGTACACAGGCATTCATAGCTTCCTAAGAGACTTTGAGTGTTACAATACAGGCATTTAGCAGACGCTCTTATCCAGGGGAGCAGTTGGGGGTTAGGTGCCTTGCTCAAGGGCACTTCAGCCATTCCTACTGGTCCAGGGAATCAAACCGGCAACCTTTTGGTCCCAAAGCTGCTTCTTTAACCTTTAGGTCATGGCTTCCCCAAAGCAAATATCCATACTGCTAGGATTAAGCACTAAATAAATAAACTGAAAACTGAAACTGAAGACGCACTGAACACCCGAAAGGCTACCAAACTTTATTATATATTCTTCACGCATATTTACAAGAGAAAAACATACCAACAGACACTGAAAAACTGGAAAAGAGACACATCAGAGAAGTAAAACTTCTGTGCTAGCGAGTGACTGTGACAGTTTGTAAACAAACATGGCAGCGAGGTTTGCTTCATTAAAAGCAGAGCGTTTTGAGAGAATTTTGGCTGCCAGGTTGTTCGATTGTGTGTAGTTGTCAATGTTGATTTTAAAAGTAACTAAGTAAATTACACAGGGAAAATAATAATAATAATAATAATAATAATCGGCTTGACTGTGCTAGCATTGTCCTGCACTAGCACTACACCAGCTAGAAGGTAACCGGACTGCCGCGCTAACAGCACCGAGTCACGGGTAAGCTAGCATTGGCCTTTGAGAATGCTGATATGAAGAGTATGTATGTATGTATTATAATAATAATAATGACTTTTTTCCATGGTCTATCAGATATATTCCATTCAGCTACTTGTCTTCCACCCATTCATTATCATGCTAGCTGAATGGAATATATCTGATAGACCATGAAATAAAGTCAGCCAATATTATTATTATTATTATTATTAACACAGACCACTTTTCCCACAGAATAAAAACATGTATTCTATTCCCTTCTAGTGGGTTTATTGATAGCATGCAATATTGTTATCATTTCGCTTGTCCTCCATGTATAATCCCACTCTCCCCAATGGAGAATGAGCATGCAATATTATTATAATATTGCATGTTGTCAAGACAACACGATGTCACATGTCAGAGCTCATGCAAAGATCCAATGACAAAAAACTTTAATGCTGCGCATGCAGCAATCATTTCTTTGTTGGCTGGGAAAGAGAGAAGACAAGGCTAATCCAGTGCTACTGCTAGGATTACCTGCGCTATAATTAAGCACTAAATAAATGAACTAAAAACTGAAAACGAAGACGTGCTGAACACCCGAAAGGCTACCAAAACTTCATTATATATTCTTCATGCATATTTACAAGAGAAAAAAATATCAATGGACATCGAAAAACTGGAAAAGAGATACGTCGGAGATGTAAAACTTCTACGCTAGAGAGTGACTGACAGTTTATAAACAAACATGGCCATGAGGTTTGCGTCATTAAAAGTGGAACATTTTGAAAGAATTTTGGTTGCTAGGTCACTCCATTGTGTGTAGTTGTCGATGTTGATTTTAAAAGTAACTCAGTAAATTACACAGGGAAAATAATAATAATAATAATAATAATAATAATAATAATAATATTTGGCTTGACTGCAATAGCATTGGCCTTTGCTAACACGACACTGGCTGGAAGGGAACTGCACTGCCACGCGAACAGCACCGAGTCGCAAGTAAGCTCCTGTTGGCCTTCAAGAATGCTGATATGAAGAGGGTGTGTATGTAGTACAATAATAATAATAATAATAATACTGGCTGGCTTTTTTGTGGTATATCAGATGTATTCCATTCAGCTAGCATGATACTGAACGAGTCAAAGACGAGTAGCTGAATGGAATAGATCTGATATATCACTAAAAGCCGGCTAATATTCTCATCTCATCTCATTATCTCTAGCCGCTTTATCCTGTTCTACAGGGTCGCAGGCAAGCTGGAGCCTATCCCAGCTGACTACGGGCGAAAGGCGGGGTACACCCTGGACAAGTCGCCAGGTCATCACAGGGCTGACACATAGACACCGACAACCATTCACACTCACATTCACACCTACAGTCAATTTAGAGTCACCAGTTAACCTAACCTGCATGTCTTTGGACTGTGGGGGAAACCGGAGCACCCGGAGGAAACCCACGCGGACACGGGGAGAACATACAAACTCCGCACAGAAAGGCCCTCACCGGCCACGGGGCTCGAACCCGGACCTTCTTGCTGTGAGGCGAAAGCGCTAACCACTACACCACTGTGCCACCCCCAGCTAATATTATTTAAATATGACATAATATACTTTTATATATTCAAAATAATATAAAATAATTAAAAAGTGCATAACATGGGAGCTTTAAGGCATTTCCAGAGCAATTTAATGACATTACAGAAATGTAAAATACATTAAAAATAATCGAATCAATAATCTAATAAAAGTTACAGTGGCATTTCATGAATTGCATAGAGTAAGCGTATAAAGTTCTAAAGGTTCTAAATGCTTAAGATTTTTGTAAATTGTTTTAATTATTTGTAACCAATAGCTCCATCATACCTCATGAAATATTAAAACATTTATTTATTTACAGACTGCAAAAGAAGACTATGAAATACAGCAAATAAACTTAATGTGTGTGTGTGCGTGCGTGTGTGCATGGATTGAAACAATATCATCTCACAAGTTATAATTATGTACTTTTAGCAGTTTGAAAACTCAACACAACATAAACAGACGGGACATTTAGAAGGTTGGTAAGCTGCTCTACATTAAATTTATGATCATGCCATTCGTCATCGATGAGATACTCTGCTGTTCCACTTTAGAAGATGAGATGGTTATTATCTAATTCAGCTGCTCCAGTCTTATTTACAAAGAGCTTTTGTTTCAGATACACCACGGATGGCAATAATACACTGTTTTTTAAACTCCCAAAATGTTAACACTTTTTTGTATGATGTTTGAAGTGTGATTAGTTTAGACATGCTGGGAGGTCTGAGAACATTTATGATCTGCCTGGGGAGTCTCTGAGGTCTATTTTGTAGAAACAGCACTAATTCAAGGTTTTTTGGGTTTTTTTCCCCCCTGATAGTGAATAGCTGGGCGGCACGGTGGTGTAGTGGTTAGCGCTGTCGCCTCACAGCAAGAAGGTCCAGGTTCGAGCCCCGTGGCCGGCGAGGGCCTTTCTGTGCAGAGTTTGCATGTTCTCCCCGTGTCCGCGTGGGTTTCCTCCGAGTGCTCTGGTTTCCCCCACAGTCCAAAGACATGCAGGTTAGGTTAACTGGTGACTCTAAATTGAGCGTAGGTGTGAATGTGAGTGTGAATGGTTGTCTGTGTCTATGTGTCAGCCCTGTGATGACCTGGCGACTTGTCCAGGGTGTACCCCATCTCTCGCCCATAGTCAGCTTGGATAGGCTCCAGCTCGCCCGTGACCCTGCACAGGATAAGCGTTTACGGATAATGGATGGATGAAATAAGTATGTTGTTCAGCATTCAGTTTCACAGGTTGATGTGATTTGACTGACATAGCAAACAACCAACTACAGATTTTCGAGATTATCACATTTACTTGCCATTACATTTTTCAAACAAAACCCTGGAGGAGCTTTAAAAGATGGCATGCTGTGACCTTTTTAAAATCCATTGACTATAGCATGTTACTAAAAGCTCGTGGTGTCACAGAGTTCAAAAATGTGTTTTTCCTGTTGGAAGCTGCTGTACGGATAACAACAGATGCTTCAGTTTGAGGCCGGAAAAGCGTACAAAAGACAAGAGTCCATGACTGAGGCTATCTGACATGTGATTTATGGCTTGACAAAATAATACCATGTAAGTAATAATCACTTATGCAGCTGGACGAAAGCATGTGAGACCATTACGTTACAGGCATATAGCAGACGCTCTTATCCAACATACCCAGTGCAGCCTGGGGATCAGTTAGGGGTTAGAGGGTTTGCTCAAGGGCACTTCAACCATTCCTGCTGGTCGAGGGAATCAAACCAGTGACTTTTTGATCCCAATGCTGCTTCTCTAACCTTTAGGCGATGGCTTCAACACACACACACACACACACACAGAGAGAGAGAGAGAGAGAGAGAGTGTGTGTGTTATGAGAGATAACAGACAAGAGAGAGCACACATGTGCCTGTGCATATACCCTGAGATGGAAATATACCATACATATTAATTCCAGGACGGCACGGTGGTGTAGTGGTTAGCGCTGTCGCCTCACAGCAAGAAGGTCTGGGTTTGAGCCCCGTGGCCGGCGAGGGCCTTTCTGTGCGGAGTTTGCATGTTGTCCGCGTGGGTTTCCTCCGGGTGCTCCGGTTTCCCCCACAGTTTCCCCCAAAGACATGCAGGTTAGGTTAACTGGTGACTCTAAATTGAGCGTAGGTGTGAATGTGAGTGTGAATGGTTGTCTGTGTCTATGTGTCAGCCCTGTGATGACCTGGCGACTTGTCCAGGGTGTACCCCGCCTTTCGCCCGTAGTCAGCTGGGATAGGCTCCAGCTTGCCTGCGACCCTGCGGAACAGGATAAAGCGGCTAGAGATAATGAGATGAGATGAGATATTAATTCCATATAATAAACTCTCACTATACAAACACACTCACACCAAGCCTTTAACACAGACACACATGGTTCTGCCTGGTATATGGAGTGAGTAATGGCCTGATCTCAGTTCCACATTCATCAATCAGTGTTCTCCAAACATTGTGATATGAACACAAACTTGTGAGCTCTGGTCCTCCACTGGTTTTGACAGATGACCAAGTGTTGATTGTTGACAGCCAGACTGCTGGATTTCTCACACAGATATGAGTCCTGGCCCTATTTGGTTCCGAACCTTGCAAGCTTTACTTGCTTGGCCAGAATCCCATGGTTCCTAATCTCATCTTTGAGGTCATGACCTGGAATGAAAAACCTTCCGGATTCCTGGGTAATAATTTCTGGACATTTAATAGTGATAATTTTGTGTTATTTCAGTCAAGGAAAAGATTCCAGATGGACTCCAGATATAAAGAGGGTCTGTAATGAACTAGTCATTTACTGTATTAAGTGGATTAAAGGTTGAACTAAATGAAGGTGAAAAATAATAAAGAGCAGACACATGTTCAGGGTTCTCTAAACACATCTGTTGAGCGATTTAGCATGGCAAGCCTTTGGTCTAAAAACAGTCCTTGCCATGCGCGCGCGCACACACAAACTCTCTCTCTCTCAAACAAGCAAATGTTCGACTTCTTTTTCAACAAATTCAAATTAAACACAGAAAAATAGAAGACGACGAGAATGTAACTTTGCCCTCATAGCTGTTACTTCATTATAATAATTTTTTTTTAAATGCTCAGATAGTCAATCTTAAACTGTTAATAAGATAGCTCCTCCCTTTTTGTCTGTGATATACATTTCAATATAATTATTATATCCACATTCACTGGATATCAGCAATCGCATGCTCTGATTGGCTACTCTACTAGTAGGACATCAGCTCATATACCGTGAGTAGAGAAAAACAAAATGGCAAACGTGTTGCAGAAACAACCGAGGATGAAATAAAAACTCTACTCGAAAACAAAACCACAAAAAATACAAAAAAAGCAACAAAATATGGAAATATGGAATGAAAGTATTTGATGGTAAGAACGCATAATTTTTTATTTTTCAATAATTATTATTCTCGCATTTTTCACAAATTGTTCCTGTCATTTCTCCAGTTTGTTTACATTCTAAGCAGAAATGGTTTTGTCAGATGTATGGTATAAAGTTTTTATTTATTGAATTTGCAAAAAAAATAAAAATAAAAATGCTCTGCTTCTCAAAATCCAGTGAATGTGGATAGAATAAAAGTTATTCCACTCAATCTTGTCGTACACGGATTATAGACAACTCGGTGCTACGCACCTCTTTGGCTATCAGCTCATGTACGACTCGTTTTCGTGGAACAACTGTTAAATATTCTCTGTCTTTTAATCCTCGGAAGAACTTTTGGATCTTCACAGTAATAATATAGTAATATTTCAATTTCCCATTCCAGAACACACCCACAATTATTATTATTATTATTATTATTATTATTATTATTATTATTTTTAACTTCCTGGATTTCCATTGGATGACACAGTACCCTAAATTGTCCCTAAGGATGAATGTGTGTGAACCTGGAGCTTGTGATGATCCTATCCATGGTGTATTCCTGCCTTGCTCCCAGATTACTCCGGATAGACCAAGATAAAGCACTAACTGAAAATGAATTAATGACTGGAAGTCTGTTTCGTTCTTTTTTTTAAAGATAAATTGTAAAATAGAATTTTTTTTCACATCCAAATGTTGGGGATTCACACTCCACCGTACACACACACACAGTCATGTGTACTACAAGCACATACACTCACCTGCCACTTTAATAGGAACACCCATTAGGACCACTCACAGAACTGTCACTCACTATATATATATATATATATATATATATATATATATATATATTAGTGCTGTCAAAAATGTCGCATTATTAACGCGTTAACTTGACTCAATTTTAACGGCGATAATTTTTTTTATCGCGAGATTAACGCTCTGTGACATGATGGAGGTTTTTCATAAGCTTTTGAAACTGCCAGGAACTTGGAACAGAGACTTTGCTTAGAAAAACGATAGCAGCTAGACTGTAATGCCACGCCCCGCACAGCCAGAGTCCTCTGCCCTCCCCCGAAGAGCCACGGTGCTCGGCTTAGGTTTCGTTTTCCCATCAGCGGCTCCAGCCCCACTTTGCAGTGGCTGTGACAAGACGTGTTATGCTCTGCAATAAAAAAAAAAAAAACATTGGTACAACCACTGTTCGAACTATGCCGATATTTTCGGGGGGGTCCCTTTTTTTCCCTTGGGGGGGGTGCTTGCGCTTGTCTCAGAGCGCGGCTCTCCATCGCGCGCTCACTTCGGATATGCAAATGCTTCCCGTTACACACGATTGCTATGTCAATAAACATCATTTTGCCAATATTTTAGAGACCCCCCAACATTTCCCAAATCATGTTTTCAAGGGATCTCATGTCTGTTTCAGGGGATCTCGGATCCCCCGAGTACCCCCGTAGTTCGAACGGTGAGCAAGCCCATTCACTTTTTTATGCTGATAAGAGAATTACAATGGTTTTTCATGTGACAAAAATGTGCGATTAAATTGCGATTAATCGCGAGTTAACTATGACAGTCGCAACATTAATCGTGATTAAATATTTTAATCACTTGACAGCATTAATATATATATATATACACAGTGGTGCTTGAAAGTTTGTGAACCCTTTAGAATTTTCTATATTTCTGCATAAATATGACCTAAAACATAATCAGATTTTTACACAAGTCCTAAAAGTAGATAAAGAGAACCCAGTTAAACAAATGAGACAAAAATATAATACTTGGTCATTTATTTATTGAGGAAAATGATCCAATATTACATATCTGTGAGTGGCAAAAGTATGTGAACCTTTGCTTTCAGTATCTGGTGTAACCCCCTTGTGCAGCAATAACTGCAACTAAACGTTTGCGGTAACTGTTGATCAGTCCTGCACACCGGCTTGGAGGAATTTTAGCCCAATCCTCCATACAGAACAGCTTCAACTCTGGGATGTTGGTGGGTTTCTTCACATGAACTGCTCGCTTCAGGTCCTTCCACAACATTTCCATTGGATTAAAGTCAGGACTTTGACTTGGCCATTCCAAAACATTAACTTTATTCTTCTTTAAACATTCTTTGGTAGAACGACTTGTGTGCTTCGGGTCATTGTCTTGCTGCATGACCCACCTTCTCTTGAGATTCAGTTCATGGACAAATGTCCTGACATTTTCCTTTAGAATTCACTGGTATAATTCAGAATTCATTGTTCCATCAATGATGGCAAGCCATCCTGGCCCAGATGCAGCAAAACAGGCCCAAACCATGATACTGCCACCAACATGTTTCACAGATGGGATATGGTTCTTATGCTGGAATGCAGTGTTTTCCTTTCTTCAAACATCACACTCCTCATTTAAACCAAAAAGTTCTATTTTGGTCTCATCCGTCCACAAAACTTTTTTTTCCAATAGGCTTCTGGCTTGTCCACATGATCTTTAGCAAACTGCAGACGAGCTGCAATGTTCTTTATGGAGAGCAGTGGCTTTCTCCTTGCAACCCTGTCATGCACACCATTGTTGTTCAGTGTTCTCCTGATGGTGGACTCATGAACATTAACATTTGCCAGTGTGAGAGAGGCCTTCAGTTGCTTAGAAGTTATCCTGGGGTCCTTTGTGACCTCACCAACTATTACATGCCATGCCCTTGGAGTGACCTTTGTTGGTCTACCACTCCTGGGGAGGGTAACAATGGTCTTGAATTTCCTCCATTTGTACACAATCTGTCTGACTGTGGATTGGTGGAGTCCAAACTCTTTAGAGATGGTTATGTAACCTTTTCCAGCCTGATGAGCATCAACAACGCTTTTTCTGAGGTCCTCAGAAATCTCCTTTGTTCATGCCATGATACACTTCCACAAACATGTATTGTGAAGATCAGACTTTGATAGATCCCTGTTCTTTAAATAAAACAGGGTGCCCACTCACACCTGATTGTCATCCCATTGATTGAAAACACCTGACTCTAATTTCACCTTCAAATTAACTGCTAATCCTAGAGGTTCACATACTTTTGCCACTCACAGATATGTAATATTGGATCATTTTCCTTAATAAATAAATGACCAAGTATTATATTTTTGTCTCATTTGTTTAACTGGGTTCTCTTTATCTACTTTCAAGACTTGTGTGAAAATCTGATGATGTTTTAGGTCATATTTATGCAGAAATATAGAAAATTCTAAAGGGTTCACAAACCTTCAAGCACCACTGTGTGTATATATATATATATATATATATATATATATATATATATATATATATATATATATATACCTGCTGCTTTATGCAGCTCTCTAATCAGCCGGTCCCTTAAGAGCAGCACGATGCATAAAATCATACAGATACAAATCAACAGCTTCAGTTAATGTTCACTTCTTCAAACATCAGAATGGGAAAAACTGTGATCTCAAAGTGTGACTTTCTTTCACTGTGGCGTGGGTGTTGGTTTGAGCCAGGTGGACTGGTTTATTTGAGCATTTCAGAAACTGCTGATCTCCTGGGGGTTTCACACACAACAGTCTCTACACAGAATGGTGTGAAAAACAAAAAACATCAAGTGAGTGAGTGAGTGACAGTTCTGTGGGTAGAAACAATGCCTTGCTGATAAGAGAGGGTCAGAGGAAAATGGCCAGATTGGTTCGAGCTTTTTTTGCCAGGAAGGATATAGTAACTCATATAATCACTCTTTACAACCATGGTGAGCAGAAAAGCATCTCAGCATGCAACAGCAGAACGATTGTTCCTGCAGCCAAGAACAGGGATCTCAGAATCAAGAACAAGTTCCTATTAAAGTGGCCGGTGAGTGTATAATATAAGTATAGCATGACTGTTTCCCTTTTTATTGAAACGCTGCCCCGTATGCCAAACGTAGGCGTTGGTGATATATGTAGCTTGTGATTTGTCTTCGAAAAGAGTGACGGTTTTTTTGCTCAGTCTCTCACTCTCTTACACTCAGGCATGACAGATGGGTGCCCTTGTTGTTAATTCTCTGTGTAAAACTTCTCAACGACAAGCTAGCCTGCAGACAGATACAAAAAACACACTTATCTTTCACCTCAATTTGGAAAAACAGTCAACAAACACCTCATGCCAATGCACACACCATAATCCACAATTACCGATAGCCTATTAATATGCTAGAGGTGTGTGTGTGTGTGTGTGTATATATATCTAATCTCATCTCATTATTTCTAGCCGCTTTATCCTGTTCTACAGGGTCGCAGGCAAGCTGGAGTCTATCCCAGCTGACTACGGGCGAAAGGCGGGGTACACCCTGGACAAGTCGCCAGGTCATCACAGGGCTGACACATAGACACAGACAACCATTCACACTCACATTCACACCTACGCTCAATTTAGAGTCACCAGTTAACCTAACCTGCATGTCTTTGGACTGTGGGGGAAACCGGAGCACCCGGAGGAAACCCACGCGGACACGGGGAGAACATGCAAACTCCACCCAGAAAGGCCCTCGCCAGCCACGGGGCTCGAACCCGGACCTACTTGCTGTGGGGCGACAGTGCTAACCACTACACCACCGTGCTGCCGTGTGTGTGTGTGTATATATATATATATATATATATATTTTTTTTTTTTTTTTTTAATTTATTTATTTATTTATTTAAATGTCTGCGATAGGTTGGCGATCTGTCCAGGTTGTACCCTGCCCCTCGTCCGAAGTCTGCTGGGATTTGCTCTATGAATGTATGTTTTAAGTGTGATACAGCATCACTGCATGCACATACTAAGGTCAAAAGTATAACTGAAATAAAGGAACTACTCAGTCAATCATAACCAAAGGCATCCTACAGTGAAATGTACAATATTTCAACACATGGCTTTGATATAAACACATTTCTTCTCTCCATCCTCCCTGTCTCTGTCATATCGCAGCTCTTCTTTCTATTTGGTGTTTGCTTTTTTCTTTTATGAGCTCGATATTTCAGAAAGCCTCAGGCTTGGATAAAATGTTCATGGCCCTTTAGAGACTTACAAACTCTCCATTAACATCTATTTTAAAGGATCGCAGACCTACAGGAGAAACAACAGCAGCCAGGAGAAAGGTCACCTAAAGCTTTTTGGCTGTGAGAGGAGACAGGAGGATTAACGGGGATATAACAGTTCAGATGGCTGATGATCAAACATACATTGTTTGCAATGCAATAATATATGCATTTTTTAAATTTATTCACACTATACAGTGTCAGTGGCAGCATCTACATTCACCAGTTACTTTATCAGGGACAACCATCCACCTGCTTGTTTTACGCAGTTCTCTAATCAGCCGATCCCTTGACAGCAGCACAGTGCTTAAATCATAAGAGCTTCAGGTAATGTTCACTTCTTCAAACATCAGAATGGGAAAAGTGTGATTTTCACTGTGACAGATGGACTAGCTTGAGTATTTCAGAAACTGCTGGTCTCCTGGGGTTTTCACACACACAATGGTCTCTAGAAGGGCAGCACAGTGGTGTAGTGGTTCGCACTGTTGCCTCACAGTAAGAAGATTCTGGGTTCGAGCCCAGTGGCTGACGGGGGCCTTTCTGCGTGGAGTTTGCATGTTCTCCCTGTATCTGCATGGGTTTGCTCCGGTTACCCCCACAGTCCAAAGACATGCAGGTTAGGCTAATTTGTGGCTCTAAATTGACCATAGGTGTGAATAGTTGTTTGTCTCTATTGCCACTTTTCCACTACCAACGCGGTTGAGTTGGGCTGAGCCGTGCCGTGCTGAGTCGAGCTGAGTGGGGCTGTTGGAGTTGCATTTCGACTACAACCGCGCTGAACCATGCTGGCTGGAAGTGGGTGGACACATTGGGTGGAGTTAGCGAAAGTGGGTGGACGTCACGTGATGTCGTTAGGCGGCGCAAACAGTGACATCAGTGATCTTTTAAGCGGTAGTCTCACGACCCGGATAGTAAACAATAAACACGGAGTCGTTAGTGTTGCTGGTCTTGGTGCTGTGGCTTGTTGTCACCGACAACGCCAACAGATACTGGCAAGAGCGTATAGATGAGGCGAGGCGCATAAGGCTTCAGAAATTCTTGTAATTCGTAATTATTCTTCTTCCGGGTTTACAGTGTTTACAGATCCCAGCGTGCTCGCGGGGCGTGTGTGGGCATGTGAGGACACTCCTCCTCACCAATCAGTGCACAGGGGAGTGTCTGCTCATGCCCCCAGCCTCACTCGGCTCGGTTTGGCTCGCTTCAGCCCCACTCCAAAACCGTGCGAGTTTTAGGGGCTAAGCAGGGCTGAAGCGAGCTGAGTCGTGCTGTTCTTAGATAGTCGAAACACGAGCCGTGTCGGGCTGAAGTGAGCTGAAGCGAGCTGAAGTGAGCTGAAAAAGGGTAGTGGAAAAGGGCCATAAGTGTCAGCCCTGCAATGATCTGGCTACTTGTCCAGGGTGTACCTCGCCTCTCGCCCATAGTCAGCTGAGATAGACTCTTTTTTTAATTTCACAGCATATGTGGGTATACATCATCTGTGAACATCCAGGTCCAGAGGACAGGTATGTTGGCGACGGTATACATACAACTTATCATGAGTATATACTGAGTATTCAGATGCAGTATTCAGTGTGTGTTAAACCTGTATACTCAGATATATGACTTGATTGTGTATGTTGTACACTAACATTATTTTTATGTACAACCCCGATTCCAAAAAAGTTGGGACAAAGTACAAATTGTAAATAAAAACGGAATGCAATGATGTGGAAGTTTCAAAATTCCATATTTTATTCAGAATAGAACATAGATGACATATCAAATGTTTAAACTGAGAAAATGTATCATTTAAAAAGAAAAATTAAGTGATTTTAAATTTCATGACAACAACACATCTCAAAAAAGTTGGGACGAGGCCATGTTTACCACTGTGAGACATCCCCTTTTCTCTTTACAACAGTCTGTAAATGTCTGGGGACTGAGGAGACAAGTTGCTCAAGTTTAGGGATAGGAATGTTAACCCATTCTTGTCTAATGTAGGATTCTAGTTGCTCAACTGTCTTAGGTCTTTTTTGTCGTATCTTCCGTTTTATGATGCGCCAAATGTTTTCTATGGGTGAAAGATCTGGACTGCAGGCTGGCCAGTTCAGTACCCGGACCCTTCTTCTACGCAGCCATGATGCTGTAATTGATGCAGTATGTGGTTTGGCATTGTCATGTTGGAAAATGCAAGGTCTTCCCTGAAAGAGACGTCGTCTGGATGGGAGCATATGTTGCTCTAGAACCTGGATATACCTTTCAGCATTGATGGTGTCTTTCCAGATGTGTAAGCTGCCCATGCCACACACACTAATGCAACCCTATACCATCAGAGATGCAGGCTTCTGAACTGAGCGCTGATAACAACTTGGGTCATCCTTCTCCTCTTTAGTCCGAATGACACGACGTCCCTGATTTCCATAAAGAACTTCAAATTTTGATTCGTCTGACCACAGAACAGTTTTCCACTTTGCCACAGTCCATTTTAAATGAGCCTTGGCCCAGAGAAGACGTCTGCGCTTCTGGATCATGTTTAGATACGGCTTCTTCTTTGAACTACAGAGTTTTAGCTGGCAACGGCGGATGGCACGGTGAATTGTGTTCACAGATAATGTTCTCTGGAAATATTCCTGAGCCCATTTTGTGATTTCCAATACAGAAGCATGCCTGTATGTGATGCAGTGCCGTCTAAGGGCCCGAAGATCACGGGCACCCAGTATGGTTTTCCGGCCTTGACCCTTACGCACAGAGATTCTTCCAGATTCTCTGAATCTTTTGATGATATTATGCACTGTAGATGATGATATGTTCAAACTCTTTGCAATTTTACACTGTCGAACTCCTTTCTGATATTGCTCCACTATTTGTCAGCACAGAATTAGGGGGATTGGTGATCCTCTTCCCATCTTTACTTCTGAGAGCCGCCGCCACTCCAAGATGCTCTTTTTATACCCAGTCATGTTAATGATCTATTGCCAATTGACCTAATGAGTTGCAATTTGGTCCTCCAGCTGTTCCTTTTTTGTACCTTTAACTTTTCCAGCCTCTTATTGCCCCTGTCCCAACTTTTTTGAGATGTGTTGCTGTCATGAAATTTCAAATGAGCCAATATTTGGCATGAAATTTCAAAATGTCTCACTTTCGACATTTGATATGTTGTTTATGTTCTATTGTGAATACAATATCAGTTTTTGAGATTTTGTAAATTATTGCATTCCGTTTTTATTTACAATTTGTACTTTGTCCCAACTTTTTTGGAATCGGGGTTGTATGTCCTACTACATTAACATAAATATACTGTAATCATTCTATCAACATTCACTGGATATGAGCAATGGCACGCTCTGATTGGCTACTCTACTACTAGGATAGCAGCTCATATACCATGAGTAGAGAAAAACAAAATGGTGGCGCATGTTGCTGAACCAACCAAGGACGAAATAAAAACTCAACTTGAAAACAAAACCACAAAAAAGCAACAAAATATGGAATGAAAGTGTTTGATGGTAAGAACATATCTTTTTTTATTTTTCAAGAATTATTATTAATATTGCATTTTTCACAAATTGCTACTGTCATTTCGCCGGTTTGTTTAAATTCTAAACGGAAATGATTTTGTCAGACATTTTGTAGAAAGTTTTTATTTATCAAATTTGCAAAAAATTTAAATAAAAATACTCTGTTTCTCAAAATCCAGTGAATGTGGATAGACTAAAACAGTTATTTGACTCAATCTCGTCGTACATGGCTTATAGCCAACTCGGTGCTATGCGCCTCGTCGGCTATCAGCTCATGTACGACTCGATTTCATGGAATAACTGTTAAATGTATAAAACATGTAATGTAAAATACAAAATTGTAATTTTTGGTAAATTGCTGTAGTATAAGAGGAAAAAAAACATTGCAGTATTTGACAAAATGTTGATATTTCTATAAAGGGGAACTGAAGTCATTTTTCATCTTGCTTTATTTCTTAATTAACATGTTATTCAATTACGTTTTCGGTTTTAGTAACCTCATAATACATAGGGCCAAATTACTCAATTCTGATTGGTCAATCAAGGAGGGCTTTTTTCCTTAACATGGGGCTGTACTTCTGAAATGCTATTGGCTAGTTTGTTGCTTGGTTACGGTTACAAAAATGAGCAAATTTTGTCAACAAAATGGCTTTTGTAAAGAAGTTCCAAAAAATTTTGTAAACCACTTTCAAAATCCTCGTGTTGTGTCGCCGTGTCATGATGAAAGACGCTTTGATTTGATTTGATTAGGTTTTCCACATGTACATTTACAATAAAATACACGTTTAATTATTATAAAGACGTAAAAAACCGAGGATGACACAAAAAAGTCTAATAAAATGACTTATTTCCATTGTGGTCCTCATAAAAAATTTCAAAATGGTGACAATATGATAGAGGACAAAAATTACAAAAAATGTGTAAATAAACAAAATGTATAAAAATAACATTAATAATATTAATAGTAAATACATTTAAGAAATATAACTATCACAAGTTTTATATATCACAAAATATCACAATTGTTATCACAGACTTATTATTACACAGAAATTGAATGACAATTTACAAACATATTAAAAGTACATGGGAGAGTCCATTTTTAATGATTCTAATTAAAACCTTTTGACTTGTTTCTTAAACGTTTGTTTATTGGTGAGCGTTTGAACACTTGTGGGTAGGCTGTTCCAGTCTGCAGCTCCCGTGTACCTGAATGTGCTCTTACCCAGTGTGGTCTTAAATCTGGGTAAGGCCAGTGACCCGACACTTGCTCGAGTTCAGATGTTATGGACTTGGCTGACAGTGGTACAAAACGAAGAGAGATAAGAAGGGGAGGTGGTGTTTACAATTTGATGAGCATGATTTAGCTTTAGTTGGACAACACGTTTTTCTATTGGTAACCAATTAAGTTGAATAAAGTGGGCAGGAGTAATGTGAGTACGAGGATGGAGTTTTAATACAACACGAATTAACTTATTTTGACACGTTTGAAGTTTGTGCTTAGTTTTTTTAGTAAGACCACTGTACCAAGAAGAACACGAATAGTCGAAGTGACACTGAGCCAGAGCGGTAGCCAATAACTTCATCGTCTCACCATCCAGGTATTTTGATTTACGAGCCAGGTATTTGGTCCTGGAGCTGACCTTTTGAATAACTTATTGGGCCATATCTTTGCCAGAAATGTAATTATCAATGATTGCTCCAAGATATTTTATTTTGAGTTTTGGAATAATTTGTTTACTGTTACATTGTATGTTTAAATTTTGAATTTTATTGATTTTTGGTTTTGAGCCCAAAAGGATTGATTCCGTTTTACCTAGATGGAGAGACAATTTGTTATCGACTAACCACTCGTACACATTGGATAGCTCGGTACTCAGAGATTGTTCGATGACCTGTACATCTTTGACACCAAGAGAGCAGAATCATCTGCGTATAAAAGTAACTCACAGTTGACAGCTGATTTCATGTCATTGACATAGAGTAAAAACAACAATGGACCGAGGATACTACCCTGAGGTACACCACAGGTTATAGCTGCCGTTTCCGACAAAACACCATTTACAGACACTCTTTGTTCTCGACCAGTTAAATATGAACGCATCCATGCAACGACGCTATCACAACATCCGATTGCCTTTAGTTTGTACAACAAAATCTCATGATTAACCGTATCAAATGCTTTGTGTAGGTCTAAAAGAACCATACCACAGTATCTACCTTGATCAATCTCACCTTTAAGGTAGTCTGTTAGGTAACTATATTAAGCATGAATCGGTAGAATATGATTGACGGAAACCTGATTGAAGATGGTACAATAAACCGTTGTTTTGTAAGTATTCGTACAACTGGTTGTAACAACTTTAGAAACTGATTCAAATGTGCAAGATAGTCTCGCGCCCTGATTGGTTCAGAAAACGTGAATGACAAATGTTGTGAACTTGAATGGCTTCCGAAGTATGAATTTGGCCCTATATATTATAAACAAGTAATCATATGGTTCCTCGTAAAATTAACGATCAATTTCACTTGTGATTTCAAAGTTTTGAAATTGCCCTCGTCGCTTCGTGACTCGGGCAATTTTCAAAACTTCGAAATCACTCTTGAAATTAATCCTTAATTTTACTCGGCCCCATACGATTACCTATATTTATATCGTGGCTCGTATTGGCAACTAATTGCAATTAAATATTATACTTCTCGGCCTATTCGGTTTTTCACCATGTTGAATTTAGTTCGTTTGGTCCACGGCAGGCGTCGCTTATCCGCGCGATCTTCACGAGACTTGTGCGAGACTTCGAAACGTGAAGTGTCAGACAGGTGTCAGTGCCGCCATTTTGAAAACTGTTTTCCAAACGAAATATTGCACAAAAATGAGTTTAAATGATGATTACTGCCTACTTTTTTCAAACTTTCCTGATTACTATCAAAACAAACAAAACTTCTGGCTTCATTACATCAGCACTCAAAAGAGGGCGCGCGTCTTTTGACAACATTGGCAGATGTTGGTCACTTTGATTTCCGCTGTACGTTTTACTTCCGTCCTACGATGTCTCGCACAGGTCTCAACGAATCTCGTTTATGGCCGTTGCTTTGACATATGGACTGATATATTACAGAGCATATTTTAAACACTCAGAACTTGCTATAGCAGCGACAAAATAGCGATCAAAATTGCATTCTTATATTTAATCAAATGAGATAAATAGAATTTTGATCATAAAAAATTTGCCTTCAGTTCTCCTTTAAAACTGGAGGCTCATTTGATCCATTAGGTGTGTTTGTACACTTTTCTGGCCACAAGCTTCAGAATGTTGAAGATTGTAATCTGACTGGCTCTCTGCACCTCTATGTGTTGGTTTCTATGAGGAAAACAAACTTTTAAACGCAAATAGCTTTTTGAAACAAGATGCAGTCACTGAACTGAAATGAGTTCATAATATCATGTCATTACAAATGTCCTACATGCCAGCATGTGACTAAATCAAATGGCCTCTTCCTGGGAAGGTAGGCATTTCTTGGCTTCGTTTACTGACAACATGTAACAGACTATCTCACGAGTCGGTCTTGAACATGAATTGTGCAGCGATGGAAATATGGTAAACAAATCAAAACCAATTTATACTTCAGATTCTTCGAATTAACTGTGATGACAATTTCACCAACACTTGGCATTATTTCTGTCAGCTTCACAAGAAATGGACCGCTAACCACATTTTTGTTTTGGAAATAAATTCAGATAAGTTTTGCTACTTATCTCTGTCATGGAAACAAATTTTCAGTGCAAGTCACTGGATTCAATAGTCTTTAGAATGCCTCTAAATTATTAACAGTAATTTATGTAAAATAATAAACAGTTTAATATGCATCTGGTGTAATGTGGTGAGTCAACTTGCACATTTTGTCGCCATATGTTACTGAGCAGCCACGCTCTGCTCAACCATGGTGTGCATTTTAATGGCATCACTATGGATTCGTTTATGTGACTTATACAGTATGCCTTCCATTTTTGAAAAAGTAGCTTGGACATAAATTCCACAATATTATCAGATGTTTTGCACAATTGATTTGGGCTTACTAGCTGCTAATGAGACCATCCTGCCTGACAATGAACTGAGACAGAAAGTAAACCTTGTCTGGTAGGTATTAGGTAATTGGTTACTTGGTATTTTTTACATTAACGGACATGAATGCAAATGAATGAGTGCTTTTCTCATTAAGCAATGGACTCATTTAGTTTAGTTTTGTACCCAAATACGAATATGTTACTCAGAATGAACAGATAATGTGTTCCAAACAGTTACAAATACAGATACAAATAGGAGGTGTACTATTCACATACATATATATATATATATATATATATATATATATATATATATATATATATATATATATATATATACACACAGGACTGTTTTACTGGGCCATACGCCACTCGTATATTTCATACAAACTACATCTGGGACATGGAGAACCAAAACCGTGACATAAATATATATATTTATTCTATCCACATTCACTGGATATGAGCAATCACGTATTCTGATTGGCTAGTCTGCTACTAGGATATCAGCTCATATATCGTGAGTAGAGAAAAACAAAATGGCAGAGCACATCAAGTCAGATAGATCACTTTGTATTTAAAAGTATTTTTTAAAAAAGTATTTAAAAAGTATTTAAAAGCAACAGAAATGGCTAAAAGAATATAGTTTTGGTTTTTTCCCTGCAGTATCGCCTGTTCCACACTCCAGCCCAGTCGGTGGCAGTAATGCACCTTTAAGTTGGTTTGCCAACCGCCAAAAAAACTCTAAAGAAGAAGAAACAAAATGTACACCATACACTATTTCTTGTTGCTGCTGCCCTCCACGGAAAAGACTTCTCATTTGCACCTTTACCTGCACTACCTCACTTTTTTTTACACACCATACACTGTTTCTTGTTGCTGCTGCCCTCCATGGAAAAGACTTCTCTATGGAACTACACATGTGACTTTGCACCTTACCTGAACTATCTCATAAGAACTGCCTTGGGCCCTGCAATATAACAACTTACCATATGCTGCTTCTGAATGCTGCTACACATTATTAACACATTATTATTTAACACATTATTCTACATAATGCTGCTACTGTGATAACCTCAACTGGACTGCCCTGGACTGTGCTGTACTGTACTGTGTGTCTTGTATACTAGTCTTGTTCTTATCTTCCTGTCTTTAGCCTAGATTATTTTTCTAAATGTTAAATGTTTCAATTTTTTTTTAAATCATTACTTTATTATTACTTATTGCTTGTTACACTGTTATTGGTCCTGTCTTGCGCTTTAATGTTTGTCTTGTTAATGTCAGTCCTATGTTTGTCTATGTCTTTACATGGGATAGAGAGAAACATAATTTCAATTTCCTTGTATGACCTGTGCATATGAAGAAACTGACAATAAAGCTGACTTGAACTTGAACTTGAAATTGCTCCTGTCATTTCACCGGTTTGTTTACATTCTAAGCGGAAATGATTTTGTCTGATGTTTTGTATAAAGTTTTTATTTATCGACTTTGCAAAAAATAAAAATAAACATGCTCTGTTTCTCAAAATCCAGTGAATGTGGATAGAATAAAACAGTTATTCCACTCAATCTCATCATACATGGATTATAGCCGAGTCGGCTATTATATATATATATATATATATATATATATATATATATATATATATATACACACACACACACACACACACACACACACACACAGAGGTGTGGTCAGAAGTTTACATACAGTGACATGAACGTCATCTTGGATATGAATGTCATGGCAATATTTGGCCTTTCAGTAATTCCTTTGAACTGTTCTTTTTCTGTGGCAGAATGATTGTACAGCATACAGCTTTAATTAAAAAAACACTAGAATTTGGTGCACAAGTTTTAATTTTCTTTGGGTTTTCTGAAATCAACACAAGGTCAAAATTATACATACAGGGTCAAAAATTTAGATACACTCACTTCGATTATTAATTCAGAGGTGCTGAAACTTCTAAAATGTCTTTTATCTTGCCAAGACCGATGTCTGTTAACCTCCTGTTAGTGATCATGATTGACTACAGCTGGTAGCTTTTCTGTGCCTTCATAAAAAGGATTTATTTACAGCACTCATTGGAGTGGCCAACACACAGTAAAATGGGGAAGTCCAAGGAGCTCAGTGCAGATCTGAGAAAGAGGATCGCAGATGTACACAACTCAGGAATGTCTCTTGGGTCCATTTCTAAACAACTGCAAATTCCAAGATCAGTTCAAACAATTGTATCCAAGTTATTGTAAGGTGTAGTCACTTTGCCAAGCCAATTTGCTTCAAGAAAACCCAAACTGTCACACTCAGCTGAAAGGAAATTGGTTTGGATGGTCAGGAACAAGCTGGGAACCACCATGGCACAGCCCTGCCATGAACTGGAAGCTGATGGAGCACTGTCTACAGTTCAGATCACCGTGGACTAAGAGGCTGCTATCCAAGAAATAACCCCCTGCTCCAAAATTAACACCTTCAAGCTTAACTAAAGTTTGAAACTGACCACACGGACAAAGAAAAAGCCTTCTGGAGGATAGCTGTACGGTCAGATGGGACAAAGACTGAGTTGTCCCATGTACAGAGGGACACTGTACCAGCTGGTGGTGGTGGTAGGATCATCATGCTCTGGGGCTGTTTTGCTGCCAGTGGAACTGGTTCATTGCACAAAGTGGATGGAATAATGAAGAAGGAGGACTACCTCAGAATTCTTCAGCATAAACCATCAGAAACTTGAACACGACTTGGGACTTGGGAGTTACAACAGGACAATGAACCCATAAAGCTGGTTGTGGAGGATAAAGCAGGCTAACATTAAGCTTAAAACAAGTCCTGAGTTCAACCCTGTTGAAAATATATGGACCGTGCTGATAAGTCGAGTCCATGCCAAGAAAAAAAAAATGTAATTGAACTCTACCAATTCTACCATGAAGAGTTGTGAAATATCCAACCAGAATTCTGCCAGAAGCTTGTTCATGGTAAACAAAAATGTTTGGTCAAGGTGAATCTTGCGAAAAGACATTTTACCCAAATATTAGGTGTGCTGTATGCATAATTTTGACCCTGTGTTGATTTCAGAAAACCCAAAGAAAATTAAAACTTGTGCACCAAATTCTAGTGTTTTTTTTTTTAATTAAAGATGTATGCTGTACAATCATTCTGCCACAGAAAAAGAACAAAAATTACTGAAAGCCCAAATGTTGCCATGACATTCATATCCAAGATGCCGTTCATGTCACTGTATGTAAACTTCTGACCACAACTGTATATTGCCGCTACATCTTTGTATGATGCATTTACGTAGTAACTGCCTTGTCAGTGTCTCAGTGCTAGTTTGTTTACATTTTGTGAAACAGTACTCACTAAATTTGTTCGAAAATATCTGCGGTACTTTGAAGCAAACCAATTATGAACTCCAGGGATATAATGGTGGTGAGGTTCACATGCTATTTTAATCATTTTCATTGCAACGGTCAGAAATGGATTTTATTCTCAATGCATGTTAATGGGCGGCACGGTGGTGTAGTGGTTAGCGCTGTCGCCTCACAGCAAGAAGGTCCAGGTTCGAGCCCCGGGGCCGGCGAGGGCCTTTCTGTGTGGAGTTTGCATGTTCTCCCCGTGTCCACGTGGGTTTCCTCCGGGTGCTCCGGTTTCCCCCACAGTCCAAAGACATGCAGGTTAGGTTAACTGGTGACTCTAAATTGACCGTAGGTGTGAATGTGAGTGTGAATGGTTGTCTGTGTCTGTGTGTCAGCCCTGTGATGACCTGGCGACTTGTCCAGGGTGTACCCCGCCTTTCGCCCGTAGTCAGCTGGGATAGGCTCCAGCTTGCCTGCGACCCTGTAGAACAGGATAAAGCGGCTAGAGATAATGAGATGAGATGCATGTTAATGTTATTAATATGGTAAAACGAGTTCATGGTAATACTTCGATTACTGTCTGTCGTTCAGCCAAAATGCCCGAGTATATCACACTGTTGTACTTTAACTGTACAGCTCTAGCTATGCCACTGATACAAAAAGCAGAGTTTCCTGATCTCCTCAAATCACACCGTACACAACCAAGTCACAGAATGAACACAGGATAGAGTAGAAGTGGAAGCCGTTTTGTGTACCAGTAAATGAAAGCAAGTGTTACCCTGACCTTAGCTGGTGCCGCCTCTAAGACGGAAATTTCCAACTGAGTTACTCCGCCACTTCAGGAGTGTTTAAAGGAGGAACAGATGAGAAATAACTTGAGATGAGATGACAGTTGAAGCTGTTGTCAAAGGAATTATTTGTGAACACAAGGAGCCTGGTGGAGCAGAAATAAATACCAGCCATCTGCTTCAAGAAGTTGTACTCTGAAGTTGTACATGTTGTTCATGTCAATATCGTGAAAGATATTGTTTCAGATACAGTTGATTGCAAATGTTTTCACCCCCTCCCCATCCACAACAAGGTTACAGCTTATCTACAAAACAGAATAATACAAAATGTGTATTTAAAAAAATAGCCTTAATGATACAGTAATTGGGCATGATTTATCTTTATTAGCAAGCTCAAAAGTTAGCATTCCCTCTCGTCATTGTATCTCAGCATGACTCATTAATGTGTCTCAGGATCAGAGGGGAACCGTCAGGACCTTCTAGGCCTTCAGAGAAGCCCAAACATACAGTATCAGCATTTCAAACATTATATTTAATTTCTTTCATTCTTTAATTTCATTATAATTATTCTCTTCTAATTCTAATTTGGCCTCATTTTCTATCAAATTTGCTTCAGAAATGAAAGGGTTACTGCCCTGAAAATTAAAATAGAGTTATCCAATGAGATTTGTTTGCCGGGACAGATTTGTTTGACTTCATTGCCAGGACAGAAGGCCATGGCAGTGTATGTTTATGTAGGAAGTGACAGATGATTTAATTAACCAATCAGATTTTGATTTATAGTGACAGGGAGGGACCAAAAATGTATCACTCTTATCCTTCTCGAAGACCAACACGAGCTTAACCGCGAGTCGGCACCGTCAGCGCAGCAGTGAAGTCACCTTCCAGCCGGTGTAGCGTTCATCAGTAGTGTTAGCGAATGCTAATAAAGCAGTCAAGCCAGTGCTATCTATCGAGAGCTACAGGCTAATGACCGAGAAACTAAGATTTCTGACTCCAGATTCTTCTTCCACGCTGCACGCTCGCTACAGTATTTTTCACTCAGACTTAAGTATACATTTCCCTGTGTAATTTACTGAGTTACTTTTAAAATCAACATCGACAGCTACACACAGCGGAGCGACCTGGCAGCCTGATGTTAATCCCTTACAAAATCCTTTACCCTGTTGCTTTTTTGATGTCTGGCTAAGGTTTTGGCTGAGCTCAAGTCCCAGCTCTAATAGTAACGGTTCGCCACTGCTAAAGATATAAAGCAGTTCACACAGCACTTTGTTATTTCATATTTAATGCACAAAAAGTTGAAACAGGCTCATGCTCTCAAGTCGATTTAGGAGCTGATAAGGAAACTCGGGGAGACAGTTATGACAAGACAAGAGACCTAAACCAGAAAATATTGGCCTTTTCTTCATGCTCCAATAATTTCTGTGTGTGTTTCGGGAGACTGTTAGTAACAGTGCAAACTAGATGAAAAATGACTGAAAATAAAACTGACAGAGAGATTCGCCAAAAAAAAAAAAACAAGAAGCAAACAGTAGAAGACATGAAAAACTCCTTAGGGACGAGTGGAACGAAAGTCTACATGTATAATAGCATTCAGAAATCTCATTTTGATATCTTAATGCACTTTTAGGTACTTTTTTCCACAAAACACTGTTACTTTTTATCATTTTGCATTAAGGGCTAAATGCCCTCACATAAAAATCAAACACATTTCATTTGTGATCATGTGTTTTTCTTTAGTGGTTATGTGATCACGTGAAAAACATGAGTTAATTTCAATCTGTTACGGCTTGAAATTACGCATGAGAGTGTAATTAAACCTACATGTGACAATATGAGTTGACAACATAAGTATGAAATTTAAGTAAATATTTACGCAGGGAAAGTTATGCACATTAAAGTCAGGCTGTTATTTATACGCTATTTTATCACAATTTTTGAGTTTTTTGAGCTAGTTCGAGATGTCAAATTAATAAAACAACAACACTTTTATTAATTCAGTATGCTCTTCTGGAAAGAAAACATACCCATTCTTTGACGGGTAAGTTAATTGCACACTCATCTGCTTATAGTTCAATTTAAGTCCGTTCATAAGTTCATATATGATTCCATAATTAAGTTTATCCATAAAAATTCACTCCAAGATAAGCATTAACTGTCTCTGGGAATTAAGATTCTCTTCAAATACCCTTTATGACTGTAAGGATGATTAATTTCTCACTGAAGAAATTAAATCTTCACTGCACACGTTTAACTCGGCTCTGAACAAACCCTAGTGTGAGAAATATGTGACAATTAAACCACTGCATATGTAAAAAAAAAAAACATGTAAAAATAAAAATCTCTACATGTGAAAAATGTGTGAAACATGTGAAGTGTCAAAAACGTGCATCAAATTTATCATGCGATTATTCACATGCGTGAAGATTGTGTGTGTTTTTTGTAACACAATGACAAAATTACACAAGGTGAGGCTGTCATTTCATTTCATTTCAGTCAGTCAATCAATCAATCATGGGTTTATTTATCATCGATATGTCAAAGACTCATAACAAATACATTTGAACTAATAAAAGATCTAAATTTAAAATAGTTTTTAAAAACCATTAATCTACTATAATAGGTCAGTATCAAATATATATCATTATATCAAGGAGGTCTTATATTAAAATTAAAAATCAAAAAATTAAAATGTTGTTCAGTCGAAAATATAACGAAGTGCAATTTAACTCTATTGATCACAAATATTACATTTGCACAGAGGGGAACTGTCAGGGTCTTCTAGTCCTTCAGAGAAGCCCAAACTTATCAGCATTTCAAATGTTATATTTAATTTCTTTCATTCTTTCATAAGTTCATTATACAGTGGTGCTTGAAAGTTTGTGAACCCTTTAGAATTTTCGATATTTCTGCATAAATATGACCTAAAACATCATCAGATTTTCACACAAGGCCTAAAAGTAGATAAAGAGAACCCAGTTAAACAAATGAGACAAAAATATTATACTTGGTCATTTATTTATTGAGGAAAATGATCCAGTATTACATATCTGTTAGTGGCAAAAGTATGTGAACCTTTGCTTTCAATATCTGGTGTGACCCCCTTGTACAGCAATAATTGCAACTACACATTTCTGGTAACTGTTGATCAGTCCTGCACACCGGCTTGGAGGAATTTTAGCCCGTTCCTCCGTACAGAACAGCTTCAACTCTGGGATGTTGGTGGGTTTCCTCACATGAACTGCTCGCTTCAGGTCCTTCCACAACATTTCCATTGGATTAAGGTCAGGACTTTGACTTGGCCATTCCAAAACATTAACTTTATTCTTCTTTAACCATTTTTGGTAGAATGACTTGTGTGCTTAGGGTCATTGTCTTGCTGCATGACCCACCTTTTCTTGAGATTCAGTTCATGGAGAGATGTCCTGACATTTTTCTTTAGAATTCGCTGGTATAATTCAGAATTCATTGTTCCATCAATGATGGTAAGCCGCCCTGGCCCAGATGCAGCAAAATGGGCCCAAACCATGATACTCCCACCACCATGTTTCACAGATGGGATAAGGTTCTTATGCTGGAATGCAGTGTTTTCCTTTCTCCAAACATAACACTCCTCAATTAAACCAAAAAGTTCTAGTTTGGTCTCATCCATCCACAAAACATTTTTCCAATAGCCTTCTGGCTTGTCCATGTGATCTTTAGCAAACCAGATGAGCAGCAATGTTCTTTTTGGAGAGCACTGGATTTCTCCTTGCAACCCTGCCATGCACACCATTGTTGTTCAGTGTACTCCTGATGGTGGACTCATGAACATTAACATTAGCCAATGTGAGAGAGGCCTTCAATTGCTTAGAAGTTACCGTGCGGTCCTTTGTGACCTTGCCAACTATTACACGCCTTGCTCTTGGAGTGATCTTTGTTGGTCAACCACTCCTGGGGAGGGTAACAATGGTCTTGAATTTCCTCCATTTGTACACAATCTGTCTGATTGTGGATTGGTGGAGTCCAAACTCTTTAGAGATGGTTTTGTAACCTTTTCCAGCCTGATGAGCATCAACAACGCTTTTTCTGAAGTCCTCAGAAATCTCTTTTGTTCGTGCCATGATACACTTCCACAAACATGTGTTGTGAAGATCAGACTTTGATAGATCTCTGTTCTTTAAATAAAACAAGGATGCCCACTCACACCTGATTGTCATCCCATTGATTGAAAACACCTGACTCGAATTTCACCTTCAAATTAACTGCTAATCCTAGAGGTTCACATACTTTTGCCACTCACAGATATGTAATATTGGATCATTTTTCTCAATAAATAAATGACCAAGTATAATATTTTTATCTCATTTGTTTAACTGGGTTCTCTTCATCTACTTTTAGGACTTGTGTGAAAATCTGATGATGTTTTAGGTCATATTTATGCAGAAATATCGAAAATTCTAAAGGGTTCACAAACTTTCAAGCGCCACTGTAATTATTCTCTTCTAATTCTAATTTGGCCTCATTTTCTATCAAACTAGCTTCAGAAATGAAAGCGTTACTGTCCTGAAAACATTAAAATCGAGTTATCCAATGAGATTTGTTTGTTTGTTGTGTCTAGGCTGAGAAGAGTTTAGAGCTGCTCACTCATTGGTTAGGACTTCATTGCCAGAACAAAAGGCCATGGCAGTGTGTGTTTATGTAGGAAGTGACAGATGGCTTAATTAACCAAAAATGTGGGAGGGACCAAAAATGTATCGCCCTTAGCCTTCTCGAAGGTCAACGTGAGCTTAACCACGAGTCGGTGCCGTCAGTGCAGCAGTGAAGTCACCTTCCAGCCAGTGTAGCGTTCATCAGTAGTGTTAAAGCAGTCAAGCCAGTGCTATCTATTGCAGTAGAGCTACAGGCTAACGACCGAGAAACTAAGATTTTTGTCTCCAGACTCTTCTTCTGCATGTTCGCTACAGTATTTTTCACTCAGACTTAAGAATTAATTTCCCTGTGTAATTTACTGAGTTACTTTTAAAATCAACACCAACAACTACACACAACGGAGCGACCTGGCAGCCTGCCACTAATCCCTTACAAAATCCTTTACCCTGTCGCTTTTTTACTGTGTCTGGCTAAGTTTTGGCTGAACTCAAGTCCCAGCTCTAATAGTCCAGGGTCGCCACTGCATGAGCACAATGTGGCACTAGTGAGATTCATTTTCTTTATAGTGCTTTTAAACTTGATTAAAGAATCAAGATGTCTCAGTTCTGTAAGGAGATTGTTCCACATATGAGTCACAAGAAAGGTAAATGATCTGTGAGTCATTTCATTTCACTGCATTTCATTTCATCCCTCCTACAGAGATGCATTTAAAAACAACCCAATGATGATCAACAGAGAATCGGCATTAATTAAAGCTAATGTTCTGCATATAGTCAGAAATGAACGCATTAATCGGACAGGCTTGGAACTGCGATCTGTTTAATTTCATTAAAGCATTCAGTGTAAACATTAACGAAAGCTATTTGCATGTGATTTATTTTTCCTTCCCTTGATGTTTTTGAAAGGAAAGACACTTTCTGAATTATTAAATTATTCATCCTGCATCCGATGCATATATATTGGATATTAAAATGTGCAGAGCGGTTTGGATGCAGGACGTCTTTTTTTCTTTGCTTGGTCTGAAATGTAACTACAAAGTGTAACTATTTCAGATTAGGAGCTCGGGACACAAACTGTGAACAATGTTTAGGACGTAATATGGAGAGAGAAGGAGAGGGGGCATAACCCACAATAACTCAATTATTACATATAATGGAGGGCAAGGCCGACGCCTCTCTCTCTCTCTCTCTGCCTCGTTGTCTGCCATGAAAGACATTTTCTCGTTTTTTTTGAAGTCTTGTTACAGCTGACATTTCAACACTTTTCTGTTGCTATGCTTCAGTTCACTGAGTTCATATCTTGGCTTGAGGTGAAGCTTCAGTGTGTGTGAGTGTAGTGTGTACTTTCAGTAGTCATGACATAATTACTTTTTCCCTTAAAGCTAGACGGCCTTTCGATTTCATAAAATCAATGAAATTTAGTTCCCTCTGAAATTTGGTCATTGTGATATATGTTTATTTTTGTATTATCACACAAAATATCAGGCCATTCTGTGGCTGGGAAGTTATTTAATTTGAGGGGATTAAAGCAAATAACGTGCATGAAATCACTCGCTTCGCACAGTCAAGCAGACAGAGGAAGTCCGTGTGTGTGCGCATGCGCAGGTTTACCTTCTTCTTCTTTTTTTGGGTTTTACAGCAGCTGGCATCCACAGTGTTGCATTACTGCCATCTACAGGTTTACCTTTGAGCATGCGCTGACAGTTCCATCATTCTGTCGCTAAACAAACAGCTGATCACACCGAGGTGCTCGCTGAGCGCCAATATTTATTAGTTTGGTCCTGTGTTTCCTTTCCTTTGTATATAACTTAACGTCTTTTCTTCTCGCTTTCCATTACTTGAGTCGGTCTTTCACATTTCATTCGCACACTCACGTCCTCCATTTTTCTGTCCCGTTTCAAATTTGTATCCCACAATGCCTTGTGTGAACAAGGAAAGCCCACCACGTGATGATGCATGATGTAGTATCTTGAACCGGGTCATGGTGAAGCAGGAATAAGTAGCGGAGAATTCAGGGCCACGTGGAGATAAATTCATTAATTGTTCTATTTTTTAAAAAAAACTAATAAAATTGGAAGTCTGTGATTCGAATTCAGTAGCTTTCGGCACGGGCGCAGATAGAGGGGGGGACGGGGGGGATTCGTCCCACCCAGATTTAAATTCACCTCGTTCGGTCCCCCCACTTATAGGGAGGGAAAAAAACGTCTATGCTGTCTTTCTTTGCATAAGGCAAACCTCACGGAAAAATCAAAAGACTAATTACTAGGGCTGCACAATTAATCGAATTTAATCGAAAATCGCGATTTTGGCTGCCACGATTAAATTAAATGAAAATCGCGATTTATTTCCATTTAAAATGCGAGCTCTGCTGCATATCTGATCAAGCACTTTTTGACCAGTACTCCGCCAAACCATTAGGGGGCGAACCGACGCATGTAAGGTTTCATTACTCTGCCTAAATAAGCAAGCAAGCCAAGTGCGCAAGAGCTTCAGTGCAGCGGTATCTTCTTCAAGGGGTGATAGCAGGTAACAGATTGAGGTAAGAGAGAAAAGCTACCTATGTCGGAACAACAGACTATTTAGCACCGGAGGCAATGTTGTGACCTGCCTTCGCTCATGTTTAAAGCTAGAGCATGTTGATAGGCTGGTCTTTCTAGCTAAAAACTTGTAGGTCTCAGTATAATGCTATGTAATTGTTGCAATTGAGTTTTCAGTTCCTTCATCCTTTGGTAATTTCTTGGATAAATTTCATTTATTTGTCATTTGGAAATCAGAATTTCTCTTTTAAATTTCATTCTGTACTGAAAGCTGTTCATATTGTTTGTTTGAATATAGTGAAATAAAATTTAAGTGATTTCCCTAACATCAAGAATAATCGTGATTAATAATTGTGATTACAATTTTGATCAAGATAATCGTGATTATCATTTTTTCAATAATCGTGCAGCCCTACTAATTACCATTCGGTTTATTGAGGTGCACAGCAGTACATACATAGTTGCAACAACTCACATAAAACAAAACAAAGACTGATATTCGGTTGGTTGAGCTGCGCAGACTGCACAGGTTGCGAGCTCGAGCTTGGTTGCTATGGTTACCCACAACAAGTTTGACAGGCATATCGGGGACAGCTCCTAGTTCAGGACCCCAACACGGCATGATGAAGGGTGCCAAACCAAAAAGGCAGAAAACGATTGCATCGTTTTTTCAAAAAACAACGACTGTAAGTAAACTGTGCCTTACTTTATCATATCACCTTGCAATTTTTTGATAGTCTGTTCAAAGTAATGTCGTAGTGAAAGTAAAATCGTACAGAGTAGAGATGCCTTTCTGGTATAGCCTCCTTCTTTCGGTGGCAGCCTGTAGATACAGTGCTCAGAAGGCAGTTTTAAGGGCATCAGAGTATATTCCTCGCACAACACATGTTGGGGTTGGGGGTGGGGTTGGTTTGCTGGCAGCTTTGTCCCCCCCCAGTTCAAAAAACGTATCTGCGCCCCAGGCTTTTGGTCCACTAAACAAAAATAATTGGGTGTCAGGGGAAATTCTTTTCATGACCTACACCTGAAAAATCTGAAAGGCCGTCTAACTTTAACAAGCATTCCAGGGTAAAGTATGATTTATTTGAGCACATGCTGAAACAAATGTAAGGGTTATCACACACACACAATTCCAAAATCCAAAACTAACTTCTGTTCAACTGCAGCAAACTTTGTGAACCATGAAGCAGGAACACACACTGGATGAGATGCCAGTCCATCGCAGTACACCATCCACACCACGGGCGATTGCTCTAAGACAACGAGGGAGGCTCAGCCTCCTCTAAAAATGATGAACATTGTGTAGGATGAATTGCGCTAGGCTTATGTTATAGCCGACCTTATAACATTGCTATTTCAGATCCAGAATCATAGAAATATTTGTGCTCAACCCAACTACAGTGCGAAATCATTCCGTTATAACTTTCCCCAGTTCGCCTAATGTGTGCGTGAGTTTTTCCCCCTCATGACAGCGCGATGCAGCCCAGCCTCAGTGGTTGGGAGCTATGTGCTTGTCAATCTCAAAATGCAAGATGATTATTGGACAAATACTGCGAAAATGCCCGCCCACGGAGTCTCACGGACTCCCAGCCTCAATGGACTTCAACGGCATTTGGGAGCTATGCGCTTTTCAATCTCAAAATGCAAGACGGTTATTGGACAAATACTGTGAAAATGCCTGCCCACGGACTCCAAGCCTCACATGGGAGGGACATGGCAGTTTCCGCGAGGAGACTGGTGATTGGTGAAAGCGGCCGGATATTTTCTTTGATTGACAGCTCGTTTCAACTATAGACAGGGAGCGGTTACAGTGTTGCCAGATTGGGCGGTTTTAAGTGCATTTTGGCGGGTTTTGAACATATTTTGGGCTGGATAACGTCAGCAGTATCTGGCAACATCAGTTCAGTCCCATGTGGATTCGCAAGTGCTGTGGTGTATTGTAAGAGATCGGCTTACATTTCGATTTCATTCATTACATATGGTTTCTACCAGCTTTTTTAGTTTGTATATATTTTCATTGTAAATAAAGTGTAAATATAGTGTTGTCAAGTTTGCTATCTTAGTTCCAGAAAGTTCGTTTATTTGAGTGACTGAACTTGAACTTGAGGGGGCTAGTCAGCTAGCAAGAAAGCTGCGCACGGATGCCAAGCATTGCTGATTTAATTTTGGCGAAGCCATTTGCCAGTCTTCCTTTCGAGGAAAAAATTAAAATTAAAGAGCAGGGTAGACCAACGCCTCAAATTGACTTGGTGAAAAAGGTAGGGAATAATACTCGTTCCTTTCAGCTCTCCTGGTACGAGAAAGTGAATTGGCTAACAGCAAGTGACCCACATCAACAACAGTAAATAGGCTACTTTAGTAATATGTCATGGATGGACCAAAAATATAGAATCTATTTAAAATGTTTATGCTGAGTATATTATATTGGAATATATATTTTTCTGGATATGAATTAAACACAGCTACAATTTGGAAAACATTTTTAAACAAAAACACAGCCGAGGTCAATTTTTAAACAACATGCCACAATTTTAAAATATAAAATGTTAAAATATACCCCCCCCAACACCACCATCATGTATATTGGACAGTAGGCTAATGGGCCAAAAGAACCTGTTATTTCACAGTTTGTGACCCTGCCAACAATCAGCCAGATCAGAGGCAAGAGTATGGGCAAAATTGATGTGTTTTTTCTTTTAAAATCTGGAAATATCGTAACCGACCAGCTTCCCCTGTTTGAAAGACTACCAGCCGCCACTGATCCACACATATTTTTAAACTAAGGCGCAATATGCCATAGCCAGTCCACCTACAGGCATGTTTTTGGAAAGTAGGTTGAAACCAGAGAACCTGGAGGAAACACACACATACACTTGGAGAATGTGTCTGAGAAACACAGAAAGTAAACCTTGGTGCTGTGAGGTGACAAGATCACACCATCACTGCACCAGCTTACAGGAACTTATCTAAAGTCCTTCTCGTGCCAGGACCTGGTCTTCCCAGGCAGTCTCCCTTCCCAGTACTAACTGGGGTGGGTTTCCCGAAAGCCTCTTAAGGCCAAGAGAGTCTTAAATTACCTCTTAAGCTCCATCGTCAAGCTAATGTGGTTTTCCCGAACAACATCGTAGCCCAAGTAGTCCTTTAGTTTGCTCTGAATTTACAAGAAACCCAGACCACTCGTTCAAACAAAGAGCGACTTGCTCGCTGCTGAATACATAGAATGCGCCTCTGAGGGACTTCTACATTGTACTTGTACATTGCAAGTACATCAAGTTATTATTAAATAAATATACGCAAAATAAAATGAATATATTTCAATGTGTTCAATGTGTTGGAATCACGTATGGTTATTGGAATGTCACATTTTAATCAAATTTAACTCCATTCGGCAAGTAATTAACTAATTTAGTGTCATAAATGAGACACATTTCTGCACCTCTAACATTGTGTGTGTGTGTGTGTGCATCCGAGAGAGAGAGAGAGAGAGAGAGGTTTTGAGATCGATCAATCGATCGATCTCCCTCTCTCTCTGTACGCAGGCACTTATATATACTGTAAGAGAGAACATTGCCCACTCTGTACTGTGGATAACAGTTGAAATAATCCTGACTGCATGATCAGGGGGTAACAGTGAAATGAGCGAGCACGGGGAGCACATTTATCTAATTATTTAGTTTATTATTTGCTCATTCTTTCGTGTGAATGTTTGCTCATTTAATTAAAAATACGCTTGGAATAAAAAAAATTTGCTAAAAATGTAAAATAGTTTCATTAATTAATTACCACATTATATGTGTAATGCTTCCAGATGATACTATACATTATCTTATTTCAAACACTTTATATTTCATTAGATTTTGGTTAAAAACAAACGCCCTGTGACCTTATCGACCGGATTTAGCAACTACTAATGCCTTCAGCAATGACAGTACGATTGCCTTTAGCAACTACTAACAGAGGTGGACAAAGTACCCAATTTCATTACGACATAAGTCAAAGTACAGATCCCACTAGTCAAATCAAATTTTTACTTAAGTTAAAGTACTGAAGTACTTGCTTTTAAAAATACTTAAGTATTAAAAGGATAGTTCGGGATTTTTGACATGAATCTGTATGGCATCCCCATCAATAGTGTCGTGCAAACACACTGACTTACCCCTGACAGCATCCTGTGAGTCCAGTTCTTGTCCAGTTTTGGTCCAGATGAAAGTAGTCCGGCAAGTTTGTTGGGGTCACGAAAGTAAAACGTTTTTCGTCTCAAAACAGTACGTGTTCAAAAGAGTGATATATTTGCATCACAAAACCGTTGCCAAATAAAAAGTCAGACCTCGAAATCGCTTGGCACTATTTTCTCTCCCTTCTTATCACTGCGCGCTGCCGCCAGGTGACAGCCACGGCTGTTTCATTCATTGTTTACTAGTGATGGGAATTTCGGCTCTTTTTCGGGAGCCGGCTCTTTTGGCTCTTCTTACTATAAGGAGCCGGCTCTTTCGGCTCCTGAGATTTTATTTTTGATTTAAAGGAATACGCCACCCCCAGATGAAATTGAGTCAGTCCCTGCAGTCCCTAGAGTTGGATGAGTGAGCCAAAGCGTTTTGTAGCCGACCCAGCCATTGGCCTGATCTATAAACGCCCCGGTTAGCTTAGCTTAGCGTAGTCGCTGTAATCCGGTGTGTCCAGCTAGCATTGTCGTTGCAAAAGTGAATTATATAACTCAAGATTTTTTATAATTATTTCTCATGACTTGTACATTCACATCGAGTACACATATCAATGCAAATTAACACGAAGGGATTTACTAGACCAATTTATATCTGGAACTATTTTCAGCCACAGCACAGGCAAAGCACCGCTGCAGGCGCAAAGACACCACGCAGCGCCTGAAAACGGGTGCGCAGCGCCTGAAAACCCGTTTTCAGGCACTGCCTGGTGTCTTTGCGCCTTCCTTTTCCTACCTATTCCTTTAATTGCTGCAATTAACTAGTTAATTCTGATTCCATTTCTCCTCTCAGTTATAATCTGTCCTGCTTTTGAAAAGATCCTCTCTGGGGGGACAGATGCTGCCACTATACACATCCTCCGTGCCATCACGTGTGTAAGCCGTGGATAGAGTGCAGCCTTGGTCTCCCACCAGCTTAGTGGGTCTGCGTTTCGCTGTCACCTGGCGGCAGCGCGCAGTGATAAGAAGGGAGAGAAAATAGTGCCAAGTGATTTCGAGGTCTGACTTTTTATTTGGCAACGGTTTTGTGATGCAAATATATCACTCTTTTGAACACGTACTGTTTTGAGACGAAAAACGTTTTACTTTCGTGACCCCAACAAACTTGCCGGACTACTTTCGTCTGGACCAAAACTGGACAAGAACTGGACTCACAGGATGCTGTCAGGGGTAAGTCAGTGTGTTTGCACGACACTATTGATGGGGATGCCATACAGATTCATGTCAAAAATCCCGAACTATCCCTTTAAAAGTACATTTGGGCGGCACGGTGGTGTCGTGGTTAGCACTGTCGTCTCACAGCAAGAAGGTCCTGGGTTCAAGCCCAGTGGCTGGCATGGGCCTTTCTGTGTGGAGTTTGCATGCTCTCCACGTGGGTTTCCTCCGGGTGCTCTGGTTTCCCCCACAGTCCAAAGGTTAGGCTAATTGGTGGCTCTAAATTGACCGTAGGTGTGAATGTGAGTGTGAATGGTTGTTTGTCTCTGTGTCAGCCCTGCGATGACCTGGCGACTTGTCCAGGGTGTACCCCGCCTCTCGCCCGTAGTCAGCTGGGATAGGCTCCAGCTTGCCTGCGACCCTGTAGGACAGGATAAGCGGCTACAGATGATGGATGGATGGAAAAGTACATTTTCTGTCAACACATTGTTGTATTATTGACACAACGCTTACAAAACCTAATGTTGTTACCAAAGACAGCAATGTGAATTCACAAAATGAACGCATGCTGTGCCATCATGGTGGTTTAAAATTAAGCTAGCTATTCAGTGAAACTCCGCCTAACATGCTAGCAAACTCTTTTCAAACTCGAAATCATATTGGGTAGCTAACATTACTAGAAAAGAAAGATTTCTACATTCTGTTTATTTGGCAAGATTATGCTAAAACATTTCTGAAAGGACTTCAGATAAGTTAACGTTATTCATGTTAGCGTAACGCCATTTTTACATGCTAACTAATAGTGTTCAAGTTAACTAGCTATGTGTTAACGTTAGCTGTGGACAAGGCTATGTCAACTTGATGGGCAAATCCATGGAAAGTCATTTGACTAACCAGACAGCATAGCTATTGAAATGTTATCGCTAGCTCTAAGGGCGTATTCACACCTACGTTGTTTGGTCCGGACCAAACGACCAAACGAACCAAATTTCCCTTGGTCCGGACCTTTTGGGTCGGTCTGAATACAAACCACCGAACTCTGGTCCGGACCAAACAAGCGGACCGAGACCGAGCTGCAAGGTCGGACTCGGTCCAGACCAAAGGAACTCTGGTGCGGACCTTTTGGAGGTGTGAAAGCAGACCGGACCTAATCTGACAGTTTTGCTTTTTTGTACCTTGGGAGCTTCCGTCGTTTGTCGAGCATTATGGGAAACAGAGTCTTGACACTCCACCGCAAAGTGCAAACACTGTTTCGGTTGTCAAGGGAACCTTACAACAGTCGTTCAGTCATTCAGACCAGTGGTAGGCTAGACTACAGAGTACAAAAAATGAGTAGGGGGTAAACGTGGGCCGAGGAAGAAACGCATACCCTTGTGGATATATGGGCAGATGTCCACATATCTGAGCTTTTGGAGAGAACACACAAAAATGCCGACGTGTTTGCTGTATTCGGTGAGAAAATGAAGGAGAAGGGGTTCACGCGCTCCCCAGAACAATGTCGGCTAAAAGTGAAGAAACTCCGTCAGACCTACATTAAAATCAGGGACATTCTTTCAAAAAGTGGCGGTACTAGCGACGCAAAAAAGAAATTCATCTATTACGATGGATAAGGCGAATATCCCGACACATACCACCTCCGTCTTGCGTGAAGAGCCAGAACTGTCACAACATGATGTGCGCTCATCAGCGCTATCCTCCGTAGCCGCCTTGCCCTTTGTCATCGTCGTTGATAAATTACTTGTACAACAGCATAGTAATCGCACAATTGTGAAAACAGTAAAAACTGGAAAAAACGTATAGCTTTGATGACATTAAAAAGAATAACAGCACGGAAAGCCTCCATGACTACTTTTGAACTTAACGCTTTGTGCGCGTGTCGTCTCTGACCAATAGCTGAACGACCTCAGGGTGCGTGGCTTTGTTGACAGATTTTGGTCCGCTTACTAAAATGTACAGTGTGAAAGCGAACCGCACCAAAATGAAAAAATAAAAAAAACATTTGGTTCGGACCAAAGCAAGTGAACTATCGAACTATCCTGGTCTGAATACACCCTAAAAGCACACACAACTTCATTGCTCTTGGAATAAAACGTTTATATACCTCAATATGCTTCTGCAGGTTGGACGGCGAGTTTTTGGAGGCCATGATGTGGTTTGTTTTAAGCAAACAAAGCAAACATTTAAAATGAAATGAATCTTTAATCCTTTCAGAAAACTGAAACATGGGTTCATGGGCCATGAGTGTGAGCATTCCCCAGAAGAACCGCCTCCTTCCATTCTGCCATCAACTGATCATGTTAAATAATGCTGTTGAGAAATTATTGATCTTGATATTATACAGTCTATGGACGTGACATGACCCTAGTGATTACTGATCAGCTGTCTCAATGTCACCTGCGAAAAAACCATCACGTTTTAGAAAAGAAAACAAAAACCCCTCCACTTTCAAAGCTGCTTCATAGTAATGAGTAACGAGGACCATGATAGAAATGTAGTGGAGTGAAAAGTACGATATTTGTCTTTCAAATGTAGTGAAGTTAAAGTCATAAGTTTCCAAAAAAAATACTCAAGTAAAGTACAGATACTCAAAAAGTGTACTTAAGTACAGTACTCAAGTAAATGTACTTTGTTACTGACCACCCCTGACTACTAATGCCTATATCGGGGATGTGATATACCGTAGGCGTGCAAAGATGCTCTTTGTCCTGTTGCTCTTTAGACCCCTTCTTACAAGTGAGTTCAGGAAAACCACGTACAAAGACAACATTCGTTGCTTAAGAGATTCTCTCAACTTGCTCTTTAGCCCTAAAGTGCAACATTATCAGGAAACCCACCCCAGGTCGTTACGGCGCATTGGGTGGCACCGATCTCTGTTTCCATAGCCCTTGGCATCTCACCTATACAGCTAGGGTTACAGCGGGTCCTCTGGTAACCGCGAGAGTTTGACTCCCCACTTGCATCTGTATTGCAGCGTGCCTTTCCAGATGGCAGTACCATTTTTATAATAGTCTTCGGTATGACCCGACCATGATTAGAACTTGCGATCTCCCACTAAGCCAGCTCACGGTTATAGGAACTTTTAGTACCTTATATCACCTCAAAGTACCCCCAAGGGTATCTGTACTGTATGCCCATCTAAGAAACACAGAAGCACATGTTCTCCAGGACTGTAGCAATTAAATTTCTACATCACTGTACCATTTTTTTTGTTCTACTTTATTGTTTTTTTTTAATATCCTTCCCTTTTAGGAATGGTCGAATTAATCCATGCCTGTGTCCAAAATCACTCACTCGTTCACTACTCCGTACTTACTCTACAGGGAATTACTAAATAGAGGACTATATAGTGAGCTCATTGGTAAAATGAAAAAAAACACTTTTGGACACTAGTCCGCCACGCCGTTATTTACGTCATTATTGTCGCACAATTAAAACGTGCCAGATTAGTCGGCTGGTGGGTTTTCAAAATAATAAATACACGCATGTGTTTTTGTGATAAATCCATATTATACTGAGTGTATTTCCCCACATTAATAAATACGAAGTACTCTGTGTCTGCTGCATCTTTCAGTTCTTTTAAATCAGTGGCGGCTGGTAGTCTTTCAAACAGGGGAGGCTGGTCGGTTACGATATTTCCAGATTTTAAAAGAAAAAACATCAATTTTGCCCATACTCTTGCTTCTGATCTGGCTGATTGTTGGCAGCGTCACAAACTGAAATAACAGGTTCTTTTGGCCCATTAGCCTACTGTCCAATATACATGATGGTGGTGTTGGGGGGGGGGGGTATATTTTAACATTTTATATTTGAAAATTGTGGCATGTTGTTTAAAAATTGATCATTATTGAAAGCAGCTCTTTGTCAGGAACCTCAGCATTAGAGCTGGGTGCCACACATTTCATTCAATGACACTTTCCCTATATTTTACTTATTTTGACTGAGAAATGTTTTATTGACAATTTTGATAACCCTTCACTTTTAATCCAGGTCTGTAGTGTGAAATGTTCTCGGCTGTGTTTTTGTTTAAAAATGTTTTCCAAATTGTAGCTGTGTTTAATTCATATCCAGAAAAATATATATTCCAATATAATATACTCAGCATAAACATTTTAAATAGATTCTATATTTTTGGTCCATCCATGACATATTACTAAAGTAGCCTATTTACTGTTGTTGATGTGGGTCACTTGCTGTTAGCCAATTCACTTTCTTGTACCAGGAGAGCTGAAAGGAACGAGTATTATTCCCTACCTTTTTCACCAAGTCAATTTGAGGCGTTGGTCTACCCTGCTCTTTAATTAAAATTTTTTCCTCGAAAGGAAGACTGGCAAATGGCTTCGTCAAAATTAAATCAGCAATGCTTGGCATCCGTGCGCAGCTTTCTTGCTAGCTGACTAGCCCCCTCAAGTTCAAGTTCAGTCACTCAAACGAAATTTCTGGAACTAAGATAGCAAACTTGACAACACTACACTTTATTTACAATGAAAATATATACAAACTAAAAAAGCTGGTAGAAACCGTATGTAATGAATGAAATCGAAATGTAAGCTGATCTCTTACAATACACCACAGCACTTGCGAATCCGCATGGGACTGAACTGAAATTCACCGCTGCCTGTCTATAGTTGAAACGAGCTGTCAATCAAAGAAAATATCCGGCCGCTTTCACCAATCACCAGTCTCCTCGCGGAAACTGCCATGTCCCTCCCACTGTGAGGCTGGGAGTCCGTAGGCGGGCATTTTCGCAGTATTTGTCCAATAATCGTCTTGCATTTTGAGATTGAAAAGCGCAGAGCTCCCAAATGCCATTGAAGTCCACTGAGGCTGGGCTGCATCGCGCTGTCACGAGGGGGAAAAACTCACGCGCACATTAAAGTTATAAGGGAATGATTTCGCACTGTAGTGGGTTGAGCACATATATTTCTATGATTCTGGATCTGAAATAGCAATGTTATAAGGTCGGCTATAACATAAGCCTAGCGCAATTCATCCTACACGATGTTCATCATTTTTAGAGGAGGCTGAGCCTCCCTCGTTGTCTTAGAGCAATCGCCCGTGTTTTAAATCAAGGCTGAATCCTTTCTTCTTCGCTGCTGTCTTTTATTAATCAAATTTGAAGCTTTTGATTAATTCTTCGCTCTGCACTCTAATTTTTATTCTTATATTTTATCTCTTATTCTATTTTAGCTTATTTTCTATTCTCGTACTATTTTTAATTGTACTTGAATGTCCGTTTATAATGTGTTTCTTCCTCTGTCCATTCACCCCAACAAACTTTTTTTCTTTCAGCGCGACCACAATGCATGATGGTATATATTGCTTGGTTAGTGACCATCGGTTGTACGCTACTTTTCACGATGCATTGTGGGATACTTTGAGTTCACTATATAGGGTGTAACAATTCTCACTATACATTCGGACAGCACTACAAAATGGCAAACTCACTGTATAGTCCACTATATAGTGAGTAGTGAGTGATTCTGGACACAGGGCGTATCTTTTCCACTAACAAATTATAGACACATTAATCATGAATTTATTTATTTATTTATTTTTCGTAACTACTTATGGAGCCTTGTGTCAATCCATCATATACAAGCACACATACAAGCACCTCGTACTCAATCCTCCTCTCGGTATGTTTTCAGGAAATGAGGAACCCAGGAAGAACAAAACTCCACACAGACATTAACAAGACCTCAAGACTAAACCCCAGATGTGGAGCTGTGAGGCATCAACTCTACCTGCTACACATGCTGTATATAAATCCAATTAGCTGTTTAACAATTCAGTATGGCTGCCATGACAGCAGACTTTCACTTAAAGGAGATAGGCAGAACCTTTATTTTTAAATAAATTTCTGAGTGGATAGTATCTCCATCCTTGACTCTTGTATGCTGCATAATTGGGAATTTAAAAATATATATTTTTGAGAGTTAAAATCGAATGAAAAGTTGGCATTCAAGCTGCCCCGCTGAGCCAGCCAGCCCTGGGTGTGTGACGTCACAGCGGTAACCGGTTTTAAGGCCGAGGCCTTTGACAGTTATAGACTAAAGCCAGACTCGGCAGGTGAGAGTGGTTGCAATGGCCTCTTCATTCGGATTTATTGGAGATTCTTTGGATTCCTCGGATAGTAATACATCTGACTGTGATAGTCCTGAAATTGGAGTGTGTGTACATGCTACTGCTATACACGTAGAACCGTATCAGTTCGAACCATCAGAAAGTGAATCTGATAGTAACATGTCAGCCACAGAGGCTCCCACCTTACGAAATAAAGCCAGAGAACAAAGCCGTCTAGAGAATTGGATGGAATTGAACTGACAGTCTCATGTGACTCTCATTAAAACAGGATAGGTGTTATAACTTATGCAACATACATGTACATGCATCTTACCCATCTGCGTTCTCGCTTCTTGAAGGCCGATCTTGTTGCCAATTGTCTTGAAACAATCTGACTTTCGTTCGTTCGCTTCTTCCATGTCAGGGCGAGATATTGCTGCTGAGGCAAGCATATCCAGCGGAGAAATGAGACAGCTGGTGCACTCATTCTCCATTTTCTCCATACTGAGTACTCCGCCATTACTGCTCGGCTCACACTCTGGGAGAACTGGTACAACTGAACTTGCTTTCCTGTTCTTGTCCTTTTCTTTTCCTTTAATTGTTGATACTGCACCCGCTTTCAATACGGGCTTATAGCCAACGCTCCTCAACAGATCAGAGGTTTCATATGAGTCTTCAGTAAAATGTGCAGAGCAGAGGAGAGACCACTTCGTAGGCGCCCAGTGAATTTCTTGCAAAATGCGTCCAAATCTTTGCAGTTTGAACATTCTTGGACCATGAATGCAACATAAATCCATCTTCTGTTGTGTTGCTGCACCAGCCAGCAACACATCTACGTGGCATGGCGACAAATTAGCTCAGAATGGAGGATCGGAGTTGCAGTCAGCTCTGTGTTTTAGTATCGCAGAAATGGTGATAAGACCGATAGCCTTCCTGCTGTGGCGTCACAGACGCCAAGGTCATTCACTCAGACCGCTACCTATATGAATAATTTTAATCATAAAAATTACTATATTAGATTTATTGTTAACGCTTAAAACTATTCCTGTGCCATTCTTGAGGTCTCAAGGCATTTATAAACAAAAAGTGAAGCCATGGTTCTGCGTATCTCCTTTAAATTCTGCAGATATCACTAAAACAGTATCAAATCACACAATCTCTAGGTGTGGGAGGTGTGCAATGATTTCTAGTTTACTGTGGTAAGTTCCCTATGGGTGGGTGGAGCACAGAGGACGGCAGGACAGAGATTGGATTCAATTCAGGCTTTATTGCCACACTTTTCAGTCGACAATTCCACACGGAGACAGAGACAAACACACACACACTGCAGTCTCGTCCGGGGAAAGCTCTCCCTCTGCTCTCCCTCTGCCTCCTTAAATAGGGCGCGGTTACTGGGAAGACACACAAACACAGGTTAATTACCGTCAGGTGTAGTGATTCTGCCACTCACCTTCCCTGACTCCGCCCTCCTGTCACAGACCGGTGCTTGACCACGCCCCCGCTGCCACATACCCCCACCGCCCGACTCAGGCCGGGCGGCCGTCCGGCCTGCAGCTGACTCCCCCCCTCCCTTGACGGGAGAGGAAGTCCGCCACGACCATCTGCGCCCCTGGCCTGTGGACCACCTTGAAATTGAAGGGTTGGAGTGCCAGATACCAACGGGTGATCCGCGCGTTGGCATCTTTCATGCGGTGGAGCCACTGGAGGGGCGCGTGGTCCGAACAGAGGGTGAAAGGGTGCCCCAGCAGGTAGTACCGGAGGGCGAGGACCGCCCACTTGTTCGCTAGACATTCTTTTTCTATGGTGCTGTAGCGCCCCTCACGCACCGACAGCTTCCTGCTGATGTACAGGATGGGGCGGTCCTCCCCCTCCACCTCCTGGGACAACACCGCCCCCAGCCCTCTGTCCGACATGTCGGTCTGCAACACAAAAGGGAGAGAAAAGTCAGGGGAGTGTAAAAGTGGCCCCCCACACAGTGCAGCCTTCACCTCAGAGAAAACCCGCTGGCACTGCTCCATCCACTGGACCGGATCTGGTGCCCCCTTTTTAGTGAGATCAGTCAGCGGGCTGGTGACGTCCGAATAATTAGGTATAAACCTACGATAGTAGCCAGCCAGCCCCAGGAACTGTCTCACCCCCTTTTTGGTCTTGGGCCTCGGGCAGGCCGCAATTGCTGCTGTCTTGTTAATTTGGGGACGCACCTGCCCGTTGCCCAAGTGGAAGCCCAGATACCGTACTTCCACCCGCCCAATCGCACACTTCTTCGGGTTGGCAGTGAGACCCGCTCGCCTCAGCGACCTAAGGACGGCCCTCAGGTGTTGTAAGTGCCGCTGCCAGTCGTTACTATAAATGATTATATCATCCAGGTATGTGGCCGCATAGGTGGCGTGGGGGCGGAGGACCCTGTCCATCAGCCGCTGAAATGTAGCAGGCGCCCCAAACAGCCCAAAAGGAAGTGTGACGAATTGGTGCAAGCCGAACGGTGTGGAAAAGGCCGTTTTTTCCCGGGATAATGGAGTCAAGGGGATCTGCCAATATCCCTTCATCAAATCCAGTGTTGAATAAAAGCGAGCTGTGCCTATTCGATTGAGCAGCTCGTCAATATGAGGCATTGGGTACGCGTAGAATTTAGACACCGCGTTGACTTTTCTATAGTCCACACAGAACCGGACCGACCCGTCGGCCTTGGGTACCAAGACCACTGGGCTGCTCCAGTCACTGTGGGACACCTCGACGATGCCCATTTCGAGCATGGTCTGAAGTTCTTCCCGAACCGCCTTTTTTTGTGTTCGGGTAGTCTGTAAGGGCGGCTACGCACTACCACCCCCGGGGGCATCTCTATGTGGTGCTCTATGAGGTTAGTGCGACCGGGCAGGGGCGAGAACACATCCGAAAACTCGGTCTGCAACTGGGCGACCTCCGTGAGTTGGGTCAGGGAGAGGTGGTCTCCACAGGGGACCGGAGAGGTACGTGATGCCAATGTCCCTTTTTGAACCTCCGGCCCCAGCTCCGCCTTCTCCGGAACTACCAACACCAACGTCACTGGGACCTCCTCATTCCAGAGTTTTAGCAGATTGAGGTGGTAAATCTGTAGCGCCCCACCCCTGTCCGTTCGCCTCACCTCATAGTCGACGTCCCCGACTCGCCGTGTGACCTCAAAGGGTCCTTGCCACTTGGCGATCAATTTGGAGCTCGACGTGGGCAACAGTACGAGTACCTTATCTCCCGGAGTGAACTCTCTAAGGCGCGTACCCTTGTTGTACAGGCGGGCTTGCCGTTCCTGGGCCTGCCGCAAATTCTCCTGAGTTAGGTGGGTGAGTGTGTGGAGTTTTGCGCGCAGGTCCATAACGTACTGGATTTCGGTTTTACTTTGTGAAGGTCCCTCCTCCCAATTTTCCCGCAGCACATCTAGGATGCCGCGCGGCTTACGCCCATATAATAATTCGAACGGGGAGAACCCCGTGGAGGCTTGGGGGACCTCTCGCACTGAGAACAGCAAGGGTTCGAGCCACTTATCCCAATTACGTGCGTCCTCACTCACGAATTTTTTAATAATATTTTTGAGGGTGCGGTTGAACCGTTCTACTAAACCGTCCGTTTGTGGGTGATACACACTGGTGCGGATCGGCTTAATCCCCAACAACCCATACAGTTCGTTCAGTGTACGTGACATAAACGAGGTGCCTTGATCAGTCAGAATCTCTTTCGGGATTCCAACTCGGGAGATGACGCGGAAGAGCGCCTCTGCAATACTGCGTGCTGAGATATTGCGCAGAGGCACTGCTTCTGGGTATCGCGTTGCATAGTCCACCAGAACTAATATAAAGTGGTACCCTCGTGCTGACCGATCTAATGAACCGACGAGATCCATCCCAATTCTCTCAAACGGGGTCTCGATTAACGGTAGAGGGCGCAAAGGCGCTTTTGGACTGGCCGCTGGATTTACTAACTGGCATTCGCGGCATGCCGTACACCACCTACGGACATCGCCGCGAATCCCCGGCCAATAGAATCGGGCCATTATTCGGGCTAGTGTTTTATCCTGCCCCAAGTGTCCAGCCATGGGATTAAAGTGAGCCGCCTGGAATACCAATTCCCGGCGGCTCTTCGGAATTAAAAGCTGCGTGACTCGCTCTTTTAGTTTGAGTGTCCTGCGTCACTAGGTATAATCTATCCTTCATAATCGCGAAGTAGGGGAAGGACAGGGTGGCGTTCGGCTGGAGCGTTTCACCATCGATTACTCTCACTTGGTCAAATGCATGCCGCAGAGTCTCGTCTCGTGACTGCTCTAATGGGAAATCCACGAGGGATTCCCCAATAGAGAGAGGAGGAGCCGGCGGCTCCTCACTCTGACGAGGAGATGACGTAGACGGCTCTGTGACAGCTGCTCCCGCCAAAGCGACACCGGGACCTCCCCCTGTCAAATGGCAGGACCCACTCTCTACTAGGCGCGTCATTAAACCCCGAAATCCTGGCCAATCAGTCCCCAAAATTAAAGAGTGGGTAAGGCGAGGATTAACCGCCGCCTTCACTATAAATTTTTCCCCTCTGAAAATAATGTGGACCGACACCAAAGGGTAGCGGTGAACATCCCCATGCACACACAACACCTTCACCCCTTGTGCTCCCCCCCAGTGCCTCATTTTGAACCAGGCTTTGGCAAATTGAGGTCTGATTACAACCAGAATCCACCAACGCCTGATATGTAGCCCCTTGGATACTCACTGGTATGCGATACGCTCCGGCCCGATCGAGGGCGGCCTCTGGCATGTCGGGGATCCGAACCACTGCGCCCACTTCCATTGCTGTGCACTGCTGTTGAATGTGGCCCGGCTCCCCACAGCGCCAGCAAACCGGCCCGAGCTTTCCCTCTGCACCGGTGATCTGGGGCTCACTCACCTGAGGTGGGGGAGAGACAGACACAGAAGGGAGAAACGGGAGGGCACCGTGGGTGCGGCGGGCCGGCTGGGGTGGTGTCGGCCCCCGCCTCCACGGTGGGGGAATGGGGCGAGGACGGGACACAGGAGGAGGGGGAGAGAGAGAGAGAAGAGGAGAGAAGAGAAGCTGCCATCTGCTGTCCTGCCGCCGGGACAGCCGCCAGATGATCCTCCGCCAGCTCGACTGCCTGATCCAGCGACGCCGGGCGGTGGCACTGGACCCACTCTGCGGTTCCGGCTGGTAAGCGGGCGATGAACTGTTCCAGTACCACCTGGTCGACGATTCCCTCAGCGTCGCGATCGTTGGCCCTCAACCACCGCCAGCAGGCGTCCCGGAGCTGCTGGCCGAACGCGAACGGCTGGCCGACTTCCTCCAATCGCAGCGCGCGGAAGCGCTGGCGCTGTTGTTCCAGTGTGCGCCCCACGCGCTGGAGGACGGCCCGGCGGAGGTCCGCGTAGGCCAGCCGGCGGTTGGCAGGGAGCTGTAGCGCAGCCAGCTGTGCCTCTCCCTTTAGCAGGGGGAGGAGGCGTGCCGAGCGCTGCTCCATCGGCCACCCCGAGGCTTCGGCGACCTGTTCGAACAACGTGAGGAACGCCTCGGGGTCATCCTGCGGGCCCATCTTGGTGACAGTGAGGGGAGACGGGCCCGCGGCTGGAGCGCTGGTGGACCCCGCCGACGGGAGGAGATGCCAGAACGCCTCGCGATCTTCCTGCTGGGCCAGCACCAGGGCTTCGAAGCGCCGCTCTTGTTCCTTTCGGAGTGTGACGAGCGCCTGGTGCTGGCTTTGCTGAGTCGTGGCGAGGGCGTGGACCAGGTCGGCGAACGGGGAGGATTCCATGGGGCTGCTGAGTTGGTGCTCCACGGTCCCGGGTTTCGGCACCACTGTGGTAAGTTCCCTATGGGTGGGTGGAGCACAGAGGACGGCAGGACAGAGATCGGATTCAATTCAGGCTTTATTGCCACACTTTTCAGTCGACAATTCCACACGGAGACAGAGACAAACACACACACACTGCAGTCTCGTCCGGGGAAAGCTCTCCCTCTGTTCTCCCTCTGCCTCCTTAAATAGAGTGCGGTTACTGGGAAGACACACAAACACAGGTTAATTGCCGTCAGGTGTAGTGATTCTGCCACTCACCTTCCCTGACTCTGCCCTCCTGTCACAGACCGGCGCTTGACCACGCCCCCGCTGCCACATTTACCTAATTCAAATTGGCTGTTTATTATGTATTAGTTATATATAGTTAAAGCCAGTGCAAAGCTCAAGATGCAAAACTTGGACACCAAATATGTCGCATTGGCAGATCATGTGAAGTAATGGAAAACTTGTGTTAGCTTATTTTTCCCCTGAACTATTTCTTTAATTCAATATTGAGTATCTTACTGTGATCAAGCGACTCTAATCAGTCGTGGTAAAAAGAAATTCATGCACTCAGAAAAACTTTCCTTGGTTTGTCACTTATTATTAATCAAGTGGTTCGTTTATGGACACACCCGTTTATGGATTTAATTTAAGCTTAACAACGTTTGTCCAGATGACTTAGAAAAACATCGGAAATGCTTAAGACGAAAGGAGTTATTAAATGAGTTAGGAAAAAATCTGCTCAAGAATTTTATAGCTGCATGTTGACGTTTTAACATTTTGGACACATTTGTGTAACGCGGTACAATGATATGACTTTAAGCTCTTGTTGTACAGTAATCAAGAGCCATGGCGAGACACAGAGTGCAATCAATTGCATGTAAATAAGCTCGAAACATGATGGGCGCTTGAGTACAATAAACAGACACACAGGACAGACGTCAGATGCTCCTGAAACATCTCTCTTTATACATCTGTGTAGCTCCCACCACTGACGTATTTGAATGAAAAAGTTACAAACAGGCTCTTGTTTAAAGCAAATGGGCTATTCCTTCATCTGATTTTTTTTTTTAAAGTATAGACTCCGTTTTTTATTAAGGGATGGCATGAGAAAATGCGTTTGGTGTCTGGAGTTGCATAAGAATGACAGTAGATTGACTGGAAATTGGGCAGTCTACTGGCAAGCAATGTTTATTGGCTAAAGTTGACAGTCATTTTTTAGGTGTCTTCTGAATTTGAAGAAAGCTTCGCACTTGATTTTGAACAGTGTTTGTTTCAAAACTAAAAGCTCCACAGATTGGAAGCAGTACTTTCTGAAAACGGACAACTGACAAAAACAATTCTTCAAGTTCTTTATTCAGCTCCTGTTGATGTTTCCGCTCTTTTTAGGAAATGATTTTCCAGGATTTTTTTTCCCTAGAATATTTCCCACAAGTTTTATATATAAGTTTTATATAGGGACTTGTTGCTGATTCTAAGATTCCTGTTCTTGGCTGCAGGACTGGAACTCCGTGTGGTCTTCTGTCTGCCGTTGCATGCTGAGATGCTTTTCTGCTCAGCACGGTTGTAAAGAGTTGCTACAAGTTACTATATATTTCCTTCCTGGCAAAAAAGCTCAACCATTTTCCTTTGACCTCTCTTATCAACGAAGTGTTTGTTTCCACCCACAAAACTGTTGCTCACTCAGTGTTTTTTGTTTTTCGCACCATTCTGTCTGTGTAAACTCTAGAGACTGTTGTGTGTGAAAACCCCAGGAGATCAGCAGTTTCTGAAATACTCAAATAAACCAGTCCATCTGGCTCAAACCAACACCCATGCCACAGTGAAAGAAAGTCATACTTTAAGATCACAATTTGTCCCATTCTGATGTTTGAAGAAGTGAACATTAATTAAGTGAAGCTCTTGATTTGGATCTGCATGATTTTATGCATTGTGCTGCTGATTAGAGAACTGCATAAAACAGCAGGTGGATGGGTGTTCCTAATAAAGTGGCTGGTGAGTGTGTGTCTCATCTCATCTCATTATCTGTAGCCGCTTTATCCTGTTCTACAGGGTCGCAGGCAAGCTGGAGCCTATCCCAGCTGACTACGGGCGAAAGGCGGGGTACACCCTGGACAAGTCGCCAGGTCATCACAGGGCTGACACATAGACACAGACAACCATTCACACCTACGGTCAATTTAGAGTCACCAGTTAACCTAACCTGCATGTCTTTGGACTGTGGGGGAAACCGGAGCACCCGGAGGAAACCCACGCGGACACGGGGAGAACATGCAAACTCCGCACAGAAAGGCCCTCGCCGGCCACGGGGCTCGAACCCGGACCTTCTTGCTGTGAGGTGACAGTGCTAACCACTAGAGGGTAAGCCAAAAACTTCTAAGACAGATGTTATAATTTCAAAAGGAATTTAAAAGAATTCAGAAAAGGAATACAAAGAAGAAATTCTCCGATGGAAACATCGCTTGCAGAAGTGTTTCGACTTAAATGGAGGATATGTAGAGAAATAGCTTTGTTATTTTCATAAATAAAGATTTTTTTCAATTTGTCTTAGAACTTTTTGACTTACCCTCGTGTGTGTGTGTGTGTGTGTGTGTGTGTGTATATATATTATATATATATATATATATATATATATATATATATATATATATATATATATATATACGCACGCACCTCCATTGAAGATTAAAATGGAGGTAGGTTTAAATACCAAAGAATTCACAAAAGAACAAAGGAGAATTTCAAGGATTGTGCAAAAATAATATAAGGACTATTTCAAATGTAAGTAAAACAAATTTAAAAAAGAAAAAGAAATGCTGCCTCCGTGTCAGGACTCATCTGTGGGATTTTCCTTTTTATATAAAATTAAAATAATTAAATAATTAATTTGACTCAAATAATCTTTACTTCTATAACACTTCAAACCAGATGTAGGTTCAGATCCCAAATCAACAAGCCAGAGCTGACAGGAAGGAGTTAGGAACAAGGCCCATATTCAGAAATGATTTTAGTTTAGCCCTTTCTACAAATCCCATATTCATAAATCATCATAACTGTGCTTATAATTCTTTTGTAAGTTGGTTGATAAGATATAATCATGTTGTGACACAAGTTCATTATGAAGCCACGTGCTGCACTGAACAACCTTTATAACTAATCATTACCTCATTATAAAGCAGGTGTAATATGTTTTATTGATAATAAATACATATTTACAAAAGCATCCTCATTATAGGAAGGTTATAAGACACTGTTTAGAAATGTTGTAACAACATGAGGCGCTATTATCAAGCTCCAGTTAGTTCAAAATGCAGCAGCAAGAGTCCTTACTAGAACGAGAAAATATGACCACATCACCCCTGTCTTATCCACACTGCATTGGCTCCCAATCAAATTTCGTATTGATTATAAAATACTACTTTAAAGCACTGAATGGTCTCGCACCACAGTACCTGAGTGAACAACTGCTCCTCTATGACCCGCCACGCCTAGTTCGATCAAAAGGTGCAGGCTATCTGCTGGTACCTCGTATAGTGAAGGCTACATCATGGGGCGGAGCCTTTTCTTACAAAGCCCCACAGTTATGGAACAGCCTTCCAAGTAGTGTTCGGGAATCAGACACAGTCTCAGTGTTTAAGTCTCGGCTGAAAACACATCTGTTTAGTCAAGCCTTTTGTTAACGGTGTTTATGAGGTAAAGGAGGAGATCTGGAGGGTCGTCAGACAGAGTGTTTTGGTAAACTGGGATGTATGGATCCTGTCAGTCCCCCACTCGCTTGCTCACTTGAGTTTGTTGACGGTGTAGTGGCTGCTGCTTTATGTCCCGGGGCTCCCTCATGCCTGTGTTACCTTCTGGCTCTCCCCTTTTAGTTATGCTGTCATAGTTAGTTGCCGGAGTCCCTACTTGTACTCAGTGCAATATGTATACTGTTCCTACTTGTTCAGGTGACATTGGGCATACCTAACAACCTGTGTTTTCTCTCTCTCTCTCTCTCTCGCTCTCTCTCCCCCCCAAATCTGTCCCTCTGAGTCACATGTCGGTCCTGGGATCGAGATGCTGACCTCTTCTGCTCCTCGGACCTGTCTGATCCATCCTGGTGCCCTGTGTCTGGTTGGAGTCTCATCATATCACTCCTGTGGAGGGCGGCCCCGTGTGGACAGTTGGGGGTCACGCCTGGAGGACGCTCTGGACTCTTGCAGTGGTGCTTTTGTGGCTGGGGACTGCAGTTGACTTGCTGACTTTGGGACTGCGGTTGTCATGAACGGTTTTGCACTCGGGTTTCTGTTGGTGGGGGGTTTATAGCATCAACGAAGCTGACTTTATGTTAGGACTGTTAATGTTATAGTCATGTTGTCTGTTGTTGCCCAAATGAGGATGGGTTCCCTTTTAAGTCTGGTTCCTCTCAAGGTTTCTTCCTCGTGTCGTCTGAGGGAGTTTTTCCTTGCCACTGTCGCCGCAGGCTTGCTCATTGGGGATAGATTAGGGATAAAATTAGCTCATGTTTTAAGTCACTCAAATTCTGTAAAGCTGCTTTGCGACAATGTTTATTGTTAAAAGCGCGATACAAATAAACTTCTTGACTTGTTATCAAGGAATTACTTTATGGCATATTATTATAGGTTTATGTTGCATTAATAGATGGTATTATAATAATAATAATAATAATAATAGGGCGGCACGGTGGTGTAGTGGTTAGCACTGTTGCCTCACAGCAAGAAGGTCCTGGGTTCGAGCCCCGTGGCCGGCGAGGGCCTTTCTGTGTGGAGTTTGCATGTTCTCCCCGTGTCCGCGTGGGTTTCCTCCGGGTGCTCCGGTTTCCCCCACAGTCCAAAGACATGCAGGTTAGGTTAACTGGTGACTCTAAATTGACCGTAGGTGTGAATGTGAGTGTGAATGGTTGTCTGTGTCTATGTGTCAGCCCTGTGATGACCTGGCGACTTGTCCAGGGTGTACCCCGCCTTTCGCCCGTAGTCAGCTGGGATAGGCTCCAGCTCGCCTGCGACCCTGTAGAACAGGATAAAGCGGCTACAGATAATGAGATGAGATAATAATAATAACAGAGGTGGACAGTAATGAAGTACATTTACTTGAGTACTGTACTTACGTACACTTTTTGAGTATCTGTACTTTTACTTGAGTATTGGTTTTTTTGGAAACTTAAGGCCCGGTCACACAGCACTCCGCGTCTATATCACGTACAAAAAGATACAAAAATCTGGTGGACGTGGTCGTAAGTGGTAATTTTTGGTCAATTTTGGCTTTGCCGTGCTTTGTACGGGGTATGGCCGTCGGCGGCTGTTTCACTGCTGCAGCACTGCCAAATCACGGGTAACCGCGGCTCAGCATCGTTGGAAGAGCGGCTTGCTGCGCATATAAAAGCAGTAGGATATGTTGAGCCTGTATCAGTTGGTTCTGTTGGTGCTGGAGCATTAAGATGAGGACATCACAGCGTTGAGGGTTCATGTTCACCCCTTGACATCTAGACTGCAAGTGCCGAGGTCTCAGAAAATTACGGTATTTACATGCCGCAAATCAGAAGTGATGCAGAAGTGATTAGACAGTGATCAATCGAATTTAGAACTTGTTTGAGACGTCGTTTAACGGGCTTAGACAGTGCTATGTACGCGGAAAAATCCATTTCTCAGTGATAAGCCGCTAAACACACGGTATATCCCGTGATACCAACGCGTAACACCCGTCCGATGACCGTGCTCTGCCCGTGATAGACCGCCAAACTTTCGCGTCTTACCACGTCTCCCCAAGTTTTAATAACGGCCGGGACACTGATTATCACGTGTTTTTCACGTGTTGCACGTCTTTACCACGTGTGCCGGCCGTGGTTGTCCGCGGTCTAAAGTTTTGAGCAGTCCAAAACTTTTTGCCGCGTCCGACGCCGTTCCGATTTTCCCCTGCGTCCTGTCACGTCTGTATATCGACTGTAACACGTCTTAACTTCGACATCAACACGAACAATATCGTCTGCTTCACGGGAGAGCACTTTTTGACGGGTTTTGGCCGTGATAAAGCCGTAAAGCGCTGTGTGACCGGGCCTTTATGACTAACTTCACTACATTTGAAAGACAAATATCGTACTTTTCACTCCACTACATTTCTATCAAGGTCCTCGTTACTCGTTACTATGAAGCAGCTTTGAAAGTGGATGTTTTTTGTTTTCTTTTATAAAACAAGATTGTTTTTTTGTTTTGTTTTTTTCCCCGCAGGTGATACTGAGACAGCCGATCAGTAATCACTAGGGTCACGTCACGTCCATAGACTGGATAAAATCAAGATCAGTGATTCCTCAACAGCGTTATTTAACACAATCAGCTGATGGCAGAATGGAAGGAGGTGGTTCTTCTGGGGAATGTACGCACTCATGGCCCATGAACCCATGTTTCAGTTTTCTGAAAGGATTAAAAATTCATTTCATTTTAAATGTTTGCTTTGTTTGCCTAAAACAAACCACATCACGGCCGACAAAAACTCGCCGTCCAACCTGCAGAAGCATATTGAGGGATGTAAATGTTTTATTCCAAGAGAAAGCTTATAATGAAGTTGTCTGTGCTTTTAAAGCTAGCGATAACATTGCAATAGTGACACAGTCTGGTTAGTCAAATGACTTTCTATGGATTTACCCGACAAGTTACTACAGCTTTGTCCACGGCTAACGTTAACACATAGCTAGTTAACTTGGACACTGTTAGATAGCATGCAAAAACAGAGTTATGCTAACATGAATAATGTTAACTTTAGCATAATATTTCCAAATAAACAGAATGTAGAAATCTTTCTTTTCTAGTAACATTAGCTACCCAATATGATTTTGAGTTTGAAAAGAGTTTGTTAGCGTCAGGTGGAGCTTCAGGTCTACAGGTTCTACAAGCTAGTCAGTAAATCCAGTCGGTTGTTTCAGAGGCATTAGGTTTTGTAAGCATTGTGGCAATAATACAACAATGCGATGACAGAAAATGTACTTTTAATACTTAAGTATTTTTAAAAGCAAGTACTTCAGTACTTTAACTTAAGTAAAAATTTGACTGGACAACTCTCACTTGTATTGGAGTAACATTTGACCAGTGGGATCTGTACTTTGACTTCAGTAATGAAGTTGGGTACTTTGTCCACCTCTTAATAATAATAATAATAATAATAATAATGCTTACATCAAGGTACAAAATTCACACAGGATTATAAACACAGTTATGATCATTTATGAAGAGGGCGCTTCATCGAAAGTGTTACAGGATGCAGGTATTCGAAGGTACATCCACAAAGTCGATTTAAGTTATTCCACAAAATCGAGTCGTACATGTGCTGATAGGCGACGAGGCGCGTATCACCGAGACTGAGTGGAATAACTGTTTTAATCTATCCACATTCACTGGATTTTGAGAAACAGAGCATTCTTATTTTTATTTTTTGCAAATCCGATAAATAAAAATTTTATACAAAATGTCTGACAGAATCATTTCTGCTTAGAATGTAAACAAACCGGCGAAATGACAGGAGAAATTTGTGAAAAAATGCTACAATAATAATAATTCTTGAAAAATAAAAAAAGATATCCTCTTACCATCAAATAATTTTATTCCATATTTTGTTGCTTTTTTGAGGTTTTGTTTTCAAGTGAAGTTTTTATTTCGTCCTCGGTTGGTTCAGCAACACGCTCCACCATTTTGTTTTTCTCTACTCACGGCATATGAGCTGATATCCTAGTAGTAGAGTAGCCAATCAGAGCGTGCGATTGCTAATATCTAGTGAATGTGGATAGAATATACACACTAGAACTTAGAGTAACTCAAAGCAACAATTATTAAACATGTACACTCAATCCTGAGTGTGTGATCTCGTCCATGTTCACGCTTGTCAGGTCTTAGATTGGAAGCTTCTGATTTCTGAGAAGGATTTAGTCTTCACTACGGCTTTTCTTTACCTCGTTATAATAAGAACAGGCTTTACTTCCTGTTCTTTCCCAAGCCTTATCTTATCACAGGTTAGCCTCAAAGGGATCGAAACATCGCTGCCATGTTTTCAGACATCTACAAATCGAAACACCACTGGCTGAGAAAGGGCCGTCTGTAAGCCTAGCCCAACTGGTCCATAATGTCCAACTCAGTTTTTGTATTGAATGTGAATAGAATAAATGAGATTATCCACTGAAGCAGGAAAGAGATATGATCTTAATCTGGATTTGGGATGTGCAAATCTTTATGTTGTCCATGTGGGATGATCCAGAGCATAATTCCAAGCAGAAGTAGATAAAGCATCAGGATAAACCAGGCAGGTCAGGAGGGTGAGACGAGCCACAGCAGTAGCAGAGTCAGGATCTGACGATGATTATTAGAATTTGAATTAGAAATGAAATACATGTCATTTAAATAAGGTTACTAGATCTGCAGGCTGATATTTTCCTGGACATTTTATCCATTTTCATCTTTTCCAGGTTTTTTTTTTTTTAATCGATGGCTGGACAACCAGGATTTCCTGAACCGTGATTGTATTCTCGTTGCTTTTTTATTTCTTTCTTTGATTATTTTTAATATTAGACATCGTCAAGAAGATTAAAAAGATCAGCCCGCACATTAATCACACACAGATACAGTGCAACACAAATTACAGTGTCCTAGTCTTGCTAGTCTTTCATGCCAAGTGATCAAAAATAATGAATAAACTAAATAGTAACTAATAAAATCTCCAGCAAATAAATCTACAAGTTTAGATTTAGACAATATTTGAGTTGTAAGTCAAGTCTTTTATTTTTCTAGCACATTTCTAAAGCAGTAGCAGAGTCAGGATCTGACGTTGATTATTAGAATTTGAATTAGAAATGAAATACATGTCATTTAAATAAGGTTACTAGATCCGCAGGCTGATATTTTCCTGGACATTTTATCCATTTTCATCTTTTCCAGGTTTTTTTTTTTTTTTAATCGATGGCTGGACAACCAGGATTTCCTGAACCGTGATTGTATTCTTGTTGCTTTTTTCTTTCTTTCTTTTTTAATATTAGACATCGTCAAGAAGATTAAAAAGATCAGCCCGCACATTAATCACACACAGATACAGTGCAACACAAATTACAGTGTCCTAGTCTTGCTAGTCTTTCATGCCAAGTGATCAAAAATAATGAATAAACTAAATAGTAACTAATAAAATCTCCAGCAAATAAATCTACAAATTTAGATTTAGACAATATTTGAGTTGCAAGTCAAGTCTTTTATTTTTCTAGCACATTTATTAACAGCAAATGTAAGTCAAAGTGTTATAGGAAAGTTGTAGCTCGAAACAACAGTGACATAAAATATGAAAAATAAATTAAAAACAACAACAAAAACCATTAAAGTACACAACCACAGAAGGCAAAACAGAAAATAGAAACATTTAAGGAATGTTCTGTGAAATTTGTACGGTAAATTCTGCAGCTTATTCCTCATGTACTGTATGAAATCTTATTATTCAATAAATACAGTGAAACTAAGAAGAAAAATGTGTAGTTACAAAAGCATGGGATTTAATCCCAGTCCTGCTGATGGCTCCTGAAAGATTCAGGGTTAAACTTTTGTTTTTCTGCTCACTTGCTCAGGATGATTGATGAAACATGCACAACATTAGCTCACAGTACGTTGACAGAGGGAGTTGATGTTAGTTGTACGTGTCTGAACTGAAAACTTGACTGGTTCCACAGCATTCCTATCAACAGTCCAGGCTGTATTTTTCCCCTCTATCTTAAAAACACATGTCAGAAATCATCGTCTCACTGATACGGTCCTCTAACAACATCTCTCGCACAGACAGATTATATTCCTCATTTATTTATATACACGCTCCCACTCGTACTCTCAGCACAGCAAAACCCACAGTGTTCAATTAACCGCTATAGAGTTTCGAACACAAATAAACACAGCAGGAGTCGATTCAACCCACTTCACACTGAGTTTACACTCTAAAAAATAAAGGTGCTTCAGTGGTTCTTCAAATCTCTGGATGGTTCCATGGAGAGTCAAAACTCTGTGATGAACCATTACATTATGCGAAAGGTTCATCACATTGGAAATGGTTCTTCAGAGCCTGGCATTCTCTTACCATTTGCTGGTCAATGCACATAGGCTATGTTTACACAAATCTGTCTTCACTGCTCAAACAAATGGTTTAAATGGTTCTTTAAAGAACTGTTGCATGAACGGTTCTCTGAAGCCCTGAAAAAGGTTCTTCTATGGCATCGCCCTGAAGAACCGTTACTGGCCCCATTATTTTTTAGAGTGTACACTTTCCTCCATGGAGACATACAATTCACTTGAGTCTTATCTTTACATTATAGAACAAATCTCACTTTCGACTGTAAAGTCAGGCTCTGTGGATTATTTTAAATATGTTAAATGTGTTTATATTACTATAGCTCGATTTTATGTTTATTATTAAGATTGCAATTCATCTCATCTGATCTCATTATTTATGTTTTGGTGCAATTTTTTAGACAAAAAAAAAGGTTTTTTTTTATTTTAATCCGTTTGTTTGTTTGTTTGTTTGTTCATTTGCTTGGTTTGATCATACATCTATTTGTTTGTTTGTGTGTTTGTTTATTGTTTGATCAATCTATCCATCTATTCATTTTTCTGTTTATTTTTTAAAGGTTCCTCTTTAGTTCTTTTGATGATTATACATTCTAGCTCCCTGAAAAGCTTTTACTCAGAATCTTGTCTGAAGCCTCGGTTCTAGGGTTCGACAGGAAACATTTAATGGTTCTCCAAAGGGACAAAACAAAAGCCCTTGAAGAGTGTACCTTCTATTCATTTATTCCTCTGGAGTGACATTAGGCCTTTTCACACACCTGACCTGTGAAAAGTTAGTGTGCTGTTTTCTAAACACACACACACACACACACACACACACACACACACACACACACCAATCCTAACCATTTCTAAACCCTAACTTCAGAGAAACTTTCTGGCTCTTTTTTAAACAACAACACCACTTTCCTTATGGGGGCCATCCAAATGTCTCCATGAGGTAAAAATGGTCAGATTTTTTTATCTTTGTGGGGACATTTGGTCCTCAGTAGTATATAAACACACACACACACACACACACACATTCTAACCTGATCTCTAAACCCGAACTGGAGAGAAACTTTTAGGCGCTTTTTTATTTTTTATTGTTATTTTTCTTTTCTTTTTTTTGAAACAACAAAAATAACAACACTTTTCTTATGGGGACCATCCAGATTTCTCCATGAGGTAAAAATGGTCAGATTTTCGAACCTTGTGGGGACATTTGGTCTTCAGTAGGAAATGAACACACACGCGCACACACACACATACATCCTAATCTCTAAACCCGAACTCTAGAGAAACTTTTTGGCACTTTTATTTATTAGTGATGCAGTGCCTAGTTTATTTTATTCTATTCTATTGTATTTTATTTTATTTATTTTTGAAACAACAATAACAACACTTTCCTTATGGGGACCATCCAAATGTCTCCATTAGGAAAAATTATCAGATTTTCGATCCTTGTGGGGACATTTGGTCCTCAGTAGTATATAAACACACACACACACACACACACACACACACACACACACACACACACAAGTCCTAACCTGATCTCTAAACCCAAACTCTAGAGAAACTTTTCAGTGCTTTTTTATTTTTTTATTGGTTTTTTTTTTGTGTGAAACAACAATAACAACACTTTCCTTATGGGGACCATCCAAATGTCTCCATGAGGAAAAATTGTCAGATTTTTGATCCTTGTGGGGACATTTGGTCCTCAAACACACACACACAAGTCCTAACCTGATCTCTAAACCCGAACTCTAGAGAAACTTTTTGGCACTTTTATTTATTAGTGATGCAGTGCCTAGTTTATTTTATTCTATTGTATTTTATTTTATTTATTTTTGAAACAACAATAACAACACTTTCCTTATGGGGACCATCCAAATGTCTCCATTAGGAAAAATTATCAGATTTTCGATCCTTGTGGGGACATTTGGTCCTCAGTAGTATACACACACACACACACACACACACACACACACACAAGTCCTAACCTGATCTCTAAACCCAAACTCTAGAGAAACTTTTCAGTGCTTTTTTATTTTTTATTGGGGTTTTTTTTGTGTGAAACAACAATAACAACACTTTCCTTATGGGGACCATCCAAATGTCTCCATGAGGAAAAATTGTCAGATTTTTGATCCTTGTGGGGACATTTGGTCCTCAAACACACACACACACACAAGTCCTAACCTGATCTCTAAACCCGAACTCTAGAGAAACTTTTCGGTGCTTTTTTATTTTTTATTGGGGTTTTTTTTGTGTGAAACAACAATAACAACACTTTCCTTATGGGAACCATCCAAATGTCTCCATGAGGAAAAATTGTCAGATTTTTGATCCTTGTGGGGACATTTGGTCCTCAGTAGGAAATACACACACACACTTGTTGCTTGTCTGCTTCAGTCAGCTTTCATAAAGATCAATCAGTACTCATCCGAGAATAAGTATTCCAAAAAAAAAAAAACAACCCTGAAAGATATTCACCCTATAAATAAATGCCCAATGTTAAACCTGCAACATATTCAGCTTTCTGAGTCGTTTAAAACACTTTAAGATATTTTTTTTTCTCTTGTGTTCAGTGATGATCAGCCCTGAGGAAGGGCGGAACTATACGGCTTCCCCTTTTTAAACAGAGACTCGCAGAAGGTTGGGTTTAGAAACTGATTTGATTCTGGGGAGAAAAAAAAAAAAAAAAGGCAGCCTTGACTGTGCCTTGATTGTGCGTTTTGCGCGCGTCCCAGACGCAGGAGAATCACTTCTCTTCACTATTAGTCATTACACCTGAGTGACCGGATGGCGCAGGCTGGACCAGGGCTCTGTGCTCCACCACCGGAAATCCTTCCAGACGGTAACGGCACGAGCCTGTGCCTGAACGCCTCGGGTGCGCACGCAGCTGGAAACGCGAGCCTGGTGGCGAACAGCAGCGACAACCGGTTCGAGCGTAATGAGGACGTGGCGAAGCTGGAGATGACGGTGCTGAGCCTGACCTTCCTGGCGGCGGTGGTGGGTAACGTGAGCGTGCTGCTGGCCGTGCGCAACGCAGCCAAGAAGAGCTCCCGCGTGCACCTGTTCATCAAGCACCTGAGCCTCGCCGACCTGGTGGTGGCCTTCTTCCAGGTTCTGCCGCAGCTCTGCTGGGACATCACGTACCGCTTCTACGGACCCGATTTTCTGTGCCGCGTGGTGAAGCACCTCCAGGTGCTCGGCATGTTCGCGTCCACGTACATGCTGGTGATGCTCACGGTGGACCGTTACATCGCCATCTGCCACCCGTTACGGAGCTTGCAGGGGGCCACGCGCCGCGCGCGCCTCATGATCGCGTGCACGTGGCTGTGCAGTGTGGTGCTCAGCACCCCGCAGTATTTCATCTTCTCTCTCAGCGAGATCGAAAGAGGCTCCGAAGTGATCGACTGCTGGGCACACTTCATCAAGCCCTGGGGTACGCGCGCCTACATCACCTGGATCACCGCGAGCATCTTCCTCATCCCGGTCACCGTGCTGGTCGTGTGTTACGGATTTATCTGCCGCAGCATCTGGAAGAACGTCAAGTGCAAGACGAAGAGCGGCGCGGCGCACGGCACGAGCGCGCTGATCGGTAAGGCGTCGGTGAGCAGCGTGAGCACCATCTCCAGGGCCAAACTCCGCACCGTCAAAATGACCTTCGTTATCGTGCTCGCCTACATCGTGTGCTGGGCTCCGTTCTTCATCGTGCAGATGTGGTCCGCCTGGGACAAGAACTTCTCCTGGCATGGTGAGGGTTCGAGTGCATGCATGCGCGCGCAGTCAAATTCGACCCCTTTTATCATCACGTTTCTTCTGTTATCAGCTCACATTTCTCATTTAAATGTTTTGTTTTTTGAAGTTAAGTTAATCAATTAGATATTCAAAGATTCTTTATTGTCAATTCACTATACATCCAGGACATATAGGAGAATCGAAATGCCGCTTCTCTCTCACCTTACTTGTAAAAAAAAAACAGATAAAGATTACAAAAAAAAAATTAAGAACAAACAATATTTATAAATATAGATAAAAATACACTCTAAAATCAATGTTCAAAATAGCAGTAGTGCAAATACAGTACAATATCTGTAACCGAGAAGGTGCTAGAAGAGTAGCTTCTGAGGTGTATATGAACAGTAGTGCAAAATGAGCAATAGCAGCAGATACAGCAGTAGTGCAAAACGATTGTAGTGTGATGTGCAAACGGATGAGATAGAAGAAGAAGAAAGAACCTTTATGTGTCACATGCACACTTCAAGCACAGTGAGATTCATCCTCTGCATTTAACCCATCTGAAGCAGTGAACACACACACCCAGAGCAGTGGGCAGCCACACTAGAGCGCCTGGGGAGCAGTCAGGGGTTAGGTAGCTTGCTCAAGAGCACTTCAGCCCAAGGCCACCCCATGTTAACCTAACTGCAAGTCTTTGAACTATGGGGGAAACCGGAGTGCAGACATGGGGAGAACACGCAAACTCGACACAGAAAGGCCCCCGCTGGCCGCTGGGCTCGAACCCAGAACCTTCTTGCTGCGAGGCGACAGTGCTAACCACTACACCACCGTGCTGCACAGATAGAGTTTCTTGTGTGAATGAATGTGTTACAGACCAGGGGTAGGGGGTAGGTAGTGGACAAAGTTCAGCATGCATACTGTATGAGAGCAATTAGGTACATTTTTGCGTAAAAGGTTGTGCTTAATGGTGGCATCAGTCTTCATGAAGTGTGTGTGTGTGTTGTAAGCAGATGTCTCATGAAATGGTTTTCAAAAATATTTAAAGTGTGACATTCATAGCATATCCATAACATCACCTGAAATGTTTTAAAGCTTTTCCTGTTTGAGTTGAGAAACACATTTCCTGGCACCATATATACGTATACAGTCCCGTGCAAAAGTCTTAGGCACACGGAAAGAAATGCTGTCAAGATTCAAGATCCAAGATTGCTTTATCGTCATTGTGTAAGAAATTCAGTGCACTACCTTACGAAACGGACCTCAATATTCACATACATAAAAGAGATTTGCATAAAAGATGCAAGATTTACAAACAAGAAGATGTATAGACATAAAGGTTTACAAATTTACAAGATATGGACCAAATTTACCAACAGGAAAGATATAAAATCTACAGACATTCACATAACATACACTGAGCACTTGGTTATAGATATTGCACTTGGTAATAAATATTTCACTGGTAATGGGTATTGCACTTGGTTATCGGTCGATCCAAAATGGCTTTAAAAATAACGAAATTAAATGTTTCAACATTTTTAAAAATACTATAAACAGCAATCAGTAAGCCATAATAAATGAAACAAAGTCAATAATTGGTGCCAGACAAAATTCCCTTGGCTTTAAAAAATATATAGTAGTCTGAGGTCCAGTGAGTGCAGTTTTATGTGGAAATGAGCTGTAGGTTTTACTGAGCATCTTACAGAACCAGCCACAGTTCTTCTGGACACTTTGACTGTCACACTCGCGTCTTCATTTTGCACCAAAACTCAGTAACCTTTGTTACGTTTTCTTTTTTAATCTGAAAAGTGCTCTCTTTTGTAATATGCTGCTCAGATACAAACTTTTTTTTTCTTCTGTAACATTTAATTATGTGCTGGAAAAAAACGAACGTCTGGAACTCTAAAATGTTTTTGTAATGTTTTGACTTGATAATGTAGAAGTCATAAAATAGAAACCTCTAAAAAAGTTTGTATGAAAAAAGGGGGGGCTAAGATTTTTTTGCACAGTACTATATATGTGTGTGTGTGTGTGTGTCTATATATTTTCCCTGTAAAACACCTTTAAGACGCGATATACTCAGAAAGAGTCTTGGCTTGTCTGTGCCGTGTACAACTGCTCAGTGCTCACTATCTGCATCACTGCATTTTTCCTGAACAGTTTTTCTTTGAGGTTAATGTCAGCTTTTGTTAAGTTCAACAAAACCCTTAGCTGATTTAAGAGATACTTTAATATTGATATTTATTTATTTATTTATTTATTTATTAGCACTGCTTGTAAATTAATTAATCTGCTTTTTTAATAGTGTGACATTAAACCTTATAAGCCTTATAATTGACTTGCAGAGTGATCAGAGTTGCTTGATGTTTAAAGGCTGAAATTGGATTTAGGTCTCTGTAGGAAAGATGGAATCAGCCGGGAAAAAATAAATCACTCATATAGTGGCTGACATACAGTACTTTTATATCATGAAACCTATAAAATAATTTGATTGACGTTTTTCAGTCAAAATAGCAAAATCTTTTGCTAACAAAACAACTATTTCACCATTTTTGTATTATTTGTGTACAGTACGCCATTGATTTGCCATTGACATTAGTGTATCTGTCTCATTTTTTCATATGTTGTGATTTACAAGTTTAAAAAAAAATCAACTCATGAGACAATCTCTCAGAGCATCTCTCATCAGTGTGTCCCGAGGACATGGTGTATTATTAATGATACTGTTAGCACTGTAGCGTGTGTGTACCAAACAAAGATTCTTCTCCATCTCATGCGCATTTCCTTTTTTCTCTATTTCATCCTGTATTCGCAATATTCTCCTTTCTCAGATTCAGAGAACATGGCAGTGACCCTATCGGCGCTGCTCGCCGGCCTGAACAGCTGCTGCAACCCGTGGATCTACATGCTGTTCGGTGGTCACCTCCTGTACGACTTCCTGCACTGTTTCCCGTGTTGTCAGAAGCTCAATTACGGCATCCGTAACGACTCGGACAGTAGCCTGAAGAGGAATACGCTGCTGAGCAAACTACCTGGTGCCTGCACACCCACAAACGCCTCGGACTCATGGAGGGACTCGCAAAAGAACAGCCAGTCTGTAACGCAGGACTGTTCCCATAAAGTCAACCAGCATGTCCCGGTAGACTCTTCACACGAGACTAGTCAGAGCATAGACAACCTGGATAAACACAGTCACGCCAACCCGGCTCAAGTCCTAAACACAGACAGCTGAAGGCTTTTTTTAGTGGCACTTTTCTCAAATATGGTTATTTAAATGTTTACATTTGCTTCCTTCTTATTTGTGCAGTTATGCAGCGAGCCAGACATGTGCCAGCAGTGCAATGCATACAGTTATGCAGATGATTTTCAGGTCAAGAGCTGCAGTTTATGTTTAAAACATGGGATCTCTGTGACTGTAAGACAGGTTCTCCTAAACTGGACAGTTGAAAACGTTGCCTGGTCTTGTCCAGGTTGGGTGAGTCTGTGCCCACTTGAAGCCTCAGCTTCCTGTTCTTGGCACACAAGAGTGGAATGTGTTGTAGTGAATCCGTCTAAAGATTCGGCATGCTGTGGTTTTTTTGGGAGAAGCTATGGCCTAAAGGTTAGGGAAACAGCTTTAGAACTAAAAGGTTGCTGGTTCGATTCCCTGGACCAGCAGGAATGGCTGAAGTGCCCTTGAACAAGGCACCTAATCCCCAACTGCTCCCCAGGCTGCTCTGGGTATGTTGTACGTTGCTCTGGATAAGAGCGTCTGCTAAATGTCATGAATATAATGTAATCTTGAGATGCTTTTCTGCTCAGCACGGTTGTAAAGAGTTACTTGCGTGACCATAGCCTTTCTGCCAACTCAAACCATTCTAGCTATTTTCCTCTGAACTTTCTCAACAAGAAGTCATTTCCAGATGTTTCTGTTTTTCAATTTTATAAATTCTAGAGACAGTTGTGAATGAAAAAAACAGGAGATCAGCAGTTTCTGAAATACATAATACTGCTTGGCACTGCCACCCGTGCCACCGTTAAAGTTACTGAAATCACATTTTTTCTTCTTTCTGATATTTGATGTGAACATTAAGATAAGATCAGATAAAATAAACTTTATTCATCCCTCGGTGGGGAAATTTACATGTTTCAGCAGCTCACAAATGGAAAAAGAGTCAGAAAAACAGTAACAAAAAAATAGAGTGCAATAAAAGTATTTAAAAAAAACTATAGGTTTTTTTTTGCTTTTTTATTCTTATATCTATGTATAAGAATAAAAAAGCAAAAAATAAAAACATGGGCCATATATGTAATATACACAACAAAATAAGAATGGAACTTAAATAAGAATATAACTTCAACTGAAGTAGAAATATTGCACTAATAAAATACTGCCAGTTGAAATAGAAATAGAATACTGCACCAGGTACTGAATGTAATTACCCAGCATAACATAAAAATGAGGATGAAATATGTGTGTAAAATATGACCAAAAAAAATCAACTGAAGCTCTTGACTTGGATCTGTAGGATTTTATGCGTTACACGACTGATTGGATAGTTGCATGATACTTGCATGCAGGGATACAGGTGTTCATAATAAAGTGTTTGGTGAGTGTATTTTACACACGGAATCGCAGTAGTGAAGTGGTGACAGATGCATTGAAACGTTTGCTGAATAAACAATGTAACTACCTGAAATTACAGGAATGCCTTCTTTAAAAAAAAAAAGACACGATGAATGTACGGTATGTTCCAGTCTATCCATATTTTCCTGTCTTTTAATAATGAGGTTTTTGTGGCTTTTCACTGGCAGAACAGTAGCTGAAAATACAAACTGATTCACACTGCCTTTTGAGTTTTTGGAAAATTCATGTAATTAACATATGCAAAGCATTTGGATGTAATGTAACCGCTGCTTATAACCGGTCAGTGCATTTTGCCTAATGTGGGCCGAAAGCAAGAGAAGAAGAACTTTTACTCTTATTGTTCGCTTGTCTAAATATCTTGTAGTGTAAATGTTTGCACGGGTTGTTTTTAAGGTTGCATTGAGGTAACCGTGACAAAGTGTATTGTGACGTCATATAAATCCTATAAACACTTCAAAATATGGTGAACTTTTTGCCTTCTCTTTCTGTTCAGTATATCCAGGCCCGTGTTATGCTATAAGCAGGATAAGCAGTCGGTTAAATCACTCGTTCCAACAAAGACCTTTTAGGGAGTACAGTATGTAGTAGCAGGTACTCAACAAAAACTGTAATAATAATAACGAGACCGTCAGTGACGGCGTAGCTCACTCCGGCCCCGTCGAGTCCAGAAGGAATGATCTAAAGTGGGCCACCTTGCGCAATAAATGTTGCAAGCTATATACGCTATATACAGAAGCGATCTCCACCCTAGGAATACCGACCTACCGGTATTTGCCAGAAAGAATCCAAAACAGTGAGGAATTGACCGAGAAGAAGCGATTTTTGTTGAACTGCTTGTTAAGGCTTAATTAGTCCATAACTTAATTAATAATTGTAATTAAGCAAATCTGGGTAGAAGTTATATACACCCTAGGTACCCCTACCTTCATGCCAGAAAGAATCAAAATCGGTGAAGAATTGAGGGAGAAGAAGCCATTTGTGTGGAAACCAGAGGTGGACAGTAACGAAGTACATTTACTTGAGTACTGTACTTAAGGACACTTTTTGAGTATCTTTAATTTACTTGAGTATTAATTTTTTTGGCAACTTATGACTTGAAAGACAAATATCGTACTTTTCAATCTGCTACACTTCTTTCAAGGTCCTCGTCACTCATTACTATGAAGCAGCTTTGAAAGTGGACGTTTTTTGTTTCCTTTTCTAAAACGTGATTGGTTTTTTCGCAGGTGACACTGAGAGCCTCTCAGTAATCACTAGGGTCACGTCACGTCCATCGACTGTATAAAATCAAGATCAATGATTTCTCCACAGCATTATTTAACACGATCAGTTGATGGCAGAATGGAAGGAGACGGTTCTTCTGGAGAATGCACACACTCACGGTTCTATAGCTAGAACCCATGTTTCAGTTTTCTGAAAGGAATAAAGAGTTGTTTCGTTTTAAATGTTTGCTTTGTTTGCCTAAAACGGAGCACACCATCGCCTACAAAAACTCACTGTCCAACCTGCGGGAGCATATTGAGGTATGTAGACGTTTCATTCCAAGAGAAAGCTTGCAATAAAGTTGTCTGTGCTTTTAGAGCTAGCGATAACGTTGCAATAGCTATGCAATCTGGTTAGTCAAATGACATTCTATGGATTTTCCCGCCAAGTTTCCGTAGCCTTGTCCACAGCTAACAATAACACATAGCTAGTTAACTTGGACACTGTTAGTTAGCATGTAAAAATGGAGTTACGCTTACATGAATAACGTTAACTAACATTAAGTGCTTTCAGGAATGTTTTAGCATAATCTTGCCAAATAAACAAAATGTAGAAATCTTTCTTTTCTAGTAACGTTAGCTACCTAATATGATTTAGAGTTTGAAAAGATTTTGCTAGCATGCCAGGTGCTTCAATGACTCGCTAGCTTAACGTTAAACCACCATGATTCCACAGGCAGATTCATATGTGCATGAATACATACACTTGCACACACGTGCACGTGAGACCTGTGAGATGGACAGTATTGTACTAGTCAGTCACAACAAATTGCCGGAATTTTTTTGTTTTGATGTCAGATGATGGTCTTGCACTTTTGTTGGTGTTGCTTAAAGCACTGTTGTTGTTGGACAGTTATTAAGCTTGAGGTGTGGACGTTTTTTGTTTCCTTTTCTAAAACGTGATTGGTTTTTTCGCAGGTGACACTGAGAGCCTCTCAGTAATCACTAGGGTCACGTCACGTGCATCGACTGTATAAAATCAAGATCAATGATTTCTCCACAGCATTATTTAACACGATCAGTTGATGGCAGAATGGAAGGAGACGGTTCTTCTGGAGAATGCACACACTCACGGTTCTATAGCTAGAACCCATGTTTCAGTTTTCTGAAAGGAATAAAGAGTTGTTTCGTTTTAAATGTTTGCTTTGTTTGCCTAAAACGGAGCACACCATCGCCTACAAAAACTCACTGTCCAACCTGCGGGAGCATATTGAGGTATGTAGACGTTTCATTCCAAGAGAAAGCTTGCAATGAAGTTGTCTGTGCTTTTAGAGCTAGCGATAACATTGCAATAGCTATGCAGTCTGGTTAGTCAAATGACATTCTATGGATTTTCCCGCCAAGTTTCCGTAGCCTTGTCCACAGCTAACAATAACACATAGCTAATTAACTTGGACACTGTTAGTTAGCATGTAAAAATGGAGTTACGCTTACATGAATAACGTTAACTAACATTAAGTGCTTTCAGGAATGTTTTAGCATAATCTTGCCAAATAAACAAAATGTAGAAATCTTTCTTTTCTAGTAACGTTAGCTACCCAATATGATTTAGAGTTTGAAAAGATTTTGCTAGCATGTCAGGTAGAGCTTCAATGACTCGCTAGCTTAACGTTAAACCACCATGATTCCACAGGCAGATTCATATGTGCATGAATACATACACTTGCACACACGTGCACGTGAGACCTGTGAGATGGACAGTATTGTACTAGTCAGTCACAACAAATTGCCGGAATTTTTTTGTTTTGATGTCAGATGATGGTCTTGCACTTTTGTTGGTGTTGCTTAAAGCACTGTTGTTGTTGGACAGTTATTAAGCTTGAGGTGTGGGCCTGGGTTTTAAACAGGTTGGATTGTCATTTTTATTTTCTGAGCAAGCTGCATTTACAGCTATTCCACTGTCTTCCTGATTAATATACACATACATGTGTGCACACACTGCCAGAACTGTATCAGAACATTACGGTACCATGCTGCTTTGTGGACAATGGATCTTTTTTGTCAATTCAGTTGTTTAATTTTGTAACATTCTACCAGGTGTTTATTCTACAGGTTCTACAAGTTAGTCAGTAAATCCAGTCGGTTGCTTCAGAGGCATTAGGTTTTGTAAGCGTTGTGGCAATAATACAACGATGTGTTGACAGAAAATGTACTTTTAATACTTAAGTATTTTTAAAAGCAAGTACTTCAGTACTTTAACTTCAGTAAAAATTTCACTTTACAACTTTCACTTGTATTGGAGTAACATTTGACCAGTGGGATCTGTACTTTGACTTAAGTAATGAAGTTGGGTACTCTGTCCACCTCTGGTGGAAACTGCTCATTAGGGATTGATTAATTACTCCATATCTTCATTATTAATTGCAATTATGCAAATTTGGGTAGAAGCCATATGCACCCCAGGGAGACCTACCTTCCTGCCAAAAAGAATAAAATTGGTGAAGAATTGAGAGAGAAGAAGCGATTTTTGTGAAATGTGGACAGTGCCAAACGGACAACGGACGGATGATGGACAACACATGATGGCATAAGTCGGCCAGATGAGCTAATAATAAGTTTAATTTATATAGCGCCTTTCACAGACCCAAGGTCGCTTTACAAGAAAAAAAATGCTAGACTAAACAGAGGAGGAGGAAGAGAAGTATTCATGGAAAAGTAAAGTAAAAGTTCAGTTACATACAATTCCTTGTTTACAAAGCGACTGACACTGACAACATGCTGGAAACAATGAGACAGATTGAAAGTTATGTTTTGCTTAATGCCTGGTTTGGTGCTTCATGTGACCGCTTTCAATTCGCGCCATAGGAACAACGGTAGAGACGACAAGAGAAGAGATTAAACCCAGAGATTCTGTACTTCATTTATTCTGTTCATTCTGTCTACGTGGTCACTTTTTGTGTTAGAAAAGCAATTTGCTAATCAGAAAAATGAGGGTAAATATAATTAAAAATGGCTAAAACCCCTCGTTTCTGCCCTGATACCTCTCGGCCTCTAACTAGTCTTTGGTTTGACAAACTGCCTTCCACTATAAACTTCACGTTAATTAGTGTGATTGGATAAACCGCAAACAGCGAATCTGCTACAGAAGCTCTACTGTTTCATGTTTACGAAATTAGACTTGCTGAACTGCAACCAGTTTGTCATACGTTTATCATCTTTGCTACAGCGCTGAACTGCATTATATGGCCAAAAGTATGTGGACACCCGACCAGCATACCCATCCATATGTGCTTGTTGGGCTCCTGTAGCTACGTAGTTAGAAGAAATCAAGTTTCTTTGAACGTGAGCTCATATTGTAAACAGTTTTGATGTATACCTGAAATCAAAATGGGTTCACAGATTGGGAATGAACCATCACCTGTCTAGTACACTCCCATTTGCTACAACAGACTTCATGGCTGAGCTAATAGAGTGTGTATTACCAAATTTATCAATGTCCACATGTCTAAAATCTCCTGTTACGGTATGTCATGTGTTGGATGATGATAAATGAAACTTCATCACTGGTAAGTCAGCAGGTGTGTATATGATTTCTAAGTTCACTACTACAGAGAATGCTGAATCTGACCTGCGTTCAGGATGTTCAGTGAATGCACCAAACGTTTAGCCAATCAGGTTGACTCCTGTACTCAGACGAGCGATGATCTTCTGGTTCATATGGCTTAGACTGGGTTATTGTTGTAAATATGAGTTATTTAAATAGCCAAATAAATTAATTCTGTATATTGAATCCATCCATCCATTATCCATAACCGCTTGTCCTGTATAGGGTCACAGGCAAGCTGGAGCCTATCCCAGCTGACTACGGGCAAAAGGCGGGGTACACCCTGGGCAAGTTGCCAGGTTATCGCAGGGCTGACACATAGAGACAAACAACCATTCACACTCACATTCACACCTACGGTCAATTTAGAGCCACCAATTAGCCTAAACTGCATGCCTTTGGACTGTGGGGGAAACCGCAGCACACGCCCTGTGTCCGAAATCGCTCACTCATTCACTACTCCCTACTCCCTATATAGGGAATTACTATATAGAGGACTATATAGTAGGGTGGCACGGTGGTGTAGTGGTTAGCGCTGTCGCCTCACAGCAAGAAGGTCCAGGTTCAAGCCCCGTGGCCGGCGAGGGCCTTTCTGTGCGGAGTTTGCATGTTGTCCCCGTGTCTGCGTGGGTTTCCTCTGGGTGCTCCGGTTTCCCCCACAGTCCAAAGACATGCAGGTTAGGTTAACTGGTGACTCTAAATTGACCGTGAGTGTGAATGGTTGTCTGTGTCTATGTGTCAGCCCTGTGATGACCTGGCGACTTGTCCAGGGTGTACCCCGCCTTTCGCCCGTAGTCAGCTGGGATAGGCTCCAGCTTGCCTGCGACCCTGTAGAACAGGATAAAGCGGCTAGAGATAATGAGATGAGATGAGAAATTTGAGACTTTTAATTTGATTTCTTTCAGCACGAACACAATGCATAATGGGATATATTGCTTTGGTTAGTGACCATCGGTTGTACACTACTTTTCATTGATGCATTGTGGGATACTGAAGTCTTTACTGAAGGCTTTACTGATTGAGTGCACTATCTAGGGTGTAAATAATCCTCACTAAGGTTTCGGACAGTACTACAAAATGGCATCCTCACTATATAGTGCACGATTTCAGACACAGGGTCGGAGGAAACCCACGCAGACACAGGGAGAACATGCAGACTCCACACAGAAAGGCCCTCGTTGGCCACTGGGCTCAAACCCAGAACCTTCTTGCTGTGAGGTGACAGTGCTAACCGCTACACCACTGTGCCACCCGGATTGAATCCTAGTTGGAATTTTTAAGTTGGGTTCAATTGGATAAACGTGAGAAATGCCAATAATATAGAAAAGATTCACAATATTTGACAATAATGACCAGCAGGAAGGCTCTCTCTGTCTCTCCAGGTAGGAAGGAGGAAGTTATGTCCAAATCATCATCTTTTTAATAATACATGCTCACCTTAATATGCACATTCTACTCAAAATTTCCATTTCCACCAGAGGTTAGCCGTGGAGCACTGTGCCTGTGGTGACAGAAGTGATATAATGAAATGCGCTAGAATACCGAGCTAATGTGTGCGACAGATTCACCCTGAAGCTATGGGAATTAAATAAAGTGGCTCTCTGCTGCTTAGTGAAATAGCATAGGTTTTGCTCGGAGCACACAGAGCTGGGGACAAGCAGAGCATATGTAACACATTACAGATTAGAGTCCATGTCTGTCAGTGGCGGCTGGTAGTCTTTCAAACAGGGGAGGCTGGTTGGTTACGATATTTCCAGATTTTAAAAGAAAAAGAAAAAACACATCAATTTTGCCCATACTCTTGCCTCTGATCTGGCTGATTGTTGGCAGGGTCACAAACTGTGAAATAACAGGTTCTTTTGGCCCATTAGCCTACTGTCCAATATACATGATGGTGGTGTTGGGGGGGGTATATTTTAACATTTTATATTTTAAAATTGTGGCATGTTGTTTAAAAATTGATCATTATTGAAAGCAGCTCTTTGTCAGGAACCTCAGCAGTAACAGCAGAGTGTTCTGGAATAGGCACAAGCACTGACCTTGGGGAGCCAAACATAGAGCTGGGTGCCACACATTTCATTCAATGACACTTTCCCTATATTTTACTTATTTTGACTGAGAAATGTTTTATTGACAATTTTGATAACCCTTCACTTTTAATCCAGGTCTGTAGTGTGAAATGTTCTCGGCTGTGTTTTTGTTTAAAAATGTTTTCCAAATTGTAGCTGTGTTTAATTCATATCCAGAAAAATATATATTCCAATATAATATACTCAGCATAAACATTTTAAATAGATTCTATATTTTTGGTCCATCCATGACATATTACTAAAGTAGCCTATTTACTGTTGTTGATGTGGGTCACTTGCTGTTAGCTAATTCACTTTCTCGTGCCAGGAGAGCTGAAAGGAACGAGTATTATTCCCTACCTTTTTCACCAAGTCAATTTGAGGTGTTGGTCTACCCTGCTCTTTAATTTTAATTTTTTCCTCGAAAGGAAGACTGGCAAATGGCTTCGCCAAAATTAAATCAGCAATGCTTGGCATCCGTGCGCAGCTTTCTTGCTAGCTGACTAGCCCCCTCAAGTTCAAGTTCAGTCACTCAAATAAACGAACTTTCTGGAACTAAGATAGCAAACTTGACAACACTATATTTACACTTTATTTACAATGAAAATATATACAAACTAAAAAAGCTGGTAGAAACCGTATGTAATGAATGAAATCGAAATGTAAGCTGATCTCTTACAATACACCACAGCACTTGCGAATCCGCATGAGACTGAACTGAAATTCACCGCTGCCTGTCTATATTTGAAACGAGCTGTCAATCAAAGAAAATATCTGTCCGCTTTCACCAATCAGCAGTCTCCTCACGGAAAGATTTGCCATGTCCCTCCCACTGTGAGGCTGGGAGTCCGTAGGCGGGCATTTTCGCAGTATTTGTCCAATAATCGTCTTGCATTTTAAGATTGAAAAGCGCATAGCTCCCTAATGCCATTGAAGTCCACTGAGGCTGGGACTCCGTGGGCGGGCATTTTCGCAGTATTTGTCCAATAATCGTCTTGCATTTTGAGATTGAAAAGCGCAGAGCTCCCAAATGCCATTGAAGTCCACTGAGGCTGGGCTGCATCGCGCTGTCACGAGGGGGAAAAACTCATGCACACATTAGGCGAACTGGGGAAAGTTATAACGGAATGATTTCGCACTGTAGTTGGGTTGAGCACATATATTTCTATGATTCTGGATCTGAAATAGCAATGTTATAAGGTTGGCTATAACATAAGCCTAGCGCAATTCATCCTACACGATGTTCGTCATTTTTAGAGGAGGCTGAGCCTCCCTCGTTGTCTTAGAGCAATCGCCCGTGATGTCTGTGCTCGAGCTGGACAGAGGTTTGACCTGATGGACCTTGGCACAAAAATGCAACCTTAGTTTCTGCATGAGCAAATTAACCTTTTAGCAGAAGACAAACTCCAAACAGAAGATAAGCACCAGTTTGTTTACATTCTAAGCGGAAATTATTTGGTCGGACGTTTTGTACAAAGTTTTTATTTATCAAATTTGCAGTAAATAAAACTTAAAATGCTCTGTTTCTCAAGATCCAGTGAATGTGAATAGAATAAAACAGTTATTCCACTCAATCTCGTCGTACATGGTTTACAGACAACTCAGTGTTACACACCTCGTCGGCTATTAGCTCATGTACGACTTGATTTTGTGTTTTTATGTCCATGTTGGGGCGGCACGGTGGTGTAGTGGTTAGCGCTGTCGCCTCACAGCAAGAAGGTCCAGGTTCGAGCCCCGTGGCCGAAGAGGGCCTTTCTGTGCGGAGTTTGCATGTTCTCCCCGTGTCCGCGTGGGTTTCCTCCGGGTGCTCCGGTTTCCCCCACAGTCCAAAGACATGCAAGTTAGGTTAACTGGTGACTCTAAATTGACCATAGGTGTGAATGTGAGTGTGAATGGTTGTCTGTGTCTATGTGTCAGCCCTGTGATGACCTGGCGACTTGTCCAGGGTGTACCCCGCCTTTCGCCCGTAGTCAGCTGTGATAGGCTCCAGCTTGCCCGCAACCCTGTAGAACAGTATAAAGCAGCTAGAGATAATGAGATGAGATGAGAATTGTCTTCCGCTTGGAGTTTGTCTCTTGTGAGCGTGTACCATCAGGTCGATTACCAGATTAGCACAACAAGCTAACTGTACTAGCTACCTGCACGTTCCAGACACACCAACGAATTCTGCTTCTCTTTTTCCTTTTTTAAAGTTTGCCAATGTTTACCATTTTTAATATTTCAGTGAATGACACATACTGCTTTTTAGGGCCCAAGCACTGGAGGTGCACAGCCTTCGGTATCCACCAGAGGGCGCTGCACCAAGGTGCGAGGCCCTATTGTTTTCTTAATGATTCTTATTAGGGCGCAAGCACCGTTCGGTGCGAGACCCTATTGTTTTTCGAAGGATTATTATTATTATTATTATTATTATTATTATGCGTTTGGCCTTATTTGAGGCATTTCCCATGCACGAAAACTCATGAAATTTGATACACACATCAGTCATTGTCATCACTACTCAACCACAGACTTTTGGCCCCAGGCATGGCAGTGCCCCTTTTTCCATTTCCCATTGAAATGAATGGGTAGAACTTTGGAATGATGTCATAAGGCCATTTGGAATGAAATTACACATGATCATTTCTAACGTACTCCTCCTAGACGGTTCATCAAATTCATGTCAAACTTGGCAAACATGATGCCAAGATATTGCTGAAGTTGAATTGCTAAGGGATTTTTGATATGTTGTAATATGTTGAAATATGGGCGGCACAGTGGTGTAGTGGTTAGTGCTGTCATCTCACAGCAAGAAGGTCCGGTTTCGAGCCCCGGGGCCGGCGAGGGCCTTTCTGTGCGGAGTTTGCATGTTCTCCCCGTGTCCGCGTGGGTTTCCTCCGGGTGCTCCGGTTTCCCCCACAGTCCAAAGACATGCAGGTTAGGTTAACTGGTGACTCTAATGGCCCTTTTCCACTACCCTTTTTCAGCTCACTTCAGCCCGACACGGCTCGCGTTTCGACTACCAAAAACCAGCAGGACTCGGCTCGCTTCAGCCCTGCTTAGCCCCTAAAACTCGCACCGTTTTGGAGTGGGGCTGAAGCGAGCCAAGCCGTGCCGAGTGAGGTTGGGGGCGTGAGCAGACACTCCCCTGTGCACTGATTGGTGAGGAGGAGTGTCCTCACATGCCCACACACGCCCCGCGAGCGCGCTGGGATCTGTAAACACCGCAAACCCGGAAGGAGAAGAATTACGAATTACGAGAATTTCTGAAGCCTTATGCGCCTCGCCTCATCTATACGCTCTTGCCAGTATCTGTTGGCGTTGTCGGTGACAACAAGCCACAGCACCAAGACCACACTAACGACTCCATGTCCTCCATGTTTATTGTTTACTATTCGGGTCGTGAGACTACCGCTTAAAAGCTCACTGAATCAGTGACATACAGAGCATCGTGGACGAGTTCGCGGAGCGCAAGGCTCGTCGTATGCCCTTCAAATAATGCGCGCAGTAGGCTATTGATGTTTTATTATGAGCCATGTACAGTATGTCACCTGTTTTTTTGTTTCTGAGTTACATGTTCGTTTGAAGGACTTAATGTACAAAATAACATAGTTGCACCCCGGAGTGTTGAAATTGGTAAACACAGTGCATTCAGTGAGGTTTGCACCGCCCTCCTTTTATTTCTGACTCTTCCTGTCACCGTTGCAACCTCTGAGCGCTCATTCGTATGCCCTTCAAATAATGTGCGCAGTATAGGCTATTGATGTTTTATTATGAGCCATGTACAGTATCCTAATGTTTTTTGTTTCTGAGTTACATGTTCGTTTGAAGGACTTGATGTACTAAATAACATAGTTGCACCCGGTAGTGTTGAAATTGGTAAACACCGCAGTTGCGGACATTTTGTAGCCTAAAATGATGTTATGATAAGCTTTAATAAAGGGCCCGGTCATTTGCCCCGCCCCCGGCCCGGCTCTGACTTGTTCCGCCACTGTCACTGATGTCACTGTTTGCGCTGCTTAACGACATCACGTGACGTCCACCCACTTTCGCTAACTCCACCCAATGTGTCCACCCACTTCCAGCCAGCACGGTTCAGCGCGGTTGTAGTCGAAATGCAACTCCAACAGCCCCGCTCAGCTCGACTCAGCTCGACTCAGCATGGCACGGCTCAGCCGCGTTTGTAGTGGAAAAGCGGCATAAATTGACCGTAGGTGTGAATGTGAGTGTGAATGGTTGTCTGTGTCTATGTGTCAGCCCTGTGATGACCTGGTGACTTGTCCAGGGTGTACCCTGCCTTTCGCCCGTAGTCAGCTGGGATAGGCTCCAGCTTGCCTGCGACCCTGTAGAAGGATAAAGCGGCTAGAGATAATGAGATGAGATGAGATGAGTCTGATGATATAACATATACAATTCTGTGCACACTCATACACACACTCACAGTCATATGCATATTTATGCATACGCACACTCACAGTCATATGCATATTTATGCATACACACACTCACAAGTATGCACTCACATGCACACGCAACATCTATGAGCACACTCTCTTTCACACTCTCTCTCTCTCTCTCTCTGACACACACACACACACACACACACACACACACACAATAATAGTGGAGCTCCAGCGGAGCGCCATACCTAAGAAAAAATGGTAAACCCATCGAGTTGATTTTTGTGGTTTGTCCGTGTACGTGTACCACCAGTCATACACACCGCCTAGTGGTCAGTGTTAGTAATTGCCAGTCATACAAACCGCCTAGTGGTCAGTGTTAGTAATTACCAGTCATACAAACCACCTAGTGGCCAGTGCTCGTAATTACCAGTCATACACACCGCCTAGTGGCCAGTGTTAGTAATTACCAGTTATACACACCGCCTAGTGGCCAGTGTTAGTAATTGCCAGTCATACACACCGCCTAGTGGCCAGTGTTAGTAATTACCAGTTATACACACCGCCTAGTGGCCAGTGTTAGTAATTACCAGTTATACACACCGCCTAGTGGCCAGTGTTAGTAATTAGCAGTTATACACACCGCCTAGTGGCCAGTGTTAGTAATTACCAGTCATACACACCGCCTAGTGGCCAGTGTTAGTAATTACCAGTCATACACACCGCCTAGTGGTCAGTGCTAGTAATTACCAGTCATACTCACCGCCTAGTGGCCAGTGTTAGTAATTACCAGTCATACACACCACCTAGTGGTCAGTGCTAGTAATTACCAGTCATACACACCGCCTAGTGGCCAGTGCTAGTAATTACCAGTCATACACACCACCTAGTGGCCAGTGTAAGTAATTACCAGTCATACACACCGCCTAGTGGCCAGTGTTAGTAATTACCAGTTATACACACCGCCTAGTGGCCAGTGTTAGTAATTGCCAGTCATACACACTGCCTAGTGGCCATTGTTAGTAATTACCAGTCATGCACACCGCCTAGTGGCCAGTGTTAGTAATTACCAGTCATGCACACCGCCTAGTGGCCAGTGTTAATAATTACCAGTCATACACACCACCTAGTGGCCAGTGTTAGTAATTACCAGTTATACACACCGCCTAGTGGCCAGTGTTAGTAATTGCCAGTCATACACACTGCCTAGTGGCCATTGTTAGTAATTACCAGTCATGCACACCGCCTAGTGGCCAGTGTTAGTAATTACCAGTCATGCACACCGCCTAGTGGCCAGTGTTAATAATTACCAGTCATACACACCACCTAGTGGCCAGTGTTAGTAATTACCAGTCATACACACCGCCTAGTGGCCAGTGTTAGTAATTACCAGTTATACACACCGCCTAGTGGCCAGTGTTAGTAATTGCCAGTCATACACACTGCCTCGGGGCGGCACGGTGGTGTAGTGGTTAGCGCTGTCGCCTCACAGCAAGAAGGTCCTGGGTTCGAGCCCCGGGGCCGGCGAGGGCCTTTCTGTGTGGAGTTTGCATGTTCTCCCCGTGTCCGCGTGGGTTTCCTCCGGGTGCTCCGGTTTCCCCCACAGTCCAAAGACATGCAGGTTAGGTTAACTGGTGACTCTAAATTGACCATAGGTGTGAATGGTTGTCTGTGTCTATGTGTCGGCCCTGTGATGACCTGGCGACTTGTCCGGGGTGTGCCCCGCCTTTCGCCCGTAGTCGGCTGGGATGGGCTCCAGCTTGCCTGCGACCCTGTGGAAGGATGAAGCGGCTAGAGATAATGAGATGAGATGAGACACACTGCCTCGTGGCCATTGTTAGTAATTACCAGTCATGCACACCGCCTAGTGGCCAGTGTTAGTAATTACCAGTCATACACACCGCCTAGTGGCCAGTGTTAATAATTGCCAGTCAAACACACCGCCTAGTGGCCAGTGCTAGTAATTACCAGTCATACACACCGCCTAGTTTTGTGTTAGTAATTGCCAGTCATACACACCGCCTAGTGGCCAGTGTTAGTAATTACCAGTCATACACACCGCCTAGTGGCCAGTGCTAGCCAGTAAAGAAATAAAACAAAAGAGACTGGCTAGGATATAAGAAAATTCTACAACCAAGAAACAGATGGGAGCTCCGCTTTTAGGCAGTGCCTAAGTCTATATATTAGTGATCAACATCATTGTGCATTTTGTTGCAGACATATGAAAACTCTGCATGTACACACACACATTGCAGACACAGAAAAGCTAAGATGACTTAAGATTACAGCGTGAGATAGAGATAAGGAGGAGACACATGTATAGTTTTGTACATATATAAATGTACATTTTCACACCACAGAAACACACACACACACACACACACACTTACAGTCTTTGTCTGTCTATCTCTCATCCATCAAGCAGTCATGGCATTTGCAACATGCACATCACCTTTGAACATTTGATATATGACATGTGACTGTTTTGTTGGGTGGCGGAATGTCCTGGGTTGCGGAACCACACATGCGAGGGCCCACCAAGGCCGCTAGCGGCTTTAATTCTTATTATTGTTCTTCTTTTTCTTCAAGACTTGGCCATTTTTGAGGTGGTTCCCATGGGTGAAAACTCATGAAATTTGGTACACAGATCAGTCCTAACCTCTGTGACTCAGGGGTAGAGGATTGACCCCAGGTGTGTCCAGGGGACTCCACAATGCCCCCACATGTCATTTTCACTTTTGACTGGTATATACTGTAGTTTCACCTATCCGTGTCAAATTTGATGGGTGTGTGGGGTGCCCAAGATGAACAAAATTGTAATGTACATTGTCATCTCATTATCTCTAGCCACTTTATCCTGTTCTACAGGGTCGCAGGCAAGCTGGAGCCTATCCCAGCTGACTACGGGCGAAAGGCGGGGTACACCCTGGACAAGTCGCCAGGTCATCACAGGGCTGACACATAGACACAGACAACCATTCACACTCACATTCACACCTACGGTCAATTTAGAGTCACCAGTTAACCTAACCTGCATGTCTTTGGACTGTGGGGGAAACCGGAGCACCCGGAGGAAACCCACGCGGACACGGGGAGAACATGCAAACTCCACACAGAAAGGCCCTCGCCGGCCACGGGGCTCGAACCCAGGACCTTCTTGCTGTGAGGCGACAGCGCTAACCACTACACCACCGTGCCGCCCACTAAAGACTCCTTTCACAATATCAATGATTATATATTTTAATTTTTCTTATAACTAGAATTCCCCCCAAGTCCATACGAATGAGTTTTTACTATAGAAACATAACAGTATTAGAATGAGCGCATTCGTATAAACCTATTATTTGAATTACAGCTGAGACTATTTTCAGAAACGCTGTTTAAAAAAATAATAAAAAGCTTCTGATCAAAGGAACATTACACCACAGGTGGTGTAGGACTGATCTGAGGAGTCATTCAAGCCAGTCGTATGGGTTTGTCACTTTACTGTGTCATACCTACGAGAAATTCTAATATCATGAATATTACTGTCACTTTGTTGCTTGCTGATGTGAACACAGGATTGTGTTCTGGTTCATGAGCTCCAACACAATATTTCTGGAAAAATTATATATATTTAACAGTTTTTCCACAAAATCGAGTCGTACATGACCTGATAGCCGATGAGGCACATAACGCCGAGTTGGCTATAATCCATGTACGATGAGATTGAGTGGAATAACTGTTTTATTCAATCCACATTCACTGGATTTTGAGAAACAGAGCATTTTTATTTTTTGCAAAGTTGATAAATAAAAACTTTGTACGAAATGTCCGACAAAATCTTTTCCGCTTAGAATGTAAACAAACTGGCGAAATGACAGGAGCAATTTGTGAAAAATACGATAATTATTGAAAAATAAAAAATTATGCGTTCTTACCATCAAATACTTTAATTCCATATTTCCATATTTTGTTGCTTTTTTTGTATTTTGGGGGGTTTTGTTTTCGAGTAGAGTTTTTATTTCATCCTCGCTTGGTTCAGCAACACGCTCTGTGATTTTTTTTCTTCTTCTGTTTTTGGTGGTGGAGTGTGGAACAGGAGATATTGGAGGAGAAAAAAACTATATTATTTTATTTAGCTATTTCTGTTTCTTTTAAATACTTGATAACAAAGTGATATATCTGACTTGATGTGCTCCGTCATTTTGTTTTTCTCTACTCACAGTATATGAGCTGATATCCTAGTAGTAGAGTAGCCAATCAGAGCGTGTGATTGCTAATATCTAGTGAATGTGGATAGAATAAATGTATATACACACTAGTACTTAGAGTAACTCAAAGCAACAATATTAAATGTGTACACTCAATCCTGAGTGTGTGATCTCATCCATGTTCACACTTGTCAGGTCTTAGATTGGAAGCTTCTGATTTCTGAGAAGGATTTAGTCTTCACTATGGCTTTTCTTTATCTCATTATAATAAGAACAGGCTTTACTTCCTGTTCTCTCCCAAGCCTTATCTTATCACAGGTTAGCCTCAAAGGGATCGAAACATCGCTGCCATGTTTTCAGACATCTACAAATCGAAACACCACTGGCTGAGAAAGGGCCGTCTGTAAGCCTAACCCAATTGGTCCATAATGTCCAGCTCAGTTTTTGTGCTCTGGACATGTACACCCAAGAGTCCATTGAGAAATGTTTGCTGTCTTTATAATGTGAGAGTAGATCTAATAACAGTGAAGCCATGAGGCATATAAAAGCTATAGATATAGATATATAACTATAACAACCAGTGTGCCAGCAGGTCTAAACACTGGTACAATGATAAGTGCTACAAATATATAAAGTAATAACCAACAAAGTCTCATAGTAAAAAAAAAAATGAACAGATGAGGCAGATGTGGAGAAGCTGTGATTTCCATGCACACATTTTCTCCTGCTGAAACCCACATCATTAATTAGGGGTCCAAGCAGGGAAGCATCTGGAACCCTGCTATGTATTTTCTGATTTGTTCAGCAGTGCAATACCCAAGGCGATAGCAAAGCAAAAATATCATCCAGATTACATATAAATTATGATTATTATACATACAGGACACTTTTTCAACGTGTTCTATTCCCTTCTAGCAGGTTCCATTCATTTGGTTTGATAGCATGCAATATTGTTAGCATATCGCTTAACCTACGTGTATTATGTCACTCTAACCAATGAAGAACGAGCGTTGAATATGGTTTACGATATTGCATGGTTGTCAAGACAACATGATGTCACACATCGGAGACGTAAAACTTCCACGCTAGCAGAAGAGTGTATGTTTCAACTGGGAATGTATGTGTTACAAGCTCAAAGATATTGGTAATTCTTAGACATACAGGACACTTTTTCGATGGAATAAAAACGTGTTCGATTCCCTTCTAGCGGGTTCCATTCATTTGGTTTGATAGCATGCAATATTGTTAGCATATTGCTTATCCTACATGTATTATGTCACTCTACCTAATGGAGAATGAGCGTTGGATATGGTTTATGATATTGCATGGTTGTCAAGACAACATGACGTCACATGTTGGAGACATAAAACTTCCGCACTAGTGAGCGACTGTGATGATTTGTAAACAAACATGGCCGCCAGGTTTGCTTCATTAAATACGGAAGATTTTGAGAGAATTTTGAAAGAGAAAGACGTGTTGAACACCCAAAAGGAATGTGTATGTATTATAATAATAATAATAATAATAATAATAATAATAATAATAATAATAACAACAACATTTGCTGGCTTTTTTGTGGTATATCAGATATATTCCATTCAGCTACTTGTCTCCGACTCGTTCAGTATCATGCTAGCTGAATGGAATATATCTGATAGACCACTCAACGCCAGCCAATATTATTTAAATATTTTATGCTCGCGATAAAATTAAAGGCTACATGCCAACTTGGTTATATCAGCTGCATATATCATGATTTTTGTGGGGGAAAAACAAAACTTTATACTAATATAGTTTATGTTTATTGTTTTATTTATATTTCATTATGCTAATAAGTATCAGTTAAGTTTGTTAATTATACTTATTATATAATTTTTTATCATATCACTGCTGTATCTGAAGGTTTTGATTAATTTTCTGCAACAGCAGCTCAGACAGTAGTACCAACTGAAATCCAAATGATTTTTAACAAGATTCTAAAGCATATATTTAGGCACTGCTTAAAATCAGAGCTCCTGGTGAGTTTATGAGCAAAATATTTGCAAGGACACAGAATCAATCTTAATAGAATAATAATATTATAGCACCATGAATGAACCATCGAATTGTGTAGTGTTGTGTATTTCATGTCAATAAATCACTGCATTGTCTTGTGACAGCGAGACCAATAATGAGAGATGCGTCACAGTTACGATATATATTTACTCGTTTCTTTGTCACCGCATGCCATGCGCCAGAAACAACACCACGATATTTATTATGGTGTGACTCTGCTGGGTGCCTGGTGGACAGCAGTGAACCAACACGTTCACTTTAGATCAGTACTATATACAGTAATTATGATGGAATATTATCAGACATAAGAAATAATCGATTTTGATCCGTGGTAGTTTTGGATCATCAAAAACTAAGGAAAGATGCTCATAATTCCTATTGAACTGTACAATAATTATATTTACACGAGTGTGCAGAGTAACAAATCGTTCAGGTTTAAAAAAAAAAAGCATACAATGCAAAGATACATTGACTGCTATGAAAAAACCAGAAGGATAAAATCCTTCAGGGGAAAAAAAAACCCCTACTGGAAAACGTCCTTTGTAACTCATTCACCGTGGATGGCTGACACACTGCATAATCAAAACTAAGCCTAATAATAAATGCACATGGAATGTTATTTAAATTTTTTTTTTTAAACTGTAATCATTGGTACAGTGAAACCTCTGAATTTATGGATAGATTCTCCAGTGTCAGTACTTTGTGCCAATCAGTAAGTTATCAGACAAGGGAAAGTCTTCTTTCTATTGAGGTATTTCACCTGAAGTCACAGGGTCACGTGACGCCCCGGTGTCCGCCATTTTGGACGGCAAGCTAGCTAATGTCAACAACAGTAGCTAGTATGTTACTGTAGCAATGTTTACGTTCAGTCATTTGGATGACTGTTAAAACCTTTCAGTCTCAAGTTTTTCCTTTACTGGATTTACTAGTTTACTGAGCCAGCGAGCCCCGGAGCGCTAGCTAGCCGGCCAGCCAGCCCCGGAGCGCTAGCTAGCCGGCCAGCCAGCCCCGGAGCGCGCTCAGTAAACTAGTAAATACAGTAAAGGAAAAACTTATAATGGGCCATGTCTCAACAGACTAAGAAGTTATTTCAATGACATTTAATAACATTTTGTTTATCCTGAGGACCGAAAGTAAATGAAAATGTGAACAAATCTTAGCTGTCAGTGAACAATCCTGGTGGAAGCAGGTAAACATCGTTCTCTAAGCCTGCTAACCTCAATTTTTGCAAATACCTCTCCCTCTGCTCACCCTGTAAATGCCCTACGTCGCTGGATAGTGAAGGTGTTTTCTGCATCTCGCTCCTTTTTCTTTTATGTTTTTCGTTTGTCGCCTTCCTCGCATTCAAACTGATTCGAGCTGTGCCGTCCAAAATGGCAGCATCACATGACTTGGTCACGTGAGTGAAATACCTCAATACTATCGATGGATTTTTAAAAGTATGTATTGTTCATTAATGAATCAGTTTTTAATCATTGGAAAATTACTGTGGTTTAAGAGGAATAAAACACTTCAAGATGTCATGATATAGGATAACGAGACCGTCAATGACGGCATAGCTCACTCCGGCCCGGCTAGTCCAGAAGGAACGATCTAAAGTGGGCCGCCTTGCGCAATAAATGTTGCAAGCTATATACACTATATACAAGCTATAGATAGAAGCGATATCCACCCTAGGAATACCGACCTATTTACCAGAAAGAATCCAAAACGGTGAGGAATCTTCATTATTAATTGCAATTATGCAAATTTGGGTAGAAGCTATATGCACCCCAGGCAGACCCACCTTCCTGCCATAAAGAATAAAAATCGGTGAAGTGAGAGAGAAGAAGTGATTTTCATGAAACATAGATGATGACGGATGGACGACGTACAACACATGATGGCATAAACTCATCGCCTGTCAGCTGGATGAGCTAATACCCAACTTCAGGGTGGTAAGAATAACTCCGCTTTGCCTCAGGCTGCATCACACCACTTGCTCGTGGATTGTTTTCCAACAACAGCACATCCCTGAGTTATTTTTTACCTTCTTCATTAAGGCTGAGACTTCATCAGCTGAACTTGACAATCCAGTAATAGACTACTGAATGGTGAATTGGTTAGACAAAAAACTAGCAAAAGAGAAAAGAAAAAGAATGGATGTATGGAAGGAAAAGGCTAATTAGAAAGAGGGAAAAACAGAATATACGGTACAGATTAAGAGCTACAATGCTTTCTACACCACACAACAATGATTTATTTACCTCTACATCCCATCTCCCTCTCTACATTACTCTAATATGTAAGGATCTGGTAGAGTTACTGATATTCAAACCGCTTCCATTGTGCACCTACAGTACCAGTCAAACATCTGGAAAAACTTTCTAATTCAATATTCAACCCGGAGGAAACCCACACAGACACGGGGAGAACAGGCAAACTCCACACAGAAAGGCCCTCTTCGGCCACGGGGCTCGAACCCGGAACCTTCTTGCTGTGAGGTGACAGTGATAACCACTACACCACCGTGCCACCCTCTTACATATCCATACCGACCAAAATAATGTATATTGACCTGATAATTGTGGCACTATTTTTGATTAATTTTGGGTATGTCTGTCGAGGCAAGCCACACCTCCCAGCACCCTAGGACTTAAAAAGTTTTGACGAGGCACACCTGTTAATTGAAAAGCATTCCAGGTGACTACCTCATGAAGCTGGTTAAGAGAACGCCAATAGTGTGCAAAGCATCATCAAAATAAACACTGGATACGCCGAAGAATCTAAAATATGAAACATTTTGGGGGGGGGGTTATATATATTTTTTGGTTACTACATAATTCCAGACATGTTCCAGATGTTATTCCATAGTTTTGATGTCTTCAGTGTTCTTCTACAATGTAGAAAAGAGCGAAAATCAGAGGTGGACAGTAACGAAGTACATTTACTTGAGTACTGTACTTAAGTACACTTTTTGAGTATCTGTACTTTACTTAAAGTATTTTTTTTTTGGAAACTTATGACTAACTTCACTACATTTGAAAGACAAATATCGTACTTTTCACTCCACTACATTTCTATCAAGGTCCTCGTTACTCGTTACTATGAAGTAGCTTTGAAAGTGGATGTTTTTTCTTTTCTTTTATAAAACACGATTGATTTTTTCGCAGGTGACACTGAGACAGCTGATCAGTAATCACTAGGGTCACGTCAGATCCATAGACTGGATAAAATCAAGCTCAATTATTTCTCAACAGCATTATTTAACACGATCAGTTGATGGAAAAATGAGAGGAGGCGGTTCTTCTGGAGAATGCACGCACTCATGGCCCATGAACCCATGTTTCAGTTTTCTGAAAGGGTTAAAGATTCATTTCGTTTTAAATGTTTGCTTTGTTTACCTAAAACGAACCACATCACAGCCTACAAAAACTCGCCGTCCAACCTGCAGAAACATATTGAGGTATGTAAATGTCTTATTCCAAGAGAAAGCTTGCAATGAAGTTGTCTGTGCTTTTAGAGCTAGCGATAACGTTACAATAGCTATGCAGTCTCGTTAGTCAAATGACTTTCTAAGGATTTGCCCGCCAAGTTGACATAGCCTTGTCCATAGCTAACGTTAACGCATAGCTAGTTAACTTGGACACTGTTAGTTAGCATGTAAAAATGGCATTACGCTAACATGAATAACATTAACTTTTCTGAAGTCCTTTCAGAAATGTTTTAGCATAATCTTGCCAAATAAACAGAATGTAGAAATCTTTCTTTTCTAGTAGCGTTAGCTACCCAATATGATTTTGAGTTTGAAAAGAGTTTGCTAGCATGTCAGGTGGCACTTTACTGACTAGCTTAACGTTAAACCACCATGATGGCACAGCATGCGTTCATTTTGTGAATTCAAAAAATAATCCAGTCGGTTGTTTCAGCGGCGTTAGGTTTTGTAAGCGTTGTGACAATAATACAAAAATGCGTTGACAGAAAATGTACTTTTAATACTTAAGTATTTTTAAAAGCAAGTACTTCAGTACTTTAACTTAAGTAAAAATTTGACTGGACAACTTTCACTTGTATCGGAGTAACATTTGACCAGAGGGATCTGTACTTTGACTAAGTAATGAAGTTGGGTACTTTGTCCACCTCTGGTGAAAATACAAAAAAAAAACAATGAATTAATGGGTTTTTTTTTTTTATATATAGACAGATTCAAATAAATCACATACAGCTGCACAATTTAATATCTAGAGTCCACGAAAACTAGGAACTTCTTGCTGTATCCTATCTCTCCGCTTTATAGTTTCCTGATTACCTTCAGAACATCTACCACACTTTGCACCTATTCCTCCTTCATTTTTCCTTGAAACCCTCTCAGATTAGTTGTCTAGTTTATTTCTTTCAAACAGCATCCAACTTCTTGGTGTAATTCAGAAAAGAACAAAATACATTCAACACATTCGTTCTTTAACGACATCTGGATCTGCTATGAATTCACTTGTGGGCCGAGGAGCCGCATGCTACTTTTGTGATTTTGGAAAATTTCAAATGACTTGAATTTAAACCAGGCTTCCTCTTCCTTGAATTACATTGTTGTTTGTCTAATATAGAGGCTAAAAATCAGATTGACAAGCACATGTGGACATGCCACGTTCCATCTGTGTGCCATTCTCTCTGGGGCAACAGCAATAACGTAGAGTACATTAGTAGTACAAAACTCTGAGGCACCCTATTATTTTTTCATACAAACTTTGTTATAGATTTCTATTTTATGCCGTCTACATTATCGAGTCAGTACAAAAACATTTTAGAGTTCCAAACGTTCGTGATTTTTCCAGCACAAAATTAAGTGTTAGAGGAAAAAATAAAAGTTTGTATCTGAGCGGCATATTTCATAAGGAGTGCTTTTCAGATTAAAAAAGAAAACATAATGAAGGCTGTTGGGTTTTGGTGCAAAATGAAGAAGCGAGTGTGACAGACAAAGTGTCCAGAAGAACTGTGGCTGGTTCTGTAAGATGCTCAGTAAAACCTACAGCTTATTTCCGCATAAAACTGCACTCGCTGGACCTGAGACTACTATTTTGTTTTGTTTTTTTTTAAAGCAAAGGGTTGACTCACATTAAATATTGAATTTGTTTCATGTATTATGGCTTACTGATTACCGTTTATAGTGTTTTTTTTTTTCATTTTGAAACATTTCATTTCATTATTTTTAAGCTATTTTTTCTTTACATGTGCCAAAGACTTTTGCACAGAACTGTACATGAAACCCTTCAACATTTTTTGTAGCTAGAGTATCACAAAATGTTCAAAGTCTCAACCATTTAAAAGGTTAAGATTCTTTAAGTGTCTAAAAACCATTTGAAAGCCCTTTTTTCTAAGAGTGTCCCAAGAACTAGGACAGTTAAACTAAATTTTACATGCCTGAGAGCTTCTAGGTATCAATAATCTCATCTCATCTCATCTCATCTCATTATCTCTAGCCGCTTTATCCTGTCCTACAGGGTCGCGGGCAAGCTGGAGCCTATCCCAGCTGACTACGGGCGAAAGGCGGGGTACACCCTGGACAAGTCGCCAGGTCATCACAGGGCTGACACATAGACACAGACAACCATTCACACTCACATTCACACCTACGCTCAATTTAGAGTCACCAGTTAGCCTAACCTGCATGTCTTTGGACTGTGGGGGAAACCGGAGCACCCGGAGGAAACCCACGCGGACACGGGGAGAACATGCAAACTCCGCACAGAAAGGCCCTCGCCGGTCACGGGGCTCGAACCTGGACCTTCTTGCTGTGAGGCGACAGTGCTAACCACTACACCACTGTGCTGCCCGGTATCAATAATAAAAGAATTAAATAATATTGGCGGCCACACAGTGGTGTAGTGGTTAGCACTGTCGCCTCACAGCAAGAAGGTTCTGGGTTCAAGCCCAGCGGCCGGCGAGGGCCTTCCTGTGCGGAGTTTGCATGTTCTCCCTGTGTCCGCGTGGGTTTCCTCCGGGTGCTCCGGTTTCCCCCACAATCCAAAGACATGCAGGTTAGGTTAACTGGTGACTCTAAATTGAGCGTAGGTGTGAATGTGAGTGTGAATGGTTGTCTGTGTCTATGTGTCAGCCCTGTGATGACCTGGCGACTTGTCCAGGGTGTACCCCGCCTTTCGCCCGTAGTCAGCTGGGATAGGCTCCAGCTTGCCTGCGACCCTGTAGGACAGGATAAGCGGCTAGAGATAATGGAGGGATGGATGAATAATATTGGCTGGCATTGAGTGGTCTATCAGATATATTCCATTCAGCGAGCATGATATTGAATGAGTCAAAGACGAGTAACTGAATGGAGTATATCTGATAGACCATGAAAAAAGCCAGGCGATATTATTATTATACATACACATTCCTTTTGGGTGTTCAATGCATCTTTCTCTTTCAAAATTTTTTCAAAATCTTCCGTATTTAACGAAGCAAACCTGGTGGCCATGTTTGTTTACAAATTGTTCCAGTCGCTCGCTAGCACAGAAGTTTTACATCTCCGCCGTGTGACGTCATGTTGTCTTGACAACCATGCAATATCGTAAACCATATTCAACACTCATTCTCCATTGGGTAGAGTGGCGTAATACACGTAGGATAAGCGATATGCTAACAATATTGCATGCTATCGAACCAAATGAATGAAACCCGCTAGACCGGAATAGAACACGTTTTTATTCCATTGAAAAAGTGTCCTGTATGTATAATAATTACCAATAAATTTGAGCTTGTAACACATACATTCCCAGTTGAAACAAACACTCTTCATGGCACTTTTTTTTTTCCTTTTAGGGTTCTTTGGATAATTAATGTTCCTTAGCTTCCAAAACCAGAGTTGTGAACACTTTCTGATAAGAAAACACTTTTCCTTAAGGGTTTTATTCCACTTTTAAGATGGTAATTTGCTGAAAACTACATTTTTACTGGTTAAAGAATAACCAATCATACTTTTTTATCCATTTATAGTTACATATAATGTCATGGAAGCTCCATGGAAAAAAAAACGTAGCTCCTGTTATCACATATGTTCCCTCATTAGGATCTGTCACTATTTTTCTCTATCTTGAAGGTAATAATGTTTCCAAGAAATCTTCTGACCTGAAGACTTTCCTATGATGGAACATTAACTGCCGGGTACAACGTGCTGACACTGGAGACTCATTCCAAAATTGTTCATAAATGTAACAGGATGGAGTTTTTTTCTTCATTGTGTTTATTCTTAGCCTTATATTATGTGAGGTCCATCATACAAGTCCCTGTACAAGCTGTTACAATAGAAACAGAAACGTATTCGAAAAAGTGCACTAATATAAATAAACCTCGCAACTGGAGATCCAGTCCGATTCAGTCCTGTCACAGAAAACGAACCATCCTTCTGATTGGAGGATTAAACCTGAAGCGCTGTGGTATAAACGTGTATAACTAATGACCAGAGCAGAATCTATGATACAATCCAACGTGAAATGTGAATCCAATACACATACTTTCTTCCTCGTATGTGTAGATATCCCCTTTGGACATAATGTGTACAGTTGTACACATGAAGTTCCACAGCATTTTTCCTTGTGTCCGAAGGGGTTATGCATTATTCTTGTACAGACTCACTCTCTGATGCAATATTTAGTGAACAGGGTGATGCTTTGTGTGTTTCTGTTTACAGAGGGTGTAGTAACTCAGCCTCGTTAGAAAGTTCCTGAACATTGAAGTGAGGAAATGACTCCACAAATCTCAACAAAGGTTTCAGTATCTAGAGGTAGAAACGGGTTGAGTTTGAGTCAGTCCTCTTTATGTAACTCCTACAGCCATCTTTCTTTTTTATAGGAGAGAAGCTGCACAGAAAAGACGTCGCTTTGTTTAACTTCCCTCCATTCAGTTTGTTTTAACTACAGCGCATAGAATATAATCTTAGTTTTACATACGAGTCCGTAGTAGTTGGCTTTAGCTGTTGCAGTTTCCCTGCCTTAGTTTTATTATTGTTGTAAAATTATTTAAAACGTGTTTATCCGAAGGCAAAGCTAAATTAAAAAAAAAAATTACATTGAAGTTTTACTTTAACATTCGATTGTATGCTACAGTAGCTTAAAGTCTGCTCGATCAATTAAATCATATTGAAGTGAATACAAAGTCAGGTTCATAATAATTAACATTTATTCGCCAAAGGTGAAGTGAATATCGGTGATTATTATACATACGGACCACTTTTTCCATGGAATAACAATGTGTTCTATTCCCTTCTAGTGGGTTTATTGATGGCATGCAATATTGTTATCATATTGCTTATCCTCCATGCATTACGCCACTCCCGCCAATGGAGAATGAGCGTGCAATATTGTTATAATATTGCACGTTGTCAAGACAACACAACGTCACACGTGAAGATCCAATGACAAAACTTTTCTGCTGCACATGTGCACAATCATTTCTTTGTCAGCTGGGAGAGAGAGAAGACGGGGTTAATTCAGTGCTCGGATTAAGCACTAAATAAATAAACTGAAACTAAAGACATGTTGAACACCCGAAAGGCTACCAAAACTTCATTATATATTCTTCATGCATATTTAAAAGAGAAAAACATGCCAATGGACATCAAAAAACTGGAAAAGAGACACATTGGAGATGTAAAACTTCTGCGCTAGCGAGTAACAGGGACAGTTTGTTCACAAAAATGGCTACGAGGTTTGCTTCATTAAAAGACGAAGATTTAAAGAGAAAAATGCGCTGAACACCCGGAAGGCGACCAAAACTTCACTGGATATTCTTCACGCATGTTTACAAGAGAAAAAAACAGACCAACGGACATCGAAAAACTGGAAAAGAGAGCAATAGTGGAAATATTGTTAAAGTTCTACTTGGATGGGGGCGTCGTGGCTCGGGTGGTTGGGGCGCCGTGCCATGGGTGCGGGCGACCCGGGTTCGGTTCCGGCCCGGGGTCGTTTCCCGGTCCCTTCCCGTCTCTCTCTCTCCCGCTCGTTTCCTGTCTCTGCACTGTCCTGTCCAATAAAGGTGCAAAAAGCCCAAAAAAAAAAATATCTAAAAAAAAAAAAAAAAAGTTCTACTTGGAGGTGAGGAAAAGTGACGGAGACTTTTACAAGAGGACTTCATTCAGTAAAGCCCTTTTGTTTTGAACAACTGCAATGTAACAATTAACTACAACCGAAGGTAACTGTGAACTTGAACTGTCAACCTGGATATACAGCTTGTATAGAAGGTGGGTTGTTGTTCAGGCTTTTTGGACTTGTACCATTTTTATTGTTAGAACTTTGTACAGTACATTGGATTGACAGAACATTGAATTACATTCGATCAGAATCAGCATTCAGTATTGGTAAGTTCCCCCCGTTCTTAACTTTTTGTAAAATCTATAATTGTTCCATTGAATGTGTATGTATAATAATAATAATAATAATAATAATAATAATAATAATAATAATATCGGCTGGGTTTTTTCGTGGTCTATCAGATATATTCCATTCAGCTACTCGTCTTCGACTCTTTCAGTATCATGCTAGCTGAATGGAATATATCTGATATACCACTCAACGCCAGCCAATAATATTTAAATAATTGAGATGAAGTTGAGGTTATTATTCACTGATATTCAATGAGCCTGAGATGGATTTTTTTTGTATAAATATACAGGTGATTATTTAAAAAAAATTATTTAAATCTTCAAAAGCGGCATGCAAATATAATAATGGCGTGGCGCAGACTTGTGTCACTTATCTACACCAAGTCATATAAAATACTTGGTTTTGAAATCGATAAAATAAATCGCAATTCCACCTTACCTTTGAATAGTTTTAGACCAAACTTCATAGATCTTTAGTGCTTTTAGGAACAGCATTTTCTTTCATCATTTCTAATTCTTTCGAAGCAATTGGCCACCATTTTGCCAAGTCGCTTGAGTTGATTATTGAGAAATAGTCTGAATTTCTCAACCAATCACTACACACGATTTCCTATAATCACCTCCATATTTATATTAATTATCATTATTAACTAGAGAAGATGGATAGCGTCATAAATTCTGCAATGGCCCAAAGCACACAATGGCCCAAAGCACACTTTATTAAAGTAAGAATTTCATTCCATATAAGAACAAACTACACAATATAATCTCTGAAAAAATTTTTTTTATATATTTTTAAAATCTCCAACTAGCTAGCAAAGGTTAATTACTTAGTGAGTAGTATCACCTAGCTTTACTGGCAGCTTACACTTATTTTCTGCTTCACTACATTAAATGAACCTGTTTTTTTTAAACCTGCAATGACAAAATATTAGAAAAGGAAAAATTAGCCCAATGATGTTACTTTTCTGCTTTTTGTTGCCGAGTTTTACAGTAAATGAAAAGACTCAGGAGGCCTACTGCTATTCTCTGTAAAGCAAAGCTTCATCCAGTGTTAGTTGTATGTGTGCAGATAAACTGCAGCTTTTTCTATTACATGGGTAAAAATGCACTATTCTTATCTTTGAGAATGATTGTGTTCATAATCGCAAAACATCACTACTTGTTCTTGATATCGCTTGTTAGTTTTTACAGCATAGTTTTACCAGCAATGCAATCAAAACAGTGCTGAAGAAAGAAAAAAAAGACGCAGTTTCATATCTGTAGAAATCAGTCTTAATAAATGCTACAAGGTCATGATTCAAAATATAATATCTTTTTGTGATCTAGGATGCTCATGTAATCATCTGTTTCAATTGATTGTTATTAACCATAAACTAATCAGTCGACTGCAGTGGAACCGATGGCCTTCACTCTGAAAGCATAAAAAGTTATTTGCTGAAAGTTATTTGGGTCATCAGTGTTTAGGGATTCTTCTTAGTTGTGAAACTGCAGCCAAGAATCTTGTGGTGATGTTTCCTTGAAATGAATGTTTATTTAGGGGAACATGATCCCAAAGGGCCTGGGGCCCAAAGGGTCACTGGTTCGATTCTCAGAATTGGCAGGAAAATCCATGGCTGAAGTGACCTTGAGCAAGGAACCTAACCGCCAACTGCTCCCCAGGCCGTGTGTGTGTGTGTGTGTGTGTGTGTGTGTGTGTGTGTGTGTGTGTGTGTGTGTGCTTGTTGTACGTTGCTCTGGATAAAAGCGTCTGTTAAATGCCTATAACATGAAACACTTATAATTTCAGAGTGGGATTTCCTCTACTATTTTTATATTACTGTCTTAATTATTATTCATTTTTAATTATTTTACAGGTTAAATATAATTCTTTTTTAAATGTCATGAATAAATAGTGCTATGTATTGTTGTGTATGAAAAATATTATTCATCACTATTGCTATTATTTATTAAATATCACGATTGTTCCACCCTGTTTAAAGCCCTGTGAACTGAATCCAGCTGTTATTTCTACCTCCACCGTAATATAAATTACAGCTGAGCCTATAATCTCTGCAATATTTCTGTATTAAGATGGTAACTGGGTTTTGTTGTCTGAGATGTGTCTGCTGAAAGTATTGGGTTGTGACCAAACACCAAGGAAAAAGTCCTAAAGCATGTCAATTCTGCTTCTGATATTCTTAGAGAAGGGTTAAAAAAAAATAAAATAAAATAAAATAAAATTATAGGGAAGCTTTCAACTGCATTACACTTCTTCATTTTTTTCCTCTCGAAATTAATCTAAAATAACTAAATATCTAAAATATTTAAATATTTACGTCAATGTTTAAAATGTTTAAATAAACTTTATGCAAAAAAAATAAAATATTAAATATTTAAATATTGGTTGAAATAAATATTTAAAATATCTGAAATATCTAAAATCACTGAAACAAATCCTGTGTTAATACGCCGCTTCATTTAAAGCTGATCGAATGCATGGATAAGGCGAATTCACTGGAAAGATAATGTTTCATAAAGATATAATGTGTTGTAGAATCATGCAGTCTGTAGTTTGCTGTAAATCTGTGATAAATGTGCAGTGTTTTACTGACCTCCTGAGTCTACAGCACACATTACACACTGACTATACAACATCTACTCTCATAATCTTTATACACAAGGTTTAGCATGCAAATAAAAAATACCCTGTTAGAAATAATCTCTGAAACTGTTCAGTAAAGTCCTGGCAGTAGAGCTGGGAGATGATGCATTTTATCCAGGTTATATTCATAGCTGTGTATTCGTGTAAAAAAAAACCACTATAGTTTTGTTTTAACTCTTTTCTTGCCAACCCTAGGGGAGAGCGGGGAGAGTTGGGATGAGGGAGACTTGGGACAGTTTGTATTCCCATAAATGAATTTCAGCCAATCAGGTTTTAGATGACATCAGAAGTTCGATGTTGCCCCTTAGAGTAACCGACTTCCTTTGGAGACGCAAACCTGGACACTGCAGTAAGGTTTGTGCAGTTCAGTATTTTATTCAACTAAAATTTAAAAGTATTTTCTACTTCACCTCCATTTCCATTCTATAGTGTAATGTACGCTGGTGAATTGGGGATTTGTTAGGAATTAAAGTTTATAGCCTGGAGTTATCAGATATAGTATTATTTATTAAACTTACATTCTGGGGAGCGGCACGGTGGTGTAGTGGTTAGCGCTGTCGCTTCACAGCAAGAAGGTCCGGGTTCGAGCCCCGTGGCCGGCGAGGGTCTTTCTGTGTGGAGTTTGCATGTTCTCCCCGTGTCCGCGTGGGTTTCCTCCGGGTGCTCCGGTTTCCCCCACAGTCCAAAGACATGCAGGTTAGGTTAACTGGTGACTCTAAATTGAGTGTAGGTGTGAATGTGAGTGTGAATGGTTGTCTGTGTCTATGTGTCGGCCCTGTGATGACCTGGCGACTTGTCCAGGGTGTACCCCGCCTTTCGCCCGTAGTCAGCTGGGATAGGCTCCAGCTTGCCTGCAACCCTGTAGAACAGGATAAAGCGGCTAGAGATAATGAGATGAGATGAGATGACATTCTGGGGGGAAAAACATTTAAGGATTTTTTTTTTCCAAAATGTCCAGGTGGGGAGAGTTGGGACAGTTCATTATGACTACGTTCAGACTGCACCCTGAAACGACCCATATCCGATTTTTTTGCCCATATGCGACCTGTATCCGATTTGTTATTGACAATCTGAACGACACAGATCCGATTTTTTCACATGCGACCCAGGCCGCTTGGATACGTGGTCCTAATTCCGATGCATATCCGATATTTTCACATGCGACTGCAGTCTGACCGGACAGGTCACATTCATGCGACTTACACGTCATCAACAAGAGACAAACGTCACTATTCTGCGTTGGCTAATCCCGCCTCTTTGGTGGAAAACAAGAACATTTATACAGTTTTCAGAATTTAAATAGACTTTTATAGAATTGATCAAGCTAATGGTGGATTTGGTAGGGACCTGGATGTTAAATCATCCTGTATTACAAGATTATAAGATTGTTCTGGAAATTTCCAGTAATTTGACACCTTCGGTCTCATTAGTCTGCTGCCCACATTAATCAGATTATTGTGTGAGTTCCGCCGCCGCCACAAAAACCACATCGCCAGGTCTCGCCTCATCTCCATGCTTTACTTGCAAACTTGAAGAGTGCGCTTTTTTTTTGTTTACGTATTACGTAGATGTGCTTATTACGTGTCAATTTGCGCATGCGGGACACTTTTGGGTCGTTTTCCGTTCATATTGGAGATCGCATACAAGTCTCACATAATTGGTAATGTGAACGGCCTAACAAAAAAATCGGATTTCACAACAAATCGGATATGGGTCGTTTCAGGTTGCAGTCTGAACGTAGTGCATGTTACAGTTTTTTTCTTGTGGTTTACAAATATAAAATGTTTGTTAAAAATGTGGGCGTGTCCCTACATAAGGATTAATCTTATTTCATTCCTTCTTGAGAATGGAAGTGTTTTGTCGAGTCAGGTTTTGGGTGAACTGACATTTTTCGATCGCTGTCACAGCATTGTGTGTTCATACAGTTCATATGGTACATGTTCTGATAATAAATAAAAATTAAACCTGTAGCATTAAGCTAGGTATTTTATTTTTGTCCCATGTCTCCCTGCAAAAAAATAAATAATAATAATAATAATAATAATAATAACAGAAACCGTGAGTCCTGAAGGCCAGGATATGTGACGAGCTGAGAAACTAATGTTGTGGTAAGAGGGGACAGTAAATCCTCTCTAATGCAATATGAATGTGACGCGACCTGCAAAGAATTTCACACCATCTACAAAAGCTGAAAACTTGTCCCAAGTCTCCCTGCTCTCCCCTACATACTTAAATAAATTTGAAACTGTCAAAAAAACAAAAGAAGACATTTCTGATTTAAATTTTTTTTTATTAAAGTAAGAATTTCATTCCATATAAGAACAAACTACACAATATAATCTCGCTAAAAAGGAAACATATGATATTCAGGGAAACAAATATTTAAAAAAATATATATATATTTTTTAATCTCCAATTAGCTAGCAAATGTTAATTACTTAGTGAGTAGTATCACCTAGCTTTACTGGCAGCTTACACTTATTTTCTGCTTCACTACATTAATTGAACCTGTTTTTTTTTTTAACCTGCGATGACAAAATATTAGAAAAGGAAAGGAAAAGGAAAAATTAGCTCAGTGATGTTACTTTGCTGCTTTTTGTTGCCTAGTTTTACAGTAAAGTTAATAATACCGTATATTTGACTGTATTAGTACAATATAAGTATATAAATGTCACATTCACTCTACATTAAGAAACTTTGATGCAGTTAATCTGCCATTACTGTCAGTATTTCCCCACACTTGATTACAGTATTGAACTACTGGTTTGTAGATAGAAATGTATTATCGAAATTACAGAAAATCTTTACAAGTAACTCCAATAAAATACTGAAGACTGATTACAGAAAAATGTCAGTACAAAAATCAACATGTAACAATTTGACATCGCTGTGTGCAGTCAGTATGAGTTTAATTATTAAATCAAAATCTTAATAACATTTAACCACAACATTGGGTCATTTCTACAGAGCCAAAATATTATTGGACACAATGTCATACGCTGACTGTTTACTGGTTTTAATGTGTTCCTGTTATGTCGATATTATTTTAAATTTCTGTGTGTCATTGTACAAGATCCCAGGTGTGATTTTAGTTTTTTAGTTGTTGTATATGTTTAATTTTTGTATTTATACATGGTTATATACTAAACATTGGATACTACTTAGTTTATTCCTAAAAAAAAAAAGTAATCGTTGACAAATTGCTGTTGTAAGAGAGATATAAAACACTTCAGGATGTGTTGTTATAGGAAAATAATCAACTATAACTTCTTTTTTCCTTACATATATAGCATTTTCCTGACATATGCACATTCTCTCTCTCTTTCTCTCTGTGGTTTTCCCCAAAGCGTTTTAGCGTATCGGGCCCGATCCGCTTGCTCTGCCTGCCGATACACTTAGTCGCTTTAGTTAAAATCCGATACGCTTAGATTTATACCGATATGTTAAATTTCCTACCCACAAGTAACTAGATACATAGGAGAGCAAATAACAGACCCATTTACATATTGATTGATATTTGTGTTAAACAAGCCGTCTTTTTTTCCAATGTTTGTGTTGATTCTGTCAAAGTAAAATGTCCACATGGCATACATGTCAACCTATACAGAATGTCCGTATTTTATACGGATTTGATTCAATAAACGTCGTGTACGGGCGTATAAATAAAGTTATACGGATTCTTTAAAAAAAACTTCAATATTTATTTAGAGCTATAATCAATTCCCACGATGATAAAAGAACGCATAACATTTACAAACATACTGTACACCACAGACAGCCAGTAAAGAGTCTTATGAAATCGCGCGTTATCTTGTGGTAGCGAGACTTCGTTCCACTTTTGATCATGCGCACACCGCACTGCGAGAATCCTGCCAACCGTGAAGTCATAGACGCCGGCTTCTGCGTAGAATCATATGTCATCCTCGCCCGAGAATAAAGATGCCTCATTCATGTGCTGCGTTTAACTGTACCAACAGGTTTACCGTCCAGACGAGATCACATGGGATTACCTTTCACAGGTGAGACTGGAAAAATACTTTTCATTGTATTTGGTCATTATAACGTAATTTTACGAACAGATTTTCCTGACTTTGTGGCTAATATGAAGTCTCGCGCATAATAGCCGCTCGGTGAAACCTGTCTCCAAACAACGAAGTATTTCCTTCATAACTACGCTGATAACACTGTGTTTTTGTCAAACATTGGAGCTTTGTATTCATTCTGAAGGTTTATTGTTATTAATATTGAATAAAAAGTAACTGGGATATATCATTGTTGATTATCATTCAAATTTTAGGTAAATTATTTTAATTTGCATCTTATACGGATTTTATAAGGGAAATACGGATTTTGGAGGTTGGTTAGACAGGTTTGATTGATCAAAGGTTGACATGTATGGCATGGTATGATGTAAACAAACTGTAATCTGTTGGCTACGTCAAGATCACGTGTTCAAACCGTCCAATAAAAATATCGAAAGAAAACGTCAGACATCCCGGGATTTTCCGATTCATTATAAGCGATCTCATTGGCTGCCGATGTCGTCCCCCACCAGACGGGCAAAGCCAACTGATTTTAATCACAAAAGTTTGACCTTGTCTATTATTATTTTTATGGCTTCGATCAAAGATTGGTTGACTAAACATCAACAAACCCACGTGAGTGATGGTGCACAAAACCAGACAACTGTCACGACAATGAAAACGTCGTCGATTTTGATCACAGCGACTGGCTCAAAAAGCACAACTACTCTGTCCACCGCCACGACGATGACAACTGGCACTACAGTGTCTACACCAGCGTTCTCTCAGTGCCAGAATTGATCAGGCCTGTGATCTTCCTTCTCACCATCTCTCTCCTCTGTGCTGGAGTCGAGCTGACTGACAGGATATGTCCTTCCTGTGTCCAAGGAGAATTAATCTGCTTTAAAGGAGTAGAAAACTTAATTCATTAGTTTGGGTTTGCAGAAAGATTATGTACTTATAAACACTCTCACAAAGTGAAGTTCTCCAAATGTGTCAAATACAGCATAATTTAAAATAATAATCATAAGCATTTTTGGCAGTGTGATGTCACTGGGATCCATTTAACAAAAGGCGGCTCCGGATTATTCTTTTGTTAAAGGCTCACCGTGACATCACACTGCCAAATACGCTTATCGTTATTATTCAAAATTATGCTACATTTGACACTTATGAACAAATTCTCTTCATGAATGTGTTTCTAAGTACATAATCTTTCTGCAAACTTAAATGTATGAATTAAGTTTTCTTTTCCTTTAAATATGTTTTAATCTTAATCTAGTCCATTTAATAAAGTGCCAAAATTTAAACTTTATAATATACAGTTGCCTTACTTTTCTTTTCAGTGTATCTTATAGCCCAGGAGTAATAGGGTTGTACCCGGAACAAATTAGTAACAAGCTGAAAATTTCAGAATATGTTCAGAATACCTTTAGGAATAACATACTAAAAGTCCCCGGAAATCCCCCTTGTGCTCTCTGAGAAATTCAAGATGGCATCCAAAATGGCCACCAAATGGAGATCTGCCCATATCTCAGGCCCAAAACAAAATATTAATGCAATTAAAAGGTCAGAATATATGTTTTGTAGGGTAGGAGAGTAAATTCCAACATGTGTGTATTAATTACATTGTGTATTAACATTATATAATAACAATGTACACATTATTATAACAGTATATTTGTGTATAATGTGTTCGCTTGCCATGTCTGGTTAGATTGTCATATTTTTGGCACTTCACCAGTTCACATTTATGAATGTGCACAGTACTATGAATGTGTGTAGGTTTCATCCAGTCCGAGCCTTGAATCAAGTATCAATCTTGAAACGCCCTGGCCCATAAATTCACATCCAAGAAGAAATAACAATGACTGTTATGACAAAATAATCGTTATGGTATCATGAAGATATCTCATATGTTTTTGAAATGGCTTCAGTTCTTAATGTTTAGGACTAATAATTACAGACTTATAATTGTAAATCTATACATGTGCTATTTAATGTACACTACCGATTATAGAGTGTGGATCCATTGGTTACTCGTTCACTCCGTATCATCCTATTCTGTTCACAAAACAACAAACACATTTACTAGGGGTTGGAGCACTTATTTTCATTAATATTAATTAAAATAAATTGGTGGTGTAAAATGAAAAATGGCATGTTAAAAGGTCATGCTGAGTTCAGTCATTTTTAAAAGGTCATGCTGAGTTTAGTCTTTTTTTGTCCGAACACACTGGCATTGCTAGTAGTAAAGACTGGCGCTAGAAACTCAAAGATGAATTTTTTTCCACCCTTAAACAAGCTTGAATAAATTCCCTACTTCATTGATGGTACAACAAAGGTCCAAGCATTACAACTGAGGCACTGAGAAGTGTTTAAGTCTACTCATTGTTTATAAGCAAGAGCTTTTATTGAGGCAGACCTTTTTGTCATGAAAGTTGCCGGAATGTTGAAGAAGTGTACTGAAACAGCTTGCCATTGTAGTTTTAGAAGATAGAGTTCTCAAATTTAATTTCCCTTTAGTATTTTATCAAAGCTTAAAGATGCACTAAATATTAAGGAAATTGATGTCTAATTGTTGTCTTACATTATGTTCATGTATGTAGGTAGCCTACTAAGCTAATCTGTCAATCATGTCAACCATCAAATTCCATGTAATTTCCACATTAATGACCTTGTAATCTTGGTTAATTTTAATTTTAACAGTGTGACAATGGTGAATTTGCATTGCTTGTATGAGAGAACATATAATTTAACATTTTAATTGCATTTATATTATGTTTTATCCCTGAGATATTGAAAAATCTCCAATCGGCGGCCATTTTGGATGCCATCTTGAATTTCTCAGACAGCACAAGGTGGATTCCCGGGGACTTTTAGTATGTTATTCCTAAGGGTATTCTGAACATATTCTGAAAAATTCAGCTTGTTACTAATTTGTTCCGGGTTGGACTCAATTTTGAGCTAATGCTCTTGGGCTATTAGTTATACATATATTACGGTAATTGCATCAGAAACATTCTAAATCATTACAGTTATAGTAATACAGCAACTTATTTTAAGGTGGCAGGTCTTAGGTTCAGATTCCTTTGTGATCAACAGGAGGTCATGATGATCGATTCTCTTCATTGGATTGTATAAGATGGAGCAAACCACTGTTCATATTTTCATGCACATTTTTGTTACAACACGACTTGATCATAGATAATTAAGGGATCCCCGTAGAGTTTCAATCTATCATAGACCTCAGTAATCTATAACAAAACAGTTTAACTTGCATGTTGAACTTTAAGGTGAAATTTCAAAATGTGTATACATTAATACTATTTAGGTCAGAAATCATTGAAACACTGGTAAAAGCTATCCTACGATCGTGGATCTAAAACCACTCAGAGACCCTGAAAATACACCTGAGAGAATCTATTTTCAAAAAATGTTCTGGGGGGGGGTGGCATGCCCCCAGACCCCCCTAGTTTCGCTTTGCACCTTCAGCGCTCGCTTTCACACCGTTGGCGCTCAATTGTCTGTGTATTATCATGCCAGAACTTAGGGCTTTAATTTTTTTCTGGGGAAAACACTGGAGAGAGTTATTTATTTATTTATTTATTTGTTTATTTATTTATTGGCTTGTCCAAATCAATTATTTTATTCACTGTGTTAATAAAACAAAACTTTTTTTCTTCCTGTCTCTTTTTGGACACATTAAAATCATCTGTAAATGTTAAAGTAAATATAAAATGTTAAATTTTATATTTAACGGTGGTGTAGTGGTTAGCACTGTCGCCTCACAGCAAGAAGGTTCCGGGTTCGAGCCCAGCGGCCGGTGAGGGCCTTTCTGTGTGGAGTTTGCATGTTCTCCCCGTGTCTGCGTGAGTTTCCTCCGGGTGCTTCGGTTTCCCCCACAATCCAAAGACATACAGTTAGGTTGATGTGGGGCGGCCCTGACTGCTCCCCGGGCGCTCTGGTGTGGCTGCCCACTGCTCTGTGTGCGTGTGTTCACTGCTTCAGATGGGTTAAACGCAGAGGATGAATTTCACTGTGCTTGAAGTGTGCATGTGACAAATAAAGGTTTCTAAATTGTAAATATTGTATGTAAATGTTATGAATTTGGCCCTATACAGTGGGGCAAAAAAGTATTTAGTCAGTCACCAATTGTGCAAGTTCTCCCACTTAAAAAGATGAGAGAGGCCTGTAATTTTCATCATAGGTATACCGCAACTATGAGAGACAAAATGAGAAAAAAAAAATCCAGAAAATCACATTGTCTGAGTTTTAAAGAATTTATTTGCAAATTATGGTGGAAAATAAGTATTTGGTCAATAACAAAAGTTCATCTCAATACTTTGTTATATACCCTTTGTTGGCAATGACAGAGGTCAAACGATTTCTGTAAGTCTTCACAAGGTTTTCACACACAGTTGCTGGTATTTTGGCCCATTCCTCCATGCAGATCTCCTCTAGAGCAGTGATGTTTTGGGGCTGTCGCTGGGCAACATGGACTTTCAACGCCCTCCAAAGATTTTCTATGGGGTTGAGATCTGGAGACTGGCTAGGCCACTCCAGGACCTTGAAATGTTTCTTACGAAGCCACTCCTTCGTTGCCCGGGCAGTGTGTTTGGGATCATTGTCATGCTGAAAGACCCAGCCACATTTCATCTTCAATGCCCTTGCTGATGGAAGGAGGTTTTCACTCAAAATCTCACGATACATGGCCCCATTCATTCTTTCCTTTACACGGATCAGTCGTCCTGGTCCCTTTGCAGAAAAACAGCCCCAAAGCATGATGTTTCCACCCCCATGCTTCACAGTAGGTATGGTGTTCTTTGGATGCAACTCAGCATTCTTTCTCTTCCAAACACGACAAGTTGAGTTTTTACCAAAAAGTTCTATTTTGGTTTCATCTGACCATATGACATTCTTCCAGTCCTCTTCTGGATCATCCAAATGCTCTCTAGCAAACTTCAGACGGGCCTGGTCATGCACTGGCTTAAGCAGGGGGACACGGCTGGCACTGCAGGATTTGAGTCCCTGGCGGCGTAGTGTGTTACTAATGGTAGCCTTTGTTACTTTGGTCCCAGCTCTCTGCAGGTCATTCACTAGGTCCCTCCGTGTGGTTCTGGGATTTTTGCTCACTGTTCTTGTGATCATTTTGACCCCACGGGGTGAGATCTTGCGTGGAGCCCCAGATCGAGGGAGATTATCAGTGGTCTTGTATGTCTTCCATTTTCTAATAATTGCTCCCACAGTTGATTTCTTCACACCAAGCTGCTTACCTATTGCAGATTCAGTCTTCCCAGCCTGGTGCAGGTCTACAATTTTGTTTCTGGTGTCCTTTGACAGCTCTTTGGTCTTGGCCATAGTGGAGTTTGGAGTGTGACTGTTTGAGGTTGTGGACAGGTGTCTTTTATACTGATAACGAGTTCAAACAGGTGCCATTAATACAGGTAATGAGTGGAGGACAGAGGAGCCTCTTAAAGAAGAAGTTACAGGTCTGTGAGAGCCAGAAATCTTGCTTGTTTGTAGGTGACCAAATACTTATTTTACTGAGGAATTTACCAATTAATTCATTAAAAATCCTACAATTTAATTTCCTGGATTCTTTCCCCCCATTCTGTCTCTCATAGTTGAAGTGTACCTATGATGAAAATTACAGGCCTCTCTCACCTTTTCAAGTGGGAGAACTTGCACAATTGGTGGCTGACTAAATACTTTTTTGCCCCACTGTATATTATGAACAAGTAGGGGCGGCACGGTGCTGTAGTGGTTAGCGCTGTCGCCTCACAGCAAGAAGGTCTGGGTTCGAGCCCCATGGCCGGCAAGGGCCTTTCTGTGCGGAGTTTGCATGTTCTCCCCGTGTCCGCGTGGGTTTCCTCCGGGTGCTCCGGTTTCCCCCACAGTCCAAAGACATGCAGGTTAGGTTAACTGGTGACTCTAAATTGAGCGTAGGTGTGAATGTGAGTGTGAATGGTTGTCTGTGTCTATGTGTCAGCCCTGTGATGACCTGGCGACTTGTCCAGGGTGTACCCCGCCTTTCGCCCGTAGTCAGCTGGGATAGGCTCCAGCTTGCCTGCGACCCTGTAGAAGGATAAAGCGGCTACAGATAATGAGATGAGATGAGATGAGATATTATGAACAAGTAGGGGCAGCACGGTGCTGTAGTGGTTAGCGCTGTCGCCTCACAGCAAGAAGGTCCAGGTTCGAGCCCTGTGGCTGGCGAGGGCCTTTCTGTGTGGAGTTTGCATGTTCTCCCTGTGTCCGCGTGGGTTTCCTCCGGGTGCTCCGGTTTCCCCCACAGTCCAAAGACATGCAGGTTAGGTTAACTGGTGACTCTAAATTGACCGTAGGTGTGAATGTGAGTGTGAATGGTTGTCTGTGTCTATGTGTCAGCCCTGTGATGACCTGGCGACTTGTCCAGGGTGTACCCCGCCTTTCGCCCGTAGTCAGCTGGGATAGGCTCCAGCTTGCCTGCGACCCTGTAGAACAGGATAAAGCGGCTAGAGATAATGAGATGAGATGATTCGTTTGTTTTTCAGTAACTCGCTAACTCACCACACGGGGGCGCTGAAGAGAAAAACTGCAGAGAGCACAACAGAGAAGAACAAACGTAATATAGTGTCAATCCAGTTTAATACAACATCCTACTTTACTTCCCTTTGTTCTGGCTTCTTTTTAATGTCCCATGATTTTGTCACATTTTTCGGCAAATTCTTTACAAAGTTATATAGCTTTGCTTTAATGTTTTATACTGCGTACTAAAATGACAAAACATCCCTGAGGGTACAAAGTTTGTGCCACAGGGGTCCAAAATTCAAATTGATTCAAACTGGTTTTGTACCAATTTTTAAGTGGACAAGTTAAAGAACAGATTTCAGGTAATTTTTTGACATATGTGTATGGTAGTTTTGTGTAATCTGCTATAAGACGGGAGAAACAAATGAAGTGATTCTCGGAGAGGACTTTTTTTTTTTTTTTGACAATTCAGAATCCACTACTTCCATAGTGCTTTTAAATATAAGGCTGTAAGCTTTGTGTTAGTTGTCTCTAATATTTATGTCCCAATATCTTATATGTTATTTTATATTGAAAAATTAGCTGTCTCGGAGAGGACATTTTTTGACACAATTACATACTAATTTGATCAAAATAGTCTGAAAGCTTACTGGCATTCCACATTAAAACTTAACTATATGTTTCCAATGATATGGAACCAAATATTTGTTTTACGGTATAAAGAATGATTTAAGTGCATCCCTTTTGGAGCTACCTGTGGTCAAAAAAGCACTTTTTCTAAATGACACGAGTAATTTTGCTAAATATGACATATATTGCCATACATTCACCAAAAATAACGTTATCACCAAATATTTTTTTGTATGGTAAATAGAGCTATCACAGGGCTACAATAAACAACCAAGTTTATTTAGTCAAGCCTTTTGATATTGAAGATAATAAGTGTTAAATGTGATTTGTAAAACAACCCCTATACAAATAAACTTGACTTATCCTTGAAGGGGCACAAACTTTTGCACTCCATGGTACCGCCCCGAAAGCGGCCGTTTCCATTAGAGACCGAGTGCCCTAGATAGAGCGCACACTCCCGGATTTTATCCTCACTTCTATCCGGAGTAGGGCTCAGTGTGGGGTTTAACACTCCTCAGCTACACTTTGTCCAAAGTAATGATTCAAACTCACTTCTCAAACTTCCGCATTAATAAAGAGCATTAGCAACTCGCTAAACTAGCATTCAGCGCTGCTCGGGTAAGGGACTAGGGAGAAAGGACGAGCTGATTTGAAACGCGTCCGACACAGAGCCGCGGCCGTTGGTGGCTCGCTCAGTGTGCGAGTGCGACTCCGGGTTTAAATAAAAACAAACCGCGGTGTGACCGGTTTTAAAGATGGGACCCGAGGCTCCGCTGTGGAAGCGCGTCCAGGCGTTTCGCGGCCCTGTTCCTCGGGCGAGGCACGGACACCGAGCGGCGGCCATCCGGGAGCTGGTGGTGGTGTTCGGGGGTGGAAATGAAGGAATAGCGGAGGAGCTGCATGTTTATAACACGGGTAGGAGACCCGAGCAGCGCTGAATGCTAGTTTAGCAAGTTGCTAATGCTAATGCTCTTTACTTTATTAATGCGGAAGTTTGAGAAGTGAGTTTGAATCATTACTTTGGACAAAGTGTAGCTGAGGAGTGTTAAACCCCACACTGAGCCCTACTCCGGATAGAAGTGAGGATAAAATCCGGGAGTGTGCGCTCTATCTAGGGCACTCGGTCTCTAATGGAAACGGCCGCTTTCGGGGCGGTACCATGGAGTGCAAAAGTTTGTGCCCCTTCAAGGATAAGTCAAGTTTATTTGTATAGGGGTTGTTTTACAAATCACATTTAACACTTATTATCTTCAATATCAAAAGGCTTGACTAAATAAACTTGGTTGTTTATTGTAGCCCTGTGATAGCTCTATTTACCATACAAAAAAAATTTGGTGATAACATTATTTTTGGTGAATGTATGGCAATATATGTCATATTTAGCAAAATTACTCGTGTCATTTACAGTGGTGCTTGAAAGTTTGTGAACCCTTTAGAATTTTCTATATTTCTGCATAAATGACCTAAAACAGCATCAGATTTTCACACAAGTCCTAAAAGTAGATAAAGAGAACCCAGTTAAACAAATGAGACAAAAATATTATACTTGGTCGTTTATTTATTGAGGAAAATGATCCAATATTACATATCTGTGAGTGGCAAAAGTATGTGAACCTTTGCTTTCAGTATCTGGTGTGACCCCCTTGTGCAGCAATAACTGCAACTAAACGTTTGCCGTAACTGTTGATCAGTCCTGCACACCGGCTTGGAGGAATTTTAGCCCATTCCTCCGTACAGAACAGCTTCAACTCTGGGATGTTGGTGAGTTTCCTCACATGAGCTGCTCGCTTCAGGTCCTTCCACAACATTTCGATTGGATTAAGGTCAGGACTTTGACTTGGCCATTCCAAAACATTAACTTTATTCTTCTTTAACCATTCTTTGGTAGAACGACTTGTGTGCTTAGGGTCGTTGTCTTGCTGCATGACCCACCTTCTCTTGAGATTCAGTTCATGGACAGATGTCCTGACATTTTCCTTTAGAATTCGCTGGTATAATTCAGAATTCATTGTTCCATCAATGATGGCAAGCCGTCCTGGCCCAGATGCAGCAAAACAGGCCCAAACCATGATACTACCACCACCATGTTTCACAGATGGGATAAGGTTCTTATGCTGGAATGCAGTGTTTTCCTTTCTCCAAACATAACGCTTCTCATTTAAACCAAAAAGTTTTATTTTGGTCTCGTCCATCCACAAAACATTTTTCCAATAGCCTTCTGGCTTGTCCACGTGATCTTTAGCAAACTGCAGATGAGCAGCAATGTTCTTTTTGGAGAGCAGTGGCTTTCTCCTTGCAACCCTGCCATGCACACCATTGTTGTTCAGTGTTCTCCTCATGGTGGACTCATGAACATGGACATTAGCCAATTTGAGAGAGGCCTTCAGTTACTTAGAAGTTACCCTGGGGTCCTTTGTGACCTCACCGACTATTACACGCCTTGCTCTTGGAGTGATCTTTGTTCGTCGACCACTCCTGGGGAGGGTAACAATGGTCTTGAATTTCCTCCATTTGTGCACAATCTGTCTGACTGTGGATTGGTGGAGTCCAAAGTCTTTAGAGATGGTTTTGTAACCTTTTCCAGCCCGATGAGCATCAACAACGCTTTTTCTGAGGTCCTCAGAAATCTTCTTTGTTCATACCATGATACACTTCCACAAACATGTGTTGTGAAGATCAGACTTTGATAGATCCCTGTTCTTTAAATAAAACAGGGTGCCCACTCACACCTGATTGTCATCCCATTGATTGAAAAAACCTGACTCTAATTTCACCTTCAAATTAACTGCTAATCCTAGAGGTTCACATACTTTTGCCACTCACAGATATGTAATATTGGATCATTTTCCTCAATAAATAAATGACCAAGTATAATATTTTTGTCTCATTTGTTTAACTGGGTTCTCTTTATCTACTTTTAGGACTTGTGTGAAAATCTGATGATGTTTTAGGTCATATTTATGCAGAAATATAGAAAATTCTAAAGGGTTCACAAACTTTCAAGCACCACCGTAGAAAAAGTGCTTTTTTGACCACAGGTAGCTCCAAAAGGGATGCACTTAAATCATTCTTTATATATTCTTTATACTCATCTCATTATCTGTAGCCGCTTTATCCTGTTCTACAGGGTCACAGGCAAGCTGGAGCCTATCCCAGCTGACTACGGGCGAAAGGCGGGGTACACCCTGGACAAGTCGCCAGGTCATCACAGGGCTGACACACAGACACAGACAACCATTCACACTCACATTCACACCTACGGTCAATTTAGAGTCACCAGTTAACCTAAAGCCTCGGTCATAACCGGCCGTACGTGCTCCTACGGCCAGTGTATGTGCAAAAAACGCAAGAAACGCACGGAGGGCATGCGTGTGACATGCTGATTTTCGATCCGTAGACCGGCCGCAGAGGTTCTTTGTCATGTCAAACAAACTCTACGGGTGCTTATGTTTTTTTCAGGTTGCAAGACAAACTTACAGTCAACACGCATCTTTCTCCATGAACAAAAAAAACGCAGCGATTTGGGAAACGCCAAAAATCGCACGACCAAAAAAATCGTACGTCCGGTTGTGACCTAGGCTTAACCTGCATGTCTTTGGACTGTGGGGGAAACTGGAGCACCCAGAGGAAACCCATGCGGACACAGGAAGAACATGTAAACTCCGCACAGAAAGGCCCTCGCCGGCCCCGGGGCTCGAACCCGGACCTTCTTGCTGTGAGGCGACAGCGCTAACCACTACACCACCGTACCGCCCCTAAAATGATTATTTTCATCCTAAAATGTGGTCAAGATATTGGGACATAAATATTAGAGACAACTAACATAAAGCTTACAGCCTTATGTTTAAAAGCACTATTTAAGTAGTGGATTCTGAATTGTCAAAAAAAATGTCCTCTCCGAGAATCACTTCATTTGTTTCTCCCGTCTTATAGCAGATTACACAAAACTACCATACACATGTCAAAAAAATTACCTGAAATCTGTTCTTTAACTTGTCCTTCACTTAAAAACTGGTACAAGAACCAGTTTGAATCAATTTGAATTTTGGACCCCTGTGACACAAACTTTGTACCCTGATTGTAAAACAACCCATAGCGCTTTTAACAATAAACATTCTCGCAAAGCAGCTTTACAGGATTTGAACGACTTAAAACATGAGCTAATTTTATCCCTAATCTATCCCCAATGAGCAAGCCTGTGGCGACGGGGGCAAGGAAAAACTCCCTCGAGAGGAACCAGACTCAAAAGGGAACCCATCCTCATTTGGGCAACAACAGACAACATGACTATAACATTTGGTATAGGTAATCGTATGGGGCTGAGTAAAATTAAGGATTAATTTCATGAGTGATTTTGCAACTCGGGCAATTTCAAAACTTCGAAATCACAAGTGAAATCGATCCTTAATTTTAGGAGAAACCATATGATTACTTGTTCATAATACACTATATTGCCAAAAGTATTCGCTCACCTGCCTTGACTCATGAGCTTAAGGCTACGTTTACATTACGTCGAATCAGCGGATCATCAGATTAATGTTCTTAAAATGATTCGCGTTTACACTAAAACCGTTAGCCGTGCACACAGCAACACCAATACGTGGATACGCTCGGCTCCGCAGGCATCCTGCGCTCCAAATCACTCCGCCCTGAACAGCGAGTGCCCTCTGGAGGGTGTGCACTCCGGCCCTGCGCAGCTCACAGAGCGCGCGAGTGAAGTGAACAAGCCACGATTCGGGACTGAGCCGCTGTGTGTGAGATCCCAGCGCATATCACTTATTACTTGCAAGTGGAAGGATGGCAAGCCTAAAGACAATCATAACTACACAATGGGCAGTATTTGCATCAGTATTTGCAGTATTTTCATACTTTTATACTCTTTAATGAAAGGTGATACAAGGCGGAAGTCTGCGCCGTTTTTCAGCAGTCGCGTCACATGACCAACGCCAGCGAATCAGGAAGGTGGATGTCACAGTGACGTTGTCCAATGAGATGCCAGCTAGAGCTCAGCACAGCGTATTCGCGTATTCTCAATGTTTACACAGCACCGGAGCTGATACGATCTAGATTGAATACGTGGACGCTGGCGGATTCCCGTTTCCCCGCTTTTTCAGGGGAGTTAATGTAAACGGACAGTGCATCCGCGAAGAAAACGAGACAGATACGGTCTAGTGTAAACGTAGCCTCAGTGACATCCCGTTCCTAATCCATAGGGTTCAATATGACATCGGTCCACCCTTTGCAGCTAGAACAGCTTCAACTCTTCTGGGAAGGCTGTCCACAAGGTTTAGGAGTGTGTTTATGGGAATTTTTGACCATTCTTCCAGAAGCGCATTTGTGAGGTCATACACTGATGTTGGATGAGAAGGCCTGGCTCTCAGTCTCCGCTCTAATTCATCCCAAAGGTGTTCTATCGGGTTGAGGTCAGGACTCTGTGCAGGCCAGTCAAGTTCATCCATACCAGACTCTGTCATCCTTGCTTTGTGTGCACAGTCATGTTGGAAGAGGAAGGGCCCAGCTCCAAACTGTAAAAACAGTCTGCATGCCTAGGTGCTTGATTTTATACACCTGTGGCCATGGAAGTGATTTGGAACACCTGATTCCGATAATTTGGATGGGTGAGCAAATACTTTTGGCAATATAGTGCAGAGACTCAGATTCTTTTGCAGGTCAAGGGGCCCACAGGGCCCCTCCTGGGAAAAAAACAGGGGCCCATTTCTACAATGGGGGGGCCCAGTGATTATCCTTCAGTTGAAGCAAACCTAGTGAGCGAAGCAAGCCCAGTGAACAACTGGGGCAGCCCAGGGGCTGTTTTTTTCTTCTCAATTTTTTTTTTTGTATTAGAAGCCATATGTAGCAATGTAGATGACAAAAATCAATGCTTCAACCAAATATAATGAAATATTGTTTAATCAGTGGCAATATTTTGGAATTCAATCACAGGCCACTATATATCACATCTATATTATCTCCTCCTTGTAAATTATAATTTATTTTATTAACTTGTTTTCAGTTTGGTGTAGGTCTATAGTAGTGGTAGTGGCAGTAGTCGTCACCAGTGGCAGTAGTAGTAGTGGTTGCTGTTGTAGTAGTTGATGTTGCAGTAGTTGTTGCTGTAAATCTAGTATGACTAATTACCTTGGGTATCAGTTTTTTCAGGTGAATGTACTCTCTTTCTGCCGAAGAATGACAAAATAGATGTCTCATCTCATTATCTCTAGCCGCTTTATCCTTCTACAGGGTCGCAGGCGAGCTGGAGCCTATCCCAGCTGACTACGGGCGAAAGGCGGGGTACACCGTGGACAAGTCGCCAGGTCATCACAGGGCTGACACATAGACACAGACAACCATTCACACTCACATTCACACCTACGGTCAATTTAGAGTCACCAGTTAACCTAAGGCCACACCAATTTAATTAGTTGGTTCTTGGATTTTTTTCAGGAAAAATATGAAGCGAGCGAGCGAAATAAAATTAAAATTAAAAAAATGCTCTGATGGTAAAATTAGTGGTGGAAATAGAGGGCTTTCATAATATGCCCAGGGCTGGTTCGGGGCCAGTGCTTAGTTTGGAACCGGGTTTTCTGTTTCCACTGACAAAGAACTGGCTCTGGGGCCAGAAAAACCGGTTCCAGGCTAGCACCAACTCTCTGCTGGGCCAGAGGAAAGAACCGCTTACGTCAGCGGGGGGGCGGAGTTGTTAAGACCAACAACAATCGCAAGACCGCGAAAGGTCGCCATTTTTAAGCGACGAGAAGCAGCAGCTGTACAAACATGAAGTCATCCATTATTATTATTGTTGTTGCTGCTTCTTCTTCTCGGTGTTGTTGTTGCTTCGATATTCGCGCCAAGGTTTATGCAAACGCAGCGACGTAATGACGTGGCCTGACAAGTCAGAATGCCATCTCTCTGCACGCCTTTTATCAGGCAAACCAGTAAACAGATAGATAGGCTAAATAAACGGTTGAATTACAGTCAATTGAACATCTACAATGCACAGAAAAAAAGATTTGACCAGGAGTAGGCTACTTCTGATGGCTAAATACTTCGAATGATTTTTTGTTTGCCCCTCACATCAATCAATAAAATATATAAATCAAACCCACCTCCACAGAGTTGTTGTCCAAGTTGGTACATCGCAGGGTAACAAGCTCACGGCATCTTGAGTACAGCTGTGCAAAGTTTTCCCCCTCTTGAATTTTGACACACCTGTCAAAGATTTTACGCTTCTGTTTGCTGAATATCCTAACAATCACAAACACAGGCTTTGCAGGATTCCCCTCCACAGGCAGGTTTCTTCCACAAGTCTTTATCTAAAGTGAAAGGGGCGATTTGATTGATTTTTGACATCACGTGACCTCAACCTGCAGTCTTCAGTATTTTGAACCATCAGCCACGATGTTTTTCTGTTGGTGGGAGTTTGATTTCGATTTTTTTTTTTTTCATTTTGCATTTTCTTCAAGCAGCGATTCCGAGAACCAACTAATCGAATTGGTGTGGCCTAACCTGCATGCCTTTGGACTGTGGGGGAGCACCCGGAGGAAACCCATGTGGACATGGGGAGAACATGCAAACTCCGCACAGAAAGGCCCTCGCCGGCCACGGGGCTTGAACCCGGACCTTTTTGCTGTGAAGCGACAGTGCTAATCACTACACCACCGTGCCGCCCCTACTTGTTCATAATATATAGGGCCAAATTCATACTTCGGAAGCCATTCAAGTTCACAACATTTGTCATTCACGTTTTCTGAACCAATCAGGGCACAAGACTATCTTGCACGTTTGAATCAGTTTCTAAAGCGTCTTTCGTCATGACACGACACGAGGATTTTGAAAGTGGTTTACAAAATTTTATTGGAACTTCTTTACAAAAGCCATTTTGTTGACACAATTTGCTCGTTTTTGTAACCGTAACCAAGCAACGAACTAGCCAATAGCGTTTCAGAAACACGGCCCCGTGTTAAGGAAAAAAAAAAAGTCCTCCTTGATTGACTAATCAGAATCGAGTAATTTGGCCCTATGTATTATAAACAGTTTTAACATGAAGTCAGTTTTGTTGATGTTATAAACTCTTCATTGATGGAAACTTGAGTGCAAAACTGCTCATGACAACTGCAGTCCTAAAGTTAGCAAGTCAACTGTAAAAGCATTACTGTAAGTGTCCAACGCGTCCTCCCGGTGTGACTTTCAACTGTCCACACGGGGCCGTCCTCCACAGGAGCAATACGATGAGACTCCAACCAGACACAGGGCACCAGGATGGATCAGGCAGGTCCGAGGAGCAGAAGAGGTTCAGCGTCTTGATCCCAGGACCGACATGTAACTCAGAGGGACAGATTTTTTTTTGGGGGGGGGAGAGGGAGAGAAAACACAGGTGGTTAGGTATGCCCAATGTCACCTGAATAAGTAGGAACAGTATACATATTGCACTGAGTACAAGCAGGGACTCCGGCAACTAACTATGACAGCATAACTAAAAGGGGAGAGCCAGAAGGTAACACAGGCATGAGGGAGCCCCGGGACATAAAGCAGCAGCCACTACACCGTCAACAAACTCGAGTGAGCAAGCAAGTGGGGACTGACAGCATCCATACATCCCAGTTTACCAAAACACTCTGTCTGACGATCCTCCAGATCTACACCTCTACCTCATAAACACCATTAACAAAAGGCTTGACTAAACAGATGTGTTTCAGCCGAGACTTAGGCTACGTTCACACTGCAGGCTGAAGTGACTCAAATCCGATCTTTTCGCCCATATGTGACCTGTATCCGATCTTTTATTGACAATATGAACGACACAGATCCGATTTTTTCAAATCCGACCCAGGCCGTTTGGATATGTGGTCCTAATTCCGATTCCTATCCGCTCTTTTCATATGCGACTTCAGTCTGAACCGCCAGGTCGCATTCATCCGACTTACACGTCATCAACAAGCCACAAACGTCACTATTCTGCGCTGAAGTAGGCGGCGGGTCTCTCAAAAAAAGTTACAACAACATGGCGCATAATCACGGGCGCAGATAGAGGGTGGGACTCGTCCCAGATATAAATTCACCTCGTTCGGTCCCCCCCACTTATAGGGAGGAAAAAACGTCTATGCTGTCTTTCTTTGTATAAGGCAAACCTCACGGAAAAATCAAAAGACTAATTACCATTCGGTTTATTGAGGTGCACAGCAGTGTATACATAGTTGCAACAACTCACATAAAACAAAGACTGATATTCGGTTGGTTGAGCTGCGCAGACTGCACAGGTTGCGAGCTCGAGCTTGGTTGCTATGGTTATTAACAACAAGTTTGACAGGCATATCGGGGTTGGGGTTGGTTTGCTGGCAGCTTTGTCCCCCCCAGTTTTTTGTCCCTCCCAGTTCAAAAAACGTATCTGCGCCCCTGCGCATGACATCAATGCGAGGGAAGCTTCGGGCTGTGAAGGTTCTGAATCTTCTCAATGGAAGGACGCAGAGGTTAGGGAGCTGATTTCCATTTGGGGGGATGCAGCTATTCAAGCTAGATTGGATGGGTCATACCGCAACCGGGCGGTTTTACTTCCGTAAACACTGGCCATGCTCACTGCGTGTGACGTCGTCGTATCCTGCAGTGCGCATGCGGAACACTTTTAGGTCGCTTTTCGTTCATACTGAGAATCACATACAAGTCGCATATATTTGTTAATGTGAACGACCTCACAAAAAAATCGGAATTGAGCATTAAGCCTTGCAGTGTGAACGTAGCGTTAAACACTGAGACTGTGTCTGATTCTCTAACACTACTTAGAAGGCTGTTCCATAACTGTGGAGCTTTGTAAGAAAAGGCTCTGCCCCCTGATGTAGCCTTCACTATACGAGGTACCAGCATATAGCCTGCACCTTTTGATCGAAGTAGGCATGGCGGGTCATAGAGGAGCAGAAGTTCACTCGGGTACTGTGGTGCGAGACCATTCAGTGCTTTAAAGGTCAATAGTAGTATTTTATAATCAATATGAAATTTGATTGGGAGCCAATGCAGTGTGGATAAGACAGGGGTGATGTGGTCATATTTTCTAGTTCTAGTAAGGACTCTTGCTGCTGCATTTTGAACTAACTGGAGCTTGTTTATGCACTTATTGGAACATCCAGACAGTAAGGCATTACAATAATCCAACCTGGAGGTAACAAAAGCATGAACTAGTTTTTCCGCATCATGTAGTGATATTAAATTTCTTATCTTAGCAATATTTCTGAGATGAAAGAAAGCTATCCGGGTAATGTTATCGATGTGAGTTTCGAATGAAAGACTGGGGTCAATACTCACTCCGAGGTTTTTTACTGCTGCACGTGAAGAAACAGAAAGGCCATCCAGAGTTACTGTGTAATCAGAAAACTTCCTTCTAGCTGCATGTAGTCCGAGTACAAGTACTTCAGTCTCGTCAGAGTTAAGTAGAAGGAAGTTAACAAGCATCCAGTGTCTAATGTCCTTTACACATTCCTCAGTTCTATTAAGCTGGTGTCTCTCATCAGGTTTTGCAGAAACGTACAACTGTGTGTCATCAGCATAACAGTGGAAAATAATACGATGTTTACGAATAATATCGCCCAGAGGTAACATATATAAAGAAAAAAGCAGTGGACCCAAGACAGAACCTTGTGGAACACCAAACTTTACTTCAGTATGTCTAGAAATATCACCATTTACATCAACATGCTGATAGCGATCAGTTAAATAAGACCTGAGCCAGGAGAGGGCCATTCCCTTAACTCCCACAGCATTTTCTAATCTATCCAGAAGAATGGAATGATCAATGGTATCAAATGCTGCACTAAGATCAAGCAGCGAGACACAGCCCTGATCAGACGCCAACAGCAGATCGTTTACTACTTTAACCAGTGCTGTCTCTGTGCTATGATGAGGTCTAAATCCTGACTGATATACATTTCATGGATGTTATTCCGATGTAAATATGAGCATAACTGCTGTGCCACAGCTTTTTAAAGGATCTTGGAGATAAAGGGGAGGTTTGATATTGGCCAGTAATTGGCCAGTTGACAGGGATCAAGGTCAGGTTTTTTAATCAGGGGTTTGATAACTGGGGTTTCATGGATTTGGGTACATAGCCAATCCTAAGAGAAGAATTCATTATTTTTAGAAGCAGTTCAATTACTTCAGGCATTATCTGTTTGAATAGACGTGTAGGTAAGGGATCTAGTACTCAAGTTGAGGCTTTTGATGCGGAGATTAATGAAAATAATTCAGTTTTTCTAAGGGTAGTAAAACATTCTAACTGCTGATCTGATACAGTTATATTGTTAACTACAGGGTCACTTACATTGTCTGACCTTAAATTAGTAGTTTGAATTTTTTGTCGGATATTCTCAATTTTGTCATTAAAAAAATTCATGAAGTCGTTGCTACTACATACTGCAGGTGTGCATGTGTCTATAGTGGACTTATTCCTGGTTAATTTTGCTACAGTATTAAATAGGAATCTAGGATTATTTTTGTTATCTTCTATTAGGGAGGAGAGATATGTTGATCTAGCAGCACTAAGAGCTTTTCTATACTTCAGGAAGCTAATTTGAATGCTACTAATTTTGTTTGACGTCATTTACGTTCCAATTTTCGAGTGGTCTGTTTTAAAGTGCGAGCGTCATCATTATACCAGGGTGCTAATTTTTTGTCTCTGACCATTTTCCTTTTAAGAGGAGCTACATTATCTAAAGTATGGCGGAACGTTGACTAAGCATTCAGTTGCCTGATCAAGTTCTGCAGGGGCCGACAGTGACCCAATCAAAGTTGATAACTCTGGGAGATCATTTATAAAGCTCTGTGCAGTAATTGACGTGAATGTACATTTAATACAGTAGCGTGGCGAGGTGCACATATTATTACTCAGACATTTTGAATGAGATGAGAGAATGATCTGAGATAACTTCAGACTGTGGAAGTATGACTATATTTTCTACGTTTAACCGGAATGTTAGTATTAGATCGAGGGTGTGACCACCATTATGGGCCAGTCCTATGACATTCTGATTAATCCCTACTGAATCTAAAATGGACACAAACACTGTTTTCAAAGGGTCTTCTGGGTTATCGAAGTGAATATTAAAATCTCCGACAACTAAAGCTTTGTCTAAGGAAATAACCAGATCGGAGATAAAATCTGCAAATTCAGAAAGAAATTTTAACGTTCAGTAGGGATGGGCGATGATATCACTGGTTTCCTTTCCTATCCGATACTAAGGCTAGTATCCTGATATTGATACTGACACTTTAAAAAGTCCTCTTATGTCGGGGGAAAAGGTGGCCATTAGGTCCTATAGGGTATTAGGCCCCATGGGGCATTAGATTCTGTGGGGCATTAGATTCTGTGGGGTGTTAGATTCTGTGGGGCATTAGTCCCTGTGGGGCTTTTGGCCCTGTGGGGTATTAGTCCTTGTGGGCCACAAGTCCCACATTCGTCCCTGCGGGGCATTAGATTCTGTAGGGCATTAGTCCCTGCGGGGCATTAGATTCTGTGGGGCATTAGTCCCACATTAGTCCCTGCAGGGCATTAGATTCTGTGGGACATTTGGCCCTGTGGGGCATTAGGCCCTGTGGGGCGGTTAGTCCCACATTAGGCCCTGTGGGGCATTAGATTCTGTGGGGCGTTAGTTCCACATTAGATTCTGTGGGTCATTAGTCCCACATTAGGCCCTGTGGGGCGTTAGTTCCACATTAGATTCTGTGGGGCGGTTAGTTCCACATTAGATTCTGTGGGGCGTTAGTCCCTGTGGGGTATTAGTCCCTGTGGGGCATTAGTCCCACATTAGTCCCTGTGGGGCGTTAGTCCCACATTAGTCCCTGTGGGGCGTTAGTCCCACATTAGTCCCTGTGGGGCGTTAGTCCCACATTAGTCCCTGTGGGGCGTTAGTCCCACATTAGTCCCTGTGGGGCGTTAGTCCCACATTAGGCCCTGTGGGGCGTTAGTCCCACATTAGGCCCTGTGGGGCGTTAGTCCCACATTAGGCCCTGTGGGGCGTTAGTCCCACATTAGGCCCTGTGGGGCGTTAGTCCCACATTAGGCCCTGTGGGGCGTTAGTCCCACATTAGGCCCTGTGGGGCGTTAGTCCCACATTAGGCCCTGTGGGGCGTTAGTCCCACATTAGGCCCTGTGGGGCGTTAGATTCTGTGTGGTATTAGTCCCTGTGGGATATTAGGTCCTATAGGGCATTAGATCCCGCTACACTGAAAAAAGCATGGAATTTATCACCATCATGTCAGACATTATTGCAGGTTACTCAGGAGCCAATCAGTGTGTGTGATAACTGAACCCAGTAAAATGAAATAGAAATTGAAAGTTGGACTCTTCTGCTGGGGGCCCCCACACCTGTGGGGAATCGATGCTCTTGTTTAAAAAAAAAAAATTCACTTGTTAGAAAACTGTTTCACTTTCATCATTGGATCTGATGCCAGTTAATTTTGTAATTGTGTTTGTTCTGTTACACTGTTAATGAAGTTACATTATTTATACCATATCACTTTAAAACAAAAAAGTGTGACCCCTAATCCCCGCCCTTTTTTTTTTTTTGCCCTATGCTAACAGGAAATCTTTTTTTTAGATAGATAGATAGATAGATAGATAGATAGATAGATAGATAGATAGATAGATAGATAGATAGATAGATAGATAGTGAAAATTTGCGACAAAACATCAGAAGTTGTACTTGAAAGCTTTGGCACTATTATGAAGAACTGTAAAAGTTCAGCCTTCTCTATTCTGTTTTAACTTTAATAACTGCAATTATAAAACACAAGTTCAGTCAGGTGGAAGAATGTCCAACAAATGTTTATTTACATTAGTATCCTTTTCAGAAGTTATTCTCCACATGAACAGGTTCGAGGTATTCAGCATCAGTGTTTCATTTCCTTTCTGCTGTTGTGCGACTGATTAACTGGCAGAATCTGTTTCTCTGTGTGCCTCACTACTGCTTTACCGTAAACTGTGGTGAGACGAGGGATGTGGTGTGTTTTGTATCACAACAGGACCCCCCCACCCACACACACACACACACACAGAATGGTAGTGAAGCTGGGACTGATTTCTTTCCAGCCCAGACTGTAGACTCATGCAGTGACGGTCATGTCGGGTGATTTAAACGCAGTATGAAGATTTTGATTTCTCTTTGAGCTGATATTTTTCAGATACATCCCTAACACATCAGCAGTAGTGAAATACAGTTAGGGGTGTGATAAATGTGAACAAGGTTTACTTTCTTCTTTTTTTCCAAGGAGGAGAAACTAAAAGTAAACAAACTAAGCATATATTGTCCAGTCAAATTACACAAGGGTTTATGACCAAACTGTAAGTTTAGTAGGGTTTTTTTTTTTTTGAATGAATGAATGAATGGTTTACAACTTTATCAATTTGTTTAATGATTAATCTAGTTAAGGGCAATTCCATGTAAATGTCAACCTCACCATGCAAAAATAAAGCAACATGTAATACATCAAAACCACTCCCAGAGATATCACCTAGGCCTGTATTTTACAGATGTGAATAAGTTGAACCAATTTGTCACAAGAATTGTTCCCGTCGCCTTAATGTCAGTCTTTCTTTCTTATAATGTAAACCCCAAGCTAAAATCAACTTTGATCATGTACAATTCTGTATTATTGCCACAAGCCACAGAAATGTATGCTAAAATCCACAAAACAGCAAAACAATAGCCATCCTAAATATTATTTAAGAACTTTGATAGTTTTAGCTGATATTTAGAGTTTTTCAAAGGGTTATGGTGGTTAAATTGCTGATTTTCTAAACATATGCCATGTCTATTTCAGACGCGTCACATCCATAACGGAATTTCGTCACATCCATAACGCTGACTTTTCCTTCCGAAACTCTGCATGAAATACAAAATATTTTAAACAAAGATTTTTTTAATATTCACCTTGGACCCCTCTATCAAATGGATATCTCCATTTCGACATTAGGTTTACAATTTCACAGAGTTTGATAAAAATGTACAGTCACCCAAGAAAAGTGATACTTTTTCTGTCACATCCATAACGCATCTTTTATTGGCATTTTCTGGCATGTCCTAGATGTACTATGGGAATTGTTCTTGTTCTATCACTTCTCCAGTATGGTACAGCCTTAAAATATGCAACACCTGTTTAAATACTGGGAGACAATAAAACATGCACTGGGTCATTTGTTGCCATTTTGAGTTCAAGTGTCACATCCATAACGCTGGAATTGCTCTTAATTAATTCTGTTGGAAAATTGTAGCCCTGATGGCACTAATGGACTCGTACACACCTTCCTTCTGTCTCTACCCCCTTAGTTTCCAGACAGTGGTTTCTCCCGGCAGTGAGAGGAGACATCCCTCCTGGCTGTGCTGCACATGGGTTTGTGTGTGAAGGCACTCGCATCCTGGTGTTTGGAGGAATGGTGGAATTTGGACAATACAGCAACAGTGTCTATGAGCTGCAGGTTACAACGCTCAGTCATTAAAAGAACAACAGGAGCATTACGTAAAATATAAAAATGCTGAACTCCTGCTTCATGATCTTTGTAGGCCAGTCGCTGGCTGTGGAAGAAGCTGAAGCCACGGCCACCGAAGAACACTTCGCCTCCTTGCCCTCGTCTGGGACACAGTTTCACTCTCCATGGCAACAAGTGCTATCTGTTTGGAGGGCTGGCCAATGACAGTGAAGACCCAAATGGTAACGTGCCTCGGTGAGTGCTGTTTTTAAAGGTACACTCTTGGAATTGAAAATGATAATTTTTAATTCCATAACAAAACCTTTTCAGTCCCCAAAAGAACTTTTTCAACGTTTTATATGTGGCTGGATTAAAGATAAATTCTGTATCGTTTATGCCTGGGTAAGTTGGCATTTTTGGGCTTTTTGTACACGTCTTTGCAGTGGTTACAAGGATGCTACAGGTTTTAGTATTGGGTGTAAACCAGGGGTGGGCAATTATTTTTTCCATGGGGCCACATGAGAAACAGAAAATTTTGTGGAGGGCCGAACCAAAAGGCTGAACTAAATTCTGCATAATATTAAGTGTATTTCTTTATATAAAGCAATAAATAACATTGTTTTTACAAGCTGCTAAGACTGGTAAGAGTATGGAAAAAACGAGGTTGCCTTACAAAAATGTCATTTATTCAGTCAGATTTCCCAAAACAATGGTTAACAAAATGTGAACGTTTGTCCTTTTTTTTTTCAGTCACATTCACCCCAAAACACAATAAAGACATCACAATATTGTCTTTCTACTCCAAATATCAAGCAAGATACATCATATTATAATAATGATGCCCACATTTGTAGTCTAATCACCTCATTTGATGTTTTTCAGTTTTTTTATTTGTTCAGTGAGAGAAATCTAGTCTCTGTTGGTCTTTAACGAGTGCATCAGAGTCAGGTTGAATGTCTGAGGCGGAGATGCGAAGCACAGCTGACAGATGATCATCAGTCGATTCGGTGTAGGTATCAGATCTACAGATCGGCTCGGGCTCCGGCGCCTGCTGGTGACGTCACGCTATGTGATTGGCTGGACCATTTGAAGGATGACGTACAAGTTTGTGGTTGGTCTGGACAAATTACGGAAGTAGTTATCGCGGGGGGCGGCACGGTGGTGTAGTGGTTAGCGCTGTCGCCTCACAGCAAGAAGGTCCTGGGTTCGAGCCCCGGGGCCGGCGAGGGCCTTTCTGTGTGGAGTTTGCATGTTCTCCCCGTGTCCGCGTGGGTTTCCTCCGGGTGCTCCGGTTTCCCCCACAGTCCAAAGACATGCAGGTTAGGTTAACTGGTGACTCTAAATTGACCGTAGGTGTGAATGTGAGTGTGAATGGTTGTCTGTGTCTATGTGTCAGCCCTGTGATGACCTGGCGACTTGTCCAGGGTGTACTCCGCCTTTCGCCCGTAGTCAGCTGTGATAGGCTCCAGCTTGCCTGCGACCCTGTAGAACAGGATAAAGCGGCTACAGATAATGAGGAGTTATCGCGGGATTAGGTTTCGTGGGATTTCATGTCATGTTCATGTCACGCGCATTGCGTTTTTGTTGAACACAACTTCAAAATAAAAGCAATGCACATTCAGTCCATGCATGAGGTAAAATTAGAAAATACATTTATTTTGTAATTTCTAATTAACCTTACGCGGGCCGGTCAGAATGAACCAAAGGGCCGGATGCGGCCCGCGGGCCGTAAAATGCCCAGGTCTGGTGTAAACAAACCACAGCCGCGCGATTCTCAATCCTCCCTGCTCTTCTCTTCCAGCAAATGATAAGGGTTTTTTTTTGTTTGTTTTAAATTAAAACTGAGAAGGTGCATTCCAGCATCTACCGATCTACCGTATGTAGGTAACACTAGGCCACAAATCTACATCGTCACTCCAATCGTTTCGAGGAATTTTGTACGGATCATAACCACTAATAAACTCTAATTTCCACGTATATCTATCCTTCACTTCTTTCTGACTGCGATTATCCAAGTAATCCGGTAGTAAAGCTTTTTTAGCTGTAGTTTCCTTCGAACTCAAGACGTCTGACGTGTTCAGTATCGCTTGTCTTCTGTATGTAAACAAAGTTCGCTTGTCCCGCAGGACAAGGCTAGCAACGGTTGCTAATATAAATCTGATGTCAGTGCAAAGGGTCTGTAATTCTTCACCTGTTGTTTTCACAATAAACTAAAGGAAAATTTCTTATACTGTGGAGAATTCTTCTCTTCTCACATGTAGGTTTGAGGAGCTGAAAGAACAAAACACCTACTTATTTCTCAAAATCAGTAATAAAATTTATTACAAAGGAAAACCGAAGAAGTAAAAGAGGGTGGTCTAAAGAGTGAACACTGAAGAGCTGATCATAGAGCACGATCTAAACTGCCCCAGGAGCTGGACATATTTCATACCTGCAAACTAGTCACCTTTTGGCGAAATTCGCCGTTTTGATCCCAAAATAGGTCCCTTGTGTGAATCGTGTAGATCCGAAGAGTTTTTTTTTTGGGGGGGGGTGCGCGAGGCTACGTTGCCGAACATTTGGTTTCAATGTACTACTACTACTACTACTTTTCTCCTCACACCCACATTCAGACCATTTCCGCCTTCTTCATACTTCAAACGTCTCTCTGATTGGATGACATTCCAACAAGCCAATAGTCTTACAGAACGCTGGACAGTATCCGCGAATTGTAACTGAATAGAGGCGGGGTTTTCTTGAATACGGGTGTGTATAGGAGGATGGCAGAGATCATCCAAACGCAATGCAGAACGGGACACTGAGTCATGAAAACAGCTCACGGAATCATATTTTCTGATTTTTTCCAGAACTCTATATTACATCTGGAGACGGAAAAACATTTTTAGTATGCGGAGAAAGCTGTGTTACGATGAGTGCGATTTAAAGAGGCTTTAGGGTGGTTTTTTTGGTACCTGTGATTTGGTGGTCTGTGAGTCGCGTTTTATGACGTAAGACGCAAGGGGCGGGGCTGTTACGTTTGAACCGAACGCGCGACACGGAAGATGTTTCTGTGGGCTGAAACAAAACAGAAAAAAAAAAGTCAAATCAGTTTGAGTAAAGTCATTTTTTGTTGAACATAAGGATCTATAAACGCGTGTTTTGGGTAAGAGAAATCATTTTTATGTGAAACTATTGGTGGGATTGTCAAAATTATAACGTAATATGTGTTGATCTCGGTTGTATTCAGAGAACCAGTTGTGTGTGTGTGAGAGAGAGAGAGAGAGAGAAAGTGAGAGTGAGTGAGTGAGTGAGTGAGTGAGTGAGTGAGTGAGTGAGTGAGTGAGTGAGTGAGTGAGTGAGTGAGTGAGTGAGTGAGTGAGTGAGTGAGTGAGTGAGTGAGTGAGTGAGTGAGAGAGAGAGAGAGAGAGAGAGAGAGTGAGTGTGTGTGTGTGTGTGTGTGTGTGTGTGTGAGAGAGTGTGAGTGAGAGAGAGAGATTCTCTCTCTCTCTCTCACTCGCGCACACACACACACACTCTCTCACACCATGAATTTGGCAGCACTGAAGGAAAGGAGGGCTGAATTTGGTGTGCTGCTGGTAATAGGGCAGAGGTGGTGAAGAAGGATAGCATGGCGCGAAAGAGGCACATGGCAGAGCAGCATAAACGTGCCCTTGAACGGCTTGTTCGGGCCAAAAGGTCTAAAAAATGATAAACTGGTCTGCTGAAGAAAGTTTCCAGTGTCACACTTCAAAAATTACGTTTTTAAATTCAAATTTTACTTTTTATACTTTTCCTTCCTTAATGGTAATGTAATGAGGTGTCAGATGCAAAACTGAAAATTGCAAAGCTAAAAATAAATAAATCTTGTCTTTGTTTTAAATGTTGTCTTTTCCCTTTATTTTCCTTGATCGCGCGCTGTTTAAGGGGGCCGGGGGGTTACCGGTGGTTTGTCACCTTTTTCAACCCTCATGAGTTTGCAGGTATGATATTTGCTTCTGGCTAATTCTAATTTATCTTCCTCACTCTAACTCTCTTTACCATCACTAGATGTCTCCCCAACACTTTTAGATAACCTTTTTGTTATCTAAAGCAAACAAGGCCACTGAGACCTCACCAGATCAGGCTGACCTCGGAGGTGTCGCACCTTTGACGCACATACTTATTGCACATGTACTCTGAGTTTGGCCTGGTTATTTATCAAGGCTTTTCCTTCTCCTATAAAGCAGTGCTGTGCAAAACCTGGTACGAACTACATTTATATGAGAAACTTATTGTTGCCTGTTACTCTGACAGTGATGTACACAATCTGCTCCAAGTCCTAGGAATTAACGCCTTTTGATAACAATGAACTGGTTTTCTCATGTCAAGTTGCCTTTCGCGTAGGCCTAAGCTCAGCTTTCCTTCTTGAGTCACATTAAGATAAATATTATAAAATGGATTATATGCAGTATAAAATGGGTAATATGAAAATATAAAATGTTTTTTTTCTGATTATTTTCCACACCTACCACAAAGATCATGTGACATAATGCTTAGATTTATGCTGGGACCCCCCCAACACAGCCAAAAAAAAAACCAAACGGTTAAATATCTATCAATGAAGAGGAATATTCTATATTTATTCTACCCGCATTTACTGGATATGAGCAATCGTGCGCTCTGACTATTGTAGTACTAGGATATCAGCTCATATACTGTACCATGAGTAGAGAAAAACAAAATGGCGGAGTGTGTTGCTGAACCAACCGAGGACGAAATAAAAACTCTACTCAGAAAATACAGAAAAAGGCAATAAAATATGGAATGAAAGTATTTGATGGTAAGAACGTATTTTTTTTTTCTTTCACAAATTGTTCCGATCGTTTTACCGGTTTGTTGACATTCTTCATCTTTAAGCATTTAAAATTGATTTTTTTTTTTTTTTAGACTGGTTCAAAAGCTCAAAAAAGTTTGAAAATTACAGAACTGAAATGTCCAAGGAAGAATTAAATAAATGTCTAAAGCTATCCTATACCTCGGCACGACAGCAAGGTGGCACTTTCTACCAAAAAAAACAACACAAGTCAATTCCTGCAGCCATCGATGGGTTTTTAAGAAGTCCGACTAAGCGGAAATGATTTTGTCAGATGTTTTGTGTAAAGTTTTTAATTCATCAAATTTGCAAAAAAAAAAAAAAAGCTCTGTTTCTCAAAATCCAGTGAATGTGGATAGAATAAAACAGTTATTCCACTCAATCTTGTCCTACCAATGCGCCGCATCGGCTATCAGCTCATGTACCACTCGGTTTCGTGGAATAACTGTTATAGATATTCAACTCAAATTTGTCAGTCACTTGCTATATAAAATCCCTCATACATAAAGGTCTGGATAAGCAGCTTATACTGTCTGATTGAATGGGGACAGTAGTTACCTTTGTGAAAAGCCTTTCTCAACAAGCTGCTTTGGGGTAAATGAGACAGACAGACAGACAGGGTGGATCTGCAACGACATCCAGGTTATTTACACGTTAAATTTTCACTGCTACAGTTTTTTTTTTTTTTCTCTTCACATGCTCGGTTTGATCTGCTGAAATACACTCCCCGGACACTTTAATAGGGACTTGTTCTTGGTTCTAAGATCCCTGTTCTTGGCTGCAGGAATGGAACCCAATGTGGTGGTCTGCTGCTGCATGCTGAGATGCTTTTCTGCTCACCACTGTTGTAAAGAGTTGCTATGAGTTACGATATCCTTCCTGGCAAAAAAGCCCAAACCAATCTGGCCACATTTTCCTCGGACCTTTCTTATCAACAAGGCGTTTGTTTCCACCCACAGAACTGTCACTCATTCTGTGCTTTTTGTTTTTCGCACCGTTCTAGAGACTGTTGTGTGTGAAACCCCCAGGAGATCAGCAGTTTCTGAAATACTAAAATCAGGGCTTTGAACCGGTTCAAGGAACGAAAACGAAAACCGGGAACTTTTTCTATTTCACATGGAACAGAAACGAAACCAGAAACTTTATTATTTTTTATGTTCCGGAACAGAAACGCTTATTAAAAATAATGGTAACCGGTTAATACCGGTTTTTATTTCGTTCCTCAAAGTTTCTGTAGCCTACAAATAAAAAACCCATTCTTCTCCTGCGCAAGTTTCTATGACCCGCTGGGGTTCACTTCCTGTGTGACGTTCGCTGACTGAATGGAGAGAGCGGGAAGGTGGACTACTATCACGTCTCCACGTGATAATAAGTGAGTAAGTGCATTACTGAGTGTCTGAGCAAAGAAGAGCCTGAACGATGCAACCTCCCTATTGGCTGTTTGTAAAAATGTATCAGTTGTTGCCCTTCCCACGGGAATCATCGCGGGCTCGAGAGACGAGACCTGACGAGTTAGTTCGTTGGTAGCAGAACAAAATGTCTGGACACAAATCGGGTTTTCAGAAAAGGAAAGAAAATAAACGGAGGGTCGAAAATACAAAAAAGGAGGCAGAAAATGCAAAACGAGTTTTAAAGTTAGGACAAATGGTTACTTTTTAAGGCAGCCCGCCGTGGCTGCAGGCTTTCAGTTGTGTCATTGAATGGTTACTTTTCTGAGGCTGCCCGCCGTGGCTGCCTGCAGGCTTATTTATTATAGCCCATTTAGTTAAAATAGTTGATATAAAATGTTTATAGTTATGTGATGGTTGTCCTGATTTAGACTGTTTTTTTTTGGGGGGGGGGTTGCGCGATGTTGCACCCGGGTCCAGATTAGGGCAGAACCGGCCCTGGCTACATTTCAGGTGTAGTGTGTTTTATGTATGTATGTACTTGCATAGATGTGTACTTGGTCTTCCAATATGGCGCCTAACAAAATCTCGCGGCGCGGTGACGTCATGCGGCAGCCCTCTATAGGGCCTGACTAGCCTTTGGTAACACACTAAACGAATTATCTTTCATTTTTGGCACTTTTTCTGTTTGTGTAGATGGGAAGACATACTGAGAATCCAAATCGCCAACCTTTGAAATAATAATTGTTTTGAATTATTTCTTGTCTTATTTAATGAAGGTTGTAATAGAATTAGCCTACATTTGGCTTAAGCTGGATGAGACAGAGACATAACTTTATAGCCATTTGTTAAACAGCTGACAGGGAACGTAATTAACCGTTCCGGGAACGAAATTATTTTGTTCCAACCGGTTCGGGAACGTCTATTTAATGGTGGAACCCAAAACCAGAAACGTTAAAATTCCGTTTCTGTTCGGAACGAACCAATAGGAAAAAAATTCTGGTTCAAAGCCCTGACTAAAATAAACCAGTCCATCTGGCTCAAACCAACACCCGTGCCACAGAGAAAGAAAATCACACTTTGAGATCACAGTTTTTCCCGTTCTGATGTTTGAAGTGAACATTAACTGCAGCTCTTGATTTGTATCTGCATGATTTTATGCATTGTGCTGCTGGCAAGGGATCGGCTGATTAGACAGATAGGCATAATGAGTGTTCCTAATAAAGTGGCCGGTGAGCGTCCTTTGCTGAGTCCACATCCAAATTGCTTGTGTGTGTTAGTGTAGTCACTATCTGAATATCTCATGTCCGTATGATACTAATACAAGCTAAGTGAGTATTGGCTTATGTCTCATGATATGCTGTCCAATGCCGACGTTCTCTTTAAACTGAGCGGTGTGATTGGAAAACGTCAAGTTTCAAAGCAGTGTCTGCACTCATACTGGGACCCAGTATTGGGTCAGTAATACATCGACATGTAACGATATATTGTGCAACAATAAATCATAAAACAAATTTGACAGTTTGAATTAATGAAATAAAAAAATGAATTATTGTGATTATCAGGTTAGTAATCTCTTAGTTTTTCCTAGACGGAACTGTGTTTTAGACAATAATGAAAATAGCAGGAATACATGCGACTTCACTGTAGGCAGAAGTAACACAGCTCGAATGCCATGGAGAAAACGCACCCAAAAAAAAAAACTCAGATCAGCGATCGACTGTACAAATAGATTTAACAAGAAATTGGAGCTCTCTTTTTACAGACTGCTGAAAGTTAAAGAAAAGAGAAGGAAATGGAGGAAGTACAAAGGTTCATAAAAGTTTAACTTTTTTCTTTTTTTTATAAAAGGAATATTTTTGTAAATATGCTATTATTACATTACATTACATTAATGGCATTTAGCAGTTGGGGGTTAGATGCCTTGCTCAAGGGCACTTCACCCATTCCTGTGGGTTCAGGAAATCAAACCAGTGGCCTTTTGGTCCCAAAGCTGCTTTACTAACCTTTAGGCCATGGCTTTTATTAGGCCACAGTAATGTGGGTAAATTATTGTTGGTTATTAAGGAAATTAAATTTTTTTTAATTTAACAAAAGGAATATTTAAAGCCTCGGTCACAACCGGCCGTACGTGCTCCTACGGCCGGTCTACGTGCAAGAAATGCACTGAGGGCGCGCGTGTGATGTGCTGATTTTTGAGCCGTAGACTGGCCGCAGACCGGCCACAGAGGTTCTTTGTCATGTCAAACAAACTCTACGGGCGCTTACGTTTTTTTCAGGTTGCAAGACAAACTTACGGCCAACGTTCGTCTTTCTCCATGAACAAAAAAAAAAACGCAGCGATTTGGGGAAACGCCAAAAATTGCACGGCCAAAAAATCGTACGTCCGGTTGTGACCTAGGCTTAAGGTGATGAATAGTAAAATAAATGTTGCCTTTTTTTTTGCAATAAAATGTTTTTTCATTTAATTTTTTTTCCAAAAATATCATGGGAAAATTGAATCGTGAACCTGATATCGTGAATTGAATCGAATTGTGAATTGAGTGAATGTTACACGCCTAATAAAACATCCCCAGTTTAATGTAGGGGTTTGTGCTCATGCTTCTCTCACCCTTCTCATGAACTCATTCCTTCAAATGTGACGCTGTGTAGATATTTGGATGACTTCTATGAGCTGGAGCTACAGACACAGTCGGGAGTCAAAAGCTGGATCGTCCCTGAAACAAAAGGAGGGGGTCCATCACCCAGGGAGTCTCACACGTGCGTGGCCTACAGCGGGAAGAACGGCAGCTCGCCGAAGCTTTACATTTTTGGGGGCATGTGTGGGAACAGACTGGCAGATCTCTGGCAGCTTGATCTTGGTAAGCTTTGAGTGTAAGCCTTTTGAAGTGGCAAATATAAGAAATCAGTACATTTTTATAGTGCTATAGTTTGATTATGAGATCCTGAGGGAAGACCATGCTCCTTAAGCAAAAAGTATTTTTCAGACATGTAGATTACTGACTTAACTTTTCTTTCTAGTAAAAAAAAAAAAAAGGTGAGAAAACGAAGATTGTCCCACACACTCTATATCATAACTATAATTCAGTCTTTATTTGTGCCTCTCAAATCTCTTTTATTACTGTGGTTTCTCTTTCAGACACGATGACCTGGTCATTACCTAAAACTTCAGGGCCCTGTCCTTTCCCGAGAAGTCAACACTCTTCAAATGTGATTGGAAACCAGTAATAAAGCTCTTACCTTTTGCTCTCTTTCTCTCCTGTAGAGCACTGACCATGCAGTTCCCCTGCTTTTTATTATATTTTGTTTTGTTTTCACTGTTTTGAGAGGGAAATCACGAAAATGTTTAGGGTAGGCTTGCTGACATGCTGGCTAGGTTTGCATGCAAATATATACAGATGTATCAACAAAGTCTTGAAATTTCTCCTTCCACCTTGTGTGTAGGATGTATGTGTTTGGCGGCTGGGTTCCTGCAGAGCAGAAGAACGTTATAGGAGCTGAATGGATCTGTACGAACTCTATGTCCGTGCTAAACCTCGGTATGTACAGTACCTCACAGCCCATAACAGTGTTGTAGTCGAGTCCCTAGTGTTCAAGTCCAAGTCGTTAAAGAAAATTTCGAGTCGAGTCCGAGAACAAGACTCCAACCGCACCATTTGACGGTGGCTGTTTTAGCGCCATTAACATGAGTTTGTTCCTGAACATGGCGTATGAACAGGTGAATGTGCTTCTCTTTGTCAGGGAGTGTGAAGTATTCTGTCAGAGATGGTTGGGAGACGGATGTAAGTACAGAAGGTGTGTTTATTAATACAAGTGAAGACGGTAAACAATCCAGAACGGCAGGCAAAATCGTTGAAATAGGTCGAGCGAGGCACAAACAGGCTATCGTAGACTCGGCAGGATCAAAGACGAGAAACAGGAAATTGGGGATCAGGAAACCAAACAAGGAAATAAGGTTCAGTAACGTGTCAGCAACGCAACTCAATACTTCGCAAAGTAAGTGTGTTTTCACGGTTTTTATATCGGCACGCTGATTGCGCCTTAATCCTGTGCATGTGCGAGAGAGTCCGCTTGGTGCGTGCGCTGTCCAGCGCATGCTCGAGAGTCTATCTGATGCACGCGCCAAGGCGCGCAGGTGTGACACTCTTGGAGGAAATTATTACAAAATTAATGTAGCTATAAATATCTTATGGCAGATTATTATGGCATGTTGCAAAAAATTTTAAAAATCAGAGTCCTCATCTCCAATTTACGAGTCCAAATTAATGCACGAGTCCAAGTCATCGGTGCACAAGTCCTTAAAATTAGGGCACAAGTCAGACTCATGGACTCGATTATTACAAGTCTGTTTCATGACTGACAGTATTTACACACATCTGTTTTAAAAAAAATATATATTTTATCAAATTATCATGTGGTCTGCAATTTCTTTGGGGTTGTGCAATGATTGATTGATTTTTATTATATAATTCTATTATAATCTCTGACCTCACTTTAAGACACAATGACGTGGTGTGGTCTGAACCCTGAGAGCCAGCGGCAGTCGGGAACAGCTGTAGAGGATGACGAGGAGGAAGAGAAGGATCACGTCCGCTGGCCCAAAGCTCGCTCCGGTCACTGCGCTGTGGCCATCGGCACCCGCCTGTACATCTGGAGTGGACGGGACGGCTACAGGAAAAACGGGAACTGCCAAGTGTGCTTCAAAGACCTGTGGTATTTGGAAACAGGTGAAGATTCTTGTTTGAGTGTACGATACATTCAGTAGAGGAGCTCAGAATTATTGACAAAGCATTCGTGTTAATGATTCTTAACCCTTTGATGCAAAACATATGCACACCCCTTCTAATGCACAACATGGGTCAAAAATGACCTGCATTCATTTTCCAGGTTATTTCATGCTGACTGAGTTTTTCTTTGCTCTATCTTTTGAAATCAATTTATTTTATGATTGAATATTCCAAGTATTCTTTAAATATCTTGTTTTTAATTACCACAAATCATTAATTTCATTTTTTCTTTCCTACTTTATGAACAAAAATACTTTTTATATTACTACACATGGGTCATCCAAGTGTGATTTAAAATTAAATGTCTTAATACTATAATAATAATTTGTTTCAAGTAATTACTTTAGCAGTGAATGGGGCCAGTTATTTATTTATTAACTATGTCGTTAGCTAAGCCAACTACAATAAAATTAGCTAACTAAAGTAGAATATGTCAACAGCTCGGTAGCTAATAGTAATTACTTGTAACTTTCTGACAAGTAATCTACTCACTCTCAAGGGAACCTAAACATAATCAATTTTTTTCTAAGGTAATGTTAGAACAATTGAAAAACATTCCTTCCATGTATTAGATGGGCAAAGGGTGCTGTGCTGAGCTGTGAAATGTCTGACACAAGCACAATTCACAGTTCCCACCAAACGCTGGAGTAAATGCATGCGGGTCGGTTCTGACCCATGTGTGTAAACTTGATGTAGAATTACAAAAGCTGTGCTTGTTCATAACTTAAGAAAGGAAAAATAAAAATGATGATTTGTGCTAAACAAAAACAAGATATTTACTGCATATTTGGAAAAGTAAATGACGAAATGAATTTATTTCAAAAGTATATCATAGAAACACTCAGCCATACATGAAATAACCTGGAAAATGAATGCAGGTCGTTTTTGACCCATGTTGTGCATTAGAAGGGTAGTGATACAAAAAGGGTTTTTATTCAAAAAGTAAGAAAGGAAAAAATAAAATAAGGATGTATGATGATCAAAAACAAGTTAATTGAGGAATACCTTGAATACTGAATGATGGAATTAATTTATTGCAAAGATATAGAAGATAAAAACTCAGCCGGGTCACTTTTGACCCATGTTTTGCATCAAAGGGTTAAAAAAGCGTCAGTCTAGGAATCTGAATCCACTACCAAGAACTGTTTTATCAGTTGACAGTGATGCATATTTAACACGATTATACACATTTTAAATGGAAACATATGTGAATGTTCTGTTTGCACAGTCTTTGACTATTTATACCAAGTTATTTTGGTGACGTACACTATCAAAAAAATTTAACAACTGGCATTTATATTTTAGTACAGTTCAATTACAGATTGATTGATTGATTTTTTTTTTTTTACTTCATTGATCCCATGCTGGGAAATTGCTTGGTTGCAGCAGCAAGTTATCAGACATGCGAAAAGAAAGACACACTGTACAATATAAAATACAATTAACAAAAATCCCAAGAACAAGCTGACTATACAATATACAGATAAAAATGTAACGATAAAAAAAAATCTATAAATGTGCCTTGTACGTGTGAATGTGCATCAATAGTGCTAAAAACAAAAATTGCAATAATTGAAGATGACAACTGTGCAAAGGTGGCAGTATTGAACAGAAGATGGACAAATAAAAACAAGCTAATGGTGTAAAGTGACTGACAGTAAACAAATAGCTCTAGCAGTGCAAAATTACAGCCATTAAGTAAAAAGCTAATGGCAATTAAGTCAGCAAAAATAATCAGACAAGTGTACAACCAAACTTCTTATTATGACAGGTGAACTTTTGAAATTGAATCAATTTAAACAAGCTCATCAATTAAAAACCCATACTAATTCATGTTGTGTAGTAGAAGCACCTCTTTAGAGTTAGTGTCCTCCAGATTTATTGGTGCCCTTCAAAAATGAGCAAATATGATTGTGTAATATAAACGTTGCTCACAAAAATTGATTTTAAAAAAATCCTATTATTTTGGGGGGAGATAGAACATTCTCATTAGAAGTACTTTTTTAAATAATGTTTCTCTTAACTTGGTCCCAAAAATTGATACCCTCAAGGAATATTCTTTTGTAGTATTTATTTTCATAAAAGGTGCCATTAATTCTGGAGGGCACTGTATAAAGATCTGGTTCTTTTTCACTTAGATAGAAATATAATTTAGAAAGGGTACAAATATTTACAATTCATGTATACCTTTTGCTTTTATGATTTCAGTATTTAATAGAAGCCAACAGCTTGATTTCTCAAAAAATAATAAAAATATAGGGTGTTTTGAAAATATTACATATTTCATTTAAAGTGCTGATGACACGTTTTTGACATCTTTGGCGATGTTTTATAACATAAAAAGTAATTCCCGATGATCCATATATTAATTCACGAAGGCGCCTATTTTACAAGTTATGATGATAAACGCGGCTATTTGGGCAAATTTGACGGGGCTGCAGCACCCAGGAGACGAAGGAGGAGGAGGAGGAGCTATATGACGTCAGCGAAAGAACCTTCCTCCTAACTTACCAGTTTGTTGTTGATGCGACAGGTGTTCAGTTTATCATTATTAGTATTTTTATTAGACATTATTATACATTATTATATATATAGTTATTATGCCTTCGCGTTGTGTTGCCGGCTTTTGCTCCAAAACCCACAAGGATGGGGTAAGTTTATTCAAGTTTCTCAGAGATCCCGAGCTGCATGCGAAGTGGGTGAAGCAAGTCAGGCGCACTCGTGACAAGTGGGAGCCCTCACCAACATCCGTCCTGTGCTCTGAACACTTCGATTTGGATTGTTTTGACACCCTTCCCAGCTTAAAAGAATCTCTTGGGTGTTCAGTTCAGCACAAACGTGTGTTACTACCATCAGCAGTGCCTACACAGTGTTGCCAGATTGGGAGGTTTCCTGCCCAGTTGGGTGGTTTCAAGTGCATTTTGGTGGGTTTTGAACATATTTTGGGCTGGAAAACATCAGCAGTATCTGTTGCCAGATACTGCTGAAGTTTTCCAGCCCAAAATATGTTCAAAACCCACCAAAATGCACTTGAAACCGCCCAACTGGGCGGGAAACCTCCCAATCTGGCAACACTGCCAGTATTCCGGAGGGGGTCTACTAGTAGCTATGCCGGATCCAAAGACAGTCCTCCTGTCAGAACATGTGTTGTGAAATGACATAAGATAAAGGTACGTAGAGCTATAAATTCTACATGATGATCATAAATGTAATCATAAAGTCAGCGTGATATCAGTCATGTATTTGCTTGTGAAAGCTTGCGGCTTTCATGTAACTGCCGCCTAGCAACGAGAGTCAAAGGGTAAAGAGGGTAGGCTATCATAGATTCTATTCGGAAGAGATCAACACAGTTCTAGACTCCCAGAAGAGGAAGAGCTAGCACTAGAGAGTTCACCGGCGTTTTCATGCGCCATTTCCATTGAGTAGAACCAGAGTAGAACAGCCAGTGAACCGCAGCGTGTTCTCCCGCTGACGTCACAACATGGCCGCGAGCCACGGACCCAGTTTTCTTGCGCTGTGCAATTAAAAGTTGGATATTTGCGTAACAACAGCTTCTTTTCACGTAATTATAACAGAAATCTAACATGTTTGCCATGTTGTATAGTTTATTTAAGAAATTGCATAGAGTCATGTTCGTGTCATCAGCCCTTTAAATGGTAACACATTGGACAAAATCGTATTGATTGTTGAGTGATGAAAAAAGGCAGTACTTAGACCCTACTGTAAAGTCATATTTTGTTTACAATCCTAAGACGTGTGTGTGTGTGTGTGTGTGTGTGTGTGTGTGTGTGTGTGTGTGTGTGTGTGCGTGTACACAGAGAAGCCAGCAACACCAGCTGCTGTTATTTTGGTCAAGTCCACGATCAACATGCTGCATGTCGCCTGGCACCCTGTACCTGCAGCTGAGTGCTACCTGCTTCAGTTGCAGAATATTGCACCACCTCCACCCTCACAAACACAGGCCTCTGATTCGCCAGCTACCCCAACCCCACCCACCAGTCTCGCAGAGGAAGAGGACGAGTTTCTACAGGGACCTGTTCACAGACCACGTATGTGTTCAGGGTGTTGGAAATTGGAAATGTGCTTTCCATTTACTTGGTTTCACACAGTAATTAACTGTAGTGTTTTTCCTCCAGAGTCGGAGCCGTCTCACGGAGGTGGAGATGGAAACCACGGGAGCGCAACACTACAGGTCAGAGCGCGCCACATTCAGCATTTCAACAGGAATGAAAAATGTGAGAAAAATCGTCAAACCCTTCAGAACACAGTATAATTCTAGGACGTCCTGAGAATTAGCCTGAGAACTCTATTCTGACTAATAGGTTAATTACCTCACCCCCTGGTGACCAGGGGGCGAGGTATTGTTTTCAGTCGGGTTTCTTTGTTTTTATGTTAACGATATTCCGGGAAAACGGCTGGACCAATCTTCATGAAACTTTCAGGATAGATGGGCATTGATCTCAAATAGAACCTCCAACATTTTGGGGGTCATCCAGTCAAGGTCAAGGTTTTTGTGGCTACTGCCTCATACACTCTTACATATGAGCGTAACAATCGCGCACTGCTGGTGATGCAGATGTGCATACGCGTGTTCCGATTAAAATGGCCGGTGAGTGTATACAATTCGGTTGACCATTCGAAATAAATGGACTAGACTAGAAATCGCTTTCAGACATGTTTATGCTTATTACAGAGGGAAAGTGCGTTCCACTGAGCTCTAGCACCAGGCCATTTCTGGGAAATGAGAGTTTGGGTCATGGCGACAAAGTGTGTATGTCAGCCTCGGTTCAGAGGTTTCAGTTTCGAAAACTGTAAGAGTAGAATAATATAAAGTACAGACACTTGGTATATTTTACTAATGTGATTTTTTTTTTTTTTTTTTTTTTTTAATCACTTTTGGATTGCGCTTCATTTTTGTGGCTACTGCCTCATAGAGTAAATATACAGGGTGTCTCAAAAAAATGTACTCACACTTTGAATGATGAGAAAACCTTTATTTATGAACATAGAGTGAAATGGAATAGCTTCGAATACAGAAGACAAATGTAATTGAAGAATCATGTTCGCAAATGTTCAAATTGATGACCATTATTGTCCAGACAACGCTGATAACGCGCACCAAGGGATTCGCAAACGTCACGAAACCGGTCATTAGGAATATCGTGACATTGTCTTTCAATTTCCAATTTCAATGCATCAATTGTTCTTGGTTTGGTGCGATAATTTCCTGCCATGCTGTGATTAATTAATTACACCTGCAACACAAAAAAGGCAGCATGTTAGGGACAGTTAAAGTGCGAGTACATTTTTTTGAGACACCCTGTGTGTGTGTGTGTGTGTGTGTATATATATATATATATATATATATATATATATATATATATATATATATATATATATATATATATATATATAATATGCTATATTTACTGTATGGACATGGGATCAGAAAACAATTTTATTTATACGCAGTAGTCATGTACACACAGGGTACCTATTTTTTTCCATGATATCTTCCTTTATATTCATCATAAGTGCTACCGGGCGAGGTTTGTTTTGCCTGGCAACACTTGTTAGGATGCAGTGCAAAGCACTGCAACTATTGTTCTTCTACGTGTTTCTTCTTCTTCTTCCGTATTCTTCTTCTTCCTCCTACGCAAATTTTGATTTCGAATAACTCAATAACCATACGTCGCACACAGACAAACAATATATCAAAACGTGCGGCTCGATCGGACTCGCTATGCTATAACTTTTCTCTACAGAATACGATTATTTCGCGACATAGTCGCGAAAAAATCGTCGAAAAAAACCCCATTCATTTCTATGGAATTAATTGAAAAAAAAGCACTTTTTCAACATTTTTCAAACGTCCGCTGCTCTGGCATGCTTTAACCTAGAGACGTGATTCAAACTCTAAAACGTAGGAAAACTTCTCCTCTGTGGATCTGGCATTCAACTTTTCTGCTAGGTTCTACACTTTCGGATCAGTCCCGGCTCAAACACCATGTGGGTTCCGGGAGAAAATCCGGCTTTTGAATGGGTGTCTATTGCGTTACACACCAGTGAAGCTCGTTAACTTAGAGTGGAGAGAGGTTGAAAATAAAGCTCAAACTTTCTCGCTTAAACTGTGTTTTCAGCCACAAATTTCACTCTACAGACATGATTTTCTCAAAAGTAGTAGTAAAACTTGTCCTGATTCACACAATGTGTCTACCTAAACGATAGGATTTACAGTTTTTGAATGAGAAGCCTCAAACTGAGGAGAGCACAGGTGAGCGGCCTCACTGACTCCCATTATAAATGGGACAGAAAAGTCTCTCATTTTTAACTCGTTCTAGTGTCGTCATTTTTAACACTACAGACAAAAAAATACATCATTTTATTCAAGAGACCCTTCTAGCGCTCACTGTGAAAGAATTTTGTGAATAGCTGCTTCCGTTGTCGAGTTATTTGTCATTGTTCGAGGCCTGGTCCTTCATAAAAAACAGCACAAAACTCCATACCTTGTGTGTCTTAGCTCATTGACACCCATTATAAAAGTGACAGAAAAGTCTCTCATTTTTAACACTACAGACAAAAAATTACATCAGTTTATTCAGGAGACCCTTCTAGCGCTCACTGTGAAATAATTTTGTGAATTTCTTTTTATTGTGAAAAAAAAAACCAGCCTCGGTCGGCATGACACTTCAGCTTAGCCGCCCACTTTATTAGGAACACTTCTGTTCGTACATACAAACTACAAACACTCTTCTTAGAGTTTAGAGTTTATTTTATTTTTAAAAGGGACAGTGCACAAATTAAACATTATCCTTGTGGTAAGGACAGATGTCTGTACCAGGTTATAGCAGTACATGCTAATTTCCGCCTATAGTCACTTTGTTTATACTCTTGAATAGCTCTTCTTCATGACGGCTGCTGTCTCAAGCACACACATAATCATTGCATTGAAACGTCATTGCAGGTCACACATTCACGGCCAGCAAACATGCGTGACCGAATTGCTTCGCGCACTGCATCCTCTCACAATTTCCCCTGGGGAATTGTCCGGTCTAGTTATAATTGTAATGGACACTGCAGAGTCTTAAAGGCTGTAGGTTATTTGATGTGGGTATGAAACAACAGAGGAAAGAAGAAAGGCTAAAAATACCTTTGAATCTGTCGGGTACCTTTATACTAAATTATACTAAAGCTACCGTCAGCTGTCTTGTATAAATTTTCTAACGATGCTTTCACACCTATTAGTCCATTTGCCAAGTCTGAATGATGGAGAGCTTCGTTTTCATTTTACATTCATTCAACAAGCCAAAACACAAAACAAAGGTATATAGGTGTTGCCATCCATTTTGGCACATCGCTGCAGTGACGTGGCCGCTCTGACGGCCTCAGCCATCAAAGTCTCTAGGGAACATTACAGTCAGTGCGTTTACATGCACATAGAGAGAATCGAATTTCTGCCGTTGCTCGACTGAAATCGAAGTTCAGAATGCCATGTATACACCTTAATTCGGCTGAAATTGAACCGAACTTGATTTCTCGGAATCGAGCTACACGACCTCGATTATGCGATTTCTGCTGAGCTACTTAGTGCATGTAAACCCTATCGAGCTAGTAGTCGAGCTACTTACTTCAGCACTGCCCCTTCCGAGAGTGACGAGACCACAAGCGGGAAACACAACAGCCTTGGTCGGCATGACAACAGTAGTAGCGAGTAGCAGAAGAGGTCAGGAGGAACAAACGAAGAAGAGAAAATGGCGAGCAGAAACGTGCACTTCTGGAGCAATGAGGAGACAGAGTTCATGCTCATTCAGCTTAAGGAGTTGAATATATTAAAATTCATGGACGGGAGAAAAACGCGCAATGGAGAACACGGAACTGATAACTTTGTTTACACTCTTGAATAGCTCTTCTTCATGACGACAACCGGAAGTGTACCAACACGATGGGGCGTGTAGCGCCACCTGTGGCTCGGGTGCACAATGCACCTCACACAATAGCTCGATTTCATTGTGTGCATGTAGGATTGGATTTCTCTGGCACCCCTGCTGGGACCTTCAGCTCGATTACCGACAGCAGCTCGATTTGGATGTGCATGTAAACGTAGTGAGTGGTGGTTTCCTGTTGCCTTCTACTAGATTATTATAGAGGTTTTCTCCTCTCAACCATTCACACCTATGGACAATTTAGAGCCACCAATTAACCTAACCTGCACGTCTTTGGACTGTGGGGGAATCCGGAGAACCCGGAAGAAACCCATGCAGACACAGGGAGAACATGCAAACTCCACACAGAAAGGCCCCCGTCGGCCCCGGGGCTCGAACCCAGAACCTTCTTGCTGTGAGGCGACAGTGCTCACCACTACACCACCGTGCCGCCCCATATGGGTGTATAGGATTTGAGAATATGCTCATAAAAACTCATTCACTGGTCAGGAGTACAGCAATAGAAAAATCATCTGAGCATGGAGAACATAGAACAGAGGTTAAATAAATGATTGATTAAATTACTGTTGTGCATGTTTTGCTTCGTCAGTCCAAATATCCAGAACAAGTGACATTTCTGCAATTTTACCGCTTTTGGTTTAGTTTGTGCCTCGCGGCTCAGTGTAGCAGCTTGCATCTACAAAAGAATGCTGCAACTTATCAAATCACATTCTCACTGCAATCGTGAGAAAACCGTGGTAGAGTTCACATGGAAATGGACCGAGACGACCTCACACACACCAGGGTTTTATTCAAACGCACTAAACACTCCATATGTGAAATATACATAATTATGCTATGGACCGAAATGTCTTGAAATGACAATGCTTTTCAGAACACCTTTGTGATCCCACAGGAGAGAGCGGGTGCTGGTGATGCCAAAGCAGAGACTACAGATAAACCGAACAAATTAGAGTTTAGTCCGGCTGCTGGTATCAACACAGACGAGTCTGGTAACACACCCTTCCTCATGTTCATGCTGGCATTTATTTTATTCTCTCATCACAGTCGAACAGAGTTCATGTGTGTGATTGATTGATTGTATTTCCTCAATACTGACAGTAACTAGGCAGCAGGCAGCCACTTTAAGACCTGTGACAGAAGAAGCGGATGAGCAGAATGGGACTAAATCTCAGCAAGGTAAAAGCTCAGTTCAGAGTAGAGGTGTGCATGGGATGGGTTTTTTTTGGTTTTGTTTTTTTAATTATATATATCAGGGGTTTTCAAAGTGTGGGAGAGTCAGCCCCCCCCCCGAGAGCAAATAAACAACAGCGCCCCCTTACATTTTTTTGTTGTTGCTGTACTTAATGTTCCATTCGTATTTTTAAAAATGGTTGTTGTACACTTTTTTTCTTTTACACATTTTAAACATCTGTGCTTTTTGAAAACACCTTTTTTTTTACACATTTAAACCATATGAGCTTTATTAAAACATCTTTTTTACACATTTTAAACATCTGTGCTTTTTAAAACCTTTTTTACACATTTTGAACATCTGTGCTGTTTTACACATTTTAAACATCTGTGCTTTTTAAAACCTCTTTTACACATTTTGAACATGTGCTTTTTTAAACATCTTGTTTTATACATTTTAAACATCTGTGCTTTTTTTAAACATCTTGTTTTACACATTTTAAACATCTGTGCTTTTTTAAAATCTCTTACACATTTTAAACATCTGTGCTTTTTTTAAACATCTTGTTTTACACGTTTTAAACATCTGTGCTTTTTAAAACCTCTTTTTACACATTTTAAACATCTGTGCTTTTTTAAACATCTTGTTTTACACATTTTAAACATCTGTGCTTTTTTAAAACATCTTTTTTTACACGTTTTAAACATCTGTGCTTTTTAAAACCTCTTTAAAATGTGTAAAAAAAAAGGTTTTAAAAAGCACAGATGTTTAAAACGTGTAAAAAAGATGTTTAAAAAAAGCACAGATGTTTAAAATGTGTAAAAAAGGTTTTAAAAAGCACAGATGTTTAAAATGTGTAAAACAAGATGTTTAAAAAAAGCACAGATGTTTAAAATGTGTAAAAAAAAATGTGCTTTTTTAAAACCTCTTTTACACATTTTAAACATCTGTGCTTTTTTAAACATATTTTTGTTTTACACATTTTAAACATCTGTGCTTTCTTTTAAACATCTTGTTTTACACATTTTAAACATCTCATAGCATTGTTAGCTAGCACCTCTTGGCAGACAACACACTGTGGCAGTGGAGCATCTTCAGATCCAGTCCATGAAAATCCAAACTTTAAATAATCGTGGTCATACTTCCTTCTTTTTTTGCTTGGCCCAGACTCTGTCTCCTCACTCACTGTAGCTTTAGGTACTAAAAATCGATCCATTTTGTCTCTGGCAAAGGCTAGCTGAAGTTTGCTAAATGTCCACAATAGTAACTTATTCTGGTTTATTTTTCCTCACGTTGCACCCCCCCTGAAGAACTCTGGTGCCCCCTAGGGGAGGTGCGCCCCACACTTTGAAAAGCCCTGATATATATAATCCATCCCATTCCCTGCTGAAGGAATTCTGATCAATCCCACCCCTTTGTGCGGAAAGTTTGACCAGTTCCTGAATACTCCTGCAGTTATTGCTTGCAAATGTCAAAATATTTTTTAAAAAGTCATTTTAATCGCTGTGACCCTGACTAGGAAAAAAATGTATTAAAAATAAATGAATGCAGTACAATGTGAGCTCTACAGTGGCATGCAAAAGTTTGGGCACCCTTGCTGAAAATGTCTGTTACTGTGAATAGTTAAGTGAGCAGAAGATGAACTGATCACCAAAAGGCATAAAGGTAAAGACGAGACATTTCTTTTCAGCGTTTTATGCAGGATTTGTGTATTGTTTTTGTTTTGTACAATTGGAGAGTGAAAAAAGAAAAGGAACACCATGCGAAAGTTTGGGCACCCCAATACATCTGAGTTCTCGGGTAACTTTTACCAAGGTTCCAGACCTTAATTAGCTTATCGAGCTGTGGCTTGTTCAAATTCTTCGTTAGGAAAGGTCAGATGATGCAGATTTCAAAGCTGTATAAATTCTCTGACTCCTCAAACGTGTCCCTAAAATCAACAGCCATGGGCTCCTCTAAGCGACTCCCTCGCATTCTGAATAATAAAACAATTGATGCTCACAAAGCAGGAGAAGGCTACAAGAACATAGCAAAGTGTTTTCAGGTAGCTGTTTCCTCAGATTGTAATGTTATTAAGAAATGGCAGTTAACAGAAACAGTGGAGATCAAGGTGAGGTCTGGAAGATGAAGAAAACTTTCTGAAAGAACTGCTCGTTGGATTGCTAAAAGAGCAAATAAAAACCCCTGTTTGACTGCAGAAGACCTTCAGAAAGATTTAGCAGACCCTGGAGTGGTGGTGCACTGTTCTACTATGCAGCGACACCTGAAGACCTTCATGGGAGAATCATCAGAAGAAAACCTTTCCTGCATCCGAGCCACAAAATTCAGCGTCTGAAGTTTGCAAATGAACATCTAAATAAGCCTGACGCATTTTGGAAACAAGTCCTGTGGACTGATGAAATCAAAATAGAACTTTTTGGCTACAATGTGCAAAGGTATGTTTGGAGAAAAAAGGGGGCCAAATTCCAGGAAAAGAACACCTCTCCAACTCTGAAGCATGGGCTTGGATCGATCATGCTTTGGGGTCGTGCTGCAGCCAGTGGCACAGGGCACATTTCATTGGTCGAGGGAAGCATGGATTCGAATAAATACCAGTAAATTCTGGAAGCAAACATCACACCATCTGTAAAAAAGTTGATGTTAAAAAGAGGACGGGTCCTACAATAAGACAATCCAAAACACACCTCAAAATCTACAATGGAATACCTCAAGAGGCCCAAGCTGAAGGTTTTGCCCTGGCCCTCACAGTCCCCTGACCTAAACATCACTGAAAATCTGTGGATAGATCTCAAAAGAGCAGCACATGCAAGACAGCCCAAGAAACTTGTAGAACTAGAAGCCTTTTGCAAGGACGAATGTGTGAAAATCCCCCAGGTAAGAACTGAAAGATTATTAGCTGGCTACAAAAAGTGTTTACAAGCTGTGATACTTGCCAAAGGGGGTGTTAGTAGGTACTAACCATGCAGGGTACCCAAACTTTTGCTTCAGGTCCTTTTCATTTTTTTGGTATTTTACACCTGTAAATGATGGAAATAAAAATGTAATCTTGCGGAAAATATTGAAGAAATATCTGGGGGCATCGTGGCTCAGGTGGTTAAGGCGCCATACCATGAATGCGGGCGACCCGGGTTCGATTCCGGCCCGAGGTCATTTCCCGATCCCTTCCCGTCTCTCTCTCTCCCGCTCATTTCCTGTCTCTACACTGTCCTATCCAATAAAGGTGCAAAAAGCCCAAAAAAATATCTTTAAAAAAAAAAAAGAAATATCATCCTTACCCTTTTGGTGATCAGTTCATCTTCTGCTCACTTAACTATTCACAGTAACATTTTCAGCAAGGATGCCCAAACTTTTGCATGCCACTGTATGTACACTCGCAGGTTAATAAACGTGGCCTTTCTTTGTCTCGCAAGCTTCATATTTGTTGGCCTGCTCCTTCTCACATAAAATATATTACATTACAGGCATTTAGCAGACGCTCTTATCCAGAGCGACATACAACATACCCAGAGCAGCCTGGGGAGCAGTTGGGGGTTAGGTACCTTGCTCAATGGCACTTTGGCCATTCCTGATGGTCCAGGGAATCGACCCGGCGACCTTTTGGTCCCAAAGCTGCTTCTCCAACCATTAGGCCATGGCTTCTCCCACTTCCCCCAAAATACCCACTTGAGCAACATCTTTGTTGGGTCCTATGACATCCCAGGCCAGATGCACACTTCTAGCTCAGAGAATGTTGCAAACGATCTGTTATTGTTCTCTCTCAACTCTCAGACTGGGTTTAATCTGTTCAATCCACAGAACATGAAAATCGAGCCAACCCTTCAGGACAGGTAAAGATGGGTCCTGTGGGCGTGTCTGTGTGTGTCTGTTGTCGTAATCAGCACACTTGTGATGATCTGTCCCATCCCCTCCCTGCAGAATGATAGAACAGAAGTTTCCACATGGTTCGATGTCGGTATATTCAAAACACTCTTCGCTGAGGTCACACACTACTATCTGCCCTCTGAGAACGGGAGCACTGACCCGATCTCCAGTAACGGCGAGGTCAGTCTGCGAACATGATTTGTACACTTTTGGAGCTATGCAAATCCTCAATACAACTTTCTCTCTAATAGAAGATACCAGGACCTCACACATTTGAAGGACGAGAAAAGCAGGAGCTTAAATCTAATGTGACGTACCGGTTCAGAGTGGCAGGCCTAAACTGCTGTGGCCGAGGAGACTTCAGCCCCACTGGGGAATTTAAAACATGCTGTCCTGGATTCCCAGAGGCACCTCCTGCTGTCAAAATCACCAAGGTACAACTACTCATGCAGAAATATCTACAAGATATAAGGTGCTGGTTATAAATGCGGTCATCTCATGCTATTCTTCTCCCTGAATCAGGCATCTGATTCAGTACACATCACATGGGAATCACCCTCCAATTCATCAGGGAAAATTCAGGAATATTCCATGTACCTGGCGGTAAAGAAGACGCGAGGAAACACCTCAGAGAAGCCAGGAGATCTTACCTTCATACGCATTTACCGTGGCGCCAAAACCGCATGTACAGTGAACGCCGCGAATCTGAGTAACGCGTACATCGACTGCTCGGCTCGTCCTGCCATCGTGTTCCGCATCGCCGCCAAGAACGACCGTGGCTACGGGCCCGCCACTCAGATCCGCTGGCTACAAGGTAAGTTTGTGTGTGTGGTGAAGAGGGTTCTGACACTGTTTTTAATTGCATGGTAGCCCGTGAAATTCTTAATGTTTGTTTTCCTGCAGAAAGCAATAAAATCAAATCAGCATTAAAACCAGACTCCAGCCCAACCAACCCTGAGCCAGATGACATTAGGTAAGATAAAGTAGCAGCCTGTCCTCTCTGATTAAATATGGCAAAGAACTTTCATCAGCCTGTGTAATTTCTTATGCCTGAAGCTAATCAGTACCTTTTTTTTTTGCCCCCAGCTTGTGACTGCTGCAGTGGCTGTTCTTACTCTCAAATCAGCTCTGGTTCTGGGCTTATTTTCACAGGAGCATACAGCGTTTTAATTTGATGCATTCTGCCATACTATTCAGTCCCAGATATATCTTTTTTTTTTTACTCAAGTGCATTTGTACAGTTTGCTGTAAGATTCCTAACTTATTTTTTTAAATACTGTTTCTAAATCTGCATTTTTACTACTGCCGTATTTAAAAATGTGCTCAATTTCCTGCAGAGACTAAACATGCATAGACATGTTTGTTGAGGGCTCAAGACAATTTTATATTTTGTAAAATTTCATTGGTCAGTCATAGGGGTTAGATGGTTTAGTTGACCTCCCCAAAACTTGTTTGTAGAAGCAATTGAATGATTGATTTTCTTAGTAACAACATGTAGGTGTAGAGCCTGTAGGGTTTTTTTTAACTTTAAAGCAAGAGGAATTAACACTAGAGATCTGTTATAGCCTTTGTACTAAGTGAACAAAAGAACCAACTTTTCATATTTAACATTGTGTGACATTTATGAAGAATCATTTCAACTTTTTTTTTTTTAAACAGGGAAGTCCACTTTAATGTGGTAATAGTAGCGCTTGCTTCCCCCCCTTAGTTCTGTCAAAGGTAGAATTTTGGTTCAAATTCATGACCTTTAATGTAATGTAGTTACATGAATTGTAATTAAACAGTGGTACAATTAGCCAAGCTGATGCATTTCCCTCAATTTTATTTTAAGAATCAGAATGAAGTTGACCAACCAAATGGAGACTCCATTTGTGTTTACATAAACCCAGCGTTAGCCCTCCCTCCCCCCACCTGCAAACCTTTAAAAGGTAACAAATACATGGAATTCCCCCCCAAAAAACCCCACAAAAATGATTCAGTCTTCAGACATGACAGACCATTTTAAAATTAACGTACATTATAACAAAATGACTCATGAATTATAGACATCACTAGGAAAAAAAAAAAAATTTACAAATTCAGGCTCTCCGCTAGTAGATTCTTCTTTCCCTGCTCACAACTCTGTTCTCCAAAACCACCAGGAAACTTTAGAAGGTGAGAGAGCAGTCTGTGGACAAGTGCATGGTCTAGAGCTGAGCCACGTCATGAGAACTGGATTTGTTGAACAGCAGGGAGCTTTAAAAAAAAAAAAGTCATATGACAAGACAGTCATTTAATATTTCAATAATTTGCCGTTCAAGATTATAAAGAAAGCTGCATTATAAGAGCCTGTAATCCATACTATACAGACCACTGATAAAGAGCTAAATAATGATATTGTGCAAGGGGAGACAGAAATCTTAGTCCACCTACAACATGGACATTGTTACTGGGTTTTGAAAACTACTTTCCCACCAGCGCAACACACTACATCAGTGTCCCAGATGAATACAATTCACCTAAATACTGTAATCACGGATGCACAGTACAAAAGGCCAGTTTATACTTGCGTAGACTACGCTGTAGGTACGGCGCCAATGCTCACAGTATGACGCATTTATACTTGTACATGTACTACTGCATGAAACACCAGAAGGCACAACAAGAGTTCTGCAATTCACTGTAGGAAACAATATACTGAAAACATGGGAAAAGTGTATTAAGTGTACTAGTGATTAAATCAGATATCAGCTAAACTCACTGAAAGCATTTTAACTCCATTAGTATGAGCGGCGCGAAGTGAAAGTCCCGCTGCAGGCAAAGGAATAAGGCAAAAGTGACTGCATTTTAACCCACAGGATTAAACTGGCCATTATACTGAGCTACAGCCGCTATAAATGAAGCGCGAGGCTTTAGATCATAATAGATGGAAATACAATGCTAAAGTGGACCAATCAGCATTGTGAGATACAGTAGGTATTCCTAAAAAAGCACATCAGTTGTACAAGTATAGTGTAAAAACCATCATAGCTTTATCTGAACATCCATGGCAACAGCTAAAAGAATTATGGTTGCACCAACTGGCATTTTATAATAATTAATATAGCCTTAAGTTTAACTTAAACCATCCAAAATGAAATACGTAGATGCTTCATTACCTGTCTGTATGGTTTGTTACGAAAAAGTGTTGAAGCAAAACAAGGGCATAAAACACATTTGAGCTCACCATTCTCTGTAATGCCTGAAGGGATTTTGTTAATGTGCTTAAATGACTCGAAAGACTGACCTTGCTTGAAACAAAACGTTACACTGAAGACTGACACTAATCACACACAGTATCTGGATCTCAAATCATAGATGTATTTCCAGTTTATATCATTGTGTTTGATGCATTTCACCATCACCAGCCACAGTGTGACCGTTTTGAGCTACGACCATTTTCCATACTCATACTACTACTAGCAGCATACCTTAGAGATACGCAGAACCATGGCCTCACTTTGTTTATAAATGCCTTGAGACCTCAAGAATGGCATAGGAATAGTTAAGCATTAACAATACATCTAATAGTAATTTTTACAATTAAAGTGATTCATATATAGCCTGGGAAATCCCATGCTGCTTTGCACAAATCGTTCCGATCTGAAAAGACAGCATGGAAACTATGGTCTAAAGCAGGGGTCTTCAATCCTATCCACAAAGGGCCAGTGTGGCTGCAGGCTTTCATTCCAACCAAGCAGGAGCTACACCTGATTTCACTTGTTTAATCATTTCACCCTCGTCTCCAGTCAACAATCAAGTGAGCCTCCAATTTGGCTGTAATGAAAGCCTGCAGCTACACTGGCCCTTTGCGGATAGGATTGAAGACCCCTGGTCTAAAGGCTCGCCTGAGTTAGGGAGCCAATCAGAGAGAGTGGGGAGGGGTGGAAAGACGGTGACGCGTACTACTCGACAAACAGAAGCTTGTAGTTTATTTGGGACTGTTTACAGATCACATTTAACATGGCGGCGAGCGATACGAACCAAACTTTCGATCAAGCTTTAGGACACTTTTCTGAATAGTTTAAAGCGAAAGTTTGTTTTTAAAAAAAAAAAAAGCGTTTGGCGTTACAGTCTCTTCTTCCCCTCTTCGTCGCTCTAACTACGTCACCGGGTACAACTGCCATGATTGGCCATGGGCTACGTAGACGCCAAACGATAGACATTCGCAACGTCCAATAAACAGCCGTTGACAATCGTAAACCACACCTCCCCTACGAGAAATTCAATAGGCAGATTCCAGACCATATTTCACTTGTGATATGGTCTGGTGTTAACCAGACTAATTCATATAGGTAGTGGTCTGAGAATAACCTTGACATGTGATGTCACAGCAGGAAGTCTATCAGTCTCATCACCATTTCTGCTATACTAAAAAAACAGAGCTGACTGCAACTTCGAGCCTCCATTTTGAGCCAATTCATCGCCATGCCACAAAGCAACACGACAGAAGGTGGATTTACATTGCGTTCATGGCCCAAGAATGTTCAAACTGCAAAGATTTGGATGCATTTTGAGAGATTCACGGGCACATTGGGTGCCTACGAAGTGGTTTATCCTCTGCACATTTACTGAGGACTCGTACGAGACCTCTGATCTGTTGAGCATTGGCTACAAGCCCATATTGAAAGAGGGTGCAGTACCAACAATTAAAGGAAATGAAAACAAGTTGAGTTGCACCACTTCTCCTGGAGTGTGAGCTGAGGGTTGTTGCTAAAACCCAGAACAGGACGTGACATCACGGGTTTTGATAATTGCCTGAGCCGAGCAGTAATGGCGGAGTACTCAGTACTGAGAAAATGGAGAATGAGTGGACCAGCAGTCTGATTTCCCCGCTGGATATGCTTGCCTCAGCAGCAATCTCTCACCCTTGCATGAAAGTGAATGAACAGAGAACTGAAAGACTGTTTCAAAAACAAAAATCAGCCACAAGGTCAGCCTTCAAGAAGCGACTCATTTGGATACAAAAAAAAATAAAAAAAATAAAAAAATACATTTACCTGCATTTAGATCAATGCATGTAACTTGTATTGTGTATAAGTTACGGGTATAAGAATATTTAATTTGCTTCAGAATGCAATCGTCTCGGTTCATCTAATTATTTAATTAGCCTCTTACATTTTAGCAGTGAAAATGCATGCATGTTGCACAAGTTAAAATACCTATCCTGTTTTAATGAGTGTCAACCCACAATCAAGGAAGTCCAATCAGTCTGAGTTGAGCAAGTTGGTAACGGTATTTCTTACTTTCACCAAGTTTATTTATATGACTTTGGTCTATAACTCTCAAAGGCCTCGGCCTTAAAACCGGTTCCCGCTGTGACATCACGCACTCAGGGCTGACTGGCTCAGCAGGGCAACTCGAATGCCAACCTTGCGGTCAATTTTAACTCAAATTTGTGTGCGTATACATTTCCCCCCATTCATGCAGCATACAAGAGTCAATAACAGATGCTATCCACTCAAATGTATTTAAAAATAAAGGTTCTGCGTATCTCCTTTAAGATCAAAGTTATGTTCAACCTGGTGCGCTGAGAGTATGTTGGTGGCTCTGTCAAGACACTAACCTGTTGGTATGTCGTGGTGTACACCATGACATTCTGCTGTTGGCCATCAGTTGTGATCATTCCAGCAGATAATTGATTTGCTGTAACACAAACACTTACACTGAGTACACAGCACTAATGACCATCTGGTGTACTATTTTTGCAGCATTACATAGTTTACACAGAAGATATTACACAGCTGTACAAAGACGTTTCTTCAAGTGGTGAATATACATTTTAAATACAAGATGATAAACTTTATATCTTCATGCCACCATGTAATGTTCTGATATATGGACCCCAAAAAAAATAAAAACACCCACGCAAGTTAATCAAAAGAACTTCAATTTTGAACCAGTTCACCATTTTGACAACATGTGTCTAGTCAGCAGGAAAACACTGGGAGTGAGGTCATCGGAATGAAATACCAGGAATTGTCATATGACCTGTATGGACCCATGCACACGCTTAATAAAACCATTGGGAAGTCATGTGACTGGGCAGATACGGAATTTTTGAATCCGGTCTGCACAAAGCTGTAGGAGGCCCAGGACCCATTTCCCCTCACCTCCACCAGTTTCAGTTTGCTAACAAGGTCATCTTAAAAATAGTTTTCATTTCGAGAGAACAGTAAAGTTAACTGTAGTTTATAGAATTCAAACTTATTCAAAAGGTGATTGGTTCGTTTTTCCTCACACCATTCTTCCTTGTTTTCTACCGTGTCTGTTAGTTAAAAAAGGTCATATGACAAAATGCTTCTTGACTTAGGTCAGGCAGGAAAATATTTGTCTCTTGGTCATTTGTATGGACCGAGCGCATGACCTCGAGCCAAATATTTTCCCATCCAGCCCTCCCACTCAGTCAATAAGTACATAATGTCACTCTGATCCACGATGTATTTTGGATGAAAAACGAGTTTAACATGAGAAGATAAACTTCATATCTTCATTCTCTATAATATAATATTTTTATTATATATATATATATATATATATATATATATATATATATATATATATATATATATATATATATATATATAATTTTAAATATATATTATATACACACACGTGTGTATGTACAAACAAAGTACTCAAATTTATCAAAATTCATTAATTTCCTCACAAATGACATAGGGATTTATATCATGGCTTTGGACATTTCTCCATGTCCCAGATGGAGCGCGTATGAAAAATACAAGTGGTGCATTTCCCAGTAAAACACTCTGGTCCATATAGTATACAGCATATGCTGTAACACGATCGCACTCATCACTTTAGCCAACACCGGAGATATACATTTATTGAGCACTTTATCTTAAATGATGTAGCACTCACCACTCATGTGGAGATTGCATGCGCATGTCTGTTAGTATAACTTTGTGGGAAAACATGCAAGTATGAATTTCTCTGCATTGTCCATTTAAAAAAAAAACCGAACTGTTACAACAAGCACTCTATATTCAGTACTTACTGAAACTGTCTTCTGTAAGGTCTTCACTCAGGCCTTCTGCGACTGCCACTGTTGCCATCCCCTTCTCACCCTTCATCGCCTAAAACACACCACAGCCCCTTTATCTACTCCGTTACACTAACATTAAGGAACACGCAGTGTGCATGTGAGAGAACCCGTACCTCTCTGAACTTCTGCAGGTAAACTTTGAGCGGCTCCACATACATATCAAAACCCAGTGTGGACATGGCAAACAGGATGTCCTCGCCATTGATAGTCTTGCGCTTCTCCTGATGACATCGCTCGCTGGCTTCTGATGTGATGAAGCTGATGAACTCGCTCACACACTCCTGTACACATTCTTTTGCGTCTTTTGCGATCTAGGAGCAAAATTATTAAAAAAAAAATAAATAAATAAATACCATTCAGGACTTGTGATAGTTGGTGCATGTGAACGGATGGCCGAGACACAAACCTTTCCCGTCTGTGGGATGGCGTTCTTCATGATGCGAGCTACGTTAGCAATAGGCAGGTAGATATCCTGCTCTCGGAGATTGTCTTTGCAACCATTGCCATCTTCATGATCATGAAGACTTTCTTCGCCATCATCTAGACAGAGACAAAATACATTTATGAATATTTACACCATGAACAACCACCAGAAAGGATCTAAAACATGCTACAACTCTTCCCTGAAAAATGTTACAGTGGTCTCGGAGCGCTACACCAAAACCTAGTCTCTTGAGTGTAGTGTCTTTTTCTCTTGGTGTTATCCCAGTGTTGTGTGCTTCAAAGTAGGGTTGGGCGGTATTACGGTAAGAAGGTATCCCGAGGTATCCAAAAGTACCAACGGTATCGGTCTCATTACTGTCATTTTAAAAATATATATAATATCTAAATAAATATGGAATACATGAGGTCATAATATAAAATAATAAATTGAAGATCATCCCGAATAACTGTAATCGTATTTTCACTAATTCTATCAATTTCCTAAAGAAGTTCTCATCGCGTGCAGGGTTGTTTATGTCGTTACCATGGCAACCCTGCATGACATTTGGAGTCTGACAGAAAGCTTCGCAAGAGACTGAGACCGCGGTTGAAAGATGTCAAGTCAAGATAACGAGTTAGTGGCAAAAAAAAAAAAAACACAACAGTGTGGCAGTATTTTGGTTTCAAACCAAACGAAAAGGAAGAGCCAGCAATAATGTAAATGACCGCGCAAAATCGAAAAAAATCTAATATGTCCCCTAAGGCACACCATAGCCTGGGGTACTCCACTTCCACGAGATCTCTCCAATGAGTTGTGTTTTGAGTAGGTTACATGAGTAACAACAAGGTAAAATAATATAACGTATGACATTTGGGATGTGGGTAATAAACGTTTGAAATGTCATCTACTGAAGAAACGGAAGAAAACATCGTAGCGTAAACTGTTAGGTTTCTGGTGGGAATTAGCAATGCGCTTGCTATCTTTGTTGGGTGTGTTAAACCGTATGGATTTAAGTGGAATAATTGTAAGGAGTTATGTGATCAAGACAACGTTTTAAGCAAGGTAAGGCCATTTGATTATTAATTTCCCCGCCATGGCATGGACCCATATGATTTTGCCTTGTGCAGCTATCACGCATTTGAATTAGGTTCGCCTCATTTGCGCTGAAGAATATGGTTTATCGCGCAGTCTAAACGGACATTGGGTGTTGGTTGATTCTTTTTCTTTTCTATTTCCCATGCTTGAAAGGGTATGATCCTGCTCATCGTGTACTTTTTTTTGATGGAGTAGGTGAAATAGTGCTGCAAATGGCGTTTCAACACAGACATGTGTAAACGACAGTTGAATGCTATTTTCAAGATGAAGGAAGAGTTGCGTGATGCTTTGAAATATCTCTTAATCCATTCATCAATGCACAAAATTCACTTTGCTGCTTAATCCATACCACAATGCACATAATTCACTATGCTGCTTTTAAATAGTACATTTGAGGCATAGGCGCAGGTCTGGACAAGGTCCGCCGGTATAGGCGCACGTTACACAGTAGGCCGAAACAAAATATTTTTTTCCTCGGTAATACCGTATACCCCGGGAAAACACAGACAGTTTAAAGGTATCAAAATTTGGATACCGCCCAACCCTACTTCAAAGATACATTTTCAATTATTGACATGGGTATTATTATAACCAGTTTAGACCACCTACCTTCGAAAACTCACTACTACACTTCAACTAACGCTGGGTTACAAATGCGATTTTGAAGCGCATGCACCCCTGCGGATTCACTACAGGTTTGCACTTTGTTGATGTCAGGAATTGTGCACAGTTTAGGACAACATTCAGGACACGACAAACTAAAGAGCACAAAATTATCTTCACCACTGTTTATGCAGCATGGTAACAGGAAACATTCCTGGCATCCAAGTAAGAAAAATAAATTTGAATGTCCCTTTATCTTGGAGATTTTTAAAGAGCCCAGCTCACACTTCCCAGAATCCAATTCATTTACATACAGGCAACTGCGTTTTGAAAATGTGAGCACGACTGTTAGCTCTCTTCATGCATGCTCAGCTAGCAGAAAATCAAGCCTTTACAAGAAAGCTTGCACTAATAAAAAATGTAATCTTATTCCATGATGTCTTCCGAGAAGTCGAATATCAGCCTAGACATAGAAGGGGCCAGTTATCCTCAACGAAACACCTACGGTTCTCCAATTCTACCAACTTGAACAGTAGCAGACCAACAAAGTCAGGCAAACTCCTCTAGTTGTGGAAAATTATTAGCCTCAGTAAGCTGCAAGACTGATACTTATCCATCTTCCTTTATTACATGGATCATTGAATGTGAATTACTTATTACATGCATCATTAATCAATTACGGTATTCTATGGTCTGTCATACCTGAATAGCAGACCATTACTGTGGACCAGATCATTAGCAGAAGCAATAAAATAATTTTATTTTTCTTCACGGTCTGGTTTCCATCAAATCCTGCACCCTGATTGGCTGGCGAGCAGGTCCATATCCTACAATACGGACCCCAGTTACTGACCTCTGGCAACTCGCTCGCTCACAACAAACATAGTAGCATTTTGTGTCAACATTTCTCTTTTTTTAAGATTATCAAAAATCTTGTAAATTTTTGCCAGCATTTCTCAGGAGACTAGCATTAATTTTACAGCATGGATAGTGATAACAGTCTTCACAGTGAAAGCGAGTTTTACTACCCTGAGGAAGAAGAAATAAAAGAAAACATTTCAGGAGAAAGCTAAAAATCTGTAACTGTTGCTAACGCCGAGCAAAAACATGGCTGAATGACTCAATTTTGTATAAATAGGGGACTACATAGGCGGCAAAATGTAGCATTTTTCCTGCCATGGAAGTGCACTTGTATACCGAGGAGGAAGCAATTTGAATTACAGCCATGAATGAGGATTCAAAATGGCAGCTCGGCTTTCCCTTTCAGGCGCTCTCGTTTTCTGTTAGAATTTGGTAAAGAAAAGTTAAATATATTGTTTACCAGCTTAAGGTCAGTCTGTATGGTGAAATACCGTGACCTCGGCCTGTACTTTCAAGACCTCGGTCACAGTATTTCATGATGCCGACCTCCCAGCTGGTAAATAACATATCAGTTAAAAAAAAAACACATTGATTTCTTTAGGGCACTTTCACACCAAAGGTTGCCTTAAAAGTCCCAAAAACAGTTGAAAATGAACTTCAATGTAATGCAAAAATCCATCCTGAATTCCATAGAATACATATTGGGTAACATGTACCTCAAGTATCAAGGCTACAAGTCATTTCAAATTCCAAAATTTATTAGTTTTAACATAGCAGGAAGGTAAAATTCACAAATTTGGATTTTTTTACATTATCATTCAGATTTAAGCCTAATTGGTGGATTGGGTCCCCTACATTCCACCTAATTATTGCAGAGATGTTAATGGAACAAAGAGAGACCAAAATATCCATCAATGGTGGACATATTTTGGAAAATCTAGTTTTTGGTGAATTTTTTCAGTCTATTTTAGGAGTCACTTCACATATCAATAGAGCTAGAAATGAGAAATAGGTCCAGGAAATCAGCTAAAATGCCTTTTTAGAAAGATACACCAATCTGGTAGGTGACTAGAAAATTTCAACTTCATACTGTATCTACTTTCCGGTCACCGCGCAAATCAAGTCAGGTCACAAAATCCATATTTCTGTTCAGGAGAGGACAGAATGTTTAACATCTTTTCAAATGAAAAATTACTCAGGAAAACTATGGCAACAATTTTGAATATGTCTTCTGATTGAAAAAAGAACCTTTTGCAGTTTCTTGGACCATTATATTATTTCTTGGACCTTTACAATAATGGTTTATTTATCCTTATTATCCTAAAAGTACTTAACATAAGTTAGCAATTTACATCCAAAACACCTGGAGCCACAAATTTCATATGTTAAACTATGCATTTGATGAGAGCAAACATTTAACATCTAGTCAGTGAGAGAGAATTAATAGTGTTGGGAGTCTTGGGCATTTGTTCAGGAGAGGACATTTTTCTTTAACGCTTAAATTTTCTCAGAAAATTAACCAATATTGTAACCTGGGCACATTTACATCCAAATTATTTGACTTGTCTGACCAACAGGTCTTTGTTTGTACTAGTACTAGTCCCCAGATGGTAACTTTGAGGCGAAAGTTCTCTCAAATTGCCACCTAGTTCAATCTCAGAAGTTCCTCATCTGTCTATTCTCGCTTTCCTACACATCAGTAGAAAAACCTGTCAAGAAGGCCTAATGCTACAAAAACTTAACTTATCATCAAATAACAATGAACAACACAACAGTGAAACAACACCAAAACTATGCCTACTTATTTTCCAATGGCCATAATTGAACATGAAATTCCCATGAACACAGAATGTCTGATCTGAAAGTCCTGGTCGTCTACAAAATCTATTCATTTCATACACGCTATGCCTCTTTAGCATTGGACCGACATTATCAACATCAACTTTCACTTAACATGGCTAAACAAGAACCAAAATGCTAACAGTAAAACTATGAAACAACAACAACAACACCACATTGGTCCTACCAATGACTACATTCAAACAGATCATTTACACATGAATGTACTAGTAGGCATGTGGAAACAAATGCATGATAAAACTATTCCAAGCTGACATTTTCTGGTAACTTGTAGTATTGATCCCGCTTATTAACTGAAGGCTGTCCAAGTTTGGTTACAATACATTCTATGCCAACTGTATCTGTGTCCTTTTCATCCACAATGAAGTATGGTTTGCCCCTAGATTTCAGATAAACTACATCATACTGTCTATTTATCCCTACACTCTGGATGATTGCTACGTAATTCTTGACTTTTCCTGTTGTTGTGACAAGCCTCAGTATTATGTAGTCACCAACATTGAAGCCTGAAATTATACAAATGCGGTTGGGATCAAGTCAGTGTCAATGACAGTTTGATTCATGTAGTTAAAAGATTCTAAAACTTTTGTTTTGGCCAAAAAAATACTATGCTCACCATACAATATATCAATTTTGGTCTTCTACCTGTTTACACTTAAACTGTACCAATGCACCCAATGACCTTAGAATGAACCCATAAAGCACTTTTTTTGCAGGGCCAGGTTTGCTGCCTGAGTTGTTTGGTGCATGAAGTGCATTGTGTAACGCAGTACAAAATATGCCTATTATGATATTAAATATCCTGTTCTGGAGAAGACATCCCCTTTAACAACATTTTTATGTAAATGTATCTCAACCATGCATTTGAATGCGATAGTTCCTCATGGGTTTTATATTGTTGGGCCCTAATTAATCCAGTAAGAATATTTCTCCATAAAACTGAGGTAAGTTTTACAGATTATCCCAAGTTCTGGAGAGGACAGATTTTTAACGCAGATTCTACATCAGGATTTCGAATAGCTGAAAAACTCACTACCTGCTTAATAACAGTTCAAATTGAAAATGAGGTGAAAACAGTGATAAAAAACAATTTCTTAAAATGTTATTCTAGACTGATAACGCACAACACATTATCAGTTACTCATGTTGTTCAGGAAAGGACAATCACTTTATTTGTTTTAACAGGGAAGGCCATGATTCAGTTAAATCACCATAGCGGCCAAACGAATTTACCGATTTTCATAAAATTTGGAATGGACATTTCTTGACTCACCCCCTATATAAGGAAGCAGCATGCTCAGCCATGCATGGGACAGAAATTTAATACTCAATGCAATATTTTAAAATTTAATTTGGGACTGCAGATTATGTCAAAAACATGTTAAAAATGGCTAATATTTCCACAATAATGATAGGATGGAAGAACCACCGACTGTGTAGCTTCTTTCCGACCCTCAGACAAAAACAGTGAACAAAAGTGATACATTATGTCACATTTAGTTTACTTTTATGACCCTAGAAGCTAAACTTGAAAAAGGCAACCTTTGGTGTGAAAGTGCCCTTTAGCAAATAGCTACATAATATATGGGATAATGTACAGTGAGCCAGTTATTATTGCAAAATAAAACCCTTCAGGGTGATCCAAGACCCTTCTGGGATCTTCACATTAGAGTTCTCCATCACCATGGTGCAAAGCAGGAACAAGAAGAGAACAGTGTTAATTAGGGTTTTGACTATTTGTGTACAATATGCTCTAGAAACCACTAAAAACAGGGCAATATTTGGAAAATTTAAAAAGTAAGTGATTTACCGTAATCACCACCTTAAAATAAAATTTAGTGCTGACTCAACAACACTTTTTGCATTATTAAGCTAAATGAGTGGTTTTATAGCTGCACAGAAACCAAACAAGTGATGCATACAGTAACAGTCAGTCTCTCCCAATCTCAACATGGTTGCAGTGTTTCCGCTATGTACAATTGGCTGCGGCGGGCCGCCGCACCTTGATTTTTGCCGCCGCACCTTCAGGAATTCCTGAAGGGGGGCCGTGGCCTGGGTAACTTTTTGAAAATTATTTTTGAAAATTATTTAAAAAAATAGGCTAAACCAATATTTTTTGGCGTTGAGTGGACTCGAGCCTGGCATGAACCGCTCTGACGTGCTATGACACCAATCTATCACCAGCCAATCAGAAGACTTAATCAAAACGCATCTCCCACCCACTTGTGTCCGCGTCTGAGACGTTGAATTTTCACAGAAGGAGGGAAGAAGTTGACTGAGGTAAGACTCAGTGATAAATTAACGAACAAATAAAATAGGAATTTCAACATATAGGGCTTAAGTTTGTTACCGTTAAATAAGCATTGCTTGTACAGTAACGTTATGTCGTTACAACGTTGACCCACTTTTAACGTGCCGAGTACCGACTGTAGCCGCTAACATGCCAATTAGCTTGCTGTCAAAAGTACAAAGACCTTAAATTGCTCTGTGTAAATTAGAAAATGGCGCAACTTCGTCTGTAGCCGTCAACTCAACTTGAGTTTTGAGCCGATCACAACAGGGCAGCACTGTGGTCTGAGGTAAAACATGATAGTTTAAGTTTGTTTAAATTACAAAAATGAGTACACCCAATGACTGTCTCATATACTCTTCATATACTCATACTGTTTAAGTAATGCAATAAAACTAATCTTTAAAAGTGGTATTTATTCAAACTGTTTGCATAGAATGAACTTTCGGGTTAACAGTGTAATAGTGTTGCAGTGTTCTGCAAATTTGCAATTTAATATTAAAGATCTTGAGACATGAAAGTGCTATTTTAAAAAATAAAAGGTCAGAAATGTTTTCTTTGTCGTCTATTTAGTTCATTTTATTTCCTCAATAACTTTCCTTGATTGAGAAATCGGTCTGGGCTCTTATGGGTTAATCAGTAGCCTGCATGCTAGTACATGTTCCATTTACAGTCAAACATTTTGATGGACTCCAGGCTCAATTTTGATTAATCAAAAATCTGCGTAGTAGTACAGTCTGAAGATGCTCTTGCACATTTGGTGTCAATTGAACAAAAAGTATGGGAGGATATAGGTTTAATAAGTTTTACAATTTTTGAAGTGAGTGATGGATTGACAAGTTTAGATGTGTTCAATATTTTCTTATCTTCAGACATAAAATTGTAGATGTTTCTTTACCTGCTTGATAGTTTTGACTGAGACTCCAATCTTCCTCAGAAGAGTCATTAGTCCTTAAATTAAATTCATTATAGACATGAACTTAAAATCATTGTTTTATTTTATGGCCTCGGTGCCCTGGCTTTTGGCCTTCGTGCCCTCGGCATCAGCAGAGCGTTCGTTTTCCACACTTCGTCGACTGAAATCATACCTCCGATCCACAATGACACAAAAGAAACTGAATAACTTGATGAACTGCCATATTCACCGTGACATTCTGGAACAAACTGACATGACAGCCATCGCAAAGGAGTTCGTGCAGGCCAATGACAAACGCAGGCAGGCCTTTGGGAAGTTAAGGGTAAGTCATTGGTTACTTCTATTAGCACCGCCGAGTGCACTGCTTCCTCTGTTTTCAATGTTTCTATACTGCATTGATACTGATACAAGCAAGTTGTTTAAGCTGAGTTAGCCTACTACCGAGGTGCTTTTGTTGTGTACTGTTGGCTGTTTTAGCATTTTATTCTGCGCAGTTATGTGCTGGCATGTTGTGGGCTAAAGTCCTGACCGATGGATTAATCTATGTATAGCCTTCTGTGCTGTTGGCTGTTTTTATCCTCGTACTGGGGTGGGACGTCTGAGCGCAGGTCTTGCCACCGCACCTTCAAACATTTTCTAGGGGAAACCCTATGGTTGAGTTTACTTATGGACCATGGGTGTCCATGTGCCATCAAGATGTACAGCTGGCACACTCCGTTGTGTGCATGACCAAAAACATGGCAGATTTCAAAAAGATTATTAAGCCAATTCAGGTGGACAAGATTATAAATTTCTGCTGAAGATCATTCCACCTACATGTAAAAAATAAGCAAAAAACAACTGGGTATTTCCTTGCTGCATTTACTTGCAGCTTTTATTGTGTACTTGGACATTTCAACAGGCTACTTTTTCATAAATTACTTTGTGAAAAACGCTGTACTTGTTACTCCCAAATTATTTACAATAGTAGAATTAACAGAGTTTTGGCATTGCAGCAACTATATTTGCAGTGTAGGAAATGGGTGCCCACCCCACCGTGGTCAGTTTGCAGCAAGGGCGGAATGAATTTATAAGTTGCCAGCCCCACGAGCGGTCCCTCTTTGAGGGGGCTCATCGTTCTCTCAATATTTCATCATATTGAAGGACTTTTCAAGACATTTTCACTAGATTCTGTTGGTTTGTTTACCGACGCGGACGCAGCCATATTGTTTTTGCTTAGAAATTAAACGAGCGCTCTGATTGGCTGTTGCTTCGGAGGTTCAGCCAATCAGACAGCTCGATACACACAACTCCATGAAATCCACCCCAAGTCTCACCTATGTCTGTGACTTTGAAAACCAGCGTCCTACCACACGAGTTGTCAAAATATCACATAAAAATGATTGTTAATTGTTCCAAATATCTGAAAATGTATGACTATCTTGGGATAAAACCACCTGAACCAAAGACCTCTCAAAAACAAACTGAAGAGAGAAAGAAAGCACAAGAAAAATATGATAAAGATAAGAGAAGGAGAACTGTTGTGGACAGTCGGAAGCAAGAGTTTGACTGGCTGGTATCCGATGACAACAAACTACTGTAAGGTGTATAGAGCTGCATATGGGCCCTTGTCTAAATGAAAAACCCCAGATAGACTTTAGGAAATATGCCAATGGAGCTTTTGTCACTGGTTCTATCAGTCTGAAGCATGATGGTTTGGCTGATCATGAGAAAACCATGGGTCACCGGGAAGCCAAGATGTTTATAGATAGGAACTCAAACATAGGTCACATACATTTATATACATAAACACCAGTAATAAGTCATAAAACTAAATTGAATATATGAAATTACATGCATGATACAACATTACATGCATTGCCTCTTTTACAATTTTTCGAAAATTATGCGATATTACAGCGGATTATTAGTTGAAATTGGGGCAGGCAACTTTTCAGAGTCGCCTGCCCTGTGGTCTGGCTGATATTTTCCATGAATTTCCTACACTGATATTTGTAGCTGTCCCATGGGGTCTTGTATAATCCTATACCATTCGTGGATTTTAGATTAAATCCACTCACAAACAAGACCAACAATTTAAAATTAAAAAAATAAATAGCCAAGAAGCCATTTGAGAGCTCGAAGAGTCGACTCGTTAGTGAACTGAACCGATTGTTCCGACTCACTGAGGCTTCGGTTGTGGCGCACTTCAACATCTCCAGAAGCACACCTACATTTACATTTCTGTCTACAATGCAGATATCAAACATCAACTAAAAACTCTGAAATTTAGACTACATCCAGAGCCCACAGTTGCCATGAAGGCCATTAACTCTGTAGCAACATGAGCTAAACTCGGTGCGAGTCGACACATGTAGAGTGAACCGACTCACTTGAAGCTTCGTTTCATTACCTTACACTATACACGAAATGTTTTTGAACATGTCCGTTGTTGGATGGGTATTTAAGATATACAATTATATAAATATGTACAAATCAGCCATTATTAACTTACCCTCTTGTGTTTGAAGCACATAATGGCCACTGGTCATGTACTCGCTCGTTATAGCCAACTGCGAGGTATCGGTGGTGGTGCTGTCTCCGTCCATCTGAAAACAAACACCATAAAATTAGTCAGGAATGCGACAAGTGAAATAAAACTTGAGCAAATTTAACAGCCAAGCTATCTAGTTTCTCTCAGTTAGAAATGCTAGCTATAGTTAGCTACAGCGCGGGATTATTATTACTTCATAAACTAGCCAGCTCACTAAAATTAATTAAGTCCGAAAGGGGTTTACACGAAAAATAAAATAAAAAGTTATACAGTTATCCATATTCATTTTCAAATAATAAAAAAGGTGTTTGTGTTCCTTGTTTGTTTTTCAAATTAGCTTGACAACAGCTAAGGACAGTTAGCCACCTAGCTAACCGGAGAACCGCCACAGTTACTACTGAGAAATAACAGGTCCACCATAACTGTTTTTTAAAAAAAAATGAACAGACCCCTTTTTAAAGATTTCTACATCACTACATACCAGCAATGCACATAATTCCGTGGTTAGTCAGAATCCTGAGTCGGGGATGTGCTGGTGACATTTTTCCCAGAAGAGGAAATCGTTAGTGGAAGGTTTTATCCAGCAGTGTAATGTCGCTAGCTAGCTGCCTGTCCAACAAAGAAATCCTCAGCTCAGGATTGAGTTCGGGCCTTGTGGTTTATACCAGACTACAATCCCAAACCTGTCTCTAATTAAGCGTTATTCTCGACACTTCCTGCTTTCAATCGTACATTCAGACAGACAACAAGCAAAAAAATCTGTCCGAGACGGACATTTTCATTCGAGCTAACGAGAAATCGGTTAGCAATCATTGGCCGAAGCCAGATACAAACCTGCAATGAAGCCCTGGTTGGTTCGCGTCTGCAAACGGCCGTGTGGTTGGACAGAAAATGGCTGCGAAAGGACCAGTCCCAGCGCGGAGAGCGCCGCCATACTGCACCGCCTACTGCTCCCACTAGAGGCCGAGTCAGGGGCGCGACACTGGGCCAGAGCACAGCTTTACTCTGCTGCAACGCTCTTTAATCACCATTTGTTTTATTCCGTTTTATTTATATTATCACAAAGCAGTTTTACACATCCTGATGAACACTAAAAACAACAACAACAAAGGTTGTGTCCATGACACTTCCTCTGGCTGTGGTGATCTGCTCAAGTGAACACATTTGACCCTTTAGTATATATTTACACAGAAAATGCATGTAGTTTACAGTTTAAACATTTACAGTCCATTAAATCATTTTTGGATGGCTACAGCTAGTCTAGGCACGGTGGTGTAGTGGTTAGCATTGTCGCCTCACGGCAAGAAGGTTCTGGGTTCGAACCCAGTGGCCGATGAGGGCCTTTCTGTGTGGAGTTTGCATGTTCTCCTCATGTCTGCGTGTGTTTCCTCCTACAGTCCAAAGATATGCAGGTTAGGTTAATTGGTGGCTCTAAATTGACCATGAGTGTGAATGGTTGTTTGTGTCTCTATGTGTGTGTCAGCCCTGCGATGAGCTAGCAGCTTGTCCAGGACGTACCCTGGCTCTCACCCATGGTCAGCTGGGATAGGCTCCGGTTTGCCCCCTGCGACCCTGCATGGGATAAGCGGTTACAGATAAAACAAAAACAAACAGCTAGCCTAAATCTCTATACGACAAACACGTGGATGGTTCCCCAAAGACTGCACTTTCCAAATACATCCATCCATTATCTGTAACCGCTTATCCTGTGCAGGGTCGCGGGCAAGCTGGAGCCCATCCCAGCTGACTATGGGTGAGAGGCAGGGTACACCCTGGACAAGTCGCTAGATCATCACAGGGCTGACACATAGAGACAAACAACAATTCACACTCACACCTACGGTCAATTTAGAGCCACCAATTAACCTAACCTGCATGTCTTTGGACTGTGAGGGAAACTGGAGCACCCAAGGAAACCCAGGCAGACACAGGGAGAACATGCAAACTCCGCACAGAAAGGCCCCCGTCAGCCGCTGGGCTCGAACCCAGAACCTTCTGACTGTGAGGCGACAGTGCACCACTACACCACTGTGCCACCTTTCCAAACACGTTTATGCTCAATTCTCTCAATCATTAGACAGTTAATAACTTCACTTTTATACAATAGCCGTAATGTCAAAACTCTAACGAAATCCGAAATGATTCTGACAACAGCTTGTACACTGTTGATCCTGTGGTGTACAGTTATAGAAGAGAAATGGTTTATAATCGCACTATCTGGTGTCGCCCAGATAATGATGGGTCCCCTATGAGTCTGGTTACTCTGAAGGTTTCTTCCTGACATCATCTCAAGGAGATTTTCCTTTCCACCATCACCCCTGGCTTGCTCATTATGGATAAAGTTATCATTTGGGTCTGGTAAAGCTGCTTTGTGACAATGTCGATTGTTAAACATGCTATAGGCTTTGCACTGTCACGTGACTCCCATAGCAATGGTAACTACACTGCCATGACAGGAGGCAGCTTGTAGTGCTTCATTCAGACGAGTTAGTTGTTATTGATTGGTATGGGAAGGTTTTGCTGCGTTTTTAGATATGCAAATCGCAATGCAATATCTCTAGCCGCTTTATCCTTCTACAGGGTCGCAGGCAAGCTGGAGCCTATCCCAGCTGACTACGGGCGAAAGGCGGGGTACACCCTGAACAAGTCGCCAGGTCATCACAGGGCTGACACATAGACACAGACAACCATTCACACTCACACCTACGGTCAATTTAGAGTCACCAGTTAACCTAACCTGCATGTCTTTGGACTGTGGGGGGAACCGGAGCACCCGGAGGAAACCCACGCAGACACGGGGAGAACATGCAAACTCCACACAGAAAGGCCCTCGCCGGCCCCGGGGCTTGAACCCAGGACCTTCTTGCTGTGAGGCGACAGCGCTAACCACTACACCACCGTGCCACCCAAAGAGAGACATCAGATTTTTTAATTTACCAAAAGTAATTCATCATCAGAGGAAAAAACAAGAGAGATTTCTAAATGTAGAAGGGAAAAATGGTTCACAAACATACAAAGTGCAGCGAAGTGCTCATTCTTATACAGTGAAGTGAACATGAGTGTAAAAGACAAAGTGTAGCAAGGTTCTCAAGCTCATGTTCACTTCTCTGTATCAGAATGAGCACCTTGCTGAACTTTGTATGTTTGTGAGCCATTTTTCCCTTCTACATTTCGAAATCTCTCTAGTTAAAAAAATCTGATGTCTTTGTTTCATTCAGAACAATTTGCACATCCAAAAACGCAGCAAAACCTTCCCATACCAATTGATAACAACAAACTTGGCTAAATGAAGCACTACTAGCTGCCTCCTGTCATGGCGGCATAATTACCATTGCTATGGGGGCCACATGACCATGCAAAGCCTCTATACAAATAAAATTTACTTGACTTGATTTTAAATATACACTCTCTGTCCTGACCATCACACCCATATGTGGTTCTTTCCCAAATTGTTGCCACAAAGTTGTAAACACACAATTGTATTGGACGTCTGCATACTGTAGCATGGTTTCCCTTCACTGGAACTAAAGGGCACAAATTTGTTCCAGCATGACAATGCCCCTGTCCATGAAAAACAAGGCCCATGAAAACATCATATGCCAAAGTTGGAGTGGATAAACTCAAGTGGACTGCACAGACCCTGACCTCAACCCTACTGAACACCTTTAGGATGAACTGGAATGCCAACTGCACCCCAGACCTCCTCACCCAACATCAGTTCCTTAGTTTACTAATGCTTTTGTGGCTGAATGGGCAAATCCCCACAGCCACGATCCAAAATCTAGTAGAAAGCCTTCCCAGAAGAATGGAAGTTATTATAACAGCAAACATACAGAGGACTAAATCTGGAATGGGATGTTCAACAAGCAGATATGAGTGTGATTGTCAGGTGTCCACAAATTTCTTACCATATGGTGGATGTGAGCTTGGGTACATTCTGTGTAGAATATCTCCCTACGTGTCGGTTTTCTTTGGTTTCTCCAGTTTCTTTCCATCTCTCAAAAACGTATCTGTAAGTGGATTGGCTATGCTAAATTGCCCCTAGGTGGGAATATATGCATGGTGCTCTGTGGTTCCATTCATTTACTTCTTTTGGCTGACAGTTCCAAAGCAACTTACAACTGAGATATTCAACTGAATCAGAATCAGAATCAAGTTTATTGCCAAGTACATTCTCACATACAAGGAGTTTGCTTTGGCGATCGGTGCTTGAACAGTTAAGATAGAAGGAAAGTCTCTCTTAACCCTCAACTTTGAGGGTTAAGGGCCTTGCTCAAGGGCCCAACAGTGCCAGCTTGGCAGTGTTTGGATTTGAACTCACAACCATCTGTTCAGTAACCAAATACCAATCAGGGTGTATTTTGTCCTCATGCCCAGTGTTCAGGATAAAGTGGTTACTCTTACAATGTGAAGATGAATAAATAAATGAACTATTTAGTACTTAAAAATTGTAATATACCCCCATCTGTTTGTTGCCTTACAGATGATCCATGTGTGTTCACTACACACCATGACTATAAAGGCAAGCAGTGATAAAACATGGCCTGTTCAATAATTTCTCCCCAATCAAATTCCAATATGATGAACTCGGTGTAAAAAAAAAATGCTGCCAGGCATAATGGTCTGAAATGTCTTGCAAGAAGTTGGGCAAAACAAACACATCAGTTAATTTCCCACTGGTTGCTATCACACTTATGCAGTGTTGTAGTCAAGTCACTAAACCTTGAGTCCGAGTCCAGTCTCGAGTCCCCAGTGTTCAAGTCTGAGTCAAGTCCAAGTCATTCAAGAAAATTTCGAGTCCACTATTGATCCGAGTCGAGTCCAAGTTGAGTCTGAGAACAAGACTCTGACCACACCATTTGACGGTGCCTGTTGCTGCCTTTATGTGTGTGGCGAGACGCACTGAGTTAAGTGCTCCTTAGTAATTGGGGCAGTCTCAACCAATGGTGTGCGTCTCCAGCCTATTTATGGTAGAGTGATTTTGAACTCTGGATGCGCGACGACCCGTTCCCCCCTCGCTGTTTCCTGTCACAACCCTTCCCGTTTACCTGTGGCCGTGCTCCCACTGCTTGGCTTTGTTTACTTCTTGTCAGCAGTGCACCTTCCTGCGACGTGATTTTTTTTGTCTGCCGGTGACTGGTATGTATGCTTGCTCGAGCATGCTATTACTTTTGTTTACCTTGCTCAATTCAATGCTGATCTAGTCTGGCTAACACGACTTCAAAGCTCTGCGAGCATTTGGTCTGGCAAAGATATTAAGCCCAACCGTTTCCCAAAGTGCGTGGTTGACCCGCCTCCCTGAAATGCCTCAGTTTGCTACTGGTCGAAGCCAGAAAAGGCTGTGACGAAGCTTAAACCAATCACATCACTCTTTCCTCTGACGTATGTGACGCGACGGGGCTAACTGGTAGATTAAACTCTTACCGAAGCTGGTCGGGAGCAAGGCGAAAATGTCCTTCCTTTCAATAAATACCTCCAGGGCTGCTCTTTGCTCCGTTTTCAGTGAGAACTTGCTCCATGTTCGTAATGTTTCTAGTGAATGAAGCGCTTCCGGCATAGATTCTGTAAACAATCTATGGCTTCCGGTCGCAGTTCTACTACGTCAGTGCCTTGAACATGCCTCTCTACCCAGGGCCGTTGGAGATGCTCAAAGTTGATTGGCTCCCGATTTTTCGGGAGCTTGGAAGAGCTGTAGATAGCTTGCCTTGCCAGACTAAGCTCGCAACAGGCCCTCGTGTTGCGTCACGCTTAGGAAGGGCGGGCCCAGGCTAATGCTGATCCGCCTTTGGTTGCTTTTTTTTTAGTGCATCCACCGTTTGGTTTTCCTTCAGTCTTGCCCAGCTGCGCATTTTGTGTGCGGTGATTTCTGAACGTTCTCTTGGCGTCTGTTACTAAGTGCAGATGACCCATGGAATTCTGTGAGCTTCGCTGGGACTAAGCGAGAAGTTTTGGATCGCGTGGTATGTGCCCCTCCCCTTGAATTCCTACTACTCCGAGTTTATTAAGCCTGGCGTTAATTGAGTATTTTGCGTGTTCTTTAGGTGTTGCCGGTTTTGGTCCGGGTTTGCTGCTGTTCTTGCCAACGCGTTTCTATCGTGTGCTGCTTTTTTTTTGGATTGGTGCAGCTGTTTGCATGAGGAGGGCTGCGAAACCACCACAGCACTTTAACATTAGTTTTAACTTTTGTAGTGTGTGTGTGTGTGTGTGTGTGTGTGTCTGACCATTATTCATCAATAATCAGTGTATGTGTGCTTGGAGTGTGGTGTGAGGGATATTTTCTTTTCTTTTAAATTGGGTATTTTTTTTAATTTGCTTTAGTCCTGCTCAGGTTTCACCTACTGGCAGGAGGCTCTTTTTCTATAGCTGTGGATAGCCAGTGGGCTATCTTATTGGGCCTGATTTATGTTAATGCTTTTTCTTTATTTCTTATGTTTGTTTGGTTTAATGCTCGCAAGAGCTTATTTTATGTGAATTTGTGTGCGGCTAGCAACCACGTCTGCCAACTTTTTCTGCCGTGGCAAGCAGCCTTTTGTTGTCAGCTGTATGCCAGTACTGGTGGGAGGCCATTGCAAGCTGTGGATCATCAGTGGTCCACGTAGTTTCCCTCCCTTAGTTTATATCGTGTGTGGTTGTGTGTTTTAATTGGTTAGTTTGTTGTGATCAAGCTGTATGTTATTTCTTTTTCTTTGTTTGATTTTCTTTTCTTATACCTCTTCTGTTTATTTACTTTTCAGGTGCTGAGTGCCCAAGGCAGGGTGGCAGTAGCCTGGGCCCGCCCATCCTAAGCGTGACGCAACACGAGGGCCTGTTGCGAACTTAGTCTGTCCAGGCAAGCTATCTACAGCTCTTCCAAGCTCCCGAAAAATCGGGAGCCAATCAACTTTGAGCATCTCTAACGGCCCTGGGTAGAGGCGTGTTCAAGGCACTGACGTAGTAGAACTGCGACCGGAAGCCATAGATTGTTTACAGAATCTATGCCGGAAGCACTTCATTCACTAGAAACATTACGAACATGGAGCAGCGGCAAGCCTTTGACACAGCGGTAGATGCTGTATTGAAAGCATCCAACGGGAAGTTCTCATTGAAAACGGAGCAAAGAGCAGCCCTGGAGGTATTTATCATCTTCCTGTTACTCAAGCAGTTTCCATCGCGTCACATTCATCAGAGGAAAGAGTGATGTGATTGGTTTAAGCTTCGTCACAGCCTTTTCTGGCTTCGACCAGTAGCAAACTGAGGCATTTCAGGGAGGCGGGTCAACCATGCGCTTTGGGAAACGGTTGGGCTTAATATCTTTGCCAGACCAAATGCTCGCAGAGCTTTGAAGTCACGTTAGCCAGACTAGGGTGGCAGCTGATCCCTTAGGTGGTGGTGTTCCCCTATTTTCCGTGTGTGTGTTCACGTGTGCCTGCGTGGAATTCTCCTTTTGCTGTGCTTTTGATTTATTTGATTTATTTCGATCTGTTTGCAGTGAGTGTGACACGTATGCTTGTATGGTGTGCCTCCTTGGATTCCTCCTTCGTCTCTTGGTATCTTGCTCCCGCTGGTAGGCCTCAGCCCCGTTAATATTGATTTCTCCCTTATCCTTGCCCCACATACTGTACATGTCAGTCAAATCTTTGGATTGTGAGTGTGAATGAAAGTTATTGTTTGTGAAGTAAAGGACAGAACTTTTATTTTTGTAAACATTGTAATAAAATAAACCTTTTTGTATTTTCATAACTTTGGTCTCTGGTGTCTTTAGTCAAACGAACCTTGCGTGTCAACATTGTGAAGTGTTTTCTGGTTAATATTCCTGGGGTGAAAGTCCCCTGGAGGCGTAGTCAACACTTGCTTTTCTGCCCAAGGCCAAATTTAGTCAACACTTGCTTTTCTGCCCAGGGCCACATGTGAAAGCGTCTCTGCTACTGTGTTGGACTAATGTTACTGCTTGACTGCCCCATTTTAGTTAACAGGCTACAGATAAAAAAGCTCGTTCATCGCTCAGCAAGCCCCGCCCACTATCAACAGAGCAAATAACATGAGAGAGGGTTAACACTAGCTATTCATCGCTCAGCAAGCAAGCCCCGCCAACTATCAACAGAGCAATGAACATAGCGTGTCACTTCCTTCTCTGGGTGGAGTCTTGCCAAATGACGATTGAAGTTCGAGGTTGTCCCCGTCGTCTCCTCGATAGTTCTTCTACATATGGAACACATAGCAGTGCATGTTTTCCCACTGCACGAGAAGTCTGTATAAGTAAAGCAGACAATCCTGGGGCGTTCTCTCCAGGCATTTTAGCACCATTGACGTTAGTTTGTTCCTGAACATGAAAGTTCCCTGGTTCCTAACAAAAACTGTGTTTATCAGGATTTTGCTCTTAATAATGTATATGGGGCAAAATTCACAGGTTCTTTTGTATTTGCTACCTCATTGTCTGGGAATGCATAATTATCATTTTATCAGTTTGCTTAGACTGCACAGAATTCAGAAGAACTTTGGTTAGTTGTTTGTAAAGCCTTAAAAGAAGAGGAAAAGAACAAAGAACGTTTCCTAATATGTTTATACTTCTGCGCTTTATGTTTTTGATAGACCCTAAGGTCTTACAGCAAGGTTTTTCAACAATCACTTTCATCCTCACAAACTACAGTATGTTATTGTGGTTTCTTAAAACGTGATGCTCTTTAGATATTTCACACCTTTTGGGAGTTCTAGAGCAGCTATAAACATCTGGATGCTTGCTGTTAAGTCATTCAATGAGGAACCCACAGGGCTTTCATCTCTCCAAATGACTTTCTGTTGTGTAGATCAGATGTTTTTTCCATCAACAATCGTGAAAAATGAGTTTGTTAATGGTGTTATTTCACCGTGGGCTGTTTGGTTCCATCTTAGAAAAGGAAACCTTCAAGGAGCTCTTTGGCTCTAGTGTGCTTAGGGATGGTGTGATGTGGCTCGATATGAAGCAGAGTTACTATTACCAACAATTGTACTATTTTCACAAGCACATTATCAATAAGTAAGTGTCTGTTTCTCTCTGTCGAGTTACATGTCAATCCTGAGACACCAGTGATGCTGACCTCTTCTAGCCTGGGCCCGCCCATCCCAAGCGTGACGCAACACGAGGGCCTGTTGCGAGCTTAGTCTGGCCAGGCAAGCTATCTACAGCTCTTCCAAGCTCCCGAAAAATCGGGAACCAATCAACTTTGAGCATCTCCAATGGCCCTGGGTAGAGGCGTGTTCAAGGCACTGATGTAGTAGAACTGCGACCGGAAGCCATAGATTGTTTACAGAATCTATGCCGGAAGCGCTTCATTCACGCTTCTGCATCTATTACGCATAGATGCTGTATTGAAAGCATTCAACGGGAAGTTCTCATTGAAAACGGAGCAAAGAGCAGCCCTGGAGGTATTTATTGAAAGGAAGGACGTTTTCGCCTTGCTCCCGACCGGCTTCGGTAAAAGTTTAATCCATAGATATACATAGAAGACTTCTATGTACGTATATCTATGGTTTAATCTACCAGTTAGCCCTGTCGCGTCACATACGTCAGAGGAAAGAGTGATGTGATTGGTTTAAGCTTCGTCACAGCCTTTTCTGGCTTCGACCAGTAGCAAACTGAGGCATTTCAGGGAGGTGGGTCAACCACGGGCTCTGGGAAACGGTTGGGCTTAATATCTTGGCCAGACCAATAACTTGGAGAGCTTTGAAGTCGCGTTAGCCAGGCTAGACCTCTTCTGCTCTTCAGACTCACCTGATCCATCCTGATGCCCTATGTCTGGCTGGAGTCTCATCACATCACTCCTGTGGAGGACGGCCTCATATGGACAGTCGAAAGTCACACTTGGAAGATGGCTCTGGACACTTACAGTTTTGCTATCATGGCTCAGGACTACAATTGGCATGATAACTTTAGATGCAGTTGTCATGAACAGTTTTGCACTCAAGTCTCCATCAATGAACAGTTTATAACTTCAACAAAATAGACTTCATGTTAAAACTATAATGAATTTCCTGGTTACACAGTTATACTTTTTGACTATAGAAGCAAGTTAGTTATAATCACGCTATCTATTATCACCCAGATGAGAATGGGTTCCCTTTTGAGTCTGGTTCCTCTCAAGGTTTCTTCCTCATGTCGTCTGAGGGAGTTTTTCCTTGCCACCATCGCCACAGGCTTGCTCATCATGGATAAATAAATTTATTAGGGATAAAATTAGCTCATGTTTAAGGTCTTGAATTTTCTGTAAAGCTGCTTTGTGACAATGTCTGCTGTTAAAAGTGCAAATAAAGTTGAAGTAGAAGAACAATAAAAAGAAATACAGTGGTGCTTGAAAGTTTGTGAACCCTTTAGAATTTTCTATATTTCTGCATATATATGACCTAAAACATCATCAGATTTTCACACAACTCCTAAAAGTAGATAAAGAGAACCCAGTTAAACAAATGAGACAAAAATATTATACTTGGTCATTTATTTATTGAGGAAAATGATCCAATATTACATATCTGTGAGTGGCAAAAGTATGTGAATCTCTAGGATCAGCCGTTAATTTGAAGGTGAAGTTAGAGTCAGGTGTTTTCAATCAATGGGATGACAATCAGGTGTGAGTGGGCACCCTGTTTTATTTAAAGAACAGGGATCTATCAAAGTCTGATCTTCACAACACGTTTGTGGAAGTGTATCATGGCACGAACAAAGGAGATTTCTGAGGACCTCAGAAACAGCGTTGTTGATGCTCATCAGGCTGGAAAAGGTTGCAAAACCATCTCTAAAGAGTTTGGACTCCACCAATCCACAGTCAGACAGATTGTGTACAAATGCAGGAAATTCAAGACCATTGTTACCCTCCCCAGGAGTGGTCGACCAACAAAGATCACTCCAGGAGCAAGGCATGTAATAGTCGGCGAGGTCATAAAGGACCCCAGGGTAACTTCTGAGCAACTGAAGGCCTCTCTCACATTGGCTAATGTTAATGTTCATGAGTCCACCATCAGGAGAACACTGAACAACAATGGTGTGCATGGCAGGGTTGCAAGGAGAAAGCCACTGTGCTCCAAAAAGAACATTGCTGCTCATCTGCAGTTTGCTAAAGATCATGTGGACAAGCCAGAAGGCTATTGGAAAAATGTTTTGTGGACAGATGAGACCAAAATAGAACTTTTTGGTTTAAATGAGAAGCATTATGCCTGGAGAAAGGAAAAACACTGCATTCCAGCATAAGAACCTTATCCCATCTGTGAAACATGGTGGTGGTAGTATCATGGTTTGGGCCTGTTTTGCTGCATCCGGGCCAGGACGGCTTGCCATCATTGATGGAACAATGAATTCTGAATTATACCAGCGAATTCTAAAGGAAAATGTCAGGACATCTATCCATGAATTGAATCTCAAGAGAAGGTGGGTCATGCAGCAAAACAACGACCCTAAGCACACAAGTCGTTCTACCAAAGAATGGTTAAAGAAGAATAAAGTTAATGTTTTGGAATGGCCAAGTCAAAGTCCTGACCTTAATCCAATGGAAATGTTGTGGAAGGACCTGAAGCGAGCAGTTCATGTGAGACAACCCACGAACATCCCAGAGTTGAAGCTGTTCTGTACGGAGGAACGGGCTAAAATTCCTCCAAGCCGGTGTGCAGGACTGATCAACAGTTACCGGAAATGTTTAGTTGCAGTTATTGCTGCACAAGGGGGTCACACCAGATACTGAAAGCAAAGGTTCACATACTTTTGCCACTCACAGATATGTAATATTGGATCATTTTCCTCAATAAATAAATGACCAAGTATAATATTTTTGTCTCATTTGTTTAACTGTTTTTTTAAAATCTACTTTTAGGACTTGTGTGAAAATCTGATGATGTTTTAGGTCATATTTAAGCTGAAGTATAGAAAATTCTAAAGGGTTCACAAACTTTCAAGCACCACTGTAGAAGAAGAAATATAAGGAACAGGAAGAAGAAAAACAAATAGAAGGAAAAGAAGAAGAAGAGGAAAAAATATGAAAGATGCAGAAAAAGAAATATGAAGAAGAAGAAAAAGAGCAGTGGCGAGTTGTGTTTTTATGGTGGAATTTTTCCACTGCAGTTACAAGGTCTGACCAGCAGATGTCGCAAATTTTGCAGTGTTTTATAACAACGAGTTATTATTATTTTTCTATTATGTTCCACTCTTGTCAGCCAAGAACAATAATCTGAGGCTATCATGGGCACAGACTCACCGAAACTGGACAGTTGAAGTCTGGAAAAAAAAAACCAAGTGATTTTTATTTCCTTCGAATCTCCAACTGGCCAGTTTGGGTGATCCTGTGCCCACGATGGTCTCAGATTCCTGTTCTCGGCCACAGTTGTAAAGAGTGATCATTTGATTTATATCCGTCCTGGTAGCTCAAACCAATCTGTCCATTTTCCTCTGACCCTCTCTTATCAACAAGGTGTTTGTTTCCACACAGAGAACTGTCCCTCACTCACTCGATGTTTTTTGTTTTTCGCACCATTCTGTATAAACTCTAGAGACTGTTGTGTGTGGAAACCCCAGGAGATCAGCAGTTTCTGAAATACTCAAATAAACCAGTCCATCTGGCTCAAACCAACACCCAGGCCACAGTGAAAGAAAGTCACACTTTGAGATCACAGTTTTTCCCATTCTGATGTTTGATGTGAACATTAACTGAAGCTTTTCACATATATCTGCTTGGTTATTATGCATTGTGCTGCTGCTAAAGTATATGATTAGCTGATTCAATATTTGCATGAAAAAGCAGCTGTACAAGTGGTAAAGTGGTCAAAGAGTGTTTATATAAAACATCGGCTTAAAGCTGTAGTTCTACTCGTACATTTGCTCACAAGTATCAAAACATTTATGTTATAGTTTCACCTTGCGCAGCTATTATTTATTCATTATCCTGATCATTGTCTGAAACTAGTAGATAGTTTTCATACATCAGCGAGGAATGAGAAAATGTATAATTTGGAACATTGGGTCTTGAGTAAACTCAAATGCATTTTAAAGTTGTAGTTTAAAGTGATGATATAAGATTAATATTGTGATAAATATCAGAGTTTTTTCCTTGATGCAGATTAAAGATTTGAGTTTCAGGATCAGATCAGCACAGGCAGCTTAAACACGTCAGCCTGATTGATAGGAGAATCTGAATTCACTTTGATTGACCTGTAAACAATTTTTAAAATGAAATTTTATTTTGTCTATATGTTGATGTTGACATAGACAGCTTTTTTTAAATGCACATGATGAATAATTTTGCTTATAATTGTGTACATGGGTAGTATTGATATAAAATAATCCATACAATGTTTGCAAATGTTTGTGATTATCATATTTTATTGTCATTTTTTCATGATATGTACTGTCATTGTTTTGTATAACCCTAACATAAATTACTCACAAAATAATTCTTTATATTTTATTTTTATTTTGCATATTAGACATTATTCTATCCATATTCACTGGATATGAGCAATCGCGCACTCTGATTGGCTACTCTATTACTAGGATATCAGCTCATATACCGTGAGTAGAGAAAAATAAAGTGGCGGAGCGTGTTACTAAACCAACCGAGGATGGAATAAAAACTACTCGAAAATAAAACCCCCCAAAAATACCAAAAAAAGCAACAAAATATGGAATGAAAGTATTTGATAGTAAGAACATATCTTTTTTTAAATTTTTCAAGAATTATTATTATAGCATTCTTCACAAATTGCTCCTGTCATTTCGCCGGTTTGTTTACATAAGCGGAAATGATTTTGTTGGATGTTTGGTATAAAGTTTTTATTGATCGAATTTGCAAAAAATAAAAATAAAAATGCTCTGTTTCTGAAAATCCAGTGATTGTGGATAGAATAAAACAGTTATTCTGCTCAATCTTGTCGTACATAGCTTATAGCCGACTTGGCGCTACGCGCCTCGTCGCCTATCAGCTCACGTACGACTCGATTTCGTGGAATAACTGTTAAATATTGTTTATGGTTGTATTAGAGATCTGAAGTAATATCACAGATCAGTATATTCATATTCACATTTATCTATATTTATTCATTTTTATGCTTTTTGGTTTGGATTATTTTACACGTGATATTTATTGTTGCTGTGTACTTATAATATGTTTATGATTTTATTGTAGTTGTGTGGTTATAATATATTTTTGTGATATTTATTGTCACTGTTTTAGTCTAGTTTAGTATTTTAATAATTTCCCATGGCCCTGGGTTTGGAGTCTGATGTTCAGTCACTGGCCTCGTGCTGGATGGAGGAGTTCATTCTCTCACCAGGAGGGGGGTTTGCTGTGCCTCTGTGTCCCTGTGATTCAGAGAGAAATGGTTCACTCCAGTGACAGAGCTAAGCCAAGGGTTGCCAGATTGGGATATAAAATTCTTCCTGTTATTTTGCTTCTAACACTCCTGTAATAAAACTATATTTAAAATAAAAATATTTACCTTGTAAAAATATTTATAAAATAATTTTTATAAAACATTTAATAAGGAGTGGCGCACTGTCACCTCACAGCCAGAAGTTTCTGGGTTCGAACCCCTCGGTCAACCTGGCCCTTTCTGTGCAGAGTTTGCATGTTCTCTTCATGCCTTCGTGGGTTTCCTCCAGCACTCCAGTTTCCTCCCACAGTCCAAAGACATTCATATTAGGTCAACTGGCTACTCTAAATTGTCTGTATGTGTGACTGTGAATGTTACCAGGAAGCCACGGCCTAATGGTTAGAGAAGCAGCTTTGGGATCAAAAGGTCACCGCTTCAATTCCCTAGATCAACAAGAATAGCTGAAATGGTGGCCCTAACCCCCAACTGCTCCCCAGGCTGCTCTGGGTGTGTTGTATGTCACTCTGGATAAGAGTGTCTGCTAAATGCCATTAATGTAATTAATCTGTGTTACATGAACCTGCAATAAATTTGCCTGTTCAGGATGTCAGCTGGGATTGGCTCCAGCTCACCTGTGATCTGTAATGCATAAAGAGTATAGAGAAAGAATGAATTTAATGAGCAAATCCCTTTTATTAGGTAAAAGTGGTTTAAAACAAAATTGATTTGTAGAATAAAAAGCAATTTAATCTGTAACCTCTATTTATTTAGTAAAAATGGTTTAATCAGATTTGTCTGGGGGGGAAAAACAGACATTAATTTTGCTTTGCTGATAAATTTGATTTTGATTTTAACCATCAATTCAACCAACCATCAATTTTATGTTTTAAACCACCTTCATGTAATAAACAGGATTTGCTTATTAAATTATTTATTTGTTTGTTTGTTTTCTATACTGTTTATCCATTGCGGGTCACAGCTGAGCAGGAGCAAAAAACAAAACAAAACAAAACTAGAAAAGCACTCGGAGAGCGCAGACCTCCGCCAAGAATCCTTTAAAAAAATCCGGGATCCAGAAGGTGATCCGGATCACCGCCAAAATTTAATGGATTGTTACTTGGGCCCAGTCACACCTCTGGAAAAAATTTCAGAGCAATCCATTCATTACTTTTTCCATAATATTGCTAACAAACAAACAAACAAACCAACGCTACCGAAAACATAACCTCCTTGGCAGAGGTAATAAAAAAACAAGAACAATTTTTTGCATTTTGGTTGTATCATGTTAATTGTCCTGATTTTCAGTCGTACTCTGTGGACACTTTTGTGACAGACTTTCTTTGTTGAATGATTAAATGGAGAAATTAATTTGAAAGCACATTCTGGATACATTGTTGACATTTTACAGTTTTACATGACTGCACGATTGTAGGATTTTGAATCTCACTCAGAACCTGTTTAAAGTGTTTAAAATGTAAAGTCTCTTACCAAGACAAATATAAATTGAACTTAAATGTGTAAGGTGTTTTAAAAACCAATTAATTATCCTGTAACTTTAAATGAATCATACTCTTCTACATGACCAGATGAAAAATTGTTTACTTGGTTGTTGTTGTTGCAGAATAACACAAGTGTCAAATATGCTTTTTATGCAAAGCTCGTGTTTTTCATATATTGAATTTGTTTTTCCCCCAAAGTTGAATCTTAAAAACTGCTTCATACCATACGATAGATAGATAGATAGATAGATAGATAGATAGATAGATAGATAGATAGATAGATAGATAGATAGATAGATAGATAGATAGATAGATATGCTTAACATAATATGAATTATAAAAGTAAAATAAAGAAAAATTCAAGGTGCATGCATTACCAATGTGCAAAAAAATTGAAGCGTCACACAGGTGTCTTCTCAAAGTAATGGTATATTTATGAGAAAAATAGTGACTTGGTGCACAGTAGTAGTATTGGGTATTAGGGTATTGCAGTATGGCAGTGATATTACTCATTATAACTATTTTATAAGGACAACAGACTTGCCAAACCTGAAGAATTCATCGTCCCACATGAGTTTAAAAAAAAAACACCACCAACAACAAAAAAACCATATATTTTTGCTATAATCCTCTTATAGAAAATTCCTTGTAGAAACGGTGAACATTTTCACTGTTGATCTGCTGCTGGGTAGTCAAAGGAAATATTTAAGCATATTTAAGTATAATAAAAATGTAGCGGCACGGTGGTGTAGTGGTTAGCGCTGTCGCCCCACAGCAAGAAGGTCCTGGGTTCGAGCCCCGGGGCCGGCGAGGGCCTTTCTGTGTGGAGTTTGCATGTTCTCCTCGTGTCCGCGTGGGTTTCCTCCGGGTGCTCCGGTTTCCCCCCACAGTCCAAAGACATGCAGGTTAGGTTAACTGGTGACTCTAAATTGACCGTAGGTGTGAATGTGAGTGTGAATGGTTGTCTGTGTCTATGTGTCAGCCCTGTGATGACCTGGCGACTTGTCCAGGGTGTACCCCGCCTTTCGCCCGTAGTCAGCTGGGATAGGCTCCAGCTTGCCTGCGACCCTGTAGAAGGATAAAGCGGCTAGAGATAATGAGATGAGATGAGATGAGATAAAAATGTATATATAATTGACACCAATATTAATTTTTCTACAGAGCCTTGCTGATGACACAAAAAGGGCAAGAAACTATCTATCTATCTATAGATCTATAACTGCTGAAAAAGTGAATGCTGGCTAAAACAGAAGGGTATCGGCATTAACTTTTTCAGCAGTTTGTGCTACAGTAGCTCTTCTGTGGGATTGGACCATATGGGCTAGCCTTCATGCCCCATGCGAATCAATAAGCCTTCGACATCCATGACCCTGTCGCCGGTTCACCGGTTGTCCTTCGGATCCTTGGACCACTTTTGGTAGGTACTAACCACCGCATACTGGGAACACCTCACAAGATGTGATATTTTGGAGATGCTCAGACCCAGTCATCTTGGGATCACAATTTGGCCCTTGTCAAAGTCACTCCTTATGCTTGCCCGTTTTTCCTGCTTCCAACACATCAACTTCAAGTACTGACTGTTCTCTTGCTGCCTAATATATCCCACTCCTTGACAGGTGCCATTGAAATGAGATAATCAATGTTATTCACTTCACCTGTCTGTGGTCAGAATGTTATGGTTGATTAGTGTGTGTGTGTGTGTGTGTGTGTGTGTGTGTGTGTATAGTACTATACAAAAGTCTGATGCCCCCGATTATTTTTTCATACAAACTTTGTTATAGATTTCTATTTTATAACTTCTACGTTATCGAGTCAGTACAAAAACATTTTAGACTCCAAATGTTCATGTTTTTTCCGGCACAAAATTAAATGTTACAGAAGAAAAAAAAGTTTGTATCTAAGCAGCATATTCCATAAGAGAGTGCTTTTCAGATTAAAAAAGAAAACATAATGAAGGTTACTGGGTTTTGGGGCAAAATGAAGAAGTGAGTGTGACAGTCAAAGTGTCCAGAAGAACTGTGGCTGGTTCTGCAAGATCTCATCTCATCTCATTATCTGTAGCCGCTTTATCCTGTTCTACAGGGTCGCAGGCAAGCTGGAGCCTATCCCAGCTGACTACGGGCGAAAGGCGGGGTACACCCTGGACAAGTCGCCAGGTCATCACAGGGCTGACACATAGACACAGACAACCATTCACACTCACATTCACACCTACGCTCAATTTAGAGTCACCAGTTAACCTAACCTGCATGTCTTTGGACTGTGGGGGAAACCGGAGCACCCGGAGGAAACCCACGCGGACACGGGGAGAACATGCAAACTCCGCACAGAAAGGCCCTTGCCGGCCCCAGGGCTCGAACCCAGGACCTTCTTGCTGTGAGGCAACAGCGCTAACCACTACACCACCGTGCCGCCCGGTTCTGCAAGATGCTCAGTAAAATCTACAGCTCATTTCCTTATAAAAGTGCACTCACTGGACCTGAAACTTTTTTTTTTAAAGCAAAGGGTCGTCTCACAGGGGTGGCACGGTGGTGTAGTGGTTAGCCCTGTTGCCTCACAGCAAGAAGGTCCTGGGTTTGAACCCAGTGGCCGACGAGGGCCTTTCTGTGTGGAGTCTGCATGTTCTCCCCGTGTCTGCGTGGGTTTCCTTCGGGTGCTCCGGTTTCCCCTACAGTCCAAAGACATGCAGGTTAGGATAATTGGTTGCTCTAAATTGACCGTGAATGGTTGTCTGTGTTTATATGTCAGCCCTGTAATGACCTGGCAACTTGTCCAGGGTGTACCCTGCCTCTCACCCATGGACAGGCTCCAGCTTGCCTGCGACCCTGTAGGACACCAAATATTGACTTTGTTTTATTTATTATGGCTTACTGATTACTGTTCATAGCATTTTTAAAAAATTGGAACATCTCATTATCTCTAGCCGCTTTATCCTGTTCTACAGGGTCGCAGGCAAGCTGGAGCCTATCCCAGCTGACTACGGGTGAAAGCCGGGGTACACCCTGGACAAGTCGCCAGGTCATCACAGGGCTGACACATAGACACAGACAACCATTCACACTCACATTCACACCTACGCTCAATTTAGAGTCACCAGTTAACCTAACCTGCATGTCTTTGGACTGTGGGGGAAACCGGAGCACCCGGAGGAAACCCACGCGGACACGGTCAGAACATGCAAACTCCGCACAGAAAGGCCCTCGCCGGCCACGGGGCTCGAACCCGGACCTTCTTGCTGTGAGGCGACAGCGCTAACCACTACACCACCGTGCCACCCTAAATTGGAACATTTCATTATTATTTTTAAGCCATTTGTGGTCTCCAGCATTTCTTTACATGTGCCAAAGACTGTATATATCCAGATGTCCTTATATGGGCATCACTTTTACGTTATACTCTGTGTACTTCTTAGCTGGATCCAATCCCAATCTGGCAACCCGGTTTCTCGCCTAGTGATCAGCGAGAGCACAGCAGCATCAGCATCAGCAGATACCGACTCAGACTCTCTCTCTCTCTCTCTCTGTCTTTCTCACTCACTCACACACACACGCACACACTAGCAGAGCGGTGCTCGTCTCTGTCCGTCTCCGTGTCCCTGTCTTTCTCTCCGCTGAGCCATGAAACAGATGCTGTTCGACCTGATGAGGATGAGCAGGATTTGCCGGATGGTCCTTGCCACATGTTTGGGATCTTTTATCCTGGTCATCTTTTATTTCCAAAGTATGTTCCAGCCAGGTAGGACCCACACAGTTATGTCCTTTGTTTTTAAAGATGAGTCCATTTATTATTATTATTATTATTATTATTATTATTATTATTATTATTTCTTTGTGGATACTGATCGTGTTGATGATCTCTGTTATGTCATGTTGGGATGTTAAAGAATGTTGGGGGGGGGGGGGGGGGGAATAAGGAAACAGTTAAGGTCTGAGAAAGCGGCGGCGCGCGTGCACAGTGACGGGGAAGCGCGAGGCACCGATCCAGCTGTGCTTCGGGTCGAGTCGGATCTTACCTTTGTGCAACATTTACAAACACCTCAATATGACTTGCATCCGAGCTGTGGAGCCTGTTCTCTCTCTCTCTCTCTCTCTCTCTCTCTCTCTCTCTCTCTCTGGAGGCAGGATTTGCTTTGTGGAAACCGGGAACTCTCCGCTCCATAATAAACAAACAGATCATTGTTGACACACGGCACGCGCGCGCCTCTGACTGACACGTTTCGGGATGCTGTGCATGCGCGTGCGATGTGCGTTTCCGTTCAGAATACGAATACAGTTTTACCGGAATAGTACACGCGACATCATGTTGCTATGGTAACCTCTCCAGCTGTGCTGTTTCTACTTAATACCAATTTTAAAAAAAACCGAACAAAAAGTTTCCCCACACATAGTACACGCGACATCATATGTTGCTATGGTAACCTCTCCAGCTGTGCTGTTTCTACTTAATATACCAATTTAAAAAAAAAAAAAACCGGACAAAAAGTTTCCCCGCACAAGAATCTCCAGGCGCGCGTTCGTGCCTTTCAACCCTTTCCGTTATTGCACGTGTAGAAGCTTGTTGGCTCAACACAGACAGACAGACAGACAGTGTGTTGGACAGATAGAGTCAGACATCCCGCTAATGCAAGAAGCAGACAGAGAAATGAAAGCAGCAAAGTGAGCGACATCATCACCGACACTGTGGAAGCGGTGAGTCACCGACACCGCCGGCTCGCGCGCGATCTCACAGCTCTTAAAGTCATGCAAAAATAAAATAATAATCAATACAGAGCATGGGTTCTTACCTCCGAGCTTGGGGAATACCCTACCCTGTCCTCTACAAGTCTGAAAGTTTCTCTTCAAACCTCATCCACGTGATCAATCTACTAGTGCATATATTTTAATAGAGTCACTATTGTACAGTATAATTGTTTAATATCGTATCTCATATTCTAAATATCCTATTCATTCGGGGCGCCTGGGAGAACAGCCGTGCTGAAGTGTGTCCCTGTATAAAGAAAACTTCTTCTTCTTCTTCTTCTTATCCATCCACCCATCCATCCATTATCCATAACCGCTTATCCTGTACAGGGTCGCGGGCGAGCTGGAGCCTATCCCAGCTGATTATGTTCGAGAGGCGAGGTACACCCTGGACAAGTCGCCAGATCATCACAGGGCAACACATAGAGACAAACAACCATTCACACTCACATTCACACCTACGGTCAATTTAGATCCACCAGTTAACCTAACCTGCATGTTTTTGGACTGTCAAGGAAACCGGAGCACCCGGAGGAAACCCAGGCAGACACGGGGAGAACATGCAAACTCCACACAGAAAGGCCTTCGTCGGCCACGGGGCTCGAACCCGGACCTTCTTGCTGTGAGGCGACAGCGCTAACCACTACACCACCATGCCTATTATTATTATTATTATTATTATTATTATTAATAATACTGGGCAGGGGGCGGCACGGTGGTGTAGTGGTTAGCGCTGTCGCCTCACAGCAAGAAGGTTCTGGGCTTAAGCCCAGTGGCCGACGAGGGCCTTTCTGTGCGGAGTTTGCATGTTCTCCCCGTGTCTGCCTGGGTTTCCTCCGGGTGCTCCGGTTTCCCCCACAGTCCAAAGACATGCAGGTTAGGTTAACTGGTGACTCTAAATTGACCGTAGGTGTGAATGTGAGTGTGAATGGTTGTCTGTGTCTATGTGTCAGCCCTGTGATGACCTGGCGACTTGTCCAGGGTGTACCCCGCCTTTCGCCCGTAGTCAGCTGGGATAGGCTCCAGCTCGCCTGCGACCCTGTAGAACAGGATAAAGCGGCTAGAGATAATGAGATGGAGAAGACGTTATTGCACAGTTTGTTATAGAATTTGGCCAAGATAATCTTATACAGTGTGAGGTATAATCTCATCTCATCTCATTATCTCTAGCCGCTTTATCCTTCTACAGGGTCGCAGGCAAGCTGGAGCCTATCCCAGCTGACTACGGGCGAAAGGCGGGGTACACCCTGGACAAGTCGCCAGGTCATCACAGGGCTGACACATAGACACAGACAACCATTCACACTCACACCTACGGTCAATTTAGAGTCACCAGTTAACCTAACCTGCATGTCTTTGGACTGTGGGGGAAACCGGAGCACCCGGAGGAAACCCACGCGGACACGGGGAGAACATGCAAACTCCACACAGAAAGGCCCTCGCCGGCCCCGGGGCTCGAACCCAGGACCTTCTTGTTGTGAGGCGACAGCGCTAACCACTACACCACCGTGCCGCCCCGTGAGGTATAATAATAATAATAATAATAATAATATGCTGAAATCACATAGTCTAAAACCAGCTTTAGATGGATTGCTTGTAAATTTGCTCACATTTATCACACTTAGATGCTAGTGAGATTTTATTATCAGGCTCGATTTGCGACTGTAAATTCGCAAGGATTTATTTAACAGCAGTCAAACCTGGTGAAATATACCATGGCACGAGTGAAAATGACTTTGTTATTTACGAAGTCAGCAGATCTGGAGGTAAAAGTTTCTACTTGATCAGGTCATCTGCCAGTCACACCATTGAGAATATTCTGTATCACTGATAAACGTCTCAGAGTGTATAATGTATACACTCACCGGCCACTTTAATAGGAACTTGTTGTTGATTCTAAGATTCCTGTTCTTGGCTGGCAGGATTGGAACCCAGTGTGTTCTTCTGCTGTTGCATGCTGAGATGCTTTTCTGCTCACCACAGTTGTAAAGAGTGATGATATGAGTTACTATAGCCTTCCTGGCAAAAACAAGCTTGAACCAATCTGTCCATTTTCCTATGACCTCTCTTATCAACAAGGCGTTTCCACACAGAGAACTGTCCCTCACTCACTCAATGTTTTTTGTGTGTACGTATTGCTGTCAGATTCATTTTACACAATTACTGAGAATAGAGTTGGTTCGGTACCAAAATTTTGGGCTCAGTACGGTACCTGGCAGGGTAAAACAGACTTGTGGAGTCCTTGGCAGATCAAGTGAATGCTGTCCTTCAAGCAAAACCAATACACAGAAGATCTTTAAATGGGAACTGAAGTCATTTTTAAACTTGTTTATTTTTTAATTAACGTGCTATTCAATTACGTTTTTGGTTTTAGTAACCTTATATCGTGACTCGTATTGGCAACTAATTGCAATTAAATATTATACTCATCAATCTATTCGTTTTTTAGCCAAGTTGAATTTAGTTCTTTTGGTCCACGGCAGGCGTCGCTTATCCGCGTGATCTTCACGAAACTTGTGCGAGACTTCGAAACGTGAACTGTCAGCCAGGTGTCAGTGTCGCCATTTTGAAAACTGTTTTCCAAACGAAATATTGCACAAAAACGGGTTTAAATGACGATTACTGCCTACTTTTTTCAAACTTTCCTGATTGCTATCAAAACAAACAAAACTTCCAGCTTGATTACATCAGCGTTTGAAAGAGGGCGCGCGCATCTTTGACGACATTGGCAGATGTTGGTCACTTTGATTTTCGCTGTACGTTTTATTTCCGTCCTACGATGTTTCGCACAGGTCTCAACGAATCTCGTTTACGGCCATTGCTTTGACATCCATCCATCCATTATCTGTAGCCACTTATCCTGTTCTACAGGGTCGCAGTTTCTTTGACATATGGACTGATATATTACAGAGCATATTTCAAACACTCATAACTTGCTATAGCAGTGACAAAATAGCGATCAAAAATGCATTCCTATATTTAATAAAATGAGATAAATAGAATTTTGATAATAAAAAATTTGCCTTCAGTTCCCCTTTAAAGTGGCCGGTGAGTGTATATGGTTATGTTGGGGCGCCTTTTCCATTTTTCTCTAAAAACCTGCTCATACCACTGCTATTTGTGTTGTTTAGAGATTTTTATCTGCCATTATTATGAGTAAGGTATAACGGGACCATATACAGTAGAGCCACTCCACAATGAGTCATTAGTGTCTTCTAACTGACAGGAATAACTGGTTGGATCTATAAAACGATACTTTCTGTGTGCAACCTTTAAACACAAATATCAACAGGTAAAACAGTGCAGTGAAATTCAATATGGCAACTCCGGAGACTGTACCTATCAAAACCATAAATAGACAACACAGACAAAATAATGACGGGTATAAGGTAAGGAGGAGTGCAAGACAACAAACAACCACATAAGAGCATTCAGAATATTCAAATCTAAGAACATTCAAGTCTAGCAGAGCCTCTGCAAAAGTGTCAGGACTCGTCTGTGCCATCATGGATCACGGTGGGTTCCAAAAGTCTGAGATGACAAGTGCAATTGAATTTGCACACTAAATTTGTCCGTGGATACATTTACATGGACACTAGAGCTGACGTGATACTACTTTTCTCTCTTTTCTGATAGAGATACTGAAATCTTGAGTATTAGCCAGCATTGATATTCATTTGATATTTCTTTTCTTTAAAAACTACTATTTTTTAAAGCATTTTTAACAGAAGTATTTAACTTTAAAATCATTTTTCAGACTCCTGCTCATGCTGCGTCACAGGGCAGCGTAACTCAAGCATATTGGGACGAAACGCTATCCACCGTCTTCCTCATACATGAGCTCACAGATGCCTATGATTGGCTGGTGTCACTATGTTTGACAGCGGAGTGAGAGTATGCCATCCTGCCTACCCAGAAAGCGTGGCCAGTTCTGCTCTCCTGCCTGCATCGCGCATCACTGGGATTTGAGAATCACAATCTCCAGATGATAGTACGAACAATTTTTTCTTGTGCCATTTTGGAAACAAAAAACGCAGCTTTTTTTATTCAGTTCAACTCTTTCACACAATAAATAAATATAATAAAGTATAAATGTAATAAAATCATTCCTTACAATAAGTACAACCAAGTCACTTTATAAATAAACATTTCCAGTTTAAAAAAAAAAAAAATATATATATATATATATCTCATCTCATCTCATTATCTCTAGCCGCTTTATCCTGTTCTACAGGGTCGCAGGCAAGCTGGAGCCTATCCCAGCTGACTACGGGCGAAAGGCGGGGTACACCCTGGACAAGTCGCCAGGTCATCACAGGGCTGACACATAGACACAGACAACCATTCACACTCACATTCACACCTACGGTCAATTTAGAGTCACCAGTTAACCTAACCTGCATGTCTTTGGACTGTGGGGGAAACCGGAGCACCCGGAGGAAACCCACGCGGACACGGGGAGAACATGCAAACTCCGCACAGAAAGGCCCTCGCCGGCCACGGGGCTCGAACCCGGACCTTCTTGCTGTGAGGTGACAGCGCTAACCACCACACCACCGTGCCGCCCCATATATATATATATATATATATATATATATATATATATATATATATATATATATATATATATATAATCTAGTCATACATGAGCTGATAGCTATAATCCATGCTATAATCCATACGACAAGATTGAGTGGAATAACTGTTTTATTCTAACCACATTCACTGGATTTTGAGAAACAGAGCATTTTTTTATTTTTTTTTGCAAATTCAATAAATAAAAATTTTATACAAAACGTCCGACAAAATCATTTCCGCTTAGAATGTAAACAAACCGGCGAAGTGACAGGAGCAATTTGTGAAAAATGCAATAATAATAATAATTATTATTATTATTATTATTATTGAAAAATAAAAAAGATACGTTCTTACCATCAAATACTTTTATTCCATATTTTCCATATGATCTGCCATTTTGTTTTTCTCTACTCATGGTATATGAGCTGATATCCTAGTAGTAGAGTAGCCAATCAGAGCACGCAATTGCTCATATCCAGTGAATGCGGATAGGATATATATATATATATATATATATATATATATATATATATATATATATATATATGATACTGTGCAAAATTCTTAGGCCCCCTATATTTTTTCTCATACAAACTTTGTTATAGATTTCTATTTTATGATCTACATTATTGAGTCAGTACAAAGACATTTTAGACTCCAAACGTTCATTTTTTTCCAGCACAAAATTAAATGTTACAGAAAAAAAAAAGTTTGTATCTGAGCAGCGTATTCCATAAGAGCCCACTTTTCAGATTAAAAAAGAAAACATAATGAAGGCTACTGGAAAAAGTTTTGTGCAAAATGAAGACGCGAGTGTGACAGTCAAAGTGACCAGAAGAACTGTGGCTGGTTCTGTAAGATGCTCAGTAAAACCTACAGCTCATTTCCGCATAAAACTGCACTCGCTGGACCTCAGACTACTATTTTTTTTAAAACAGTCATCTCACACCAAATATTGACTCTGTTTCATTTATTATGGCTTACTGCTTATAGTATTTTTTTATGTTGAAACATTTCATTTCATTATTTTTAAGCCATTTTTGGTCAACAGCATTTCTTTACATGTGCCTGAGACTTTTGCACAGCACTATATGTTTAGACATGTTTTCCTTTTCCGTGTGCCACTCTTCCTGCTCCTCCAGTTTTCTTAGGCCACTCCACACTCACCTCGTGCCCTACTGTGAACGGTCACTTGTCTAATTTCAACTAGTTTGTGCTCAACACAACATGAAACACACACACACACACACACACACACACACACACACACACACACACACACACACACACATATAGTCACTCTAAACAGTGCACCTGAGTGTACATGTGAGCTCGGAACACAGGGTGAAGTGATAAGGCCGGCCCTATTTGTTCAGCCGTGTTTATATCTTCAGCACTGAGCCAGACAGACGAAGAGACGACAGAAAGGCCGAGAGGCAGAGGGTGGAGGAAAAGCAATGGTCACTGGTCACGCCAGGAATGTGTTGGTTGATCTCGAAATTCCTCAGGCTTCTGAACAGGAGGTGCATACACTATAGAGATGTGTAACTGTGAAGCAGTGAAGCCGTTCTGAACTCAGTGACATGGGGACAAGCGATTTGTTCATACATGCTGTTCGAACAGAGAACTAATACCAGCACATACGGTATGAACAGGGTTCACTTGTAAGAAGAGGATGTGGCTTACAAATGAGGGTTCTTTGTGTATGATTGTGTGTGTGTGTTGTCTGTGATGCTATTTTTAATGTGTGTGTATTTAGGATATCCTGTTTGCGTGATAATCCTTTCCGACTAGAAGAGATTGGCATTGGTAAGGTCTGTTTTGGCTTTTAAAGCCAATCCTCTCATTGTATTTCACAGTAAGAGGGACAATAGAGTGTGTGTCCTTGTTGTACATTCAGTGTGTGTAGAGTCATGTGCAGCAGTGTTTAGGCAACAGCCAGAGGCAATTCCACTGAGGCCTGTCTGACTTATTCAGGTTGATAGACTGAGAGGGCTGGAATTCATTACTGGTAGCACAAGCAGACAAACGCACACACACACACACACACACACACACACACACACACACACACACACACACACATGCATAGCATGTAGAAGTCTAACTACAGTAAAGGTGATGATACAGCTGTTTTGATTTGTAATGCTGGCTTGATTATCATCAACAGTAGCTTAGTGTGTACTCACAGTTTAGCCAAAATTAAACCTCAGACTAAATCCAGAACTTTCCGACAGAGACTGACTGATGTCTTGAAAAAGCAGAGCTGAGATGTTAAGGCTTTCATTTGTTCTTCGATGTCTGGCATGGAAGCATGAATGAACATACAGTACACGAAAATCCTTAAAATTTGGCAGTTTTAAGGAAGATTTAAGGAGAAGGAAAATTGTACGGTTCCAAAAACAGCAGCACTTTGAAAGTGAATGAAGGTTTAAATCTTGGTTAAATTGCATAGCTTCTGTGTCAAATCCTATAAATAAACGTTCTGAGAATGTAAGCAGTTCCTCCATTCACACAAAATAATTGTGTCCATTTGAATCATGATGGTGAAATCTGAGATTGTGCGACAGCTTGAATTGTTTCCTGAATCACAAATTGAAACCTTATGAGGTTTATACCCCCTTAAACAAGGTGTTCTCCTTGTAGGTACCAGCCAGATGTTTCCACAAGACCAAAACTGTCAGATATTTCTCTCCTTGTAGACACATTTGGTTCCAACCAAGATATAAAAACAAGCCCCCAATCCCCTCTTCCCAAATCTGGAATAAAGCTGTGTTTGGAATAAAGGGTTTACAGATGTCTGGGGTTTCTTCTCAGACTCATTAGACTCATTAGTGGGTGGCACGGTGGTGTAGTGGTTAGCACTGTTGCCTCACAGCAAGAAGGTTCTGGGTTTGAGCCCAGTGGCTGATGGGGGCCTTTCTGTGTGGAGTTTGCATGTTCTCCCCGTGTCTGCGTGGGTTTCCTCCGGGTGCTCCGGTTTCCCCGACAGTCCAAAGACATGCAGGTTAGGCTAATTGGTGGCTCTAAATTGACCGTAGGTTAGGGTGACCAGATGTCCCGGTTTTACCGGGACAGTCCCGATTTGGGGTTGTGTGTCCCGAGTCCCGACAAAAGTCTGTCGGGACACGGATATGTCCCGGTTTTCGCCACTCGCGACGTTCGCGACTGAGCAGCGTGGGAATCATTAGCGGAGAAATGTCTGCATTTACTATTTTGATGAATTGACAGGAATCGCAAACTTTCCTGGTTACTGCCCCCTGGCCCTGTGGCATGGGTGTTTATTTAGCCACATTATTCCAGACAACAGAATGTGTTGCCATGCAACAATAAAATAAACATTAACTGGCGCGAATGTTCTTTGTCTAGCAGCAGTAATGCCGCAGCAATTATGCCGAAAAGAAAATGTACCTTTTCCAAAGATTTACAGGGCACGTACCCCTTCCTCCGAGAGGTGCAGAACAATGCGCACGAAGCCGACTGCACACACTGTAAGTGCTTTGTTCCTGTACTGAGTTGGGTAGCCTATGTTGTAAATGCTGTGCGCTCCTGTGGGGGCTTTCCTCGGGTTGTTGCCCCTCTCCTCCTTTACTGCTGTTTTGTTTGAGTGTATATTTACGGAAGCCGCGAGAAGCCCTTCATATAATCTTTTTTTATTCACCTTGTTATCCCGAGATAACGACATAATTAATTCAGGATCTCGAGAAAACAACACAACAAATTCGAGATCTCGAGAAAACAAAACCGTTATTCCGTGATCTCGAGAAAACAAAACAATTATTTCATGATCTCAGCTGGATCACTGTATCTCTGTCGGTAGAGACGAAGCCGGGCCAGTCTTCTGCGGAGGTGCCGCGGACTAATTTTGAAATTATCCCTTATTAAAAGACTTAATGCAGTCTCTCCCTGTGTCAACCCCTGATCAAAATATTGCCTTATTAGGTGATCGATTATTCCAGACATTCTAATGACCAAAGTTGCGTCTATACAGAATGAGAAATAGCCCCAAAGTCAGCAAATCACAAGTCTCTTGGCGCACCTGAATGAACCATTTCTCAGCTGTTTACTCGAGATCATGAAATAACGGTTTTGTTTTCTTGAGATCTCGAATTAGTTGTGTTGTTTTCTCGAGATCCTGAGTTAATTATGTCGTTATCTCGGGATAACAAGGTGAATAAAAAAAAAGGATTATATGAAGGGCCTCTCTCGGCTTCCGTAGTATATGTTCTCAAATCACTTGTCTCTTTTGTGTTTCTGTTTAACATACCATTCTGACAGTTTGGCCATATTGAACAGCTTGTTGCACCTTCCATTAAAGTGTTCACTTTTGTACACATCTTCTTGCTTTATTCATTCAGTTGTGGGGAATGGTTAGTAAGGTTGATTCTGACCTAGGCTATGTTGAGGTCACATATCTACTTTTTAAGTTCATGCTATAGTGCATACAATTTTAGAGATATAGCCTACATGTGCATATGCATTCTTCTTGGTGTTCTCACAAACAGGTGAAATAAATCAGTTTAAATTTGGCCTATGGACATAGCCTGGCCTATTCTCAGCCATTACAAAATCTGTTGTCTGACCATAATTTAACTGATCTGTATACCACTATGCTACTAGATAACAAAATGCCTGTTTGTTTCATTTCATGTGAGATGTTGATAAATGTGAGCTTCGACAAAACGATAAGAGCACCTCTCTGAGTGTCACGTTTACGTAAAAAAAAGGTGTGCGTGCACGAGCATGGTCGCGCGCAAAAGTGTCCCGGTTTCAGACTAGGGAAATCTGGTCACCCTACCGTAGGTGTGAATGTGAGTGTGAACGGTTGTTTGTCTCTATGTGTCGGCCCTGCGATAACCTGGCGACTTGTCCAGGGTGTACCCCGCCTTTCGCCCGTAGTCAGCTGGGATAGGCTCCAGCTTGCCTGCGACCCTGTAGAACAGGATAAGCGGTTACAGATAATGGATGGATGGATGGATGGAAGGGGCGGCCATGGGGTGAAGTGCCCTTGAGCAAGGCATCTAACCCCCAACTGCTCCCCGGGCTCTGTAGCATAGCTGCCCATTGCTCTGGGTATGTGTGCATGCTCGTTGCTCACTTGTGTGTGTGTGTGTTCACTGCTTCAGATGGGTTAAATGCAGAGGACAAATTTCACTGTACTTGAGTGTGCATGTGACAAAAGAAAGGCTTCTTCTTCTTCCGAGGTTAACCTCAGTATACTGCTTCAGCACTTACTGATGATGGAAAGCCGTCCATGTCATCAACCAGATCACACCTGGATGTGTTTGAAAACCTTCCAGAATGACATGGAGTATACAGATTCAATTAACACATTTAATAGTCACTGTGTTTTTGTTTTTCAGCATATGCGATGCAGGATTAAAATCATCAGAGTTGTCTTTTGTTCATAATGGACCTACAGTCATATTGTTTTACAGGAGAACAGTTTTATTGGTGAATATAAACTCAAAGCGGTGATGGTGGTCAGAATGAATGTAGTCCAATGTTGCTCTATTTGCCCCCAGGAGCTCAGTTCAGACAGGTGTGAGGAAATATAATAAATAAAATCACCACGTGATCAGGGGTGGGTTTCCCGAAAGCCTCTTAAGACTAAGAGAGTCTTTAATTACCTCTTAAGATCCATCGTCAAGCTAACGTGGTTTTCCCGAATAACATCGAAGCCAAAGTAGTCCTTTGGTTTGCTCTGAATTTACAAGAGACCCGCACCACTCTTTCACAACAAAGAGCGACTCGCTCACAGCCGAATACACAGAATGTGCACGCACCTCCGAGGGACTCTCTCTCACAGTCAGTGGGTGGAGACGGGTGTTGAATCTGCTGCTGGTGTTAAATTATTTTTCTTGTACATTGCAAGTACATTGAGTTAATTACTAAATAAATATACACGAAACATTATGAATATATTTCAACATGTTATGGATATTGTAATGTCACATTGATATCGCTACATTTTCATCAAATTTAACTGCATTAGGTGATTGAGTCTCTCATTTAGTGTTATAAATGAGACAAATTTATGCCAACTTGGCATTGTGGATAACAGTTGAAATAATCATGACTGCATGATCGGGGGGGGGGGGGGGGGGGGGGGGGGGGTAACAGTGAAATAAGCGAGCACAGGGAACACATTTCCATCCATCCATCCATCCATCCATCCATCCATCCATCCATCATCTGTAGCTGCTTATCCTGTTCTACAGGGTCGCAGGCAAGCTGGAGCAATTATTTAGTTTATTATTTGCTCATTCTTTCATGTAAACGTTTGTTCATTTAATTAAAAAACAAGCTTGGAATAAAAAGTTATTGTCCAAAAATGTAAAATAGTTTCAATTATTAATTACCACATTATATATGTAATGCTTAACAACGATACAATATATTAACATATTTTAACACTTTATATTTCATTGGCTTTTGGTTAAAAACGAATGCCATGTGACCTCATCGACTGGATTTAGCAACTACTAATGTCTATCTTGAGGATGCGCATTGCAAAGAAGCTCTTTGTAATGTTGCTCTTAAGAATCCTTTTTACGAGTGAGTTCGGGAAAACCACATACAGAACGAACACATACGGTTGTTGCTTAAGAGTGTCTTTAAACTCACTCTTTAGCGCTAAAGGCAGAGGTGGACAGAGTACCCAACTTCATTACTTAAGTCAAAGTACAGATCCCACTGGTCAAATGTTACTCCGATACAAGTGAAAGTTGTCCAGTCAAATTTTTACTTAAGTTAAAGTACTGAAGTACTTGCTTTTAAAAATACTTAAGTATTAAAAGTACATTTTCTGTCAACGCATCGTTGTATTATTGCCACAACGCTTACAAAACCTAATGCCTCTGAAGCAACTGACTGGATTTACTGACTAACTTGTAGAACCTGTAGAATAAACACCTGGTAGAACGTTACAAAATGAAACACAACTTACAACCAAGCAGAATCATCAATAAGATGCTCGCTATTTTTTCTCTTTGGCTACTGGTAAAAAATATGTAGTAGCCAGTGTTGTGCAAGTTCACACTTTTTTTGAACTAGTTCAAGTTCAGTTCAAACATGTTAAAAGTGAACTGTTCACGTTCATAGTTCACAGTTTTAATTCTGAACTAGTTCAAAGTTCAGTTCATTTTACTTTTAGGTGGGATATGAAAATAAAGACTAAAATCATATGCTACATTCTAGCTCAAAACTACTCACATATTATAGATATTATATTCTATCACACAAAATGGAAGTTATTGTACATACTATATATGGAAAAAAGGACAAAATATTTTGATTTCTTCACTGACTCAACCACTGCTACCAAAACGTTACACGTGACTTCAAACAAATGCTTTCAGTTTCAACTAACAGTAACTTCTAATAAATGACAACTAGACTTCCTCATAAATTTGTGTGTTTCTAAAAAGATGACTGCCAATATGTATATACAGTGGTGCTTGAAAGTTTGTGAACCCTTTAGAATTTTCTATATTTCGGCATAAAAATGACCTAAAACATCATCAGATTTTCACACAAGTCCTAAAAGTAGATAAAGAGAACCCAGTTAAACAAATGAGACAAAAATATTATACTTGGTCATTTATTTATTGAGGAAAATGATCCAATATTACATATCTGTGAGTGGCAAAAGTATGTGAACCTTTGCTTTCAGTATCTGGTGTGACCCCCTTGTGCAGCAATAACTGCAACTAAACGTTTGCGGTGACTGTTGATCAGTCCTGCACACTGGCTTGGAGGAATTTTAGCCCGTTCCTCAATACAGAACAGCTTCAAATCTGGGATGTTGGTGGGTTTCCTCACATGAACTGCTCGCTTCAGGTCCTTCCACAACATTTCGATTGGATTAAGGTCAGGACTTTGACTTGGCCATTCCAAACATTAACTGTATTCTTGTTTAATCATTCTTTGGTAGAACGACTTGTGTGCTTAAGGTCATTGTCTTGCTGCATGACCCACCTTCTCTTGAGATTCAGTTCATGGACAGATGTCCTGACATTTTCCTTTAGAATTCACTGGTATAATTCAGAATTCATTGTTCCATCAATGATGGCAAGCCGTCCTGGCCCAGATGCAACAAAACAGGCCCAAACCATGATACTACCACCACCATGTTTCACAGATGGGATATGGTTCTTCTGCTGGAATGCAGTGTTTTCCTTTCTCCAAACATGAGGCTTCTCATTTCAACCAAAATGTTCTATTTTGGTCTCATCCTTCACAAAACATTTTTCCAATAGCTGTCTGGCTTGTCCACGTGATATTTAGCAAACTGCAGATGAGCAGCAATGTTCTTTTTGGAGAGCAGTGGCTTTCTCCTTGCAAGCCTGCCATGCACACCATTGTTGTTCAGTGTTCTCCTGATGGTGGACTCATGAACATTAATATTAACCAACGTGAGAGAGGCCTTCAGTTGCTTAGAAGTTACCCTGGGGTCCTTTGTGACCTCGCCGACTATTACACGCCTTGCTCTTGGAGTGATCTTTGTTGGTTGACCACTCCTGGGGAGGGTAACAATGGTCTTAAATTTCCTGCATTTGTACACAATCTGTCTGACTGTGGATGGGTGGAGTCCAAACTCTTTAGAGATGGTTTTGTAACCTTTTCCAGCCTGATGAGCATCAACAATGCTGTTTCTGAGGTCCTCAGAAATCTCCTTTGTTCGTACTATTATACACTTCCACAAACATGTGTTGTGAAGATCAGACTTTGATAGATCCCTGTTCTTTAAATAAAACAGGGTGCCCACTCACACCTGATTGTCATCCCATCGATTGAAATCACCTGACTCTAATTTCACCTTCAAATTAACTATTAATCCTAGAGGTTCACATACTTTTGCCACTCAGAGATATGTAATATTGGATCATTTTCCTCAATAAATAAATGACCAAGTATAATATATTTGTCTTATTTGTTTAACTGGGTTCTCTTTACCTACTTTTAGGACTTGTGTGACAATCTGATGATGTTTTAGGTCATATTTATGCAGAAATATAGAAAATTCTAAAGGGTTCACAAACTTTCAATCACCACTGTACACTGAAGGAGTGCTATTTTAAGATCCATATCAACAGCATTGACCATATCAACCATATTGATCAGACAGAGGGATGCATGCTCAAGGGCTTTTTATTTCTCAAAATACAAAACAGGAAAACTTCAGATAGCCTCATTCTTCAGTACACATCTGTGTATGCACACAACAATCAAATTTCTAAAATTATTTGGCATTGTACTCATCTGTGTTCTCCGTGCCGCTACTTGAACTTTCACTGGCCATGTTGCTGTGAGTGTGCGCCGGCTGTGGTGTGCGCGCTGTCTGCTGCCTGTAGCTAGGGAACGCTGGGTTACGCTTACTCTGCTCTGCTGCATCATGGGTAACGTAGTATGGAGCCAAATCATAGAGCCATCCACTATCTCCGGCTTCACACTACGTTATCCATGATGCATTGCTAGGGTGACCACCTGTCCCGCATAGCGCGTGCGCGTACAGCATTTGAAGCCGAATTTATGCGTCCCGCAAATTCAGAACGTGTCCCGCATAATCGATGCTTGCTGAGGGGGATGTCGCTCTCCCCGGGCCACCCAGGCAGCCAAACGAATATTACTTGACATTTCAGCACACCACCGTCGCCACTATAGACTGTAGAACAAAACCACACACACACCCCTCACAACTGACTGGTTGTTGTCAACTTTTTGTTGTTGCCATGACACCGCACTCACGTGCACAGACAGTGACGAGGGACGCAGGTGCAACGCATGCATTGCTTTCATATTAAAAAATAGAGAAAGGTACCGGGGAGATGGCAGGTGAGGCACCGCCACCTCCAGTTAAAAAGAGAAGGGGTATGTACAGGAAAGAGTGGGAAAATGAATATTTGTGGCTGAAAGGGGTTGAGGGGGATACCGAGAGGGCTTTTTGTGACCTTTGCAAAACATCTTTCTCAGTCGGACATGGCGGGGAATACGATGTGAAACGACACAGGCTCGCGGAGACTCACAAGAAACGTGTGCAACAGAAAAAAAACGTCTTTCCTCCGACCTAAAAACGACTCTCTAGCTGACAAAGTGACTGCGGTTGTGAGTTAAGAGACTTTTTTTCTACTGTTTCTGTGGTGCTGAGCCACTACAATTCCTGTTAATCCACTGAAAACTAAATGGAGACTTGTCACTATTCCTGCTGTACTGATGCACTGCAAAGCCTCAGACTCAATATTATATTATGATTGATTTAAAGTGAATGAATTGTAATGGAAAATAAATAAAATTGAGTAGCTTCAGTAAATCATAAGTCGAAGTGTGTCTGTCAAGTCATTGAATGGTCAAAATATTATGTTTATTAAAAAAAAACACATTTGGTGGCCTGTTCATGACCATACATCACCAATAACAGCAGAATAGGGTATTATTGATATACCATGTAAGGTAGTATGTGCTAGAAATGGGTAAACCACTATCTGTGAGTCTTCCAGCGGCCGGCACGGCGCAGTGGGGGCGGCGTCCCACATTGTCCCTCAAAAACATACCCCTTGCCCCCCCTTGGGCTTATGAGCAGGTGGTCACCCTATGCATTGCACACACGCGGCACCTCAGGGCAGTGAGTGACAACAACATCAGAATGATAGTGAAGTAGTAGAACGTAAAATATCTTGCAAGTAGACGTGCCACTCGATTCATCAGGTTTCATGTTTCGTTCATCTTCATGTTTGTCATTCATGTCGCATAATTTGAACGAATTCACGTTCAAGTTCTTTCATTACAAAGTTGTTGCGTTCAGTTCAAAGTTCATGGAAAAACGAGCGTGTTCAATGAACGCATTCTTTTGAACGCGTTCATGCACAACACTGGACAGAGCTTACATAGAAAGGTAAGGTTTTTACCGTCTGAGTCTTTGTGTGAAATTGTGTAAAATTGCTGTAAATAACCATGAGGAGAATCCGTCTCATCTGTGTTCTCCGTGCTGCTACTTGAACTTTCACTGGCCATGTTGCTGTGAGTGTGCGCCGGCTGTGGTGTGCGCGCTGTCTGCTGCCTGTAGCTAGGGAATGCTGGGTTACGCCTACTCTGCTCTGCTGCATCATGGGTAACGTAGTATGGAGCCAAATCATAGAGCCATCCACTATCTCCGGCTTCACACTACGTTATCCATGATGCATTGCACACACGCGGCACCTCAGGGCAGTGAGTGACAACAACATCAGACTGACGGTGAAGTAGTAGAACGTAAAATATCTTGCAAGTAGATGTGCCACTCGATTCATCAGGTTTCATGTTTCATTCATCTTCATGTTTGTCGTTCATGTCGCATAATTTGAACGAATTCACGTTCAAGTTCTTTCATTACAAAGTTGTTGCGTTCAGTTCAAAGTTCATGGAAAAACGAGCGTGTTCAATGAACGCGTTCTTTTGAACGCGTTCATGCACAACACTAGTAGTAGCTATAGTCAGGGTGCGATTTGTCAAAAAACCAGAAGGGAGAATGTTTTTTTTTTTTTAATCATGAAACATCACAAAATTAAGGTAACAATAGGCTAACAGCTCAATAACATCCGATGATATCAAATGAATAACACTAAATGAAAACGAACACTAAACCAGAGATAGTAAATTCATCTTCCTATCTCTCTGACTAAATACACGAACACTAACACAACAAAGTTCACATTGCTTGTCGCGTTGCTGTGATGTTTCTCTCCCTCCGGATTAAATGGACAGTGACTCGAAAATCACTAAAATACATGAATACTAAATGAACAGTTTGCTCTGATGGCGCAGTTCACATTGTGCGCAGCTTTCCGATTTAAACTGTTTTTTTCTCATCCTTATACTTCCTGTTTCATGGACTGTAACGGATTTGCTTATTTAGTAATTTTAATACAGAATTTACTTTGAAATTATAATCAGACACTCCAACGCCCCCCCCCAAATAAAAAAAAAATCGTCCGTGAAAAAGGCGGCATCCGCCAAAAGGCGCGCTGTTTGCATCCCTGCATAGAACACAAAGATATTGTTATTATCTACAATGTATCTATTTGCTGGGGATGTTCGTGAACATCAAAGCTGCCACTTCGGGTCATTTTGAAAGTGAGTGCAATATAGACCATAGAAAACTGTGTCACAACATGCCTGTCATGTCAACTTTTTTTTTGGTTTGTTTGTTTTATTGACGGGGTTGTCCCCGAGGATTTTTTTTCAGCAGAGATAAAAACCAGAGGGGAGGATGATCCCCACCATCCCCCCCAGCAAATCGCACCCAGGCTATAGTAATTATGCAAGGTCAGAAAAGCTACAATGTTAACGTTACCAAAGACAGAAATGTGAATTCACAAAATGAACGCATGCTGTGCCATCGTGGTGGTTTAACGTTAAGCTAGCTAGCCAGTGAAACTCCACCTGACTCTAGCAAACTCTTTTCAAACTCGAAATCATATTGGGTAGCTAATGTTACTAGAAAAGAAAGATTTCTACATTCTGTTTATTTGGCAAGATTATGCTAAAACGTATTTCTGAAAGGACTTCAGATAAGTTAATGTTATTCATGTAAGCATAACTCCATTTTTACATGTTAACTAACAGTGTCCAAGTTAACTAGCTACATGTTAACGTTAGCCGTGGACAAGGCGATGGCAACTTGGCGGGCAAATCCATGGAAAGTCATTTGACTAACCAGACTGCATAGCTATTGTAACGTTATCGCTAGCTCTAAAAGCACAGACAACTTCATTGCAAGCTTTCTCTTGGAATAAAATGTTTACATATGCTTCTGCAGGTTGGACGGTGAATTTTTGAAGGCCATGATGTGGTTCGTTTTAAGCAAACGAAGCAAGCATTTAAAACGAAACGAATCTTTAATCCTTTCCCCAGAGCATTCCCCAGAAGAACTGCCTCCTTCCATTCTGCCATCAATTGATCATGTTCAAATAATGCTGCTGAAAAATCATTGATCTTAATTTTATCCAGTCTATGGACGTGACATGACCCTAGTGATTACTGATAGGCTGTCTCAGTGTCAACTGCGAAAAAACCAATCAAGTTTTCGAAAAGAAAAGAAAAAAACCTCCACTTTCAAAGCTGCTTCATAGTAACGAGTAACGAGGACCTTGATAGAAATGTAGTGGAGTGAAAAGTACGATATTTGCCTTTCAAATGTAGTGAAGTTAAAGTCATAAGTTTAAAAAAAAAAAAACAATACTCAATTAAAGTACAGATACTCAAAAAGTGTACTTAAGTACAGTACTCAAGGAAATGTACTTCGTTACTGTCCACCTCTGCCTAAAGGGCAACGTTATCTGGAAACTCACCCCTGAATAATTATGGTATATTGAGAAGTACTGAGAAGTGTGTCCTTCGTGCAGAGAATGAGAGAATGAGGGCATAAATTTATTTATCTTATAAAACTGCATGTCTTTCCTCCTGCTGCAGTAAACCTGCAGTACTTCATCGGGTGTCACCTTGATATCCCTGAGGAATATAAACAGGAAAAATGCATGATTCTGATTGGTTAATTCTATTTCTGACCATTGCAGATGGTGACCAATAACAATCGATTAAACTAAACTAACTTGGATCATTATTACTACAAAATAATAGGGGCGTAACGATACACTCTGGTTATGGTCTTAATTTCCCTGAGGGAACCCTCCCAAAGGGATCAGTAAAGTTTTATCTAATCTAATCTAATCTAATCTAATCTAATCTAATCTAATCTAATCTAATCTAATCTAATCTAATCTAATCTAATCTAATCTAATTCGATTGACAATACTGGCTTCACAAATCTGCATGTCTTTGATTATGTGTGAACAAATACATCTCATCTCATCTCATTATCTGTAGCCGCTTTATCCTGTTCTACAGGGTCGCAGGCAAGCTGGAGCCTATCCCAGCTGACTACAGGCGAAAGGCGGGGTACACCCTGGACAAGTCGCCAGGTCATCACAGGGCTGACACATAGACACAGACAACCATTCACACTCACATTCACACCTACGCTCAATTTAGAGTCACCAGTTAACCTAACCTGCATGTCTTTGGACTGTGGGGGAAACCGGAGCACCTGGAGGAAACCCACGCGGACACGGGGAGAACATGCAAACCCCGCACAGAAAGGCCCTCGCCGGCCACGGGGCTCGAACCCGGACCTTCTTGCTGTGAGGCGACAGCGTTAACCACTGCACCACCGTGCCGCCCTGAACAAATACATGATTTAATCATTTAAGACTAATTAATTTTAAAGTGATTTGTGTGTTCAGTCATAATGCATACGAGTCTTTTCTTTGGCTCATGATGTTTTTGTTTTTGTCCTCGCTCATATTTTTCTCTTATCTTAGCCTTGGCTCTGTCTGGACTAGAGTGTATGTTTGGCATGTATACATCAGTATAAGGTAGTGTCCAACTTTTGTTTAGGCTAAGACTATTGGACGGTAAGGTTGTCTTCGTGCACACAATAAACCATGTCTTTTAGTACAGCCTGGGTCTTGGCCTCGTGAGTCTTCAGTCATCTTACTTCTGATGAAACTGCAGTATATTGATGGTCAACAATTGAAATAAGACCATTTGTTCTTCGTGACGTGACTACTGAGCCCCAGAAAGTGTCAAGTGTTAACTAATTTTCATTACGTTCCTTGTCCTTCCTGTGCTTTTAATTAAGTTCATGAGCTCAGAGATATAATTTCAGATCAGGCTTTGGCACTGGCCCTCAGGTGTTCACTGACTCACAATCCACAGGCATCGACATCCAAGCGAATTACATTTCTAATCTGCCTTCAGAAGTTTTCGCTGTTCAGATCCTTTCCCCTGTGCAGGTGGGATGTATACGACAATAATGAGCCTGTGTCTGTTATTTGTGATTTGCTGTATCAGCCTGATCCTGCATACTGTGAGCTCATCATACTATCAGTTTAGTAGTGCTGCATTCTCCAGTGCTTATTGATAAGCATTGATTTGATTCTCACAGTGGAGCACTGGGTTGCTAACAGATTGTTATGGAGTTAGATTTCGGCCAAACCGTTTCCTGTTTGTAAGGGTTCAAGGATTTCTGTCTTGCGTCAAATGAGGATGGAAGCACAGATCTGAGACAAATGGATTTTACATATAACTCGTCCAATACTTGGCATTGTTTGGTTTTCGACAGGAGGTTGTAGAAAGTAGTAAGCTTTTCCTGGAGTGCTTTAGCGGAAAACCTCTTAGAGAATGCCAGCCAAAAGTCTGGACACCTTGGAATTCAGTGGGTTTTCTTCATTTTTGTTAATTAAACAACACTTCTTCATGTCTTAAAGTAATGATGGATGTCATATCTGTTTACTTGCCAGTAGGCCCTGTCCACACGGCAACGGATTCAGGTGAATCCGATAAAATTTTTTATCGTTTCGGCCTGGCGTCCACACGGCACCGGCGTTTTGGGTGCCCCAAAACGATATTTTTTGAGAACGGTTTCCAGAGTGTAAAAATCTGGCAACGGCGCCGTTGCGAAGTCGTCTGGATGAGTAGAACAGATTTGTTTACGATGACATCACAACCACATGACTAGAACAAGCAGCACGCCGGGTAGAAGAAGGGGTTTATGCACATGCGTCCTACTTCTTCTATTGTTCTGGTGTCTCCGATGGGACCGTCTTAGAGCGCACGTAGAGGTGTGGCATGTGTATTGCATCATTTTCAGCAAGCGTTGCGTTGCCATATGTACCTGATATTTTACTGATCCGTTGCCCATGTGGACGCGATATTTTTTTTACCCGCTAAAAAAAAAAATCTCATTGCCGTTGTCGTGTGGATGTTCAGTTCTTGACATAATATGGATTACTAGAGTTGCTGTGTGGAATAGGGCTGTGTTTTTTATTATTTACTATTTACTGTTTGATCTCAAATGCTTTAAGGTGGCAAGAAACTCGTCCACTAATTAACTTTTGATGAGGCACACCTGTTAATTGAAAAGCATTCCAGGTGACTACCTCATGAAGTTGGTTAAGATAATGCCAATAGTGTGCAAAGCGTCATCAAGGTAAACACTGGATATGCTGAAGAACCTAAAATATGAAAAATATTTATATTTATTATTATTATACCCCCATTCCAAAGGAGGGAGGGTATACTGGTTTACCTCTGTCCGTCCGTCCGTCCATCTGTCCGTATCTCCGTCTGTCCGAAACACCCTTTTTCTCAGCAACCACAAATCATAGCCACTTGGTACCAAACTTCAGCTTGGGGTTCTATATCGTGTATACCGTTTTCAGGTCTGTCGCACATCAACTTCCTGTTTACCGACTGAATGTATTTATGAAACATATAGCGTGGATTTACAAAATTTTCGTAACACTTTTCTCAGCAACTACAAATCACAACTGCTTGATATTTGGTACCAAGCTTCAGCTTGGGGTTTTATACCGTGCATAAAGTTTTCAGGTCTGTCCCACATCAAATTCCTGTTTACTGAGTGAATGTATTTACGAAACATATAGGGTGGATTTTGACGCTATTTCAAGAAACAAAATGCTATTTCAAAATGACAGTTTACCAGGATGCTGTTTGAAATCCCTGGGGAGAGACACTGCTCTTTTCTTACTTGTTTCAGGGTTCATTATTTGTTGAAGTCAACATTCATAATAAGTGTCCTATTCCTTTGATCGCTTGCGTTCTGATATAAGTAAGAGCGGGAGTATACCTAAGTGAGCAGTAGCTCACAGTTGATCTTGTTTTAACACTTTTTTTGTTTACTACATAATTCCGTATATGTTCCATGTTATTTCGTAGTTTTGATGTCTGTAGTACTGTTCTGCATTGTAGAAAATACAAAATACAGAACAACCTATGAATGAATGAGTAGGGGTGTACAAACTTTTGACTGGTGTAGTTTGTGTGTGTGTGTGTGTGTGTGTGTGTGTGTGTGTGTGTGTGTGTGTATAAAATGAAAAGCTGTTTTGTTTGGATATTCTAAATCTGCAGTTAATTATCTTTAAAATAAGGGATCATTTGTTAAATTTCAAGAGAAATTAAAGAAAATGTTGACGGTATCATCAGCTAAACAATCAAGTTTGCCGAAACTCAGCTGTACACTTTATGATGTGTAAACTGAAATGAATGCGTAGTTCACATTTCTTTGACCTACAAAGTCATAATAATAGGTTGTTTTACATTATGAAATTTTGGCGATTGATACATTATAGATTATTAAGGAATGCATTTACGGCAAAATTAGAAAAATGACACGTGGGTCATTTTTTGACGCGTTTTTATTGCAAGTCTCTGTATCTCACAATGAACTTTTGTGACACTGGACTCATTTTGTGGTGACACACCACATATATTACCTGTAGTTGTTTTTACTGGTCATTTTCAAGAAGGTGAAATATGCAAAGATGTCTACAAGCGCTAGCGACTGGCGGTTTTCTCTGCCTACACAGACGGCCTGCGCCGGCTACTCGATCCCAGAAAAAGATAAAAACTTGCCTTTCAATGTTCAAGTGATGTATATCATCTCCGCTGCCCATAATTTTCTGCAAATCCAGTCTTCTATTCAGATTTCGGCATGACCGGAAGCGACGCCATATTTGTTGATCGATTCTCGTGCTTTCATTGGCTGAGCTGGACCACGTGACCACGCTGTAGCGAATATAGTTATGTTACACCATGTAGTTATGTTACAGAGCCAGGCAGCGTACTACAGAGTGTAACTGAGAAAGCCAATCACACACACACATCTGGACGGAAATTTCATACAGATTTTCTAAGTATTTTACAGGGAAATGGTTAGTAATTTATGACCTGAGAATGCACCAGAAGCCACCAGAAGGTATGTAAGTTTCAAACATTTCTAGGGGGGGCATGCCCCATGAATTCCCTTAGCGTTGGCGCTCCTTTGGCGCACCACGGCAGCTTTGCTGCCGCAAATTCCAGACCCACCTACTACTTTTTTTTAGCCGGCTACTTCAGATTTTCTGGAGAACCCTGAATATGGTGTAATCTTCCCAGATAGATTCAGACGGGACTGAAATCCTAAAGGAGCAATGAAGTGCTGTAAACATATACGCTTCCATCATTGATACACACACAGGTCCTACTTTGTCCTTTATACTGTACAAGGCAATAGGAACAGGTACAAGTCACACTAGGACTGCTTGGATCTGTGTTAGTGCAGAAAGCTCTGATGTTAAAGTCTGGATCATTTCCTGTGTTCTGTGTTTCACTGGTTAGCATTACAGACCACACTGATCATCTGTTTAACACACACACACACACACACACACACACACACACACACACACACACACACACACGTACTTCATTAAAAAATAGTAATAATGATAATAATGAGAGCCATTCAGAAAAGTGTTTGGACACTCCTGACATAAATCAGATTGAAATCAGACTTTATTCAGAGGGGAAAATGTGTAGGAGATGTGTTGTTGAATGGTTTTAATAACCTCCCCATGGTTCCCTCTGTTAGATTTACACTCTCATTGTGTCTTGACGTTTCTTATCGTGTGTGTGTTGTGTGAATTTGAAAACCTGAGTGTTAGCGGACCACAGGGACGACCAGTCTGACACTTCAACACACCGGAGCTGAACAAGCATGCTTGTCTCATTCCTCTCTCGTTTTATCTTTATGTGTGTGTGTGTGTGTGTGTGTGTGTGTGTGTGTGTGTGTGTGTGTGTGTGTGTGTGTATGTATTTATGTGTCTGCATTTTCTGTAGGTAATCAACCTTGTATCACTGCTTAATAAACCACCGTAGCGGCTGATCAAAAGATATTTTGGAGTTTGTCAGAATGAAAATAAAAGACTGAGAGGAGAAAAAAGAAACTGAAGACAATATGAAAGAAATCTGAGAAGTCTGAAAGGATCACCATGGAAACTAGGGTGTATTATGTGTCTAAGGGGGTGGGGTGTGTGTTTTGGAGCATGTGTACATGTATTGTACATGTCTGTCTTTTCCAACAAGGACCTACGAATGTGTGTTTAGATTGTATTCCTCTGATGAACTGCACTAAATCTTTTTTTTTGTTTGTTTACTGGATTTGCTCACTCACTCTTTTCCTTTTTGTTCTTTGAAATAGATGCTCTATCATAATTTTCATAAAAGTCTTTCAAAAAAAACCCTTTATAGACATTAAAAAAAACAAAAACATAACCTTTATAACATTGTTACCCACAATGGAAATTTGTCATGGCTTAAAAAAATGAAATATGGTATCCCACAAGGTTCTGTTTTAGGCCCACTATTGTTCTGAATTTATATCCAGCTCCTTAACCATGCAATTTTCTGAAGATATACAATTTATCAGGAGCACAGTTAGCAAAAAATGGAAGACAAAGATGTAAAGGAAAAAGAATACAGAAACATCTGTCTTCTAAGTTCTCATTTCAAGTTTGTAAGTTGGCTCACAAACACATGGTTGCTGATTTCACCCTATGAAATGAAAAGCTACAATTTAGGACCTTGGTATTCTAGTCATCCCTGGTCCAGTGTAATAGCTATAAAACTGTAGAGCAGCATAAGACTTATCCTTTGAAGACTACATGGTAAGCATGATCTCTATTAAAATTTCATTAAAATGTAGCAGTGAAATGTTTACCAATGTGTCTGAAGTATTTATCATGCTGGATGAAATTCAATATTTCAGTAAATCAAAATATCAAATGCCTTACTGTAAGATCATATGGTTTGCTTATTTAACACAACAGCGTTCCCCCTGGGTTCTGAAAAATATTCTCTGCTTTTTTTCTGGAAAAATCAAGTCAAATAAGTTTCTTCATATTTTCTTATTTTTTCTTCACTTAGTCTGTATTTTTTCTTAGTTAGCGACTTATCAAAGTGGACTTAATACAGGTTTATAACAACCAAACTGGCACAGTTTAAATATTTGTACAGATACAGCTTGGCCTCTCCATTACATATAAAATTTGGGCTCCACTCCAGCCTCTAATAAGAGAGACTTGATTTTGAGCAGCCTGTGCACCATCAAGGTAAAATAATCCTCTTTAGTTTGAACTTACTGAAGGTTATTTTAGCATGGAATTATTCAAAAGAGGTGTTAAGACTCCCTTTACTTTTAACTTCAACACAAAGCTTGATTTGCAATTGAACAGAGTTGAGAAGAATCTGGGAACAACCAACAGTGAAGGAATTTGAATTTCCAGTCGATTTACGAACACCGCGAATGACACCGCGATTTTCATCATATATTCGTTAGCCACCGGGACTCAACATGCCACGCTCCCGAAACATAGCTCCCTTCAGTCGCTTGCCCACTGACAGCACTTTCACTTTGGCCTTTTTTACTGGCCCCTGTATTACTGACACTGTCCCATGTGCTCGGGGGACGGTAGGGGCTCTTAGTATTTTTTACTGGCCCCTGTATTACTGACACTGTCCCATGTGCTCGGGGACGGTAGGGGCTCTAAGTGTGCCTCACTGTTGCTGTTCCGGCCCTTAAATCATCTTCAGTGCTTGAAGAATCCTGCCCAAAAAAATTTCATCAGCTTAGACTGCGTCATTGTTTATTTCATGCAGAGATCATTACACCACCACACCAGGCCGATTAAGAAGCATTGCAATTGGTCAAAAGCTTGTGCTCATTGTTTACGCTCTGGGGACGTCTCTTCACTGGGGTTGGATTTCAGCAAATGGAGGGATTTGATGACAAATACATTAATCACTGTGACGACTGCTAGTAATTTTCTCTTCGTCACTGATGAATTATGTTCGTCAGTGACAAGTGCCAGCGGGAACCCTGACAAACTGTTTTCAATGGACCCCACCTACGGTATAATACTCTATTGATGAATGACTTCAATGGCATCCTATAACAGAGTCCAGTGCCTTCTTTTTTCCTCCCCAATTTGGTCTTGCAAATTCCCTACTCCTCTATCACATGGCATCTTCTAACCACCATGGGTGAAGGCAAACATGTTCTTCCTTTGAGACATGTGAAGCTAAGCTGTGCATCTTTTCAAACTGCTGTCACAGGGCAGCATAACACACATGGAGGAAATCACTATCTGCCCTCTTCTCCATACATGAGTTCACAAACACTTGTGATTGGCTAATGTTGCTTTGATTGACGAGAGAGAGAGAAAGTATACCATCCCTCCCATCCAGGGAGCATCTCATCTCATTATCTCTAGCCGCTTTATCCTGTTGGCCAATTTTAATACCTTGGCTCCTGGATCTTAATACAGGATTGAAACTCAGAGTCTCTTAATGATAAGACGAGTAGTTTTCTGTTGCACCACACATTTTGTTTTAATGGAGCAAAGATTAAAGTTTATTGAACAGCAGGGGTTTAGTATGTCATTTATCGTCCCATGCAGACACCATGGGAGCCAGAGCAGGTACCATCATTGGGTACTGCATTATTAGACAGGACACTCTTTATAAATGTAATTGTAAATATACTGTAATTTGTAAATATTGTATATAGATTGTAAGTATAACATTCTCTTTGCATTCGTTATTTGCATTCATTTTGAAAATTTGTTGCTTATTTTTACACAACAGTTAGTTCTGATCCACTAATTTGATTTTGTGAGGAGCGTTACAAGAGTACAGTGCCTTGCAAAAATATTCATCCCCCTTGGTATTTGTCCTGTTTTGTCGTATTACAAGCTGGAATTAAAATGGATTTTTGGGGGGTTAGCACCAAGGTCTTGGAATGGCCTAATCAAAGCCCAGACCTCAATCCAATTGAGAATCTGTGGCATAACTTGAAGATTGCTGTACACCAACGCAACCCATCTAACTTGAAGGAGTTGGAGTAGTTTTGCCTTGAGGAATGGACAAAAATCCCAGTGGCTAGATGTGCTAAGCTAATAGATACATACCCCAAGAGACTTGCACCTGTAATTGCAGCAAAAGGTGGCTCGACAAAGTATTGACTTGTGGGGGGTGAATACCTATGCACACTCCAAATTTCTGATTTTTCATTGTTTGCGTCACAATAAAACAACAAATTTTCTCCTTTAAAGTGGTAGGCATGTTGTGTAAATCAAATGGTGCTAACCCTCCAAAAATCCATTTTAAGTCCAGCTTGTAATGTGACAGAATAGGACAAACACCAAGGGGGATGAATACTTTTGCAAGACACTGTACTTATGTTTAAAATAACCACACTGGGACGTTTCACTGTTTGTATCATGCTACTTGTCTGTGTTTGCCATGTACAATTCCAATTCAGTGAAACCGTTATGACAGTAGAGTTAGTGACATCATCAGCAGACCTAAAATGTGAACGCTCAACAGATGAAGATGAAAAGGAAGAAGGGATGCTAATTTCACTGGAGGCACCTTAAACAGGAACATACAAATTAATGCGAGCTAGCTAACTACCGTAGCTATCTGATGTGCTGTCAGTGTGTGGGACTTCTCCGGGATCTATGTATTTCTATTCACAGGGCAAAAATAAACAAAAAATTTGGCCATATTTTGTCTGAAATTTCAGTTACTCAATACTAGTTTCTCATTTCTAAAACTATTGTAGCACTCGTAATCATGCTGTTATATTGGTTATTATCCATACAGGACACTTTTTCGATGGAATAAAAACGTGTTCTATTCCCTTCTAGCGGGTTTCATTCATTTGGTTTGATAGCATGCAATATTGTTAGCATATCGCTTATCCTACATGCATTACGTCATTCTACCCAATGGAGAATGAGCGTTGAATATGGTTTACGATACTGCATGGTTGTCAAGACAACAACATGACGTCACACATCGGAGATGTAAAATATCCATGCTAGTGAGCAACTGTAACAATTTGTAAACAAACATGGCCACCAGGTTTGCTTCCTTAGATACGGAAGATTTTGAGAGAATTTTGAAAGACAAAAGACACGATGAACACCTGAAAGGAATGTGTATGTATAATAATATTAATATTGGCTGGATTTTTTTTGTGGTATATCAAATGTATTCCATTCAGCTACTCGTCTTCGGCTTGTTCAGTATCATGCTAGCTGAATGGAATATATTTGATATACCACTCAACGCCAGCCAATATTATTTAAATATCAGCCCGGCTGTGATTACCTGTGTATTGACATTTAGTATAACTGCATAGCTAGTTGTTGCTACCTTCCTCAGTGAAATTTAGCTAGCTTAGCTAATTGCTTTTTAGCATGATATCTTGTCATGTGATTTTGGTAAAGACTTTTGATGCTCTTACTTAAAAAGCATGACTAAGAATTAAGCAGGAGGTCAGGTCAAACTAGTGTCCAAGGTTGACTTATTTGAGAATTCATAGTACAACTAGAAGGGCACTTGGTAGAATGCATAACTCCGCCAAGTCACATATCTGGACTTGCATCAAAATCTAATCAATTGGTCTTTGGCTCATCTTTCCTCAAAATTTCATCAAAATACGTTCACTACTTTTTGAGTCACGTTGGGAACAGACAAACAAACAAACTAACAAATGGCGACAAAAACATAACCTCCTCCAACAAAGTTGCCGGCGGTAAAAACAGGTTCTTACGGCTCTCTTGGTGTAGTTGAGTTGACTGGCTGACTGGAAGTGCTGTGACCAACAGTGCTGGCAGAAAGTTCTGCTTCCTGTGTTTTTAAAAACCACTTGCTGCCACTGCAGCAGACTGTGTTTTTACCGGAAAGAAAAGTCAGAACCTTATTACCCCACTCTTACTCAATCCACACTGGCTGCATGTTAAGTTCCTCATTGCTAACAATGTTCTGGCTTATGATGATTAACACTTTCAGGCCAGTGTTACTTTACTAATGGTTTTGCAGCATGTGCAAACTTTCTTGTGGTGTTAAAGCTAGACGGCCTTTCGATTTCATAAAATCTGTAAAATTTAGTTCCTTCTGAAATTGTGATATATGTTTATTTCTGTAATGTCTCACAAAATATCAGGCCATTCTGTGGCTGGGAAGTTATTTAATTTGAGGGGATTAAAGCAAATAATGTGCATGAAATCGCTCACTTCGCGCAGTCAAGCAGACAGAGGAAGTCCGTGTGCGCATGCGCAGGTTTACCTTCTTCTTCTTTTGGGTTTTACGGCAGCTGGCATCCACAGTGTTGCATTACTGCCATCTACAGGTTTCCCTTTGAGCGTGCACTGACAGTTCCATCATTCTGTCGCTAAACGAACACCTGATCACACCGAGGTGCTCGCTGAGCGCCCATATTTATTAGTTTGGTCCTGCGTTTCCTTTCCTTCGTATATAACATAATGTCTTTTCTTCTCGCTTTCCGTTACTGTAGTCGGTCTTTCATGTTTCACATTTCGCACACTCACGTCCTCCATTTTTCTCTCCTGTTTCAAATTTGTATCCCACAATGCCTTGTGTGAATGGGGAAAGCCCACCACGTGATGCATGACATAATATCTTGAACTGGGTCATGGTGAAGCAGGAAAAAATAGCAGAGAATTCAAGGCCACATGGCCCGAAATTAATTAATTGTTCTATTTTTTAAAAAAAAACTAATAAAATTGGAAGTCTGTGATTCAAATTCAGTAGCTTTCGGTCCACTAAACAAAAATAATTGGGTGTTGGAGAAAATAATTTTTATGACCTACACTTGAAAAATCTGAAAGGCCGTCTACCTTTAAAAAGCTACTGTCAGGATTTACTAAAGACACACGAGGAAAAGTTAGCGATGGAAAGACATGGGCAAAGTTATTTTTGCAGCTGACCTCATTGTCATTGCGTATGTATTTGTAAGAGATAAATCTGGAGGAAGAGAGTATTTAAATGAATTATGCAGTGCGATTTACTAAGGTTTGCAGTAGTCAGTTTACTGCTAATAGGGTCATTATTTAACGCCGGAAAAAGCATGTCTTAATTTTGCGCTTGGCATTGACATGGTAAGAGAGGGAGAGTGATGTCTGTCAAGTGCAGCCAGAGTTGTTGAGTTTGCACAGAATACACTTTTGTTTACTGAGATTAATATTTTCTTTTCAATATACACTCACCGGCCACTTTAATAGGAACTTATTCTTGATTCTAAGATTCCTGTTCTTGGCTGCAGGAGTGGAACCCAGTGTGTTCTTCTGCTGTTGCATGCTGAGATGCTTTTCTGCTCACCACAGTTATAAAGAGTGATTATATGAGTTGCTATATCCTTCCTGGCAAAAAAGCTCCTACCAATCTGTCCATTTCCCTCTGACCTCTCTTACCAACACGGTGTTTGTTTCCACCCACAGAACTGTCGCTCACTCTGTGTTTTTTTGTTTTTCGCACCATTCTGTCTGTGTAAGCTCTAGAGACTGTGGTGTGTGAAAACCCCAGGAGATCAGCAGTTTCTGAAATACCAGTCCTTCTGGCTCAAACCAACACCCGTGCCACAGAGAAAGAAAGTCACACTTTGAGATCACAATTTTCCCGTTCTGATGTTTGAATGACATGAACATTAACTGAAGCTCTTGATTTGTATCTGCATGATTTTACGCATTGTGCTGCTGTCAAGGGATCGGCTGATTAGAGAACTGCGTAAAAGAGCAGTTCTGCTCTTATACAGAATGCCAGAGGAAGATGTTACAAGAACGTATCGACTGCAAAGGCACATTAGTGTGTATTTGTTTATGACCCTACGCTAATTTGTGCTGCTCTTGGTAGAGTGTGTTGGTATTTTTTAAAATGAACTGAATGCTGATCACATGCAGAACTGGCCACTCCCATCAGGGTTTTTTTTTTTTTTAGGCCTCATGCTAATTTGCAGGGCAGCACGGTGGTGTAGTGGTTAGCGCTGTTGCCTCACAGCAAGAAGGTCCAGGTTCGAGCCCCGTGGCTGGCGAGGGCCTTTCTGTGCGGAGTTTGCATGTTGTCCGCGTGGGTTTCCTCCGGGTGCTCCGGTTTCCCCCACAGTCCAAAGACATGCAGGTTAGGTTAACTGGTGACTCTAAATTGACCGTAGGTGTGAATGTGAGTGTGAATGGTTGTCTGTGTCTATGTGTCAGCCCTGTGATGACCTGGCGACTTGTCCAGGGTGTACCCCGCCTTTCGCCCGTAGTCAGCTGGGATAGGCTCCAGCTCGACTGCGACCCTGTAGAACAGGATAAAGCGGCTAGAGATAATGAGATGAGATGAGATGCTAATTTGCCCTGCTTAGCAAATCTGGGTCTAAATATTCTGGTGTAATTAAATGTTACCTAATGGACAGTTGTTGTGTCTAATTTTTGAGAAAATACAAACAGATGATTGCAAGTGATCAACATCGTGTAGTGTCCACTTGGCAACAAGGTATTTTTCACAGTGTTGTAGTCGAGTCACTAAACCTTGAGTCTAAGTCCGAGTCAAGTCCAAGTCATTAAAGAAAAATTCGAGCCGAGTCCACTATTGACCCGAGTCGAATCTGACACAAGCCCCACTATCAAGAGGGCAAATAAAATGAGAGAGGGTTAACACTAGCTAGCTCATCGGTCAGCAAGCAAGCCCTGCTATCAACAGAGCAATGAACATAGCGTGTCACTTCCTTCTCTGGGTGGAGTCTTACCAAATGACAATTGGAGTTTGAGGTTGTCCCCGTCGTCTCCTCGATAGTTCTTCTACATATGGAACACATAGCAGTGCATTTTTTCCCACTGCACGAGAAGTCTGTATAAGCAAAGCGGACAATCCTGGCGGCGTCTCTCCAGGCATTTTAGCGCCATTAACGTTAGTTTGTTCCTGAACATGACGTATGAACAGGTGAATTTGCATTCTCTTGCATGAAATTAGTATAAAAATTAAGGTAGATATAAATATAAATGGCGGCACGGTGGTGTAGTGGTTAGCGCTGTCGCCTCACAGCAAGAAGGTCCGGGTTCGATCCCCGTGGCCGGCGAGGGCCTTTCTGTGCGGAGTTTGCATGTTCTCCCCGTGTCCGCGTGGGTTTCCTCCGGGTGCTCCGGTTTCCCCCACAGTCCAAAGACATGCAGGTTAGGTTAACTGGTGACTCTAAATTGACCGTAGGTGTGAATGTGAGTGTGAATGGTTGTCTGTGTCTATGTGTCAGCCCTGTGATGACCTGGCGACTTGTCCAGGGTGTACCCCGCCTTTCGCCCGTAGTCAGCTGGGATAGGCTCCAGCTTGCCTGCGACCCTGTAGAACAGGATAAAGCGGCTAGAGATAATGAGATGAGATGAGATAAATATAAATATCTTGTGCCAAAATATTATGGCATGTTACAAAAATAAAGAAAAAATCCGAGTCCTCGTCTCCAATTTACGAGTCCGAATGCAGTTGAATATTACAAGCTTGTTTTTTCCTGATAAATAAACTGCAGATTCTGTTCCTTGTGGTGACTTGGGGTTAACATTAGAGTTAGATATGTGTGTGTGTGTGTGTGTGTGTTGGTATGTAAGCGTGTTTGATTTTCTGCTTTCAATTGGTAGCTGTGGGTCGTTTCATACGTAACGTTTTCAGACAACAAAAACGTTCACACATTTATAACTGTCTGTAGTCAGCGCTGTGTTTAAAACATCGCTGTTATTTGACTCCAGTGAATGTGTATGAAGTACAAGAACCATGTGGCCTTTGGCACACAGCTCTACGTGTGTGGATATTCGCTATTCGCGTGCGCACGTGTGTGTGTCTGCGTGCATGCCTGATTGTGTGCTGTGTAACTGCTGTCACTTCCCCCACCAGCTATTTTAAGCGCTCACTTTTGTACAGTTCAATCTCACTCTGTAATTTTGTGGTGTGGCCATGTGTACGTGCATGTTTTTTTCACCATGACATTTTTTCTCTGACTGTAACTATGTGTACAGATGTATATGTGTTTTTTGAGAGAAAGCAGTTGTGGACCCAAAAAAAGGGGGGGGGGGGGGGGGCAGACGGGGTACGAAACCACAATGCTAGAAAATATCTAAACTCCAATAGCCGTGCCCATTGTGTGTGTCTGTGTGTGCTTGTACTGCTTTACTGCTGTAACATCTTGTGTAAAAACGCAACCTTGATGTCACGTGTAAAAGATCGATAATAAATCAGAGTAATGTTGAACTGTCATCCGTCATATTATTTGAGCCGAAGGCATATTTCTTCACAAAAAAAACCAAACCAAAAAAAAAAAAAAACTCTCCAAGATCCTGAGACTTGAACATGATTCGTGAGCATAATCTGATCGCTTGTGTTTTATTCTGGACAGATCTTGTAGTGTGATGACTGAGTGATGATCCAGGAAACGAACTCTCTTATTATATTAGGATACTTGGTCTCACAGTACAAACTGTCCACCTAAACAATCGCAGAAACTATTTCCCAGTACGTCTCTGGGAATACAGTATTTTCTCACCACTGTCGCCTCTGGCTTGCTCATTAGGGATCTCATCTCCATCCGGATTTGTCTGCTTAGTGACAGTGACAATGTGTAGTTAAAGATGCTATTCAAATAAAACACAATTGAAAGAATTAACATAAATAAACTGTCAGCGTGGCTGTTAGCATTAGTTCTCTCCCACTTTCAAGTTATCTCTGGGTTTGTCATTTTTCCTTTCCTGATGCCTACAGCACTTGGTGACACTGACATCAGTTCACTTCCTCATGCATGTTCCCATGGCAACTGCCTCTGTGATATTGAATTGGGGGGGGAATTAGGGGGGAGTGTGTGTTTGTGTGTGTGTGTGTGTGTGTGTGTGTGTGTGTGTGTACATGTCTCTTGTGTCGTGTTTGAGGAAGTGATGATTTATGATCCTGACACTTTGAGTTTATTCCAGCTGAGGCACCTGGAGGCCATGTCACATGCACCAGGTTCCAGAATGCAAATGTGTATATTAAGCAACATTACACCACAGCGCTGCTGAACTCTCCAGTCTAAAGGTGTTGATTAATTTTCAATAACAGAGCCTCTGACAGTAGCTCCAGGTGTAATTCAGATCACAGGAGACCTTCGGGAGCAGGACGTAGGAAAAGTTCGAGTTGATTTGTTTAAAAATAAATAAGGAATACATTATTTATAGAGTTAACTCTATACTCTGTATGGAAGCGTACATCTAGAAGTAAATGTACAGCCAGGTCCATAAATATTCAGACATCGACAAATTCCAGTAACAGTCACTTTGTCGATGTCCAAATATTTATGGACCTGACTGAGCGAGAGTCTCAGTTTCCAGCTTTTTGATCCCCTTATTAGGGACCAAAGATAATTGGATAATTGGCTGCTCAGCTGTTTCATGGCCAAGTGTGTATTATTCCCTCATTATTTCACTTTGAAGTGAGCAGGTAAAAGATCTAGAGTTGATTTCATGTGTGACATTTGCATTTGAAATCTGTTGCTATTAACTCTCAATATAAAGTCACTGCCAATGACATCATAAGGCTGAAAAATCAAAATACACCCATCCGAGAGATAGCTAAAACATTAGGTGTGGATTAAATCAACTATTTGGTACATTCTTCAAAAGAAAGAATGCACTGGTGAGCTGAGGAACACCAAAAGGCCAGAAAGACCATGGAAAACAATTATGGTGGATGACAGAAGAATTCTTTCACTGGTGAAGTAAACCCTCTTCACAACATATGGCCAGATCCAGAACACTCTGGAGGTAGGCGCATCTGTGTCAAAGTCAACAATCAAGGGAAGAGTTCACCAGAGTATATACAGAGGGTTTACCACAAGATGAAAACCACTGGTAAACCGTAACACAGGAAAAACAGATTAGCGTTTACCAAAAACATCTAAAAAAGAGATTTTAAAAAAAAAGCCTGTTGGAAGAGAAGAGTATGGAGAAGGGAAGGAAGTGCTCATGATCCGAATAATACATTTCATCTTACAGCGTGGGCGTGTATGACTGCCAATGGAATTTGTTTATTTGTATTTACTGAAGAAGAAGAAGAAGACTTCATTATTGACTTCATAATGTGACTACTAACACAAGCAGCAAGATGAACTCTGAAGTGTATCGGGTTGTATTTTCTGCTCACATGCTCCAAAACTGAGGAAGCCATGACCTAATGGTTAGAAAAGCAGCTTTGGAACCAAAAGGTTGCTGGGTTGGTTCCCTGGACCAGCAGAAATAGCTGAAGTGCTCTTGAGAAAGAACTCTAATCCCAGGCTGCTCTGGGTATGTTGTACATCGCTCTGGATAAGAGCATCTGGTAAATGCCAGTAATGTAATGTAAAAACTCACTGTTCACAGTGCAGATGGGCAATGACCCAAAACTACTTCAAAAGCAACCCAAGACTTTTTTTTTAAGGCAAATAAGTGGAATGCCCTGATTTGACCAAGTCGGTCACCATTTAGGGTTAAGCTAGTTTGTGTAATGAACTGGGGGGGTTCAACTGGACACATATATAAACTGCTGTACATAAAAACTACACTGTTGATCTGATTTGGATATAAATACAAACTAAAGCTGAGTCTGCACTTTGAGCTCATATCCTTTATTTAATTTCAGCTCACTCTGGCAGACTGCTGAAATAACAATAACTTTGTCAATGTCCAAATATTTATGGCCTGCCTGTATGTTCAGTCTAGTATACTATGGTTAGTGCACTTTCTTTAGCTCATGCTGAGTTTTGCCTCCGCAGGGAGCAGTAAGGGTGTGTTCCTGTGGTAATGACCTGGACAGGTATGGATCAGTATTCAGAGTCTCAGGGGTTCAGGGTTACAGCGGGACAGCATGGGGTTTGGGTTGTTGTCCGTTCACAGCCTCACGCCGTCCTCCTGGAGAAGCAAACTGTGAGATTCAGTGCCATTCTACACACGCGACTGTATACACACACTCTCTGTACATATACATCTCTTCTCTTCTCTTCTTCAGTTTTTTGTTCGGATTCCCTTTGATTCTTTTGTTTTTTCTTTTCTTTTGTTAGATTTTATTTTTCTTTTCTCTTGTTCTTTTCTTTTCTTCTTTTCTTCTCAATTCATCTCTTTTTCAGGTATTTTCTTCTCATTCTTTTTGTTTGACTCTTTTCTTTTTATCTTTTCTTTATCTATTCTCTCCTCTCTAATCCTCTTCTCTCTTCCCCTTTTCTCCCCAACCTCTCCTTTCTTCTTCTCTCCTCTCCTATTCTCTTCTCTCCTCTCCAATCCTCCCCTCTCCTTTTTTCACTTCTCCAATCTTCTTCTCTCCTCTCCAGTCCTCTCCTCTTCAAATTTCACCTCTCCAATCTTCTCCTCTCATCTCCAAACTTCTCCCCTCCTCGCCAATCCTCTCCTCTCCTCTCCTCTCCTCTCCTCTCCTCTCCAATCTTCTCTCCTCTCTAAACTTCTGCTCTCCTCTCCAGTCTTCTCCTTTCCTCTCCTCCCCTCTCCAGTCTTCTCCTTTCCTCTCCAATCTTCTCCTCTCCAATCTTCTCTTCTCATCTTCTCTCCTCTCCAATCTTCTCCTTTCCTTTCCTCTCCTCCTCTCTCCTCCCCTCTCCAATTTCTCCACTCCTCTCCTCCTCTCTCCTCTCGTCCCCTCTCCTCTCCAATCTTCTCCTCTCCTCCTTTCCTTTCCTCCTTTCCAATCTTCTTTCCTCTCCAATCTTCTCCTCTCCTCTCCTCCTCTCTCCTCTCGTCCCCTCTCCTCCCCTCTCCAATCTTCTCCATTCCTCTCCAAACTTCTCCACTCCTCTCCTCTCCAAGCTTCTCCTCTACTCTCCTATCTTCTCCTTTTCTCTCCAATCTTCTTCTCTCCTTTCCTCTCCAATCTTCTCTTCTCCTCTCCTCCTCTCTCCTCTCCTCCCCTCTCCAATCTTCTCCTTTCCTCTCCAATCTTCTCCACTCCTCTCCTCCTCTTTCCTCTTGTCCTTTCTCCTCTCCAATCTTCTCCTCTCCAATCTTCTCCTCTCCTTTCCTGTCCTCTTCTCTCCAATCTTCTCCTCTCCTCTCCTCTCCTCTCCTCTCCTCTCCTCTCCTCTCCTCTCCTCTCCTCTCCTCTCCTCTCCTCTCCAATCTTCTCCTCTCTCCTCTCATCCCCTCTCCTCCCCTCTCCAATCCTCTCCTCTCCAATCTTCTCCTCTCCTCTCCTCTCCTCTCCTCCCCTCTCCAATCCTCTCCTCTCCTCTCCTCTCCTCTCCTCTCCTCTCCTCTCCTCAGGGTGTGGCAGGTACAGTTAGAGGTTTGTGGTGGAATTGAGGCTGTGAGCAGCAGTGCATCTCGAGTACTTATATATAAATAATATATTAAAGATGGTTATATGTATAGTATATAGTCATCATTATATAGTATATAGTCATGATTAAAAGTTTTGAGCCTTGTATCTTTTATTTCACTTTGCAAAAAGTAAGAAAATTAGTTCTTATATTTGGAGTAATCTCACAGAAATGTCAAGGGAAATACAGAAATGAAGCTGTCAGGAAGTGGAGAACATTCCCTCAGTGCGCAATGTGAGGCAAACTAAACTCCCTAAAGAGCTCCTAGTGATGTTTTTCCCTTTGAGTCACTTCAGCGTATGCGAATAATTTTCACTGTAACCCACGACCTGAAACTCACTTTATCATGAGTGTCACAGAGTGATTTATACCCTGTTTAAACGCTTTTTTAATGCTTCCTGTGACAATTTGTGAACACTGCCATAAATAGATCGAATTACAGAAATATAAAATAGCAGATGTGTTTTAGAGATACGTGTACAAAAATGACTGAATGAGTGCAGTGAGGGCAATTAATGGGGCAGTTGTTTGAAAAATAAAAGCATGAAAGAATAAATGAATGCTGAAAAAAAGCGAGTCGGTATATGAGAGCAGGATTATAATCCTGTTCATTGGCAGTGAGGGAGAAGGAGAGGAAGAAAAACATGATACAAAGAAAGACAGAGCTGTGCTGTAGGCGAGGCTCCCAGGCATTGAAACAGGATTCAGAAAGGACGTTGTGCATTATAATTCCCGACTGATAAATCAGGATGTGTGTGTTTACCCACAAGGTGGGTTTGAGGATGGATACACGCATGCAAGCTGGCTTTTTTCTTTCCTTTTGCTGACTCCAGCAGCTCCACGACTAGCTAATTAGCTACACATGTTACATATGCATTGGAATTGTCATGATGTTTTCGATGAATCATCAATTTAACTGACACTGGCTTTCATACACACTCCTGATGGACATTAAACCATGCAGTGAAAGGAAAAGCAAGCTTTGTTATGAACTGTGCTCGTTATGAAGGCTCACTTCAGTTGCTCTTAATATGGTTTTCAAGCGACTGAGTAATCTAGCATATCTTTACACTCCAGCACCTGCCGCCGACTCTGTTCACACGTATTCATCCGCTCAGTGGGTGTGTGGTCTGTGAATGGGTTGGAGTGTGTTTTGTTTGGCTGCCACTGCTGCTTTGTTTTGATGGATGAAGCTCTTGAGTGGCAGATGGTTTTCCAGCCTGCGGACATGTTATCACACACCAGGGAGTCCACACACACACACACACACACACACACACACACACACACACACACACACACACACACACACAGTATCATTGAAGCATAGACCATCAGAGTCACAACTACATAGAGAAAGAACAGTGTCTATATGTATTTTGTCTCTGTAGGCCTGTATGTCAGTGGTGAACCGTTACTGTTAGTGCTGGGACTTGAGCTCAACCAAACCTTTGCCAGACACACCAAAAAAGCAACGGGGCAAATTTTGCAAGGGGTTAGCAGCAGGCTGCCAGGTCGTTCCATTGTGTGTAGTTGTCGATGTTGATTTTAAAAGTAACTAAGTAAATTACACAGGGAAATTAATACTTAAGTCTGAGTGAAAAATACTGGAGCAAGTGTGTGTAACCGACTATAACCAGTCAGTTACTTTAATAATAACTAAAAGTCTCTGTGTGGCTAACAGATGATGCAGAGGAGGTGAAGAGTTGATCTGTCAGCATTTATGCTGGAAAACAATGAAAAACAGGACTATCAACACATGGAGACAAGGGAAAGAATTCTGGCATCCCGACAATATAATACACCAGTTAGCACGCAGCCAAATGGCTACTCGAATAAACACTAGACTTTTCACATGGAAATTTACAACGCTAATTTACATATTTGATCCGATACAAACAGCAGATGTGTGTCAAAATATTCTTACATCAAAAAATAAAAATCATATCTTGGAAAAAAGAATGTACTGTATTAATGAATAGTGTCCATGCAGGATTCACGAAGCCAGACATTTCAATCACGATAATGTCCACAGGTGTGTTACACTGATTAACGCCCCATCAGAAACAATAGTGGAACCATTAACAGAACCCAACAAATTAACATATTTTACAATAGAGGGATTTGGGGAAGTTTAAAAAAACATTTATTCATATGAAATTATGATATTGCTACATATGCGTGGAAGAAGAGTCTAGCAATAAAAATATTAGTTTCTCAGTTGTTAGCCTGTGCTACTTGCTCTCCGACTCATGGTTAAGCTAGCATTGGCCTTCGAGGAGGCCTAGGGTGATAATTTTTGGTCCCTCCATTGTAAATTAGAATCTCATCTCATTATCTCTAGCCGCTTTATCCTGTTCTACAGGGTCGCAGGCAAGCTGGAGCCTATCCCAGCTGACTACGGGCGAAAGGTGGGGTACACCCTGGACAAGTCGCCAGGTCATCACAGGGCTGACACATAGACACAGACAACCATTCACACTCACACCTACGGTCAATTTAGAGTCACCAGGTAACCTAACCTGCATGTCTTTGGGGGAAACCGGAGCACCCGGAGGAAACCCACGCGGACAACATGCAAACTCCGCACAGAAAGGCCCTCGCCGGCCACGGGGCTCAAACCCGGACCTTCTTGCTGTGAGGCGACAGCGCTAACCACTACACCACCGTGCCGCCTGTAAATTAGAATCTGATTGGCTAATTTATTTGTCACTTCCTTCATGAACATACACTGCCTTGGCCTTCTGTCCTGGCAATGAAGTCCTAACCAATGAGTGAGCAGCTCTAAACTCTTCTTAGCCAAGAGACAACAAACAAAAAAACCTCATTGGATAACTCGATTTTAATGTTTTCAGGACAGTAACCCTTTCATTTCTGAAGCAAATTTGACAGAAAATGAAGCTAAATTAAAATTCGAAGAGAATAATTATAATGAAATTATGAAAGAAATTAAAGAATGAGGCAACACAGTGGTGTAGTGGTTAGCACTGTCAGCTCACAGCAAGAAAGTCCTGGGTTCGAGCCCAGTGGTCGACAGGGATCTTTCTGTGTGGAGTTTGCATGTTCTCCCCGTGTCCGCGTGGGTTTCCTCCGGGTGCTCCGGTTTCCTCCACAGTCCAAAGACATGCAGGTTAGGTTAACTGGTGACTCTAAATTGACCGTAGGTGTGAATGTGAGTGTGAATGGTTGTCTGTGTCTATGTGTCAGCCCTGCGATGACCTGGCGACTTGTCCAGGGTGTACCCCGCCTTTCGCCCGTAGTCAGCTGGGATAGGCTCCAGCTTGCCTGCGACCCTGTAGAGCAGGATAAGCGGCTACAGATAATGGATGGATGGATGGTTGACACTTTTATCCAAATTAAAAAAAAGCCCAAAGCCTAAACCATTCAGCCACCATGGCCCCATTGTTTCATGGTAAGCTCACCTGTCATTCAGTCGCAGTAGGCAGTATACGCTCTTTGGAAGAAAATGGTCTTCAACCCAGTGTACACTACCTAGTGTGATTTTTTTTTTTCAGTCTGCGAGTCATCGATGAGGTTCTGATAAGCTCAGTTATGGTTGAATTTCTTAGCGATGAGTTTTCTCGTATGAACCTTACATGACTATACAAGAGCAGTGATAAGAAACAGTCGAATTTATCAGCTCTTATGTGCAGCAGATCTCTGAACCCAGTTTATCATCCATCTATTTCTGTGGGAGTAGGAGGATAAAATGTAAACACAATAATTATGCTTCTCATCTCATCATTATCTCTAGCCGCTTTATCCTGTTCTACAAGGTCGCAGGCAAGCTGGAGCCTATCCCAGCTGACTATGGGCGAAAGGCGGGGTGCACCCTGGACAAGTTGCCAGGTCATCACAGGGCTAATTATGCTTCTGTGAAAACTTATTTGGCATGTCTGACCCAAGTGGTTTTATTACGGAATAAAGTGGTATAAAAACAGCTCATTTTTGCACCTTTGCAGAACAGACAATCGTCACTGCTCGTGTCTCCCTAACCAATCTTTCCAACACATATTTTCGTATTTCTCGTTTTCACATGATAGACACATGATCTTGCATTTCTTTTTTTTTTTAGTCTAAGCAGCAGGGATTAGGTGTACTTTGCTGGGGATCTCTCCAGGTAAAAGGTTGTGTAGTGCTTGCTGAGAGTGATTGTGTAATGTCCAGACATCTACAACACCAACACCAACAATTGATTGCAAAGTTTTGTAGTTTGAACTTGGCTTACATTCAACCCCACGGGCACTTCCAAATGGAAGAAAAGCTGTGGTTCCATATTTCCCAGGAATGGCCACGCCCACAGACGACAACTGGCCGTAACATGAACTTGCAAACAAAAGGAAATAAAACGTGATATATAACTGAGAATAAATCCGTAGAAAAAAATATGTAAAATATTCTCTTTTTAGGGGTGGCACGGTGGTGTAGTGGTTAGCGCTGTCACCTCACAGCAAGAAGGTCCTGGGTTCGAGCCCAGCGGCTGGCGAGGGCCTTTCTGTGTGGAGTTTGCATGTTCTCCCCGTGTCCGCGTGGGTTTCCTCCGGGTGCTCCGGTTTCTCCCACAGTCCAAAGACATGCAGGTTAGGTTAACTGGTGACTCTAAATTGACCATGAGTGTGAATGGTTGTTTGTGTCGGCCCTGTGATGACCTGGCGACTTGTCCAGGGTGTACCCCGCCTTTCGCCCGTAGTCAGCTGTGATAGGCTCCAGCTTGCCTGTGACCCTGTAGAACAGGATAAGCGGCTACAGATGATGGATGGATTCTCTTTTTAGCTGGGTTCATGCATATGTGTGGGAGTGTTTGAGTTTGTATTTCTCAATGAAACAGAGGTGGATTTTTTTTTTTTTAATCAGCCCTTGTGGTAAAGCTGAACTCAGTGTTGGCTTATTCCTTAAATCATTACACTGTAAAAATGTGCCACTGTATACACCTCGGTCAATGCAGCTGCAATCTCCTGCAGGTTTTTCAGCCCTAATGCACAGTGAACCATCCATGACTTAAGATAGTCTGTGTAAACGTTATCTTCATACTGAACGGATTATGATTTTCTTTACACAAGGCTTGAAACTTTTTTTTTTTAAAGAAAACACTTCACAAGAATTCATCAAAATTAATATCATTCACATACGCTGCTGACAACCAGATGCAAGGAAGCCTGCGGTCTCTTCTCTGGGAGACTGTTCATGTCTGAGAAATAATATCTGGAAGAGGAAGGAAGGAGCTTCTGGTAAACAATATATCTCAGTATCTCTTGGTTTCTTGGTCCTTATCATCTCAGTGAACACTGATTGTGACTACATTTTACATGCAAGAATCTCCATTTGGAGAAGTCTGGTCCTGTGACTAATATACTTACAGTGCTGTTGTAACTCCTTGACCCTTATGCACCTTATCTTGATATCTGAATACTTTTGTGTCTTGTCTTAAAAGTCAGTTTGTACTAATATAGTGTGATAAAGTGTTTTGTTACAAGTGCAGTTTTACTGCTAGTTCAGCTGTAATCTTCATGGAATTTCTGCCCTTTATTCCTCGGGAAGTTCAGCCAGCTTGGAAAATTTCATTCTTGACTTATGGAGACTTTTAAACAATAAGGGAGAAGAAAGACAGCGCTTTATGTAAGGAACAGAACTTGTAACAGCAGGGTGATGTGATGTAGTCCGACAAAAAGTAGCGGAGTTAATGTTATCACAGAAAAGTTAAATATTTTTTAATAAGAGCACATTTTTAAAAGCATTTTTCTCTGTTAAACAATGAACATTTGAAAGCAATTTGTATTAATTAAAGTAGATGTACTTTTTATCCATTTATAGCTACGATACAGTAGCTATAAATGGATAAAACAGTTGTAGGGTGTCATACAGAATATTCAAAAGATTCCCAAGAGAGATAAAGCAAAGAAGCCTTTAGGGTTCATTCATTCATTCATTCATCAGTCCATCCTGGTCAGGGTCGCAGTGGATCCAGAGCCAATCTCAGTAACACTGTGAGTAAAAGCAGGAGTGGACAGTAACGAAGAACATTTACTTGAGTACTGTACTTAAGTACACTTTTTGAGTATCTGTACTTTACTTGAGTATTGTGGGTTTTTTTTTGGAAACTTATGACTTTAACTTCACTACATTTGAAAGACAAATACAGTACAGCACAGATATCGTAAACACTGATATTGTAAAGTTATGGATAATGTAAAGTGATTTTCATTTCCCGGCATAAATTCCATTAAATATGATATAAAACTTTTGGCTTATCATAAACTTGCTTATCATAAATTTTAGGTATAATGTAAAGTCATTTTGATGTCCCCAGGGGCCATAAATTACACTTATCATAAAGTTTTCCTGTCAAGCACCCCAGAAGCCTGCAAAGTTGATTGTTAAGTAATTACTGATTGCACTTGACCATTGTTTGTGTTAAGCTTTTTAATGAGTGTCAGGCTGCAGTGAGTAATTATCAATTGCGCTTGAGGATCTTGCTGGGCTTGAGCTGATCTGATCAGTAGTTAAGTGGTGATTTGGGGACAGTATAAAAGAGCAAGCTGTTTTCTCAATTGTAAATCAGTCTCAAAATGGCAAGCGAGATCACACCAAAGAAGCGCAACACACTGGAAGTAAAGTATCAAGCCCTCAAAGCTGTTGAGGCTGGTCAGCTCAAGAAGAGTGAGATAGCGACTAAGTTCAACATCAAGCCCTGCACTCTCTCAGTATGGATCAAAAAGAAAGAAGAGATTATTCAGAGCTATGAACAGTCTTCATTTAGTCCAGCTGCCAAGAGAATGCGCAAATCCTCACATGAAGACATTGAGAAAGCACTTGACCTCTGGTTTCGTGATGCAAGAGCTTCAAATGTTCCAGTCAATGGCCCCATACTCCAAGCACGTGCCCAGGACCTTGCCACTCACCTTGGTCATCCAGATTTCACTGCCAACAGCGGTTGGCTGCACCGTTTTAAGAAAAGACACGGCTACACCTGGCGTGCCATCTGTGGTGAAGCTGGTGCCGTCTGTGGATTCAGTACAGAACCAGAAGACTTTGTCAATGCTGACAAGAACGTGGAGACAACATCCAAACTCACAGATGAAGAGATTGTGACAGAAGTTCAGAGCAAGCCAGAAGAAGCAGAAGAAATATCTGAAGAAACATCTGATGACTCTGACAAGCCATCATATGCCAGTGCCATGGCAGGTCTCAGTCAACTTCGAAGGTACATGGTGGCCCTCCCTGGACGACCCCTTCCCAAGATGCAGGAATATTTGAAGGATTTGTTAGCTATTGAAAATGATCTTGATGTCAATCACCATGTGATCAGTGTCAAACAAACCACAATCAAAGATTTCTTCTGATGTATTGGTGTTACTATTAAATATAATGCATGTATGTATTATGTGTTTGCAAATAAAGATTGAATTTGAAAGTGTGTTTCTTTGCTCTCTATTAAAAAGTGACTTTAGGCTTATCATAAAGTTCTGATATCATAAAGTTTTTTCCAATATCCCAAGGACTTTACGATATCAGTGTTGTACTGTATCGTACTTTTCACTCCACTACATTTCTGTCATGGTCCTCGTTACTCGTTACTATGAAGCAGCTTTTTCCTTTTCTTTTCTAAAATGATTGTTTTTTTCTCAGGTGACACTGAGACAGCCTCTCAGTAATCACTAGGGTCACGTCACGTCCATAGACTGGATAAAATCAAGTTCAATGATTTCCCAGTAGCATTATTTGAACAAGATCGGTTGATGTCAGAATGGAAGGAAGCGATTCTTCTGGGGACAATTCATCCTAGGATAATTTAGAATACCCAATTCACCTACCTTCATGTTTTTTTGGACAGTAGGACGAAATCAGAGAACTCAGAGGAACCCCACATGGACACAGAGAGAACATTAACTGTGAGAAGGCAAATGCTGCCAACTGGATCTTCTTCTTCATTCAACCATGGCCATATCTAGAACCCATGTTTGAGTTTTCTGAAAGGATGAAAGATTCGTTTCATTTTAAATGTTTGCTTTGTTTGCCCAAAACGAACCACATCACGGCCTATAAAAACCCACCGTCTAACCTGTGGAACGTTTTATTCCAAGAGAAAGCTTGTAATGAAGTTGTCTGTGCTTTTAGAGCTAGCGATAACGTTGCAATAGCTATGCAGTCTGGTTAGTCAAATGACTTTCTATGGATTTGCCCGCCAAGTTGCCATCGCCTTGTCCACGGCTAACGTTAACACATAGCTAGTTAACTTGGACACTATTAGTTAGCATGTAAAATTGGAGTTACGCTAACATGAATAACGTTAACTTATTTGAAGTCCTTTCAGAAATGTTTTAGCATAATCTTGCCAAATAAACAGAATGTAGAAATCTTTCTTTTCTAGTAACATTAGCTACCCAATATGATTTTGAGTTTGAAAAGAGTTTGCTAGCTTGTCAGGTGGAGCTTCACTGACTAGCTAGCTTAACGTTAAACCACCATGATGGCACAGCATGCGTTCATTTTATAAATCCAGTCGGTTGCTTCAGAGGCATTAGGTTTTGTAAGCGTTATGGCAGTAATGCAACAATGCACTGACAGAAAATGTACTTTTAATACTTAAGTATTTTAAAAGCAAGTACTTCAGTACTTTAACTTAAGTAAAAATTTGACTGTCCAACTTTCGCGAGTAACATTTAACCAGTGGGATCTGTACTTTGACTTCAGTAATGAAGTTGGGTACTTTGTCCACCTCTGAGTAAAAGCAGAAACACACCCTGGATGAGGTGTCAGTCCATCCTAGGACAATTTAGCATACCCAATTCACCTACCTTCATGGTTTTTTGGACAGTAGGAGGAAACCAGAGAACTCAGAGGAACCCCACATGGACACAGAGAGAATATTAACTGTGAGAAGGCAAATGCTGCCAACTGGATCAGCCGTTAGGGCGTTTAGCATTTTTAATAGTGTAGTAAACATCCACAAAAACATCTAAAGACTAAGGCAAGACTCTGATTGTCGCCTTGGGTGGTATCACAAGTGCACTTTTAGACCTCAAAAATCCCACTGCGATTTATATCGCCACAAAATTGGACCCAAGCCCAACTTAATTAGCAATACACCAGCGTTATACCACTAATTTATGCAAATTATGTTTGCGACAGCACAGAAATAGAGCCCATAATTTTACACAAACGTTTCTTTTGGCTTTTTGTATTCAAACCACACCTTCCAGAGTCGTCTGTCGGGCTTGGTTCTCGAAAATCCAAGTGCTGCCTTTAATAAACTTCACCACAAGGCTGTAAATGACTCACTTTTTAAAAAGCAGTTTTAGATCAACTCGCATCCTAAGAGTGATGCTCATTTAGTATCTTATGGAGTTCTTCAGGACTTGACTTTGGGCCCTTTATTATTGAAGGTGTATATGCTACATTATGATATATAATTGATAATCATTTTATTTTCCTCTGTCAGTATGCAGAGAGAGAGAGAGTGTGTGTGTGTGTGTGTTTTCTGTCTGGCAGTATACGTATACATGTGAAGGGTGCTGATTCAGCAGCCTGACTAACCTCAGTCTGACCTCTGACCTGTGATCTAATAAGACATACATGAAACTGAGTAAAACTTGCATATTGTGAAAGCCGTGTGTCTGCGTTTGTTCTGTCCATTTTTGGTCATATTGTGATCTCAGTGATGGGAATTCCATCTCTGGTGTGTGTAAAGAGTGATGAGTCAATGAGAGTCAGACACACATGGAAATACAGTCAGCCAGTTTGTCGCATGAATGAGACATTTAACAGGGGAAGTAAAGCAATGGGACTTTTTTTTTTAAAACAAATTCCACTGTTACTTTCTTTTTTTGTCTGGATTAGGGTTTGGTGATTTGGTTAAAAATATCATATTGCAATCCTTGAAGGTGTTTGGACAATACAGTGGTGCTTGAAAGTTTGTGAACCCTTTAGAATTTTCTATGTTTCTGCATAAATATGACCTAAAACATCATCAGATTTTCACATAAGTCCTAAAAGTAGATAAAGAGAACCCAGGTAAACAAATGAGACAAAAATATTATACCTGGTCATTTATTTATTGAGGAAAATGATCCAATATTACATATCAGTGAGTGGCAAAAGTATGTGAACCTCTAGGATCAGCAGTTAATTTGAAGGTGAAATTAGAGTCAGGTGTTTTCAATCAATGGGATGACAATCAGGTGTGAGTGGGCACCCTGTTTTATTTAAAGAACAGGGATCTATCAAAGTCTGATCTTCACAACACATGTTTGTGGAAGTGTATCATGGCACGAGCAAAGGAGATTTCTGAGAACCTCAGAAAAAGCGTTGTTGATGCTCCTCAGGCTGGAAAAGGTTACAAAACCATCTCTAAAGAGTTTGGACTCCACCAATCCACAGTCAGACAGATTGTGTACAAATGGAGGAAATTCAAGACCATTGTTACCCTCCCCAGGAGTGGTCGACCAACAAAGATCACTCCAAGAGCAAGGCGTGTAATAGTCGGCGAGGTCACAAAGGACCCCAGGGTAACTTCTAAGCAACTGAAGACCTCTCTCACATTGGCTAATGTTAATGTTCATGAGCCCACCATCAGGAGAACACTGAACAACAATGGTGTGCATGGCAGAGTTGCAAGGAGAAAGCCACTGCTCTCCAAAAAGAACATTGCTGCTCATCTGCAGTTTGCAAAAGATCACGTGGACAAGCCAGAAGGCTATTGGAAAAATGTTTTTTGGACGGATGAGACGAAAATAGAACTTTTTGGTTTAAATGAGAAGCGTTATGTTTGGAGAAAGGAAAACACTGCATTCCAGCAGAAGAACCTTATCCCATCTGTGAAACGTGGTGGTGGTAGTATCATGGTTTGGGCCTGTTTTGCTGCATCTGGGCCAGGACGGCTTGCCATCATTGATGGAACAATGAATTCTGAATTATACCAGCAAATTCGAAAGGAAAATGTCAGGACATCTGTCCATGAACTGAATCTCAAGAGAAGGTGGGTCATGCAGCAAAACAACGACCCTAAGCACACAAGTTGTTCTACCAAAGAATGGTTAAAGAAGAATAAAGTTAATGTTTTGGAATGGCCAAGTCAAAGTCCTGACCTTAATCCAATGGAAATGTTGTGGAAGGACCTGAAGCGAGCAGTTCATGTGAGGAAACCCACCAACATCCTAGAGTTGAAGCTGTTCTGTACGGAGGAACGGGCTAAAATTCCTCCAAGCCGGTGTGCAGGACTGATCAACAGTTACCGGAAATGTTTAGTTGCAGTTATTGCTGCACAAGGGGGTCACACTAGATACTGAAAGCAAAGGTTCACATACTTTTGCCACTCACAGATATGTAATATTGGATCATTTTCCTCAATAAATAAATGACCAAGTATAATATTTTTGTCTCATTTGTTTAACTGGGTTCTCTTTATTTACTTTTAGGACTTGTGTGAAAATCTGATGATGTTTTAGGTCATATTTATGCAGAAATATAGAAAATTCTAAAGGGTTCACAAACTTTCAAGCACCACTGTATGTTATAAGTGGGAGGCGGCTGCTCTAAGATTACAAGGGAAACCCAGCTTTCTGTAAAATGTCATGAAAAAGTTCATCTGTTAAAGATGTATGTACACTACTTAATTCGCTTATTCCAAATCGATATTTTGTGCTAGAAAGTGCTCAGCTTTACGGATAGTTCGTCTCAATGGTCGTCATAATCTGATAACATGATTTTTCTTCCTTCCCCATAGAAGCCTGTGGAAGCACGACCCATTGATTGAAAACACACTGATGCTCAGCATCTCTGTAGTTTAATGCCACTACGGGAATGCCACTTTAATCTTAGTGCAGCAAAGCTAGACATTTATTGGACAATATGCTTTTAAAACATAATTTCCGGATGCCCAGCTTCACTGGGAGTCTGTGGAGAGTTGGCGACAGTAAGGCGGGACTGGACGCAGGGCTTCTGTATGATGACTGGAGTAACTCTCAAATCTCTTTTGAGTGTGATGTGACTGACAGCATTTTAAAATTATACGTTGCATTGATCAGAGGGATTCAAGCTCAGTCCATCATGTGGTGTGTTGGCAAGTAAAATCGTGAGACTAGCTGCTGCTCATTCTCGTTTCTCCTTTTCCTACCAGTATACAGTTCCTATTTTCATGTGTATATACTGTAAATAAAATCATAAACATAGAGTTTGTGAGTCTGTTACTTGCTTTCATTTCGGATCAGGAAAGGCTGTTTATTTTAAGCCAGGCAATAGAGGGGAAATCTAGCCAGCCAGCAAGCCAGCTGTTAGCTGTGCGCAATAGCAAACGTTGTTAATGTTGTCAAGCTGATTTTGGAGAAGCCTTGATTTTGATGCTCTTCCTTATGAGCAGAGGCTCATAATTAAACAACAGGGCAGATCAATGCCCAAGATTGATTTAATTTAAAAGTCAGCCAGACACAGTCGCTCATTTCAGCTGTCTTGGTATGACAAAGTAAACTAGTTAACTAGGAGGGCTTTGACCAAGAGAATGTCCTGTTGGCCTTGTCTCTTAATGAGACCATCCCAGGGATGTATTATTGGGTCAAAACTGGGTTTTAGAGATTTGGCCAACTTTGACACGGCATACAAAAGGCATAAGAAAAGCAAGGAACACTTACAGTGGATATAAAAAGTGTCCACACCCTGTTAAAAAGATCGGTTTTTCTGATGTAAAAAAATGAGACCATGATGAATAATTTCAAAACTTTTCCCACCTTTAATGTGACCTATAACCTGTACAATTCAATTGAAAAGCAAACAAATCTGTTCGGGGCAAAAACTTAAAAAAAAAAAGTACAATAAGATGGTTGCGTAAGTGTGCACGCCCTTAAACTAATACTTTGTTGAAGCAGCTTTTGATTTAATTACAGCATTCAGTCTTTTTGGGTCGGAGTCTATCAGCCTGCCACATCTAGACTTGGCAATGTTTGCCCACTCTTCCTTGCAAAAGCGCTCCAGATCTGTCCGATTGCGAGGGCATCTCTTGTGCACAGCCCTCTTCGGGTCACCCCACAGATTTTCAATTGGGTTTAGTTCTGGGCTCTGGCTGGGCCGTTCCAGAACTTTTTTTGGGGTCATTGTCATGCTGAAAGATGAAATTCCTCTTCATCTTCAGCTTTCTAGGAGACACCTGAAGGTTTTGGGCCAAAATTGACTGGTATTTAGAACTGTTCATAATTCCCTCCACCTTGACTAAAGCCCCTGTTCCAGCTGAAAGAAAACAACCCCAAAACATGATGCTGCCACCACCCTGCTTCACCGTGGGTATGGTGTTCTTTTGGTGATGTGCAGTGTTGTTTTTGCACCAAACATACCTTTTGGAATTGTGGCCAAAAAGTTCAACCTTGGTTTCATCAGACCATAACACATTTTCCCACATGCTTTTGAGAGAGTTGATGTTTTTTTTTTTTTTTAATTTAGCCAGGTCTGGATGTTTTTCTTTGACCCTACCCCATAGTCCAGACATTTGGAGAATACGGGAGATTGTTGTCACATGTAGTACACAACCGGTACTTGCCAGAAATTCCTACAGCTCCTTCAGTGTTGCTGTAGTCCTCTCAGCAGCCTCCTTGACCAGTTTTCGTCTTGTCTTTTCATCAATTCTGGAGGGACGTCCAGTTCTCGGTAACGTCACTGTTGTCCCATATTTTCTCCACTTCTTGATGACGGTCTTCACTGTGCTCCATGGTATATCTAATGCCGTGGAAATGTTTTTGTCCCCTTCTCCTGACTGATCCCTCTCAACAGTGAGATCCCTCTGATGCTTTGTAAGCTCTCTGTGAACCCTGGCTTTGCTGGAGGATGCAACTGAGTAAATGTCTGAACTTTATTTGGAGTTAATCAGAGTCATTTTACTTGATGGCAGGTGCGAACCCAAAAAGACTGAATGCTGTAATTAAATCAAAAGGTGCTTCAACAAAGTATTAGTTTAAGGGTGTGCACACTTATGCAACCAGATTATTGTACATTTTTTATTTTTTATGTTTTTCAAATGAATTGTACAGGTTATAGGTCACATTAAAGTTGGGAAAAGTTTTTAAATTATTTATCATGGTCTCATTATTTTACATCAGAAAAACCGATCATTTTAACGGGGTGTGTAGACTTTTTATATCCACTGTAAGTTCATGTGCATGCTTAAGTTTGCTCGTCAGAGTCAGAGTAGAACATGGCACAATTCACATATAAATAGCAACAAATTGACAAATAACTGACAAATGACAAATAAGAAATTATTGAAAAATTTTATTACGTAGACCTAAAACTGAGCTTCCTCTATTTCAAAGACCACCAGCCGCCACTGATGCGTGGTGATATTTAGGTTTGCTGACAAACTGCTAGCAGAACAGTGGTGTTGCATTAAAACTGAACTTTTTCACACTGTAAAAGGTTGTCATGAATATATAATATTTAAAAAATAAAATCATTTTCAAAACTATATCAAAATCTTTCGCACACACAGCATAGTTTCTCATAATATTGATCTATCGTAATATCGACCAGCCCGACTGTACACTCCCTGTTTTTTCCTCTCATCTCTATTTCTCGTTTTTCTGTTGTCTCTGTTGTTAAAGTGCTTCATTCTCATCCTGTAGATTTACAGTTGTGTGTAAAAGTCTGAGGCACATGCAAAGAAATGCTGTAGAGCAAAGACGCCTTCAAAAATAATGAAATTAAATGTTTCAACAGGGGTGGCACGGTGGTGTAGTGATTAATACTGTCGCCTCACAGCAAGAAGGTCCGGGTTCGAGCCCAGTGGCCGACGAGGGCCTTTCTGTGTGGAGTTTGCATGTTCTCCCCGTGTCTACGTGGGTTTCCTCCACAGTCCAAAGACATGCAGGTTAGGTTAACTGGTGGCTCTAAATTGAGGTGTGAATGGTTGTCTGTGTCTATGTGTCAGCTCTGCGATGACTTGGCGATTTGTCCAGGGTGTACGCCACCTCTCGCCCATAGTCAGCTGGGATAGGATCCAGCTTGCCCGTGACCCTGCACAGGATAAGCGGTTATGGATAATGGATGGATGGATGTTTCGATGTTCAAATTACTATGAAGTGTAATAAACAGTAGTAAATGCAACAAAGTCAACATTTGCTGTGATGATCCTTTGCATTAAAAAAATAATAGTGTTAGGTACAATGCATGCAGCTTCATAAAGAAATGAGCCGTAGGTTTTATGGGGTGCCAAGTGTCACTGGGCCCATTTCGTGGACGAACTGCATTTCGTCCATCACAGAATGCATTTCGTCCCACGAAATGCATTTTGTGATGACGAAATGCATTCTGTGATGGACGAAATGCATTTCGTCCATCACGAAATGAATTTCGTCCATCACAAAATGCATTTCGTCCACAGAATGCAGTATGGTAGATCACGAAATTAATTTCGTCAATCACAAAATGCATTTCGTCCATCACGAAATGCATTTCGTCCATCACGAAACGCATTTCGTCTGACAAAATGTATTTTGTGATGACTAAATGCATTCTGTGATGGACGAAATGCATTTCGTCCACGAAATGGGCCCGGTGATGGACGAAATGCATTTCGTCCGACGAAATGCATTTTGTGATGACGAAATGCATTCTGTGATGGACGAAATGCATTTTGTCCACGAAATGGGCCCGGTGATGGACGAAATGCATTTTGTGATGACGAAATGCATTCTGTGATGGACGAAATGCATTTCGTCCACGAAATGGGCCTGGTGGCACTTGGCACCCCATAAGGTTTTACCGAACATCTTCCAGAACCAGCCGCAGTTCTTCTGGACACTGTGACTGTCACATGAACTTCTATTTTTACAGCAAAACCCAGCAGCCTTCATTATGTCTTTTTTCTGAAAAGTTTCTCTTATGTAATATGCTGCTCTACTGACGTACAAACATTTTGTCTGTATCATTTAATTTCGTGCTGGAAAACTAATGTTTGGAATCTAAAATGTTTTTGTCCTGACTCGATAATGTAGAAGTTATCAAATAAAAATCTATAACAAAGTTTATACTAAAAAAATAAAGTGCCTAAGACTTGCACAGTTCTCTGTTTCTATCAAACGCACAATTTATGCACTGTTCATTTTATTATGTTTCAATTTGTCACTGAAAGGTTATAGACATGAAAAGAAAATGAAAAGAAAAAAAATCGAAAGCCAAACAGCATCACCTCTTCACACTGTTGTCCCCTCCGGGATCAAACACTTTCCCTCACGCCCACACACACTCAATTAATTCTTATCTAAAGTCTCCCAACCACATCTTAATTAAGAAATATGCTCTAGAGCGTTCAGTTAAATATTAATGAAGTTGTATCTTTGCTTCTTATGACAGCTTTGGCAAAAATGGGCAAGCAGCAAATCACTGCAAAACACATAAAAGTTTGTAACCCTAGGACCCTAGGACTAGACTAAAAAATGTGTTAGTGTTGGCAAATAGCTCTGGTATAAGGGGAATAAAACACTTCAGGATGTGCTGTTGTTGGAAAATAAGTAAGTTGGGAGTGGTAAGAGTAACTCCATGCTATATATTTAACAGTTATTCCACAAACTCGAGTCGTACGTGAGCTGATAGCCGAAGAGGCGCGGAGCACCGAGTTGGCTATAATCTGTGCATGATGAGATTGAGTGGAATAACTGTTTTATTCTATCCATGTTCACTGGATTTTGAGAAACAGAGCATTTTTATTTTTTGCAAATTCGATAAATAAAAACTTTATTAAAAACATCTGACAAAATCATCGAGAGGCGGGGTACACCCTGGACAAGTCACTAGATCATCACATAGAGCCAAACAACCATTCACATCTACGGTCAATTTAGATCCACCAATTATCCTAACCTGCATGTCTTTGGATTGTGGGGGAAACCGGAGCAAACCCACACAGACACGGGGAGAACATGCAAACTCCACACAGAAAGGCCCCCGTCAGCAACTGGGCTCGAACCCAGAACCTTCTTACTGTGAGGCAACAGTGCTAACCACTACAGCATCGTGCCACCCACCTGCTTACTTTTATTCCATATTTTGTTGCTTTTTAAATTTCTTCTTCTTCTTCTTCTTCTTTAGGGTTTTTTGGCTGTTGGCAAACCAACTTAAAGGTGCATTACGGCCACCGACTGGGCTGGAATGTGGAATAGGGGATATTGGGGGAGAAAAAAAAAACTACATTCTTTTAAAGGTCCCATGGCATGAAATTTTCACTTTCTGAGGTTTTTTAACGTTAAAATGAGTTCCTCTGACCTTCTTAAGTCACCCCAGTGGCTAGAAATTTCATAATGTGTAAACCAAACTATGCCCAACATTTGAGAATGGCGCGTCAAAACAGCGCATTGATAAACTCTTCCCTTGCCTACGTCAGCAAGGGAGATGATCCCCACGCCCCACCTCTGGATTCCCACCCACTGTATGGATTGCCCGCCCAACTCAAAAGTTGCTGTTTGTCCTACCAAGCCTACTGCGCATGCGCGAAGCCTACTGCGCATGCGCAGAACACATGACTACATTTTGCGCTGTACATGGATGTGACAACACAGAAAGGAGTCTGTTTTTACTGCCGACGGGAGAGCCCCTGAAGACGCAGTGGCTTAATTTTATTTACTTCAATAATACGCCGTCGAGTCTACCTAAGACGGTGTATGTTTGTCAGAAGCATTTTCCTGATGAATGTTTCCACAACTTGGGACAGTAGGGCAGGTTTTGCACATCAACTGTCACTGAAGCCTGGGTCTGTGCCAAGCATCCCTGCCGCATCAGCCACAAACACTGAACAAGTAAGTGTATAACTGGTCGTTTTGCCGTGTTTTAAAATTGGTGCGCTAGCCTAGCAATGGCTACATTAGCTGTGCAGCTAACCGCTTCCTGAAGTTAGCCAGGTACATGGGCTCGAGTTGTACCATTTTTTTAGACAGGGCGGACGGACCAGGGCATTCGCCCGCCTGGCCGTGCCCGACGAGGAGCGCTCTCGGCCGGCTTGGGAGGCAGACGGCAACCCCTCCCCCTCCCCCCATGGCACGCCCCCACCGTCTACCCTTCCCCGCGTCCTGCTTCTCATTAGCAAAACAACGCACTGGGAAAAGCGCTGAAATGGGGCTTTCTCCCAGGAGGCTATATCTACGTACCGAGGGTTCATTTCGAGAAAGGCTGCGGATATAACATCCGGAAGCCTCCACGAGCCCATTTAAAGCATCAACAAACCACCATGCCATGGGACCTTTAACTGTTTCTTTTAAATACTTGATAACAATTTTTGTGGGGGGGTTTTTCAAGTAGAGTTTTTATTTCATCCTCGGTTAGTTCAGCAACATGCTCCGTCATTTTGCTTTTCTCTACTCACGGTATATGAGCTGATATCCTAGTAGTACAGTAGCCAATCAGAGCGCACAATTGCTCATATGCAGTCAATGTGGATAGAATATATATTCTTGAAACGGCGTGTGTAGTAAAATTGCACAGCATGCACTGTAAAAAATGATTTGTTATTTTAACTTAAAGTTAGTGCAAGGGCTGCCTTAAAATTTTGAGTTCACTGAAATTAATATAGTAAGTTCACAACAGGGCAGCACGGTGGTGTAGTAGTTAGTGCTGTCGCCTCACAGGAAGAAGGTCCGGGTTTGAGCCCCGTGGCTGGCGAGGGCCTTTCTGTGTGGAGTTTGCATGTTTTCCCTGTGTCCGCGTGGGTTTCCTCCGGGTGCTCCGGTTTCCCCCACAGTCCAAAGACATGCAGGTTAGGTTAACTGGTGACTCTAAATTGACCGTAGGTGTGAATGAGAGTGTGAATGGTTGTCTGTGTCTATGTGTCAGCCCTGTGATGACCTGGCGACTTGTCCAGGGTGTACCCCGCCTTTTGCCTGTAGTCAGCTGGGATAGGCTCCAACTTGCCTGTGACCCTGTAGAACAGGATAAAGCGGCTAGAGATGATGAGATGAGATGAGATGTGAATTTCAGTTACATAATACAAGATAGATTCATTTTTACGTATTATAATGGAATACATTATTGAATATATTCAGCCATCAGTGCTTTTACAGTGTTCTGCTCAACCCTGTTAACGTGTGTGTGTGTGGGTTTTCCTTGGCCTATATTTTACCAATGGGAAATCTGTAATCTTCAGAAATGACTTTAACAAGAAATCACAGCGCGTGCACGCGCACACACACTTCTTTCTTCCTGTTTTCTTCTGCACAGTAGAGTTCAAGCTGCATTTACACGTGGAAAGTTTTCATATGCACTGTGGGATGCTAAATTATGCTCTTTGTGGGTTCTCCTATGGCAATTTGAGGCTGTATGTATGTATGTGTGCATGTGTGTGTTTCTGCCACGATTGTTGCCTTTTTACACAACGTAATGGAAGTAATCTGTTTTCGTTTGCGTCTGTGTGAAGGATAAATAGTGATGAACTAATTCCCTTGTGTACCATAATCCATTGCTGAAGGATGGCAGGAGATAGTGTGTTATCACAGCCTGGGAGGAAACAGTCTGTTAAGCATGTGCAGGGTGAGGGTATGTTTTTACTGGGCTGTGGTGTAATCATCTATACTGAGCGAATTCTAGGTTTGGGCGGATGATATACCAGAAATACTGTAATTACTGTTTTTTTGTTTTTTGAAATATCACCATCCAGTTTGGATTTAGGTTAAAAGTATGTGTGCTGGTTAGTGAAGTGTGATGTGTCTGCAAAAGCCTGGACAAACTGTTTCAAATGTCAGAATCTCATCTCATCTCATTATCTCAAGCCGCTTTATCCTTCTACAGGGTCGCAGGCAAGCTGGAGCCTATCCCAGCTGACTACGGGCGAAAGGCGGGGTACACCCTGGACAAGTCGCCAGGTCATCACAGGGCTGACACATAGACACAGACAACCATTCACACTCACATTCACACCTACGGTCAATTTAGAGTCACCAGTTAACCTAACCTGCATGTCTTTGGACTGTGGGGGAAACCGGAGCACCCGGAGGAAACCCACGCGGACACGGGGAGAACATGCAAACTCCACACAGAAAGGCCCTCGCCGGCCCCGGGGCTCGAACCCAGGACCTTCTTGCTGTGAGGCGACAGCGCTAACCACTACACCACCGTGCCGCCTCAATGTCAGAATCATATACTAGTATTAACACTAGGGGAGGACGGGGAGATTTGGGATGGAGGAGACATGGGACAGTTTGTATTCCCATAAATTAATTTCAACCAATCAGGTTTTAGATGTTTTCAATCAGATGTTTCCCCTGAGAGTAACCTACTTCCTTTGGAGCCACGAAGCTGGACACTGCAGTAAGGTTTGTGCAGTTCAATATTTTTATCAACTAAATCCTGTATATCCTACTTCACCTCCACCTCCATTCTGTGGTGTAATGTACGCTGATGAATTGGGGATTTGTTAGGAATTAAAGTATGTAGACTAGAGTAAAAAGTCCTTCCCACGCCATGTGGCGCCGCTCTCCGTAGCCCTCGGCCTCTCACATAGCTAGGGTTACAGTGGGGGGCTAGTCCTCTGGTAACTGCAAGAGTTTGACTCCTCACTCGCATCTGTATGGCAGTGTGCCTTGCCAGACAGCACAGCAGTAGCTAGCTAGCGATTCTCCTTTGTCATTCCAAGAGCAGCAGTTAAAAAAACAATGTAGCACATATGTCTGACGAAGCTTGTATTTGCTTTAAAGGGGAACTGAAGTCATTTTTAAACTTGCTTTATTTCTTAATTAACATGCTATTTAATTACGTTTTCGGTTTTATTAACCTTATATCGTGACTCGTATTGGCATATTATATTACACTTATCTGCCTTTTCGGTTTTGAACCATGTTGAATATAGTTTGTTTGGTTCACAGCAGGCGTCGCTTATCCGCGCGATCTTCACGAGACTTGTGCCAGACTTCAAATGTGAAGCGTCAGCGCCGCCATTTTGAAAACTGTTTACACAGCGGCCAGATCGCCATATCTTTCCAATTTAGATTAATTTCGAGATTTGCCAGCTTCATCAGTGATGGAGATTATTCCACACGACTTCGAACCGACATGGAGTAGAGAAGAGTTGGAAAGACGACAGGATAAGGACGAGTCCATCGCGCTGGTATTTATGTCATTACTGTCACGCAATTAAAACGTGCCAGATCAGGCGGCTGGTGGGTTTTCAAAATAATAAATACATGCATGTATTTTTGTGATAAATACATATTATACTGAGCGCATTTCCCACATAATCCTCACTAAGGTTTCGGACAGCACTACAAAATGGCGTCCCCACTATACAGTGCCCTATATAGTGAGTAGGGAACGATTTCGGACACAGGGAGAACTTCTGGCTTGATTATGTCAGCATTCGAAGGAGGGCGCGCACGTCTTTTGACAACGTTGGCAGATGTCGGTCGCTTTGATTTCCGCTGTACGTTTTACTTCCATCCTACGATGTCTCGCACAGGTCTCAACGAATCTCGTTTACGGCCGTTGCTTTGACATATGGACTGATATATTACATAGCATATTTCAAACACTCATAACCTGCTATAGCAGTGATAAAATAGCGATCAAAAATGCATTCCGATATTTAATAAAATGAGAAATAGAATTTTGATAATAAAAAATTTGCCTTCAGTTCCCCTTTAATGCTAACAGTTGCAGATTGCTAGCTGCTGTACGCTTATGGAATCAATTTTGTGCCAAAATGTTCATACAATACTTTTGAAATATCAAACAAAAACGACAAATCAAAATACAAAAAAAGTCAATTTTTTTAGACTGGCAAACAAATTATTCGTGTAATCGTGCAAAATATCAGTCTATTACTCTTCAGAAACCTTTTATTTTTGTTCCGCGTCTTTCTCAGTTTTGTTTGACGTAATTTATTTTGGTTGCGATTCCAGTTTTCTCGTTTGCGCTCCATGACTTTTTGCTTGCAGTTTTGGCACAAGTTTGGCACAAACACAAGTTAGCCAATGGGAATGCATTCCTGGACAGCCCACCCACACGTGAAGTTTGTGCCAAAACTGCAAGCAAAAAGTCAGGGAGCGCAAACGAGAAAGCTGGAATCGCAACCAAAATAAATTACGTCAAACAAAACTGACAAAGACGCGGAACAAAAATAAAAGGCTTCTGAAGAGTAATAGACTGATATTTTGCACGATTACACGAATAATTTGTTTGCCAGTCTAAAAAAATTGACTTTTTTTGTTTTTTTGTATTTTGATTTGTCGTTTCTGTTTGATATTTCAAAAGTATTGTATGAACATTTTGGCACAAAATTGATTCCATACACGCTAAGGAAGACGCAGCTAGAGGGTGAGAAATGGAAGGAAATTATAAATTGGGAGGAAGTATAAATGAGGAAATTATGAAAAAAATTCATGATGAATTCTATCAACCTTATGAGAAAGGACAAGAAAGAAATCACAGTTTCTGGAACTTCCATAAGAGGCAACGTTGTTTGAGTATTAAATAATAAAATTAGCCAAGATTATTGTACATATTGCAGTATACTATATTTATCCTAAATCCTATTTCTCCTTTATAGTTCTGGCTTAGCAATGTACACACTACTGTATTTTCTGCAGTACTTTTACTTTTTCTATCTGATGCTCAAAATGTACACCAGGTTACGTGTTTATTAGACATACGCATTTAGCACCTAATAAACTGGAAACTCCGTGTTTGCAGATTTTATTTCGAGACTCGGAACTTGGCAAGTTAGTTCGAATAAATATTAGAATAAATATAGACTTCCAACTGTCACCATGAGCTGTTTCCTTTGCACTACGAAATTATAGCAAATAAACGCAGTCTGGACAAAATAACCCTGAAATACTTCTTTCTTTCCTTGCTTTTTACTATACTGTGAGAAATAGGGGTACAGTAGGAGTCCATTTCTGTTCATCAAGGTACAATCTACACTATTTTACTCCAATTTTTGGAACTCAACATAACTAAGTGGACCTTGTTAGGGCCAAAAGGTATATACACATGTTCCCAAACAGCATATCAAGGGTACAAATAAGCACCTTAGAGGGTACTGCCCCAGTGACAAACCATTGTACCCCTAAAGGTACAATAATGGACTTTATTTTCTGAGAGTGTATAGTGGGGACATGTTCGAAGGTTTAAAGCAGAACACGTTACAAAAATATTTCAGTCTTAATAAGAAAGGGGAATAATGGTTTAAACATTCCCTGTACAAAGAAATATCATTTAGAGTAGAGGACAGATGATGAAACTATATATTTTTTACAGTTCTGGAACAGCATTTCCATGGTATAGTGGTTAACTAACCCCATGACAACCAAAAAGTACTGAGTTCAATTCCGGCTTGCAGAGGTTCAACACAAGGTAGCAGTGGCATGATTGCAAAAGCCAAACCTTTAGTACGTTCACAGCAAGAAGGTTCTGGGTTTGAATCTATTGGTTGTTCAAGGGCCTTTCTGTTACCCCTTTTCCACCAAATCAGTTCCAGGGCTGGTTCGGGGCTGGTGCTGGTTCACAACTCGTTCAACTTGCGAGCCAGCTGAGAACCAGTTTGCTTTTCCATAGCTCGCGGTGCTAAGGGAAGCCACGCCATTACGTCGCTGTATACGTCAGTTACGTCGCTACGTTTGCATAAACCTTGGCGCGAATATCGAAGCAAAAACAACATGGAAGAAGCAGCAGCAGTAACAACAATAATAATAATGGATGAATTCGCGTTTGTACAGCTGCTGCCTCTCGTCGCTTAAAAATGGCGATCTTTCGCGGTCTTGTTATTGTTGTTGGTCTTAACAACTCCGCCCCCCCCTGCTGACGTAAGCGGTTCTTTCCTCTGGCCCAGCAGAGAGTTGGTGCTAGCCTGGAACCGTTTTTTCTGGCCCCAGAGCCAGTTCTTTGTCAGTGGAAACAGAAAACCCGGTTCCAAACTAAGCACTGGCCCCGAACCAGCCCTGGAACTGCTTTGGTGGAAAAGGGGCATGTGTGGAGTTTGTATGTTCTCCCTATGCCTCCATGGGTTTTATCCAGGTGCTCTGGTTTCCTTCAACAGTCCAAAGACATGTAGATTAGGTCAACTGACTACTCTAAGGCTACATCCACACGACAACGGCAACGAGATTTTTTTTTTTTACATATCGCGTCCACATGGGCAACGGATCAGTAAAATATCAGGTTCATATGGCAACGCAACGCTTGCTGAAAACGATGCAATACACATGCCACACCTCTACGTGCGCTGTAAGACGGTCCCATCGGAGACACCAGAACAATAGAAGAAGTAGACGCATGCGCATAAACCCCTTCTTCTGTAGCATTAGCCACATAAAGTTTTGATTATTAATCAGTAGCGTAAAACGAAAGACGCGGAAAGAGGAATGAATGGGGGTAGATGGAAGCCGGTACGCCAACATTCTGATATCCTCCAGAATTCTTTAATGGTCCGGAATAAATTGAATGCTACATGTTGATGGATTACTTTGTTCTTCTACGCCCTTTTTGAGGAATGTATTGTCGGACTTAAACCAACATCTGAAGAGGTGAGATCGCTCCTTTTTTTCCCCCTATTTTTGCTGGTGGGATTGTTTTTGTTTTTGGAAAGCAGTGAAAATATTTTGTAAGCACGTTTCATGAACCAAGTTATAGGATTTGTTGACAACTCGCATTGAGTTCGTTACACTCCTACCTGGCGTGAAGCACTGACAGTCATGTGGTTGTGACGTCATCATAAATAAATCTGTTCTACTCATCCAGACGACTTCGCAATGGCGCCGTTGCCAGATTTTTCCACTCTGGAACCCGTTCTCAAAAGATTTCGTTTTTGGGGCACCCAAAACGCCGGTGCCGTGTGGACGCCAGGCCGAAACGATAAACAAGTTTATCAGATTCACCTGAATCCGTTGCCGTGTGGACAGGGCCTTAATTGCCTGTAGGTGTAAATGTGAGTGGGAATGGCTGTCTGTCTGTCTGTCTGTCTGTGTTAGCCCTGTGATCGACTGGCAACACTGTACCCAGGATGTACCCCAGTGTTAGCTGGGACTGGCTCCAACTCACCCGTGACCGCAATGGATTAGCTGCAATATTTTTTTCATCACATGGTAGTTTTCCATTTCAAAATATTAATGCAAAGCATTATAAGTTAATATCACTTATACGGAAATCTAGGAAATCAAAAAAGCATATTTAATTTTTAAAAAATGAACCCCATTTAAATTTCCTGCTCATTGTGTCGTGATTTTGGTTTCAGCCAGGAACGTTCATTTTGTGGAATAACGGTGTATCTCAGTGCTTTTTCAGGTGGAACAGCCTCACATTGAACTTCACACACACACACACACACACACACACACACACACACACACACACACACACACACATACACACACACACACACACACACACACACACACCTTGGTCTTGCTCTTTTGTTTACCCTTTATTGTTTCTAGCCCTAATGAGCTGTAAACTGTTCTGTGTGTAATAGCTGTAGAAACCTATTTCTCTTCTCTCACTCACTTTCCCCTCTTTCCTCTCTATCATTATTAGGTTTTGCTCATTTTGCTCATTCCTCCCTCTTTTTCTATCATCAACCTTTCTTCTCATTTATCCTGTCCTACACTCCTAGACACAACAAATGGGATGGAATCAAAAGCTGGGAACAGGAAACATGCTCCAACAGTGTGTGAAAAATATCTCACTTGGGCATGTGTTGTTATAGGAAAATAATCAAGGACCATGTGGTGTGATCCAACCAATGTAGAAAGAGAGAGAGAGCAAGAGAGAGAGAGAGATGATGATGATGATGATCTATAGCCAGTGTTCATTGTGCACCAGTGGAAAACAAAGACAGCTTTCACAGGACATCATTTTTTATTTTCTGGACGTTAACTCAGTTACGCAGTGATTGCCTCTGTCTATGGACCAAATTGCAAACCCATTAAGACCAGTTACATCATGGCATGTTAAAATGCTTCAATTTTTCATGACGCCTGAGGTGGGGCTTACATTAGACCGTATCAGCGGATCATCAGATTAACGTTTTTAAAACGATTAGTGTGCACACAGCAACGCCAATACACGATTCGCGTGCACATAGCAACGCCAATACACGGATACGCTCGGCTCCGCAGGCATCCTGCGCTCCAAATCACTCCGCCCTGAACAGCGAGTGCCCTCTGGAGGGTGCGCACTCCGGCCCTGCGCAGCTCACAGAGCGCGCGAGTATAGCGCACGAGCAGTGATTCGGGACTGAGCCGCTGTGTGTGTGATCTCAGTGCATGTCGGGCATGCACGTCACTTACCACTTGCAAGTGGAAGGATGGCAAGCCTAAAGACCATCATAACTACACAATGGGCAGTATTTGCATCAGTATTTGCAGTATTTTCATACTTTTATACTCTTTAATGAAAGGTGATACAAGGCGGAAGTCCGCGCTGTTTTTCAGCAGTCGCGTCACATGACCAACGCCAGCGAATCAGGAAGGTGGATGTCACAGTGACGTTGTCCAATGAGACGCCAGCTAGAGCTCAGCACAGAGTATCCGTGTATTCTCAATGTTTATACAGCACCGGACCAGACACGATTTGGATTGAATACGTGGACCCTGACGGATTCCCGTTTCCCGGCGTTTCCAGGCGTTTTAATGTAAACGGACAGTGCATCCGCGAAGAAAACGAGACAGATACGGTCTAATGTAAACTTGGCCTGAATCTGATACACATCCACAAATGCATTTCCACATTTGTACGTGGGTTAGTGAGTGGATTGGAAAGAGCTCAGAAAAGTTCAGATGACATCCTTAACCATTTCTGCTCTGTGCTGTAAGACTAAAGAACATCACAGAGAACTGCAGTAGAGACCTGGGAATACTGCTCAGAAGGTTTATTTCCCCAAATATCATCTCCAGAGGGGAAACGTCAGGGCCTTCTCGGCCTTCAGAGAAGCCCAAACCTATCAGCATTTCAAATGTTATATTTAATTTATTTCATTTTTTAATTGCTTTCATTCTTTCATAATTTCATTATAATTATTCTCTTCTAATTCTAATTCGGCCTCATTTTCTATCAAATTTGCTTCAGAAACGAAAGGGTTACCGTCGTGAAAACATTAAAATCGAGTTATCTAATGAGATTTTTTTGTTTGTTGTGTCTCAGCTGAGAAGAGTTTAGAGCTGCTCACTCATTGGTTAGGACTTCATTGCCGGGACAGAAGGCCATGGCAGTGTATGTTTGTGTAGGAAGTGTCAGATGAATTAATCAATCAGATTTTGATTTATAATCGAGGGACCAAAAATTGATCACCCTCGGCCTTCTTGAAGACCAATGCTAGCTTAACCGTAAATCGGAGAGCGAGTAGCACAGGCTAACGACTGAGAAACTAATATTTTTGTCTTCAGACTCTTCTTCCACACACATGTAGCAATGTCATAATTTCATAGGAATAAAGTTTTTGTTTTTTTGTGAACTTCCCCAAATCCCTCTATTGTAAAATATGTTAATTTGTTGGGTTTTGTTAATGGTTCCACTGTTGTTTCTGATGGGGCGTTAATTAGTGTAACACACCTGTGGACATTATCGTGCTTGGGAACTCTGGCTTCGGTTAATGCACGAGTCCGAGTCATCAGTACTCAAGTCCAAGTCAAGTCACGAGTCCTTAAAATTAGGGCATAAATCAGATCTTTCAAATCTTTCACATACAGCGGTCTCTGGAGTTTGTACAGAATGGTGCACAAGACAAAATATACAATAAGGTGGGGTTTACATTAGACCGTATCAGCGGATCATCAGATTAACGTTTTTAAAACGATTAGCGTGCACACAGCAACGCCAATACACAATTCGCGTGCACACAGCAACGCCAATACACGGATACGCTCGGCTCCGCAGGCATCCTGCGCTCCAAATCACTCCCCCCTGAACAGCGAGTGCCCTCTGGAGGGTGCGCACTCCGGCCCTGCGCAGCTCACAGAGCGCGCGAGTGAAGCGCATGAGCAGTGATTCGGGACTGAGCCGCTGTGTGTGTGATCCTAGTGCATATCGGGCATGCGCGTCACTTACCACTTGCAAGTGGAAGGATGGCAAGCCTAAAGACAATCATAAGTACACAATGGGCAGTATTTGCATCAGTATTTGCAGTATTTTCATACTTTTATACTCTTTAATGAAAGGTGATACAAGGCGGAAGTCCGCGCCGTTTTTCAGCAGTCGCGTCACATGACCAACGCCAGCGAATCAGGAAGGTGGATGTCACAGTGACGTTGTCCAATGAGACACCAGCTAGAGCTCAGCACAGCGTGTCCGCGTATTCTCAATGTTTACACAGCACCGGACCAGACACGATCTGGATTGAATACGTGGACCCTGGCGGATTCCCGTTTCCCGGCGTTTCCAGGCGTTTTAATGTAAACGGACAGTGCATCCGCGAAGAAAACGAGACAGATACGGTCTAATGTAAACTTGGCCTAAGCAGTGGTTCTGTGGCTGGAAATGCCTTGTTCAGAGGAGAGATCGGAGAAGAATGGCTAAACTAGTTCAAATTGACAGATAGGCTACAGTAACTCAAATAACAACTCTTTACCACCGTGGTGAGCAGAAAAGCATCTCAGAATGCACAACATGTTGAAGCTTGAGATGGATGAGCCACAGCCATATTGAAGACCATATCAGGTTCCACTCATGTCAGCCAAAAAACAGGAATCTGAGGCTAGTGTGAATATTTTCATCCAAACTGGACAGATGATGAACAAAACAGGCAACGGGGGTTTATTTCTTCTTCCAGTTTTCCAAGGCAGATTATTTGTCACCATTTTGCACAGTTTTTTTTTTTAATAAAGCAGCCTTTTCACTCTCAAAACCTTTGTTCCTAAAACTGCTGTTGTGAACAATCCAGACTTGTTAAATGCAATGAATGAATGAATGAATGAATGGTCTTTCTATTTTAAGCAAAGGTTATTGTTTCCTGAAGTCACATCTCTTATTTATTAATTTTGTAAATGATGAAGGTTTCACATTATTTTACCACTTAAACTCTTTATCGTGCGTTATTTCACATTACAGACTTGCTGGGTTTTTCACCTGTGATGTGTAAATAGCAGAACAGAGAATTATTTAACGTCAAACTCAAATACTGTTTCACTGCAGGCTTTGAATAAAATTAATGAGATCACATTGACACAGAGAAGCATAATGAAAGCATGAAGGCAAGAGGGATGGCTTACTTTTTTTTTTAAACTATATTTGAAATATTCACGACACGCGTCCTTTAGAAACCCAGAATGTAGGTTCTGATATATGTTCAGACATAGAGGATTTTCAATATTTCACACACTGAAGCTAATAATACATGAGGCCATAGCGGTGCGAACTGTTGCGAGGATAAAAAGAAAAGGATTTGATGTTGAACTTTTTTTGTCGAACCACGTGAATTCTCAGTTCTGATGGACCGGAAGGCTTTGCACTTTGTGGTTTCTCGGTAACATGACAAGCTGTATTTTTTGTCTCATTAACTTCAACAGAAAGAGAAATACGAGAGGCTGGTGAGGGAACCAAGTGATAACAGGAACTAACTTGTGTTGTTGAGGTTCCACAACATTAAACACAACACTGGTTCATTAGATTCCTTATATGATGTATACACAATTTTTATTACTAAATGTTATTATGATGTATTTGTTATTGGAGTGCATATGGAAATTTAGCCAATATGAAGGGCTCTGCCAAATGAAAGTTTAATAACGACATGAGGATTTTTATTTTTATTTTTTTTTAACCTGAGACACATCAAACTATAAATGTGAATGTGTTTACTGCTTTTACCCACATTTTAGCATTCTGGTTTTAGTTCTGATCTGTGTCTGATTTCCTGCCTCACCATCTGTCTCCGTTTCTGTTTGTTTTGCAGTAATGAGACGGAACCCGTTTGCAGCAGAGGGCTGCTGTAGGAGAGGTTCGGGAAATGCACTGCAGGAACTTTATAACCCCACACAGGTACCTTTCTAACAGGCTATAAATATCAGCCTGTCTGATAAATGTCTGACTTCACACTGGCTTTGTCTGGCGTCACCTTAAATTGTTATAATAATACACAACACTATTATCAAAATTCCATTTGATACAACTTGGGACTTGATATTTTTGATATTGATTTTTCGATACCACAAAAATAAGCGTTGCCTGAAGATGTGTCTTGGGTTTCTGTTTTCAATTTATTTAAACAGCATTCATTGTTAAATGCAATGAATGAATGAATGAATGGTCTTCCTATTTTAAGCAAAGGTTATTGCTTATTTACAATAATTGATATTTTAAAGTCACATCGTGAAGTTTTGCCTGTTCTATTCGATCTAGAGAAGTGGATTTAACCCTTGATTTGAGATTTGAGAGGAAGATATAATAGGTTTTACCCCTTAAAGTGCCATTCCACCATTGGATGTATTCTTTGGCATAAAATACAATATATTTTGACAACATATATAAATGGTATCACTAGATAGAGAAATCTTTTAGCTTCAAAATGACATATCAAACATAATTTTTTGACAACGACAAGTATATTAATTTTGCGACCAAAGTCACCTACCCTTTTAATTTCCGTGTGTGATGTCATCGGCAGGTTCCCCTTCTTGTGTACCACGTGACGTGTGACGTGGCACATATTATCAGCAATGGCGGATAGAACGCGATAAAAATAATACCAATAAATCTAGCTAATACCAATAAATCTAGCTAACTGAAAGATTAACTCAAAATTTTTCGCAATTTTTTTGGCCCCCATATACGAGGAGAAATGACTCTCTCACTTTGGGGGTTTCCTGGTCTAAAAATAGACCGACATGTGATACACAAGAAGGGGAACCTGCCGATGACATCACGTTTCACTACCGCGCGGAAATTAAAAGGGTAGGTGACTTTGGTCGCAAAATTAATATACTTGTCGTTGTCAAAAAATTATGTTTGATATATCATTTTGAAGCTAAAAGATTTCTCTGTCTGGTCATGTTGTCATAAAATATATTGTATTTTATGCCAAAGAATACATCCAATGGTGGAATGGCACTTTAAGCCGTGATTTATTACTTTTATAGTGACATATTTTAATATTGTCTATTAATTTCACTGTAGTTACTCAATATTTATAATTAGGTTGATACAACAGCATTCAGACTACTTAATTTTGTAAAAGGAAGTGTGCTCTGAAAGCTCACGGTAACCTTTCGACCCGGACTTCAGTGCTCTTGACCATGTTGCTATGGAAACTCAATATGGCACTCAAATCCCCACTTCCCTTCTGTTATAAAATACATTTCTGCACCACTCTGCATAAAGGAACTGTCCTCTAAGCGTATTTTGCATATATTAAGCTCATCCTTGTACATCTCTGTTTCTCTTGCTCACTCACTCACTCTCTCTAACACACACACACACACACACACACACACACACACACACACACTTTGTCCACCTCTGCGTCTTTTGGAGACAAATGAACGTTATTGCCATGCCAACTGTCCTCCTCTGGGTAAAAGTAAAGGGATGGACTTGAAACGATAATCACATCTTGCATAATTTTACTCTGAAACATTTTCAAAGTTTAAAAGAACTTTCATTCATCATGACTACCAGTTGATGTATGGATATGTATACACCAGGAACGCCATGCTGCTTTGCTATATTAATGAAGCTATAGTATCTCCTCCTGCCTGCTGTTAGCACGGTTATGGCTGTACATCATGCATCACTTGTGTTCATCTGCAATTTCTTCATGGTACAATCTGGAAATGCTACTGTGATTGTTTTCAGAAAGAGACTAGAGCAGGCATGAATTTCCTCAAACATTTTTGCAATGCAAAAGAGCATTGATGAGAGCACTTCCAGCCTGAATATAGCAGTTGAAAGAGCAATGGAATATTAATGAGAGCTGACTGTTGGGCTAGCTCTTCAAGCGAATTTACAGAAGGCTCTGGGACGCTTGACGTTAAGCAGGCAATGTTGAAGAACCTGGGCTCTGGTTCCTGCTGTAAGATGACTGGCTAGTGTTTCAGTGCAGTTTCACATTACCGTATAAAGCAGCCCAGGATTTCTGAAACATTTCAATTCAGGAATTTGTTCTACCAGGTGCTATATCATCCTCTTTTTAGGACACACACACACACACACACACACACACACACACACACACACACACACACACACACACACACACATTCAGTTCTTAACTCTTACAGTTCATGATTTATTCCACTGATCTTTAGCTGCACTGTAATATTGCACTCTGATTCCTTTACTTTATAAAGTTACTACACTAAACTAAAGAAGCACTGTTAGTCTTCTTTTTTTTTGCCTTATGAGTAAAAATTCTGGAAACTTTGACTGAAAAAGTTACTCTGCTCCAATTTCTAAAAGATTGAACACACAACATACTGTATCAGTATTAAACGATTTACAAATTAGTACACTCATAAAAAGTATTATACGTTGTTTAGTTTAATTCTGGCTCAGTTTTTTAATGGACAATGTTCTACTGACCAGCCAGCTTTCCCTCATCATACGACAGCTACCAGCCGGGGAGGGTGACGGCTAACACGTGCTTACTCCATGACACGTGAAGCCAGCCAGCTACATCTTTTTGATTTACATGAGCTTACAGATGCCCACCAGTGTCGCTGTGATTGGCAGGACAGACAGGGTATATGTCACTCTGAGGGCTAACCCTGAGAGAACGGACAGTTTTGCTCCCAAGGATGACATCTTTGCCATTTGAACTCCATCTCCAGATGATAAAGTGAACGCTCCACTCAGGAGCATTTGTTTGTTTGTGTGTTTTTAACATTTATTTTGATTTTTTTTCTTTCATGTTACTAATAATTATACTGCACCTTTAATTTAAAAAAAAAAAAATAGACCATAACATAAAATTCTCATCTCATCTCATTATCTCTAGCCGCTTTATCCTTCTACAGGGTCGCAGGCAAGCTGGAGCCTATCCCAGCTGACTACGGGCGAAAGGCGGGGTACACCCTGGACAAGTCGCCAGGTCATCACAGGGCTGACACATAGACACAGACAACCATTCACACTCACATTCACACCTACGGTCAATTTAGAGTCACCAGTTAACCTAACCTGCATGTCTTTGGGGGAAACCGGAGCACCCGGAGGAAACCCACGCGGACACGGGGAGAACATGCAAACTCCACACAGAAAGGCCCTCGCCGGCCCCGGGGCTCGAACCTAGGACCTTCTTGCTGTGAGGCGACAGCGCTAACCACTACACCACCGTGCCGCCTAACATAAAATTACTACAGTTTATGCAGCAGTTCAAAACATCAACAATACAAAAAGCTAAAATTAAATGAAAAATAATTCTAACAATGAAAAAAAAAACATGTGGTTTTGAGATTTCTGCTCTCAGCCCACTGTGTCATGGATTTTAGTTTTGTCTATAGACAACAAAAATGTTGTCACTAAACCAGTGACGGTCACAAATTCATTAGGAATTATTGATTCTACAGTGTTGCTCTACATTGATTCTAACGTACTGATTTTACACTGCTAGGAGGAGACGAACAATACCAAACTTTCCAGCAAGTAAGCGCACTTTGCCTGTATACAGTATTTAAATAATATTGGCTGGTGTTGAGTGGTATATTAGATATATTCCATTCAGCTAGCATGATACTGAACAAGTCGAAGATGAGTAGCTGAATGGAATATATCTGATTGACCACGAAAAAAAAATCAACCAATATTATTATTATACATACACATTTCTTTCGGGTGTTCAACGTGTCTTTCTCTTTCAAAATTCTCTCAAAATCTTCCATATTTAACGAAGCAAACCTGGCGGCCATGTTTGTTTACAAATTGTCACAGTCTCTCGCTAGCACAGAAGTTTTACGTCTCCGACGTGTGACATCATGTTGTCTTGACAACCATGCAATATCGTAAACCATATTCAATGCTCATTCTCCACTGGGTAGAGTGATGTAATACACGTAGGATAAGCGATATGCTAACAATATTGCATGCTATCGAACCAAATGAATGAAACCCGCTAGAAGGGAATAGAACACGTTTTTATTCCATCGAAAAAGTGTCCTGTATGTACAGTGGCGATCCTAGAGTGATTTACTCCCCGGGCGAAACCCCCTGCTGGCGCCCACCCCCGCCCGTCTTGTTTTTTTTTTTTTTCGGGGGGCTTTTTTTTGGGGACCTTTTTTTGGGGGGGACCATTTTTAATTTTTTTTCCGCGCCCGCGCTCGTGCCGCCGCCCCCCCCGTGCGCGTTGGGCTCTGTATTAGCCAACAGAATGTTAACAGCTTTACATGGTCGTTTAAACATTTCTCGTCGTGTGTTGTACGTCGCGGACACGGCCCGTTATAAATTTGCTGTTACCAGAATGGCAATGATCAAGTCGTAATGTATTACTTAAGACTCTGTGTAATGTCATAGTAGTGTAGTACTATGGTAGTAAAGTCTTTTTGATGACTAGTACAACGTTCCGCTGGCGGGATTGTGCATATTATGGGGCTACGACAAGTTAGGCACACACACACACTGATGATGTCACCTGCGCAACTTTGGTATTGGGCTTCCCCATCCAAAATGTTCACCCCCCCATCTAAAATGTTCACCCCCCCGCCTGTCTTGTTTTTTTTTTCGGGGGGGTTTTTTGGGGGACCTTTTTTTTTGGGACCGTTTTTTTTTTCGCGCCCGCGCTCGTGCCGCCCCCCCCGCGATGCCGCCCCGGGTGGCTGCCCGGTCGGACCGCCCCCAGGACCGCCCCTGTGTATGTATAATAATTGCCTATATTGAATTCTTATGATCAGACTACAGCTCGCGATGGATTTGCGAATACTTGGCGATGAAAAATTGGTCGCATCGCTATCAATAGTGCGATGCGACCAATTAACATTGGTTGCATTGCACGGCGAATGATCTCTGAGCTCCGCGAGTTGTTTTTTGTTGTATTTCCGCCTCCTGAATGGCCAAAAACGTTGCAAAAAATGTTATTGCATGCATTGCAATGCATGCATTGAAATTTGATGGTGATGTTTTCATCGGTAAACTAAGCAGTGAGTATTCGCTGCTTAGTTCAGGAATACTTCCTGAAGCTCAGGGAAACGTCGCTACCAAAATGCCTCAGTTTCATCGATAATCCATTGCAAAGTATCCCGAGATGTAGTGTGATCATAGTCTACAGAATAAATCTTATGATGTCTTCTGATATAAATGTACACTATAAAGCACTGATTCTTTTTCCTCCAGTAATCTGTATACCTCTACAGATGCATAAAAAGCTCTACTCGTAAAGTCATGTTCAGGTTTCTGTAGCTAAACGTAAGGAATGTCTCTGCAGGCCTAAACAGAGAAAGAATGTGTGTGTCCATTTTATGGTTCAGTGGACCATGAGGTGATGTGAGGCATTCGAAGTTTAATTCAGTCCGTAGATGACTTGCTGAAGCTATTATGGGAAACTTCACAAAGATGGAGCACAGAAAGTTTAGTGAAACAGCTGGATGTTCTGTAGAAACAACGACAGGTGAATTACAACACAACATAACAGGATATATTGTTAAGATAAGATTTTCGTTCCTCGTTCTATAACTGCACACTTCCTGTTAGCTCTTAGTTCTTCTGGTTACTGAATAATATGCTTTTCAATAAATAACTGAATAATGATGCAGAAATGTAAGGGTATATTGTATTGTAGTAGTGCAGATCACTAAATACAATCCTACACTCTGCTCTAATGCAGTGTGATTTAGCGTCCTGTCCTTCATGAACTGTCCTTAATGCAAATTTTGTACATATTAAGTATATTATATATATTATATGGACACACGTTTTTCATATGAAATACATTACAGATCTGAGTGACATATTTAAGTAATATTGGCTGGAGTTGAGTGGTATATCAGATATATTCCATAGACTATATCTGATATATCCGACATACCATGAAAAAAGCCAGCCAATATTATTATTATTATACATACACGCTCTGTTGATATCAGCATATCAGCATTCTTGAAGATCAGTGCTAGCTTACCCGCGAGTTAGTGCTGTCAGCGCGGCAGTGAAGTCACCTTCCAAGCAGTGTAGCATTCATCCGGAGTGTTAGCGAATGCTAATAAAGCAGTACTACCGAGAGCCAGTAGCACAAGCTAACGACCAAGAAACTAAGATCCACACATGCTCATCACAGTATTTTTCACTCAGACTTAAGTATTCATTTCACTGTGTAATTTACTGAGTTACTTTTAAAATCAACATTGATAACTACACATAACGGAGTGACCTGGCAGCCAAAATTCTCTCAATATCTTCCATATTTAATGAAGCAAACCTAGCAGCCATGTTTGTTTACAAATTGTCGCAGTCACTCACTAGCGCGGGAGTTTTACATCTCCGATGTGTCTCTTTTCCAGTTTTTCGATATCCATTGGTATGTTTTTCTCTTGTAAATATGCGTGAAGAATATCTAATGAAGTTTTGGCAGCCTTTTGGGTGTTCAATGTGTCTTTCTCTTTCCCGGCAAACACAGAAATAATTCTGCGCATGCACAGCAGAAAACTTTCTCACTGAATATTCGCATCAGCTCCGGTGTGTGATGTCATGTTGTCTTGACAACCATGCAATATCGTAAACCATATTCAACGCTCATTCTCTATTGGGTAGAGTGACATAATACACGTAGGATAAGCGATATGCTAACAATATTGCATGCTATCAAACCAAATGAATGAAACCCGCTCGAAGGGAATAGAACACGTTTTTATTCCATCGAAAAAGGGTCCTGTATGTATAATAATTCCCGATATTTCATTCCTATGACGTCACTCCCAGTGTTTTCCTGCTGACTAGACATACGTTGTTAAAATGGTGAACTGGTTCAAAATTAAAATTCTTTTGATTAACTTGCGTTTTTTTGTTTTTGTGTGTGTGTGTGGATGTGTCCATATAATATAAAGAACATTACATGGTGATGTGAATATATAAAGTTTATCTTCTCATGTTGAAAATATTTTCACTTGTTTGCTTCACTCACTCATGAATATGTTCACCACCGGAAGATAAACTTCCTATCTTTGCGCCACCATGTAATATCCTCTGTATATTTCTCTGAACAATAAACTGGACATTAAGGTCATTAAGTCAGTTTTTTTGTAAGATCTGGCCATTTTGCAAAATAGGTTGATATTAATCATGATAAGCTGCAATATACTGAACTCTACCAACATACACTGGTTGATGTCCTTAGATTATTACAGTAGTTATAACAAATTATTTGTTAGTTGTATAAAATTATTGTATTATTAGTTATAATAAAGGTAAACACCCAACAATCAGTGTTCCATTAAATAAGCAGTATGAAAAGAAAATACCAAAAAACCCCTATGGAGAAAAAATCCAGGACCGTGACGTCGCCCGGTAGGACGCAGCCGGGGCCCCACCCTGGAGCCAGGCCCGGGGTTGGGGCTCGTATGCGAGCGCTTGGTGGTCGGGCCTTTGCCCATGGGGCCCGGCCGGGCTCAGCCCGAAGAGGCGACGTGGGCCCGACCTCCTGTGGGTTCACCACCCACAGAGGTAGCAGTAGGGGTTTGGTGCAGTGTGGATTGGGTGGCAGTCGAAGGCAGGGGCCTCGACGACCTGACCCCCGGACACAGCGGCTGGCTGTTGGGACATGGAATGTCACTTCGCTGGGGGGGAAGGAGCCTGAGCTTGTGCGGGAGGTTGAGAGGTACCGGCTAGAGATAGTCGGGCTCACCTCCACGCACAGCTTGGGCTCTGGAACCCAGCTCCTCGAGAGGGGCTGGACTTTCCACTTCTCTGGAGTCGCCCATGGTGAGCGGCGGCGGGCTGGTGTGGGCTTCCTTATAGCTCCCCAGCTCAGCCGCCATGTGTTGGAGTTTACCCCAGTGAACGAGAGGGTCGCCTCTCTGCGCCTTCGGATTGGGGAGAGGGCTCTTGCTGTTGTTTGTGCCTACGGGCCAAATAGCAGTATAGAGTATCCGGCCTTCTTGGAGTCCCTGGGAGAGGTACTGAGGGGTGCTCAGACTGGGGACTCCATTGTGCTACTGGGGGACTTCAATGCTCACGTGGGCGATGACAGTGACACCTGGAGGGGCGTGGTTGGGAGGAACGGCCTCCCCGATCTGAACCCGAGTGGTGTTTTGTTATTGGACTTCTGTGCTAGTCACAGTTTGTCCATAACGAACACCATGTTCGAGCATAGGGGTGTCCATAAGTGCACGTGGCACCAGGACACCTTAGGTCGGAGGTCGATGATCGACTTTGTAGTCGTGTCATCTGATCTCCGACCCTATGTCTTGGACACTCGGGTGAAGAGAGGGGCTGAGTTGTCAACTGATCACCACCTGGTGGTGAGTTGGATCCGCTGGCGGAGGAGGAAGCTGGACAGACCTGGCAGGCCCAAACGTATGGTGAGGGTCTGCTGGGAACGTCTGGCCGAGCACTCTGTTGGGGAGGTCTTTAACTCCCACCTCCGGGAGAGCTTTTCCCAGCTTCCGAGGGAGGCGGGGGACATTGAGTCTGAGTGGACCATGTTCTCTACCTCCATTGTGGACGCAGCTGTTCGGAGCTGTGGCCGCAAGGTCTCCGGTGCCTGTCGTGGCGGCAATCCCCGAACCCGGTGGTGGACACCGGAAGTAAGGGATGCCGTCAAGCTGAAGAAGGAGTCCTATCGGGCCATGTTGACCTCCGGGACTCCTGAGGCAGCCGACGGGTATCGGCAGGCCAGGCGTGCTGCAGCTCGGGCAGTTGCGGAGGCAAAAACTCGGAACTGGGAGGAGTTCGGGGAGGCCATGGAGAAGGACTATCGGTCGGCCTCGAAGAAATTCTGGCAAACCGTCCGGCGCCTCAGGAGGGGGAAGCAGTACTCTGCCAACACTGTTTACAGTGCGGGTGGGGAGCTGTTGACCTCGACTGGGGACATTGTCGGGCGGTGGAAGGAATACTTTGAGGATCTCCTCAATCCCACCGTCATGTCTTCCACTGAGGAGACTGAGGCTGATGACTCAGAGGTGGACTCGTCCATTACCCAAGCCGAAGTCACTGAGGTGGTTTGCAAGCTCCTCGGTGGCAAGGCACCGGGGGTGGATGAGATCCGCCCTGAGTATCTCAAGTCTCTGGATGTTGTGGGGCTGTCTTGGTTGACACGCCTCTGCAACATCGCGTGGCGGTCGGGGACAGTGCCTCTGGAGTGGCAGACTGGGGTGGTGGTCCCTCTTTTTAAGAAAGGGGACCGGAGAGTGTGCTCCAATTATAGGGGAATCACACTTCTCAGCCTCCCAGGGAAAGTTTACTCCAGGGTACTGGAGAGGAGAATTCGACCGATAGTCGAACCTCGGATCCAGGAGGAACAATGCGGTTTTCGTCCTGGTCGCGGAACACTGGACCAGCTCTATACCCTTCATAGGGTGCTCGAGGGTTCATGGGAGTTTGCCCAACCAGTCCACATGTGCTTTGTGGATCTGGAGAAGGCATTCGACCGTGTCCCCCGTGGTATTCTGTGGGGGGTGCTTCGGGAGTATGGGGTTCGGGGCTCTTTGCTAAGGGCTGTCCGGTCCCTGTACGAACGGAGCAGGAGTCTGGTTCGCATTGCCGGCAGTAAGTCAGACCTGTTCCCAGTGCATGTTGGACTCCGTCAGGGCTGCCCTTTGTCACCGGTTCTGTTCATAATTTTTATGGACAGAATTTCTAGGCGCAGCCAGGGGCCGGAAGGAATCCTGTTTGGGAACCACAGGATTTCATCTCTGCTTTTTGCGGATGATGTTGTCCTGTTGGCTTCTTCAAACCAGGACCTTCAGCATGCACTGGGGCGGTTTGCAGTCGAGTGTGAAGCGGCTGGGATGAGAATCAGCACCTCCAAGTCCGAGGCCATGGTTCTCGACCGGAAAAGGGTGGCTTGCCCTCTCCAGGTTGGTGGAGAAGTCCTGCCTCAAGTGGAGGAGTTTAAGTATCTCGGGATCTTGTTCACGAGTGAGGGAAGGATGGAGCGTGAGATCGACAGGCGGATCGGTGCAGCCTCCGCAGTGATGCGGTCGCTTTACCGGTCCGTCGTGGTGAAGAAGGAGCTGAGCCAAAAGGCGAAGCTCTCAATTTACCGGTCGATCTACGTTCCGACTCTCACCTATGGTCATGAGCTTTGGGTAATGACAGAAAGAACAAGATCGCGGATACAAGCGGCTGAAATGAGTTTCCTTCGCAGGGTGGCTGGGCGCTCCCTTAGAGATAGGGTGAGAAGCACAGTCACTCGGGAGGAGCTCGGAGTAGAGCCGCTGCTCCTCCACATCGAGAGGAACCAGCTGAGGTGGCTCGGGCATCTTTTTCGGATGCCTCCTGGACGCCTCCCTGGGGAGGTGTTCCAGGCATGTCCCCCCGGGAGGAGGCCCCGGGGAAGACCCAGGACACGCTGGAGGGACTATGTCTCTCGGCTGGCCTGGGAACGCCTCGGTGTTCTTCCCGAGGAGCTGGCCGAGGTGTCTGGGGAAAGGGAAGTTTGGGCTTCCATGCTTAGACTGCTGCCTCCGCGACCCGGTCCTGGATAAGCGGAAGAAGACGAGACGAGACGAGACGAGAAAAGAAAATATAGTTAAAATCAATCTTATGGTGTCATAGTTTTAAAATTTGGATAATTGTCAAACAATTAATTGTAATGAATGATTTGTTTTTGTTGTTCAGCTGGGTGGCACAGTGGTGCAGTGATTATCACTGTCGCCTCACAGCAAGAAGGTTCTGGGTTCGAACCTGCTGGTTGACCAGAGCTTTTGTGTGTGGAGTTTGCATGTTCTTATGCTTGTGTGGGTTTCCTCAGGGTTCTCTGGTTTCCTCCCACAGTCCAAAGACATGCAGATTAGATCAACTGGCTACTCTAAATTGCCCATAGGTGTGAATGTGAGTCTGTGTTAGCGCTGGATAAATTGGTGACATACTCAGGGTGTGCCCCACCTCTCACCCAGTGTCAGCTGGGATTGGCTCCAGATCAGCCACAACGATCAGTGGTGCAGAAAATGAATGAATAAAAAAAAAAAAGAATGCTGTTGAGTTTAAACCCTTCTATAGTATAAGCATAATAGTAGTATAATAATGCACTATACATACATTTTATGAAGAATAGAGCATTGGCATTAACCCTGTAAGTAATTTCAATTTCCGTCTGCTCCTTACACTAAAAAAGCCAGGACTTTAATAAAAATAGTTTTAAATAAATAAGTAATAAGAAGTTACTGAGCAATAAAAAAATGTACTGTAGCAAATAAATGAATGAATGAATAATGAACTATTATTGGTGATAGTGGCAAAGTTAAAACTCCACTAAATATTAGTTTTATATACGTAACATCATGTATAGTTAAGTTATTCCACAAAATCATGTATTGCTGAGGTGGCTATAAGCCATGTACAACGAAATTGAGTGGAATAACTGTTTTATTCTGTCCACATTCACTGGATTTTGAGAATCAGATCATTTTTATTTTTTTGCAAATTTGATAAATAGAAACTTTATATAAAACGTTCAACAAAATCATTTCAGCTTAGAATGTAAACAAACTGGCGAAATGACAGGAGCAATTTGTGAAAAATGCGGTAATAATAATAATTCTTGAAAAGTAAAAATGTACATTCTTACCATCAAATACTTTTATTCCATATTTTGTTGCTTTTTTTTTTGTATTTTTTGGGGTTTTGTTTTTGAGTCGAGTTTTTATTTCGTCCTCGGTTGGTTCAACAACACGTGCCGCCATTTTGTTTTTCTCTACTCATGGTATATGAGCTGATAGCCTAGTAATACTGTAGAGTAGCCAATCAGAGCACACGATTGCTCATATCCAGTGAATGAGGATAGAATAATAGTTTATAAATCAAAATGCTTGATTGAGAATAATGATTAAAATATGGGGTGGCACGGTGGTGTAGTGGTTAGCGCTGTCGCCTCACAGCAAGAAGGTCTGGGTTCGAGCCCCATGGCCGGCGAGGGCCTTTCTGTGCGGAGTTTGCATGTTCTCCCTGTGTGGGTTTCCTCCGGGTGCTCCGGTTTCCCCCACAGTCCAAAGACATGCAGGTTAGGTTAACTGGTGACTCTAAATTGAGCGTAGGTGTGAATGTGAGTGTGAATGGTTGTCTGTGTCTATGTGTCAGCCCTGTGATGACCTGGCGACTTGTCCAGGGTGTACCCCGCCTTTCGCCCGTAGTCAGCTGGGATAGGCTCCAGCTTGCCTGCGACCCTGTAGAACAGGATAAAGCGGCTAGAGATAATGAGATGAGATTAAAATATGACACTACCATGATAATAGTTTATACCAGTGCTGTTGAATATGAATCTAATCTAAATCTAATAATAAATGGGTTGAAAAGAATCATTTAACAGGAAAAATATATAATCATAGATTTTATTTCACCTTTAAAGAAGGAGTCTCCAGTGTCAGCACATCATAACATTCAGAGATGAAGCTGCTCCTTTAGGTTTTCCACCACAGCACAAAGGATAGAGGACGTTGCATTTTGTGGTTTCTCAGTAACAAGCTGTATTTTTTCTCATCTGATCATTGCGAAATGATCTACTTTGGGGTGGTAACACATGCATCACAATTACTTTCTTATTACACTGGCACCTTTTTTGAACAATGCTGAGGCTTTCTGCTTGACAGAAGACTAATGACACTTTCTTTGGAAACCTGCAACCGTGCAAGTGGTTACTTGATCAGTGATCAGCTAAAATAATTGCAAAGCCATTACTGCATCAACTACCGAAACTCATCCTTCTAGTTTGGGTATCTTTTTATTCCGGGAAAGAAAAAAAAAGGATTCTCACTGAATATGCTTGTAATGAATGCTAATTACAGGCTGTGTGTATACAGATGTGTATACTGACTCACCCTGACCTTTTCTAAATCATACGCATATGTGGGAAGTCCACAGGCTCTCAGTGTATTCACTCAACGGCATGTGTGGTGGTTTCGATGCAGTACGCAGTTTTATATGGCAATGTTAATATCCTCCTGGGAAAAGTCACAGCTGATTAAAAAAAATTACGGCTGCAGTTTTACACCTGTTAAAACACACAACATACAGATATACGTACCTGTAGCACTTTCTACAGAATGTTGGGACACTGAAGCACTGGGACAGGTGCGATACTTTTGTAGGTGGGTTTTTTATTTTTCACTTTTCAGCTTTTTTCTCTTTTAAGTCTCGCACTGAGACACACACAAACACTGCACACACTGCTCCAGATGAAGCTTTCTTTCCCCTCTCTCTCTCTCTCTCTCTCTCTCTCTGTCTCTCCTTATCAGGCCTCGGCCTTCACTGAAAGACACACACAGCATTAATCGGACACAAGTGTGATTGTTTTGCCACTGACCTTCTCCGGCCTCGCTCTCCATTCACAAACTGCCGCTCGACCACGCCCCCACTGCCACAATGCCCACTCTCTCACTTTTACATTCCATATACTTTTATAGCTGCAGTTAATCCCGTTATAGCCATGTAGACGCAGTAATGTCCTCTTGATTTTCACTGAACCAAGGTAGAATAGGGTGTAATGAAGCAAGCAGAATGATAAGCAGTGTAACAATGACTGCAAACTGCAGGCACAGCCAAAAAAAAAAAAAACCCTCACATATTGGCGTATGTTAACAGTTCAGTGACATTTTGACTGGAGAAAAAGTTTTAATAAGCCATTGTGGTCATGGACAAAAACCAAAAGAGATACACTTTTACGAGCCAGATCAAGACAGCCCAGGACCAATTTAAAATAGAAAAAGAAATGTCTTTTTATAGACCCGTTTTAACATTGCATAGTTGTCTCAGGTCAGTCTTTGCTCATTTTACGAGTTTTCCTGAAAGACACAATCTGTACTCATGAATAATGAATCCAGAATTATTACTGTTGAATAATTGATATGTACTGAAATGAAACGAAATGTGAAAAATCTATTGAACAGCTCGTTGTTTGTTGCTTCACCCAAGCCAAACTAGCATTTAGGTCCATTAAATGTATAAAACGTGGGATTCCACAGCAGTTAGTGGTGGAAATATCTGAAAAAATCATGGAAAAAGGGTTCCACATAACTCTCTAAATGGTTCTTCAGCTTCTTGTTCCTGTGAGGGTTTTACTTTTACAACCAGGGATTTAAGCTTCCAAGTAGGACCTCTTTAAGATGCTAAAACTCTTAGCTTATTATTATTATTAATAATAATAATAATAATAATAGGCGGCATGGTGGTGTAGTGGTTAGCGCTGTCGCCTCACAGCAAGAAGGTCCTGGGTTCGAGCCCCGGGGCCGGCGAGGGCCTTTCTGTGTGGAGTTTGCATGTTCTCCCCGTGTCCGTGTGGGTTTCCTCCGGGTGCTCCGGTTTCCCCCACAGTCCAAAGACATGCAGGTTAGGCTAACTGGTGACTCTAAATTGAGCGTAGGTGTGAATGTGAGTGTGAATGGTTGTCTGTGTCTATGTGTCAGCCCTGTGATGACCTGGCGACTTGTCCAGGGTGTACCCCGCCTTTCGCCCGTAGTCAGCTGGGATAGGCTCCAGCTTGCCTGCGACCCTGTAGAAGGATAAAGTGGCTAGAGATAATGAGATGAGATGAGATGTGGCAATGCAATAAAGCATTTAAAAATATTTCCAAACCTACAGTGCCTTTAATTATTCATCATACTTTTTGGATGCTAACTAGCAAGCTGGATGCTAACATTCTAGCAGCTAGACGTAGCTGTGTTCATCTCTTGCTAACACATAGGAGAGAAATATAACAGGAAGTTAACATAATTTGGAAAGTATACCTGATTGACTTTTTATTGTGTACTGCAGTATACAAATTCATTTTCTGTTGTATACCTCGGGTCAGCTTCAGCTAGCACATAACGTAATGCAAACATTAACCTTACAAATAGAAATACAGTATTGATTATTTTATTTTATTATTTTTTTGCTCATCTCTACCTTTACTTATTGAACATTTTTCAAACAGGATATTTAGTGACACATAACACAAGTGAAAGTAGCAAATTATCTGGTTTGGAAAACCTAAAAAATGTTGCTAAGATGCTAAGCTTACTAGCTTTTAGCTTTCAGTAGGTTGAAACAATGCAGAATGTTTTTCACTGATTTGTGATGCTCTATAAAAGTAGTGTGACTTTTTTTTCAGAAAATGGTATAATATTTCATGACTTTTTTGACAACATCTAAAATGGTGTTGCTTAGCATTAAGTGAGGAATAAAACACGTAGGGCGTGCTGTTTCAGGAAAATAATCAACAATTAACAGTTACTGTAGTTGAGGTGAATATCGGTGAATAATAATGGAGACGAAGTTGAAGTTATTATTCACCAATATTCATTGAGGTGGATAATTGTTTTAGTATAAATACACTGGTGATTATTAATTTTTTTTTTTAATTATTAGAAAATCATTTATTTCAGACTTGTGTCATTTATCTAAATCACAATTCCACCTTACCTTTAAATAGTTTCAGACCAAACTTCATAGCATCTTTAGTGCTTTTAATAACAGCATTTTCTTTCATACTTTGTAATTCTTCCTCACTTATGATGACAAAGCGATCGGCCGCCATTTTGCTGAGTCGCTTGAGGTGATTATCAAGAAATAGTCCGTATTTCTCGACCAATCAGAGTGTGCGATTTCCTATAATCACTTGCATATTTATACTAAGCTACTGTTACCCAAAGTATTCCTCTTATACCACAGCAATTTGCCAAAGATTGTATATTTTTTTAATAATTAAGAAACAGTACATCAGTTTCTAGCTATGTAGCTTGTCACGCTATCAATAAGCTGACAAAGTCTAAACCTTTCTGACTTTACCATGGTGGGAAAACGACAGACCACGGCAAACAAACTTCCTAACAAGCTGTGATATGCGGAAAAAAGAATGTCACTGTGCTCAGGGGCGCCGCCAGAAATTTTGGGCCCCATGAAAGATTAGAATTTTGGGCCCCCCAACTTTGCCCACCCTCGTCACAATTGCACTATTGTCATTATTTGACTTTGGTAGCCCATGGACCTTGAGTTTGTGACTTTGTTATTACATTTTATGTATTAACCTACCAGGGACTAGATGAAAACTGGTCAGTGACTAATTCTGGTGCATTTACAATCACAAATGAAAATTCAAGATTTTGCCACATGCCTTCTTGTGCTAGGACAATTGGTAGTGAAATGTCACGGAGTGACATTTCAATTTGATCAATTACGTATGTATTTCTTCATATGTTGTAACCTCTATCCCTCTTTTATGTGTGCTGCGCTTTCTCCAGCTCCTCAATTTGAAACCAATGGTTTAGAACGTGTGAACATTCCACACACGTAACCATGTCAAACACTTGACTGGTGTCCGTTATTAGCAACACTTTAATCTAGCAAACTGTATATGGCGCTCGCTCATTAAAAACTTCAATCCTAAAGCATTTATGGGTTGTATTGCTGCTTACCTCCTTCTCCAAAGGGGGGGTTCAGTGGTTTGGTAGGGCGGAGGTCCCCCTGAGGCTGAATCTGTGCATATTTAGGGGACCCCATTAGTTATGAAACTGGTTATTAGCACTAGTTATTAGCACCAGCATAACGTAATATTTCATCTTGTTTATCACACAAGTCAGTTCAGTTATTAAAATGGAAAAAATGTCACTGTACAAACTGTAAAAGTGTTCTCTTGATAGGCTAATCCAACCACGTTCATACTGTTCATTTACCATTCGCTAATATTTTGAGCACACATGTGAGCGATAGCGACCTTTCTTTGGGAAAAACTGAGTGACCAGTTGCCTGCCTCTCCAGTCCCTCTCAGCTTTCAGCTGCCTTTCTTTACGTTTTTGACAGCCACTCTTCATATTTAGCAATCATAGACTGTACGCACTCCACTGCTGGCTGGCTGGCTGCTGCACTGCGACACAGCAGCAAGTAGCGTTGCACTGATCAACACACAGATTTAACGCATCGCGCTTCTACCAGAACTGGACCGTACCATTTCGCAAAAGGGGGAGGGTTAAATGACAATATGTTGAAGAACTCAAGAAATAGACAACCTTGTTCAATTAGCTCATTTTACCAGATGGAATATTGCATAGTTGTTATTTCAAAAGTCTTATTAAAATCATTAAAAGCATATTATCAGCCCCTTAAAGGGCCCCATGGCAGTGCTGGGCCCCTAGAATTGTTCTAACCTTTCCCCCCCTGGCGGCACCCATGACTGTGCTGTAGTGTATATGTGGCAAATAAAGACTTCCGCTTCTTTTTCTTCTTCTTCAAAGCACTAGCACTGGAGACTCCTTCCGTGAATGTTACTTCGTCAATATAAACCTGTGATTTGCTGTTATAGGACATGAATCAACACCTTCTGACCAATCAGACTTAAGAATAAGAGAACATTGCTGTAATAGTAATTATACATCACACCACTTTTCCATTGATTATTTTCCTATAACCATGGCACGGTGGTGTAGTAGTTAGCACTGTCGCCTCACAGCAAGAAGGTTCTGGGTTCAAACATCACAGCCGACGGCGGCCTTTCTGTGTGGAGTTTGCATGTCCTCCCCGTGTCTGCGTGGGTTTCCTCTGGGTGCCCCAGTTTCCCCCACAATCCAAAGACATGCAGGTTAGATAAAATACCCAGCCACTGGGGTTGCACAAGCCAGTGCATTCTTAGCGCCAGTCCCAAGCCCGGATAGACTGGGGAGGGTTGTGTTAGGAAGGGCATCCGGTGTAAAGCCTATGCCAAATCAGAAATGCGGAACAGTTCCGCTGTGGCGATCTCTAATGTACGGGAGCAGCCAAAAGAAGAAGAAACACACCCCAAAGTCTTTTATTCCTTACATACTGTATGACCCCATCCAGTGGGAAGATTTACATTTGACATTTTGCGAAATTAAATATTAACCTGAGCCCAAGCTGAAACATACAATACCCACATCTGACCTAAAAGTAGCCGTTACAACCTACTGCTTCTTCGTTTCTGCTTTGTAGGCGTTATAATTGTAGCTCATTTTGGACAAGACACAGTGGGTTGGTTTACTGGATACACATGAAGCGACCCTTCGAGCTAAAATGTGCCATCATCACGAATTCAACTTTCAACAGCCTTTACTTTAGGACAAGGCTTAATTGTGTTCGGGACTACAGCACCGTGTGTGTGTGTGCGTGCGTGTATGCGTGTGTACCATTTAATATACCAAAGAAAGTAAGTCTAGCCTTTCATTATCTTTCAGCTCATCAAGGTCCTGCTATAATCATAGCTTCACATGGTGTATCTTTTTTTTTTTTTCCCCATCCACACACATACACACACGCATGCACGCGCACACACTTCACTTGATCATGGGTACTTGAACTCGCTGAACTGTAAGCTTGTTTCAGTAGCTTGTCTTTTCAAACTTTTCAAGCGCAAAAAGGTGGAAAATCACTGGGATCTCTCTCTCTCTCCAACTCGTCTGTATGTCCTTCTCTTTTTCTCCCTCATACTGAGTGCCTGTGTATGTTTGTGTTTGTTTATTTGAAGCCAGTTTTCCCCTCAGAGCAACCTGTGTGTGGGTGTGTGCATCTCAGAATTGCCTCTTACCTCTGATACACACACGTGTGTGTGCACGCACACACACACACACACACACACATACACACACACACACACACACACACACACACACACAAACAGTGGTTCACAGGGCGGATCAGGTTTCCTGCGCCATGCCCTGCCATCTCAGGTGGCAAGTTTACCTGGGCACCTTTGTGCAACCTCTTAATATAAAACCCTTTGTGTGTGTGTGTGTGTGTGTGTGTGTGTGTGTGTGTGTGTGTGTGCGCTGTGTAAAGGACATCCTGACAGCACCTAGGCAAAGCCAGTGGAAAGTTCCTGAGGTACGGGAAACTTCCCTACATCCATCTCACCAGAATGAAAAAGAGAGTGCACTCATGACCACAAGGCTTAACAAAGACTCGTTTGCATTTGGAATAAAGTCTGTATGAAAATCATCGACGCTGATCTGCCGTATATGGTCTTGATGATGAAAACCTTTATTTCATGCAGTCTTATGCTTCTAGTTCAATCAAATAAGGAGCTGAATGAACGAGACTGAGCAAGATTGTGAAATCACAGGCTGATGCAATCCTGGAAGCAAGGAGTGATAAAACACGGCTGTTTTTATTTCATGATTTGAAATTGGCTTAAGAATTATGGACTGTGTAAATAGTGGATTGGATGTGTAAATGCGCAAAAGCAAAATCTGATGTGGGCCGTTAACTGGATCATGGAAAAGTTTGTAAGGTTTTATTGGGTGGAAAAGCTGATTTAGTGTTATAAAGAACTCACTTGGGAGATGAGTTTACATAAGAGCAGACGGGTGATAGTCCATTATTGGGCTTGAAGACGTGAACGAAAATATCCTGTCGTAATATTGCACACACTGAGATGGCAAGATGCCTAGAAATGTCCAGAAACTGGAGAGCCCGTGATGTAAAAGATAAGCTTTGAAGTGTGAGTTGAATTGGGAGAAATTTAGAAGTCTGAAGTGAATTGTGAGTCACAGCCTTTGAATTCTGAGTCAAGTCAGGAGTCGTGTTTTGTAGTCTGAGTTGAGTCGAGAGTCTTATTCTTTTTTTATTCGAGTTGGAAGTTAAAAGATTTGAGTTCTAGTCGAGTTGTGAGTCTTGAGCATTACATTACAGGCATTTATCGGCTGCTCTCTGACATCCCTGGATGATATCTCCAGGTCCCGCTGCTTCAGAAGGGTCAATTCAATAACCTCAGACCCTTCACATCCAGCCCATCACCTGTTTAACCTGTTGCCCTCTGGGAAGTGCTACAGGTCAATCAAATCCCACACCACCAGACTTTCTAACAGTTTCTTCCCCTGGGCCATACGTACCATAAACAATCACTGACAATTCAATTCAATTCAATTCAATTCACACACACGTGCGCGCATGCACTCCTTCACCTGCTCCAAGGACTATTGCACTATTTTAAAGGATATGGGACATGGATTTTTTTCTAGGTATAATTATGTATAAAGGACATAAGAAATGCCATCTAAATCACTGCAGGGCGTCAAAAATGTGAAAATCATCACATTATTCAAGTTTTTTTATACATCAGCGTAAAACAAGGATTCGTTAATGAGCTAGGTGGTCACGTGACCCGTGACGTAACAAAAACTTTCCAAGGAGCCAGCGCTTGGGTATCTAATGTAAACAGGTTACCGAAATGGACACCATCGACAGTGATATTCCCGATGTTTCACAGAGATGTGAAGTTAGACCCTATCAATTCGAACCGATAGCTGGAAATTCACATGAACATAGATCTTGTCTTTACTCTGATGGGTCAGATGATTCTGAGAGTGAGAGTTCATTCAGTCCCCATGAAACTGAAAGCGGTCGGCTCGATAACACTTCCTGGTAAGTTAAAAACAATTCTGCTCAAAGGCTAATGATCTGTTGAAAGAAGTATTATTTTTGTATCATACATTGAAAGTTCATCATAGATCTAGCTAAAGTCCGTTGCAAGCTATTTTTTTTTTGCTGATATTTTTCGAGATTGATTGAGATACAATGCTTCCAGAGTCCATTTACAGAAGTAAAAGCAAAACAGTAAACGATAGATAATAAAATTACATAAAATAAATGGGGAAGAAAAATAAGAATTAAACAATAGTAGAAATAAAATATAGAATAATAAAATGAAATAAAAGTTTAAAAAAACTCTTCTACAACTTCACCACAACTCTTCGATTCGGTACGTAAACAAAGAAGGACAGATATAAGAGTAAATGAGTCAGAATTATGATAATCAATAATTGATACACCCAAAATTATAATACTAATCCTTACCTCGGCTTTCAGACGCTTAGTGAATGCACCTCGTGGTGGCCGTAGCACTTCTGGTTTCACTCCGCCGTCTTGTTCCTGAATTGGGACGTTGGGAACGGCTCCATCTTTAAGTAGCCTCTTAAATTTGGCTTGGCAATTAATTTCGTTCAGTACCTGAGTATTAAAGTTGAAAGAATCCTCAGTGAAATGGTCCGAACACAGTTTGTGGGAAACAGTAGGTGCAAAGTTTTTTCTACGGCAGTAGTGAGCCCACACTTTCCTCAGCTTCGGGTCCTTGGGGAATGCAAAATAACTTACTCCAGGGCATTTCCCATTGGAATTATTGCAACCATAAGCAGCACAATACACCATGATGTCCAATGTATGATGTCCAATGCACTTTAAAGACTATAAAAACAATTTTCTTGTCATCCACTTCTCCATTCATCTACCCACTTGTGCTGTGCCCGAAAGTTTTTGTGACGTATGATCACGTGACAGCGGCTCTTCCGGTTGTAGAAAATGCATATCGGAAGTCGAGCAGAAATGCCATATAATCATCACGAATATAACGATTTTGCTGAATTTAATAGATGATTTTGTATTTGTTGATGCAATTAATTCATATTTTTAATGGAAAGAAACTGATATAGCGTGCTTTTATGTTTCATGTCCCATATCCTTTAAGAACTTTTTTATTATCAAAAGTTTTAACTCGTATTGCACATTTGAAAATGCCACCTAATTTTATATGTTGTGTTCTTTATTTATTTTATTATTGTTTTTATTTATTCTATTATTTGTTTCTGTACTGTCTTGGGTAGAGCTCTCACAATTTCGCTATACCCCACTGTGCAATGTACAATGAGCACACACATACCCAGGGCTTGCTTGATCCATCCTGGTGCCCTGTGTCTGGTTGGAGTCTCATCGCATCGCTCCTGTGGAGGACGGCCCCATGAGGACAGTTGAAAGTTACACCTGGAGGACGCTCTGGACTCTTACAGTAATGCTTTTATGGCTGAGGACTACAGTTGACTTGCTAACTTTAGGACTGCAGTTGTCATGAACAGTTTTGCACTCAAGTTTCCATCAATGAAGAGTTACAACATCACTGAAACTGACTTCATGTTAAAACTGTTAATGTTATAGTCATGCTGTCTGTTGTTGCCCAAATGAGGATGGGTTCCCTTTTGAGTCTGGTTCCTCTTGAGGTTTCTTCCTCATGTCGTCTGAGGGAGTTTTTCCTTGCCACCGTCGCCGCAGGCTTGCTCATTGGGGATAGATTAGGGATAAAATTAGCTTATAATGTTTTAAGTCATTCAAATTCTTTAAAGCTGCTTTGTGACAATGTTTATTGTTAAAAGCGCTATACAAATAAACTTGACTTGACTGTGGAGTAGCTGGGGATTAGGTGCCTTGCTCAAGGGCACTTCAGCCATGGATTTTCCTGCCGGTCCTGGGAATCAAACCAGCAAACCTTTGGGCCCAAGGCTGCTTCTCTTAACTTTAGGCCATGGCTGCCCCTAAGCATTGAAGTCTCAGTTGAGTTGGGAATCATAAGCTCTGAAGAGAGAGTTGAATTGGGAATCAATCATAAGCCTTCCTTGAGATCTTTGATTGAAGTTGGGAGAAGCTTTGAATTCTAGTTGAGATGCAACTCATAGGTTACATTTTATGTACACATTAATACATTTTAGTTTTAAAACTCATCACTTTTGCTACTTTTACGCCTGGCGTCTACACTACTCCAGAGTTTTCCAGCCTCAAAGCCTATGACTTTTGGAAACACTGCTGGCCTCCTTTTAGTTCGAAAACTCCGGTGTAGTGTTTTAGTGTAGACGGGTGAAAATGGAGATGTTTGAAAATGATGACGCAGACTCCCACGTTCGCTTCCTGATTGGGTCTCGTCAGTCACGACTGATAAGCTTCCCTGATTGGTGACGCTCCTATCATGTGACCCTTTTCTGGAAGAAAACAAGTAGCATCAGTTGTTTATACCAGCATGTTCATGCCCAGTGTACGTGAATGATCATGTGATATGCGTTTTCAGGCGTGTTAGTATGGACAGAAATTATTTCTGATATGGAGCTAAAACACTCGTCTTGACGGACATCATTTCTGTTTAAAAACACCATTTTAGCAACCAAACAACTAAAACGTATTACTGTGGATGTAGCAATAGGCTTTAAGTCTGAACCAAGTTGTAAGTCATAAACTTTGAAGTTAAGTTGCAAGTCATAGGCTTTGAAATCCAAGGAGAAAAACCTTTGATAAAACCAATATTTCTCCAGTAGTTATTCCCAGACACAGCTCACATATTGTTAACATTACAAGATGATTAAAGGCAATATATCTGCTTTATCAATGGATAATGTGGGCATTTTCTGTTTCAGCAACCAGAGCTGCTTCCTTCTGAACGTCAGGGAGATATAAAACGCTGAGCAGCTTTACTGGGAGTCACAAACTCTTCTCCTTGTCCACTCAGTGATTACATTTGGGTGATGTTTTACTTAGATGTAAATAATACTTGTTAAACTTGTTAAACACACAAGCAGCATGATTAAAATGGACTCACACTGACCCACACTCATCGTTATTCCTCATTATGGTTACGCTGACACTCAACCACGTCGTCCTGAGTTATCATACATGTGATTTTAGATCAGATTAAATATAAAGTGCATATAAACAGAGATCGTCTACAGACTGTCCAGTTTAGGAGACGTGTGTGTGTGTGTGTGTGTGTGTGTGTGTGTGTGTGTGTGTGTGTGTGTGTGTGTGTGTGTGTGTGTGAGAGAGAGAGAGAGAGAGACAGACAGACAGAAAGAGAGAAACAGAGAGAACAAATGAGACAGAGAGATACAGAGAAAGAGAGAGAAAGAGACAGAGAGAGATAGGTAGATAGATAGAGAGAGACAGAAATAGATAGAGTGAGACAGAGAGATACAGAGAAAGAGAGAGAAAGAGACAGAGAGAGAGATGGATAGAGAGAGACAGAGAGAGCAAGTGAGACAGAGATATAAAGAAAGCGAGAGATAGACAGACAAGAGAACAAGACAGAGAGAGACATATATATATAGAGAGAGAGAGAAAAGGGGTGGCACGGTGGTGTAGTGGTTAGCGCTGTCGCCTCACAGCAAGAAGGTCCGGGTTCGAGCCCCGTGGCCGGCGAGGGTCTTTCTGTGTGGAGTTTGCATGTTCTCCCCGTGTCCGTGTGGGTTTCCTCCGGGTGCTCTGGTTTCCCCCACAGTCCAAAGACATGCAGGTTAGGTTAACTGGTGACTCTAAATTGAGCGTAGGTGTGAATGTGAGTGTGAATGGTTGTCTGTGTCTATGTGTCAGCCCTGTGATGACCTGGCGACTTGTCCAGGGTGTACCCCGCCTTTCGCCCGTAGTCAGCTGGGATAGGCTCCAGCTTGCCTGCGACCCTGTAGAACAGATAAAGCGGCTAGAGATGATGAGATGAGAGAGAGACAGAAAGAGAGAGACAGAGAGAGTGAGTGAGACAGAAGAGAACGAGAGAGAGAGAGACAGAGAGAGATAGGTAGATAGAGAGAGAAACAGAGATAGGTAGAGACAGAGAAACAGACAGAAAGAGAGAGACAGAGCGAGTGAGACAGCGAGATACAGAGGGAGAAAGTGACAGACAGAAGAGAATGATACAGAGACAGAGAGAGCAAGACAGAGACACAGAGAGAGAGAGATAGGTAGCTAGATAGAGAAAGACAGAGAGAGAGAGAGCACCCTATTTTGTATTTATTGAACTAATACACAGACGTGCATCTACAGTTCAGCTGTCATGAGTCATCATCATTGCCACGGCAACAGAGTGAGCTGCCTGGTCCTTGCTAGTGAAAAGCACAAGTACAGGCTGTGTTAAAGCATGCTATAGCCTTTCTAACACAATCCCTGCCTTGTTTTCACAAATGAATTTTAACCTTAGAACACAGTGTGTGAGTTTGTGTCTCAGCGTGGCAGACGCAGGAGAGATTTCACCAGTCACATTCCATCTTAACTATAATGCAGTACATTAGTTCCTTGTTTTCCTCTCTACATCCCGCACGTATAAGGTAAATATCTCCCACTAGTTATAAATACGCTCGCTCTTTGATATGACTAGTGGAGTACAAATAGGACGCGATCATGCTTCAATAATTCAGTGCATGGCCTCGTGTGTTAATAATTCAGCACTGGATCTGCAGACGGAGACGTCTGAGAGGAGAACTGCGAGTTCACCGTGGTCAGGAGGTCACTTCATGACCGTCAATCAGAGAGACGGATGGTAAAAGAAAGAAAAATGGAAATGAGATGCAGTGCCCTTGCAGCTGAGCTCTGAAATATGGAATATTTTATTCTCAGTTCTGGTTGAACTTTGTCATTTTGACCTGTTATTTGAATACAAAAGAGCTGCATAAAATAAGTAAGGGATAAAACAATTGAAGGTGTGCTGTCATAGGAAAATAATAAATGGAGGAATGGTGTGGTGCATCCCATGCGAAGCAGACTTAGCATTCTGATCCTGAAGTTTTATTTTCCAATAACATCACATCATGAAGTGTTTTATTCCTCTTATACCACAGCAATTTGGCAGCGACTATAATTTTTATTTTATTAACAAATCACTTTATACTTTTAACCATTTATAGTTGCGCTTATTGTTATGGTACAGCCACAAATCTAGTTATCACTTACGTTAAAGCAGCTATAAACAGTTGCTCCTTCATTATCTTATCTTTTTTCTCTCTCAATGTTAATAAGACACAAATAAACACAATCAGTCATGTCAGAGAGAAACCGATAAGCACAAAGTCTTCTGTCCTGAAGACTTTCCTGTGGTGGAAAACATACTGAATGTTAAACATTTAGTAGAGTATTATATACAAAGGAGCTGTTACTATAGTTATAATACATAGGGCCAAATTACTCAATTCTGATTGGTCAATCAAGGAGGGCTTTTTTCCTTAACACGGGGCCGTATTTCTGAAATGCTATTGGCTAGTTTGTTGCTTGGTTACGGCTACAAAAATTAGCAAATTTTGTCAACAAAATGGCTTTTGTAAAGAAGTTCCAATAAAATTTTGTAAACCACTTTCAAAATCCTCGTGTCGTGTCGCCGTGTCATGATGAAAGACGCTTTAGAAACTGATTCAAACGTGCAAGATAGTCTCGCGCCCTGATTGGTTCAGAAAACGTGAATGACAAATGTTGTGAACTTGAATGGCTTCCAAAGTATGAATTTGGCCCGATATATTATAAACAAGTAATCGTATGGTTCCTCGTAAAATTAAGGATCAATTCCACTCGTGATTTCAAAGTTTTGAAATTAATCCTTAATTTTACTCGGCCCCATAAGATTACCTATACAAATTATAATATATTAGAATGAGTTTTGCATCATTTTGTAGCTGCACTGTTGGAGCTGCTGTTACTGGAAAATTAACCAAAACCTTCCAAACTTAATATAATTAACAGTTATTCCACAAAATCGAGTCGTACATGAGCTGATAGCTGTAAGCCATGTACGGTGAGATTGAGTGGAATAACTGTTTTATTCTATCCACATTCACTGGATTTTGAGAAACAGCATTTTTATTTTTTGCAAATTCGATCAATAAAAACTTTATACAAAACGTTGGACAAAATAATTTCTGCTTAGAATGTAAACAAACTGGTGAAATGACAGGAGCAATTCGTGAAAAATGTGATAATTCTTGAAAAATAAAAAAAGATGCATTCTTACCATCAAATACTTTTATTCCATATTTTGTTGCTTTTTTTGTAATTTTTGGGGTTTTGTTTTCGAGTAGATTTTTTATTTCGTCCTCGGTTGGTTCCTCAAAATGCTCCGCCATTTTGTTTTTCTCAACTCACGGTATATGAGCTGATATCCTAGTAGTAAAGTAGCCAATCAGAGTGCATGATTGCTCATATCCAGTGAATGTGAATAGAGTAAAGCAAATTATTCACTGGATATGAACAATCGCACGCTCTGATTGGCTACTCTACTACTAGGATATCATCTCATATACCGTCAGGAGAGAAAAACAAAATGGCGGCGCGTGTTGCTGAACCAACTGAGGACGAATTAAAAACTCTACTTGAAAACAAAACTCCAAAAAATACAAAAAGAAAACCCCAATAAAACATGGAATAAAAGTATTTGATGGTAAGAACGCATTTTTTTTTATTTTTCAAGAATTATTATTATTGTTATAGCATTTTTCACAAATTGCTCCTGTCATTTCAGCAGTTTGTTTACATTCTAAGCAGAAATGATTTTGTTGGACATTTTGTATAAAGTTTTTATTTATAGAATTTGTAAAAAAAAAATAAGAAGAATGTTCTGTTTCTCAAAATCCAGTGAATGTGGAGAGAATAAAAGTTATTCCACTCAGTCTCGTCGTACATGGCTTATAGCTATCACCTCATGTACGACTCGATTTCATGGAATGTTATTACGTATCAAATCATATAAATATGAATATTATTCTAACACCATTATTATTTTTGCTTAATACTGAAAACAGAATTATTTTTTAACATCAATAGCCAATTAACTAAGATCATCATTAAAATAGGATTAACTGAGAAGTCCTAAACATACTGTATAGTGGCAGGGTGGTATGGTGGCAGCTCAGCGAGCTGCCACCATACCACTCTGCCACTGTACAGTATGTCTAGGACATCTCAATTAATCCTATTTTATACATGTTGGATTACTGATCAGGCCTGAGTTTCCCAAAAGCTTCGTAGTACAAATATCATCATTAAATGGTTGAGCGAGCAGCACAATGAATGCTCTCTCTCCTAGTTAAGCTGCTCTTAGCGTTAAGAGGCTCTTGGGAAACCCACCCCAGAAAGACTGTGTGTTTTCTACATTCCTGCAAACACTGTGGCACTAAAAATGTCCTCATATAACTTCTCTCTTCTGATACACACTGCTTGATTAACACACTGCCTGACTTCAGTTCAGTATCTCACATTTCCTTATTCTCAGCAGTCCATCACTGAGCTTATCTTACTTTTTCTGTGTGTCGTAAATGTTTTAGAACATATCCGACACCAGCCAGACGTTTTATTTATTCGGTTTAATAGGGTTTCCTGGAGCAAATGCATGCTGGACCCTTTTCAAGCGCGCAGGATTATAGGCAGTAAATGAGGAACCCCACTGATTTCAAATGCCGGCGAAGTTGCAGTTAAGCACTTTTCTTCCTCAGGACACGATTATCATCACGTGCAGCCCCAACAACACAAACGACTTTTGTCTCTAGCCAGTGCAAGCCACACTCTCATTGATAATAATAAAAGATTGAAGGCAGGTTCGAGCCCCAGGTCACTGTTCTGTTTGTAACTGGGTCTGTTTCTGCTAATCCGTCTCTCAGCTGGAGAACAGAGCATGAAATATGAACAAAGTAGAACAATAAGGATCAAAAGAAATGATTTTGAACGTCATAAATAATAGATTAAATGAACATCTGTTTAAAAAAACTTTTATTAATTAGTTTTTTTATGGCAGATGTTTTTTTTTTCTAGAAAGCTGCATCTGTCATGTTTGGTAAGTGGCCATGGTTTTCTCCAAATTCTAGTTGACCAATACTTATGAAAAGCTTGAGGTTAATTTACCAGTTCTTTTAAACTAGTGTACAACACCAACACTACTTCCAACAACAACATAACTGTTCTTGTTATTTACATTACATTAATAGCATTTAGCAGACGCTCTTATCCAGAGCAACATACAGTACAACACATCCAGAGCAGCCTGGAGACCAATTAGGGGTTAAGTGCCTTGCCCAAGGGCACTTCAGCCATTCCTGCTGATCCAGGGAATCAAACTGGTGACCTTTTGGTCTCAAAGCTGCTTCTCTAACCATTAAGCCACGGCTTTGTATAACCACACGTGAACTCAAGTGCACAAAGGCGTGACAGTCAAGTGTTCACATGCTGTGTGACCACAACTTTTAGCTCACATGTACGGTATATCCCCATTCATCACCACCAAAATACCTCATTTTCATCGATAACTCGTCGCAAAGCATTGCGAGCTGTAGTGTGACCGTAGCTTAATGAGATGGATATGACATTGGATGTAACCCAGCAATTTTGTACCCTACTATGAGTAAAAATTAGCTTCAACTTGAAAAAAAAAATGTGGCCCACTAGATGGCACTTTGCAGCCCATTCCAGTGGTTCAGAAACACTGCCCTATAGATTCAGAACCGTAAGAGATAGAGAATAACACTTAGTAGGGAAAAGTTGTGTCCTGGTATCTTGAACAAATTAAAAATAAAAACATGAAAATTGACAGTTACAGTGGTGCTTGAAAGTTTGTGAACCCTTTAGAATTTTCTATATTTCTGCATAAATATGACCTAAAACATCATCAGATTTTCACACAAGTCCTAAAAGTAGATCAAGAGAACCCAGTTAAACAAGTGAGACAAAAAAATTATACTTGGTCTTTTATTTATTGAGGAAAATGATCCAATATTACATATCTGTGAGTGGCAAAAGTATGTGAACCTTTGCTTTCAGTATCTGGTGTGACCCCCTTGTGCAGCAATAACTGCAACCAAACGTTTCCGGTAACTGTTGATCAGTCCTGCACACCGGCTTGGAGGAATTTTAGCCCGTTCCTCCATACAGAACAGCTTCAACTCTGGGACGTTGGTGGGTTTCCTCACATGAACTGCTCGCTTCAGGTCCTTCCACAACATTTCGATTGGATTAAGGTCAAGACTTTGACTTGGCCATTCCAAAACATTAACTTTATTCTTCTTTAACCATTCTTTGGTAGAACGACTTGTGTGCTCAGGGTCGTTGTCTTGCTGCATGACCCACCTTCTCTTGAGATTCAGTTCATGGACAGATGCCCTGACAATTTCGTTTAGAATTCGCTGGTATAATTCAGAATTCATTGTTCCATCAATGATGGCAAGCCGTCCTGGCCCAGATGCAGCAAAACAGGCCCAAACCATGATACTACCACCACCATGTTTCACAAATGGGATAAGGTTCTTCTGCTGGAATGCAGTGTTTTCCTTTCTCCAAACATAATGCTTCTCATTTAAACCAAAAAGATCTATTTTGGTCTCATCCATCCACAAAACATTTTTCCAATAGCCTTCTGGCTTGTCCACGTGATCTTTAGCAAACTGCAGACGAGCAGCAATGTTCTTTTTGGATAGCAGTGGCTTTCTCCTTGCAACCCTGCCATGTACACCATTGTTGTTCAGTGTTCTCCTGATGGTGGACTCATGAACATTAACATTAGCCAATGTGAGAGAGGCCTTCAGTTGCTTAGACTCAGTGGCATGCACAGACATTTTGGGGGGCAAGTGCTCTGGGGGGAAAAAAGGGCACTTTTTTGTGCATGTGGAACACCTTATTATAAAAGTCTGAGATTTAACCCTCCTCTTGTGTTCGGGTCACCACTGACCCATTTTAGTTTTTAAAGGTGTAAAACAACCACTTAATGTTAATTTATTACATCAAGGCTTTTTGACTTTGCCAGGAATCTCTAGTTGAACAAAATAGAAAAATAAATTTTTGTTTTCCTAAATCTGAAAATGGTCTAGCAAAAAATATAATACTTATGTGCAGTTGTTTCTGTATGCGACGGGCTACTTCACGACAAAATAATTACAGCTTGGGCTTAGAGGGCAAACAATACATTTTCACTCGATTCATGTGTTACCTGGCTGGTGGGGCAGGGGAAGAGCTGACTGACTGCCCGATGTGTTGTCTGCGCTACGACAAGGCCGTGGCTTCCAGGACGCTATGCTGCTGCAACCTCACATTGAATGCACTGCACGCTTGTTCACGTGACAGAGCAAGAGAGATAGAGGTCCGGTGTGTGTGCGGAGGGGGCACACATCGGAACATTATTTTCACACACGCTTTTAATGCCGCGGCTTTTCTAAAAGATCATGTCGACATTGGCCTCAGTTAGTTAAGTTAAAGTCCTTCCCGCACCATGTGGCACATCGGGCAGCGCCGATCTCCGTTACTGTAGCCCTCGGCCTCTCGCCTATTACATAGCTATGGTTACAGTGGGGGGCTAGTCCTCTGGTAACCACGAGAGTTTAACTCCCCATGCGCATCTGTATTGCAGCCTTGCCAGATGGTAGTAGGTACCATTTTTATGATGGTCTTTGGTATGACCCGACCGTGAATAGAACTCACGATCTCCCGATTGGCCTCAGTAAACTGGAAAAAAAAAATTCAAAAGGCACTTTTTTGGACAGAGGGCAGAGGGGCAGGTGCTTGAGCACCACCTCATGTCTATCTGTGCACGCCACTGCTTAGACTTTACCCTGGGGTCCTTTGTGACCTCGCCGACTATTACACGCCTTGCTCTTGGAGTGATCTTTGTTGGTCGACCACTCCTGGGGAGGGTAACAATGGTCTTGAATTTCCTCCATTTGTACACAATCTGTCTGATTGTGGATTGATGGAGTCCAAACTCTTTAGAGATGGTTTTGTAACCTTTTCCAGCCTGATGAGCATCAACAACGCTTTTTCTGAGGTCCTCCGAAATCTCCTTTGTTCGTGCCACGATACACTTCCACAAACATGTGTTGTGAAGATCAGACTTTGATAGATCCCTGTTGGATCTTTTCCTCAATTGGATCATTTTCCTCAATAAATAAATGACCAAGTATTTTATTTTATTTTATAAATGAGACAATATTTTGTCTCATTTGTTTAACTGGGTTCTCTTTATCTACTTTTAGGACTTGTGTGAAAATCTAATGATGTTTTAGGTCATATTTATGTAGAAATATAGAAAATTCAAAAGGGTTCACAAACTTTCAAGCACCACTGTATAAGTGATTGAAAAAAAGAGGTATTCTTCATATGAAATTTTTTGATGATTGGTTGAAAACTGAGGGAGAAATAGCGTCCTAAAAATGTTGGGATAATAATAATAATAATAATAATAATAATAATACAAATAATAATAATAAAGTAGAAAAATCCTGAGTGAGAGTAACAATTTGCACCAGCGCTGCTCGCACAAATTAAAAACAGCAAATTTAGGGAAAAGGGACTGTATAAGGACTGTTTTATTATTATTAATAATAATAATAAATAATTATTATTAATAATAATAATAAAACAGTAAATTTAGGGAAAAGGGACTGTATAAGGACTGTTTTATTATTATTAATAATAATAATAATAAAACAGTAAATTTAGGGAAAAGGGACTGTATAAGGACTGTTTTATTAATAATAATAATAATAATAATAATAATAATAATAAAACAGCAAATTTAGGGAAAAGGGACTGTATAAGGACTGTTTTATTATTAATAATAATAATAATAATAATAATAATAATAATCTCATCTCATTATCTCTAGCCGCTTTATCCTTCTACAGGGTCGCAGGCAAGCTGGAGCCTATCCCAGCTGACTACGGGCGAAAGGCGGGGTACACCCTGGACAAGTTGCCAGGTCATCACAGGGCTGACACATAGACACAGACAACCATTCACACTCACATTCACACCTACGCTCAATTTAGAGTCACCAGTTAACCTAACCTGCATGTCTTTGGACTGTGGGGGAAACCGGAGCACCCGGAGGAAACCCACGCGGACACGGGGAGAACATGCAAACTCCGCACAGAAAGGCCCTCGCCGGACCCGGGGTTTGAACCCAGGACCTTCTTGCTGTGAGGCGACAGCGCTAACCACTACACCACCGTGCCGCCATAATAATAATAATACTACAGTAAATTTAGGGAAAAGGGACTGTATAAGGACTGTTTTATTAATAATAATAATAATAATAATAATAATAATAATAATAATAATAATAAAACAGTAAATTTAGGGAAAAGGGACTGTATAAGGACTGTTTTATTAATAATAATAATAATAATAATAATAATAATAATAATAATAATAATAATAATAATAAAACAGTCCTTATCCAGTCCCTTTTCCCTAAATTTGCTGTTTTTAATTTGTGCGAGCAGCGCTGGTGCAAATTGTTACTCTCACTCAGGATTTTTCTGCTTTATTATTATTATTATTATTATTATTATTATTTGTTTTTGTAAAATTGATCATTTTTTTCTATTTTTTTGATAATTTCTCATTTATAAAAAATATGTTTTTAGCATAAATTTGAGGGACAGGGTAGATGAAACAAGGGTACTTACATGTCGTGAATGTTTACTCTGATCTTTGAAAATGAGTATAAATGTGTGATATGGAAACTGTGCTAATGGAAAAGAAAAAACACTTACCGTAATTAACACGCAGTTGCACTGACAGTCTATTATAGTTGCATAACTATATTCATTCCATTTATGTCACTTAGTTGCAGTATTTGAGAGAGAGAGTCTTTCTTTTTTATTTCTCTTTTTCCGGGCCAGCGTGTTGATGCATTCGCACTAATTTTGAAGCAAATCCCCATGCACAAATCTCTCATATCGGCATGCAAGTTGTTTGTGTAAACATGTGTTGTGTGAGACTCTTGTTCACGCCTCACTGCTTATGTGAGTGATGGAGAGATGAAAAACAAGTGTGAAGAGTGGAGGTTATTCCTCCACCATCTGTGCGACATGATGAGATGCAAAACAGCTCTTCATCCAGATTGGGATGCTTTGGAAGGGATTTTCCTAATGTGCCATTAAAAATCATATACACACACTTTTTTTAAGGTCTGAACCATTCAGTTTGCCACTTCTCAGCTCCTACTGAATGTCCATGCTGATGGGGGACAAATTAAAGGAAAAACTGTGACTCAGTCATGCAGTGGGAGGTGGTTTTTTTTTTTTTTTTTTGCTGGCATGGATTAGCTTTACTTGTCTCCTTAGAAAGAAGCGTCACTGTTAATCAATACAAAGCTATTCTGACTGATCACCTTTATCCTATGATGAAACATTTCTCTCCTGATAGGCATGGCCTCATCCAGGATGACCCGACCCCCTTCGACAGGGCACGAGGGCTCATTGAATGGTTTGATGAGGATGAAAATGATGTAAAACATATGCTACGGCCTTCACACTCACCAGAGCTTCACCCAGTTGAACACCAATGGGGGATTTTGGAGCAATGTGTTAGATGGAACTTTCCAACGCCATCATTAAAACACCAACTGAGGGAAAATCAGTGTTTATCACTCTAATACAGTAGCAGAGACTTGTAGAATTGATATCACGGCTGTCTGAAGCTGTTCTGGTGGCTCACACACTATTAACACACTTTATGTTGGGTTGTTCCTTTAATTTGTCACCTATCTGTATTTGGAACTAGTGCTGTAGTCAAGACCACTTCAACCGAGACCAAGTCATAACCAAGACCAGAGGGTATTGAGACCAAGACAAGACCAAGACTTTGAGGGGTTGAGACTAAGTCGAGACCGAGACCAAGGCAGGGTGAGACCGAGTCAAAACCAGAATCAGATCAGTGTGTGTGAAGGGGGTAGGGGAGGGGTGACAACCGTTAATAATAGCGACAATTTCAAATGAGTAATGAGTTACCTTATTGGTTGCATTTGAAGCATACAATTTTACATCCAATCACAATAATGATGTTAACAAATAAATCAGATTCTACAAAGGCAATTTAGTGAAATCTCCACAGTTGTGGTCTTCACCCGTCTTGAATTAAAATCCTGAGTCTCCATGTCTGAGACCGAGACAAGACCGAGATCTTCAAAAAGTGTTCTTGAGACCGTATTACAACACTATATGGAACAATCAGACAACATATCAGATTTTATTCTATCCACATTCACTGAATATGAGCAATCATGTGCTCTGATTGGCTACTCTACTACTAAGATATCAGTGTATATACCGTGAGCAGAGGGGGAAAAAATGGCGGAGCGCATCAAGTCAGATATATATCATTTTGTTATCAAGTATTTAAAAGAAACAGAAATAGCTAAAAGAAGATAGTTTTTCCCCCAATATCTCCTGTTCCACACTCCAGCTCAGTTGGTGGTGCCAGACCGCCAAAAACCTAAAGAAGAAGAAGAAAATGGAGGACCGTGTTACTGAACAAACTGAGGATGAAATAAAGACTCGACTCGAAAACAAAACCCCAAAAATACAAAATAAGCAAGAAAATATGGCATGAAAGTATTTGATGGTAAGAACGTATCTTTTTTATCCCCCGCTGGCCGAAAGGCCCGAAGAGGGATTATGTTGTGGCGATGTCCATCCGTCCGTCCATCTGTCTGTATGTCCATCCGTCCCAGGAAGGGTACTCACCTTCTGAAATCAGCTTCTCTCACAATTTTTGGAGGAATTTCACAAAACTTGGCAGGATTCTTTGTTATATGTCAGTCCTACACATATTGCAATTTCGTTCAGTTCAGTCGCATTTTACCAGAGTTATGGCCCTTGATTACCAAATTTGTACTTTGACAATTTCACGAGGGTGTACTAAGCACTTATAGCATAGATATAGTTGCCAGCAGGGGATATTGTGCTCTCAGAGCACTCTTGTTTTAATTATTTTTCAAGAATTATTATTGTCACATTTTTCACAAATTGCTCCTGTTATTTCGCCGGTTTGTTTACATTCTAAGCGGAAATGATTTTGTTGGATGTTTTGTCTAAAGTTTTTATTTATCAAATTTGCAAAAAATAAAACTAAAAATGCTCTGTTTTTCAAAATCCAGTGAATGTGGATAGAATAAAACAGTTATTCCACTCAATCTGGTCGTACATGGATTATAGACAACTTGGTGCTACGCACCTCGTCAGCTATCAGCTCACGTACGACTCGATTTCATGGAATAACTCTTAGGTGTTTGCAGGCTCTGTACATGGACCTAGTGTGGGTTATGTACATAGTATCAAGGTACTGTAAATCTCCATTCTCTTTATTGCTTTGACCTTTACAATAGCTAATTCAAATAGCCAGAGTCCTATCATTATGCATTTGAATGGACTAATAAGGTAAGGTGTAAGGCCTCAGGACTCTGTACTGCAGTGTCATCTTCTCATTGAGTGAACTAATGAAATACTGCCTGCATATTTAGTTCTCTGGCCTTTGCATCATTAACAAGAATGACTGCTCATGCTGAGTTTAATGTGCAGTAAGTAGGGGCAAGTTCTTAACCCTGGAGCTTTATTTTAAGTAAATCCAAGAACTGTACACCAAGTCCATAGTGTGCATCAAACCACATTCAGGCATAGTTAAACAGTGATAAACAGTCATAATCCATAATCAGAAGCAAGGAAAACGTGGAAAGGTTTAAATCAGGAGAATACAGAACCAGGAAACACTGAAATCATGGAAACAAATGCATAATAAGACTTTGCGATGGTATACTGGCACACTAAGGTATAAATAGACAAACTTAGCAGAACTAAACATAAAACAGGTGAACACAATCAAGCAACAAACCAATGACAGGACGGAGTTGGAGACAGGACTAGAACAGAAACCACAACAAACACGAGCACATGGAATTCATTGCCCTGGAAAGTACAGTGTGAAGTGGGATTAAACACCAAGTTCAATCCCAAAAGTTAGTACCTTTTTATTTTGAGCCAAATGATGACTTACAGAAGCAGAAAACTAATCAGCAAGTGTCTAAGGTTTTCCTCTGACGTTTAGAACCTGATAGTTCTTTTTATTGTGTTTATCAATGTTCTCACCAAAGTCAGTTCATCATTGCAGGGTTGTTCTCTACGCAGACGATACAGCCCTGTTCTTTGCTGGTAAGGACGTCCATTCGATAGAGTTACTTCTCGAGGAAAATCTTCATGCCCTCAATAACTGGTTTTCTCTTAACAAGCTAATCGTAAATTGTACCAAAACGAAAGTCATGTTTTTTTGGGTTCTAACCGCAACATCTTAAAAGATCTCCAAAGCCAGTATTGTCATTCACAGGAACTGATCTAGAAGTTACAGATTCTTTCAAGTACCTACAGGTATGTCTGACTTTTGATCCTACTGTGACCTAATCATATTGACGATCTCTCTGGAAAAGTAGCTAAAAGATTAAACCTTTTGAGGAGGATTAGAAAGTATCTCACTGTGGACGCATGCAAATATCTTCACGGCTCTTTGGTTCAGCCTGCTTACGAATACTGTGATGTGGTCTGGTCTAATGCTGACAAGACAAGCCTCGACAGATTACTCAGGTTGCAGAAGAGACGAAGAGAGGTTTTTTAGTTTTACACATTATTCTACAAAAGAAGACCAGAAAAGAATGATCTGAAAACTTGTTTAGAGAGTTGGCTTGTGCCGCTTTTCCACTACAAACGCGGCTGAGTCGGGCTGAGCCGTGCCGTGCTGAGTCGAGCTGAGCGGGGCTATTGAAGTTGCATTTCGACTACAACCGCGCTGAACCGTGCTGGCTGGAAGTGGGTGGACACATTGGGTGGAGTTAGCGAAAGTGGGTGGACGTCACGTGATGTCGTTAAGCAGCGCAAACAGTGACATCAGTGAGCTTTTAAGCGGTAGTCTCACGACCCGAATAGTAAACAATAAACATGGAGGACATGGAGTCGTTAGTGTTGCTGGTCTTGGTTCTGTGGCTTGTTGTCACCGACAACGCCAACAGATACTGGCAAGAGCGTATAGATGAGGCGAGGCGCATAAGGCTTCAGAAATTCTCTCGTAATTATTCTTCTTCCGGGTTTACGGTGTTTACAGATCCCAGCGTGCTCGCGGGGCGTGTGTGGGCATGTGAGGACACTCCTCCTCACCAATCAGTGCACAGGGGAGTGTCTGCTCACGCCCCCAGCCTCACTCGGCTCGCTTTGGCTCGCTTCAGCCCTACTCCAAAACGGTGCGAGTTTTAGGGGCTAAGCAGGACTGAAGCGAGCCAAGTCGTGCTGTTCTTTGGTAGTCGAAACGCGAGCCGTGTCGGGCTGAAGTGAGCTGAAGCGAGCTGAAGTGAGCTGAAAAAGGGTAGTGGAAAAGGGCCATTGGATCCCTTGAACTGATCGTTGGACTTTCCATAAATGCCTATTCGTATTCAAATTCTTGAAAGGACTTTGCCCGTCATACCTCAGGAACATGTTTACCTGCAATTCTGAAGTATATAACCACAACACTCGAAACAAATCTAACACTCACATGGTTGAAATATCATCCAAGTCTGGTTATAGAGCTTTCAAATATTCTGCTGCTAAATTATTCAACAGTCTGGATTCTGTAATTAAAAATGCTGTGTTAAATCATTTTGCTCAAACTGTTGGTTATGCATATAACTAAAAATGTTCTAGATTAACTATAATTGTCCAATGTACTCAAACCTCTAAGTTATTATAATTTTCACACTATTTCGTCAAGTTTAAATTGTCAGTACAAATCACTATAAGTTTTAATATTTTTATCCACATATTACATTTTATATATTTTATTCGTTATTATATATTTGCCATTAATTTATATTTGTTATGCACAGCTTTCATGTAAATAAGCGTTAGCTTTTGAAACCCTGTGCCTAATAAAGTTTATTATTATTATTATTATTATTATTATTATTATTATCTCATCCGGCTGACAGGCGATGAGTTTATGCCATCATGTGCTGTCCGGCGGCGTCCACATTTCACGAAAATCGCTTTTTCTCTCTCAATTCTTCACTGATTTTTATTATTTTTGGCAGGAAGGTAGGTCTGCCTGGGGTGCATATAGCTTCTACCCAAATTTGCATAATTGCAATTAATAATGGAGATATGGAGTAATTAAGCCCTAACAAGCAGTTTCCACACAAATCACTTCTTCTCCTTCAATTCTTCACCGATTTTGAGTCTCTCTGGCATGAATGTAGGGGTACCTAGGGTGTATATCACTTCTACCCAGATTTGCTTAATTGCAATTTTTAATGAAGTTATGGACTAATTAAGCCTTAATGAGCAATTCAACAAAAATCGCTTCTTCTCGGTCAATTCCTCACCGTTTTGGATTCTTTCTGGCAAATAGGTTGGTATTCTTGGGGTGGATATCGCTTCTATATATAACTTGTATATAGTGTAAATAGCTTGCAACATTTATTGCGCAAGGTGGCCCACTTTAGATCTGGAGTAGACGGGGCCGGAGTGAGCTATGCCGTCATTGACGGTCTTGTTATTATTATTATGCCAGAGCGGGAGGAAATATGGGATTTTTCACTCTCATGTTGAGATGGTAGACTCATGTTAGCTCACATATACAGGATAAGCTCATTTGAAAGGCATGTTGTGTTTCTTCTCTAATACTAGGTCATGACTCTCCTTGCCTTAATAACCCCTCCGATCCTGCCAGTAAAGGACACCATCAATTTCTTGTATCAGTTCCTGTCAGTTTTAGCTCACTTTTCTACTGACAAGGTGAGAAGTTCAGCCTCATTCACCTGCTGTTCCAGTAATCCCAGAAGTGGTGTCCGGTGATTTTGCAAGAGAGTCAACGTCCCCCAGGTCTCCATCAGACTCATTCAACAAATCACACACAGATTTGGCCTTGATGGACACTATAGTCGTCATTCTGAAACATTTTAGCGTAGTTCTGATTGGACGTGAAGAACAAAAGGTAGCCACAGAATCCCTACAATGAACTGACTGACAAACAACTGGATAGTTTTATGTTAAATTACATTTGTCCAGGAGCAAAACATACTGACATTGTGAAATAAAGTGCTCACAGTGGCGAACTTCATTTATCTGTCCTGCATGAGCAACAGTTATCAAAGTCAAAAGTCGAAGTCCTTCCCGTGCCAGAACCTGGTCTTTCCAGGCAGTCTCCAGTCCCCGTATTAACCAGGCCCTTAAGGCACGTTGGACGGCGCCAATCTCCTCTTCTGTATTCCTTGGCCTCTTGCCTATACAACTAGGGTTACAGTGCGGGGCTAGTCCTCTGGTAAGTGTGAGAGTTTGACTCCCCACCCACATCTATATTGCAGCAGCCTTGCCAGGCAGTGGTATGTACAATTTTTGTGATGGTCTTTGGTATGACTCAACCATGAGTAGAATTCACAATCTCCTGATCTCCCGGCCTAGTGGCTAGCAGACACACTAACCACTAGGCCAGCTCACGATCAGCAACAGTTATGGCTTCATATATTTCCAAGGATGCGTGTGTCAGACCTTGTGCATATAGATTGTATATAGATATGTTCAACTGTAAAAGACTGATGGAAAGAAAAAGAATCTTCAGTGACACTTGAATAAATTATTACATTTTCCTCCATCTGGTTTCCCCAATTCATCATTCGTTCATCTTCAGTAACTACTCGAGCCTGGTCAGGATTATTGTGGATCTGGGAATACACTCATGAGTGTGTATTCCCACACTAACTCACTCCAAGGGGCAATTAAGATTAACCAGTACACCTACAGTACATGCTTTGTTATTGGGAGGTCGGAGGAGACCAGAGAATTCAGAGAAAACTGACATGGACCCAGGGAGAACATGTGAAACTAACAGACAGCAACCTGAGATCAGGATTGAACCGGAGACCCTGGAGCTGTGAGGTGGCAAGCTACCCGCTGAGCCACCATCTCATCTCATCTCATCTCATCTCATCTCATTATCTGTAGCCGCTTTATCCTGTTCTACAGGGTCGCAGGCAAGCTGGAGCCTATCCCAGCTGACTACGGGCGAAAGGCGGGGTACACCCTGGACAAGTCGCCAGGTCATCGCAGGGCTGACACATAGACACAGACAACCATTCACACTCACATTCACACCTACGCTCAATTTAGAGTCACCAGTTAACCTAACCTGCATGTCTTTGGGGGAAACTGTGGGGGAAACCGGAGCACCCGGAGGAAACCCACGCGGACCCGGGGAGAACATGCAAACTCCACACAGAAAGGCCCTCACCGGCCACGGGGCTCGAACCCGGACCTTCTTGCTGTGAGGCGATAGCGCTAACCACTACACCACCGTGCCGCCCCCTGAGCCACCATACCGCCCGCAATTCACCACACACACTAAGGAGAACTAGAAATTGGCTATGAGGAAATTGCTCGAAAACTGTAAAAATACATAAAATTAAAAAGAAAAGCTGACTCAAAATATAGAGACAAATATCAGTTACTGCACCACTATTAATTTTATACTGATGTGCACCATCCTGGTGACTCGAGATGACTTTTGTGAGGTTCACAAACATCCATACTTAAAGAGATAGTAGCTGAAGTCACGGATTGGAGAATGTGGGAGCTGTGATACCTTTTTCCTGAATATTAGAATGACCAGAGTCCAGGCATCAAGCCTGAGAGGTGTTTTGATCTGTGCCATCCACGCTGACATGATTACATCTCTCTCTCTCTTTGTTCTCCTGTCATTTTATCCACTACTTTCTGCACACAGGCTCTGTATTTCATGATCTGATAAACAGGAGTACTGAGACACTGAGGAAGGGCTGTGAGCTCTGGGGAAATTCCACTGTAACAAAGACCTCATACTGTAGAGAAAGTGTGTGTGTGTGTGTGTGTGTGTGTGTGTGTGTGTGTGTGTGTGAGAGAGAGAGAGAGAGAGAGAGAGAGAGAGAGAGAGAGAGAGAGAGAGAGAGAAAGAACAAAGGATTGAAAATAATCAACCTTCTTGATTGGATCATTTGCAAACCCATTTAAAAATTAATTATCTGCACTGAATGAACTGATGAAGTGCATCGCAGTGAATACAGATCTTTGTTTTCTGCACTAAAGTTTGCATCGTTGGCTTGTAGTCAAATTTTCAGATGGCTTCTGAGACAGATCCTTAACATCTGACCTTTGAATCGTTTAGAGTGCAACTAGCAAACACTTTATAGAGATATTATACCTCAACTAAAGCTCAGTTTGCACTCATCTCATCTCATCTCATCTCATTATCTGTAGCCGCTTTATCCTGTTCTACAGGGTCGCAGGCAAGCTGGAGCCTATCCCAGCTGACTACGGGCGAAAGGCGGGGTACACCCTGGACAAGTCGCCAGGTCATCACAGGGCTGACACATAGACACAGACAACCATTCACACTCACATTCACACCTACGCTCAATTTAGAGTCACCAGTTAACCTAACCTGCATGTCTTTGGACTGTGGGAGAAACCGGAGCACCCGGAGGAAACCCACGCGGACACGAGGAGAACATGCAAACTCCGCACAGAAAGGCCCTCGCCGGCCACGGGGCTCGAACCCAGACCTTCTTGCTGTGAGGCGACAGCGCTAACCACTACACCACCGCAGTTTGCACTCATTTATGGAAAAAAGCAAGATGAGATGGCCTACAAGATTGATTGAATATTTAACAGTTATTCCACGAAATCAAGTCGTACATGAGCTGATAGTCAACAAGGCGCGTGGCACCAAGTCGGCTATAAGCCATGTAAGACAAGATTGAGTGGAATAACTGTTTTATTCTATCCACATGCACTGGATTTTGAGAAACAGAGCATTTTTATTTTTAGCAAATTTGATAAATAAAAACTTCACACAAAACGTCCAACAAAATAGTTTCTGCTTAGAATCTAAACAAACCAGCGAAATGACAAATTCAGCAATTTGTGAAAAATGTGATAATTCTTGAAAAATAAAAATATATACATTCTTACTGTCAAATACTTTTATTCCATATTTTGCCGCTTTTTATTGTATTTTTTGGGGTTTTGTTTTCGAGTCAAGTTTTTATTTCGTCCTCAGTTGGTTCAGCAAAGCGTGCTGCCATTTTGTTTTTCTCTACTCACTCTATAAGAGCTGATATCCTAGTAGTAGAGTAGCTAATCAGAGCGCACAATTGCTCATATCCAGTGAATGTGGATAGAATAAAAGATCTCAGACAAGGCAGCACAGTGGTGCACTGGTCAGCACTGTCACCTCACAGCAAGAAGGTTTTCGGTTTGAGCGTCTCGCCTGACTGGGGCCTTTCTGTGTAGAGTTTGCATGTTCTCCCCGTGCTTGTGAGGCTTTTCTCCTACAGTCCAAAGATATGTGGATGAGGTCAACAGGCTACTCCAAATTGCTCATAAGTGTGAATGTGAGCGTGAATGGTTGTTCGTCTCTGTGTTAGCCCTGCGATAGATTGATGACCTGCCCAGGGTGAACCTCGGCTCTTGCCCGAACTCAGCTGGGATTGGCTTCAGGTTCTCAGTAAGTGGCACTTGAGAAGAAAGACCTATACACTCACCGGCCATTTTAATAGGAACTTGTCCTTGATTCTAAGATTCCTGTTCTTGGCTGCAGGACTGGAACACATCTTCTGCTCTTGCATGCTGAGATGCTTTTCTCTTCACCATGGTTGTAAAGAGAGATTATATGAGTTGTTATAGCTTTCCTTCCTAGTAGCTCGAACCAATCTGGCCATTTCCCTCTGACCTCTCTTATCAACAAGGTGTTTGTTTCCACCCACAGAACTGTCACTCACTCAGTGTTTTTTGTTTTTCGCACCATTCTGTGTAAACTCTAGAGACTGTTGTTTGTGTGTGGAAACCCCAGGAGATCAGCAGTTTCTGAAATACTCAAACTAGTCCATCTGGCTCAAACCAACACCCATGCCACAGAGAAAGAAAGTCGCACTTTGAGATCACAATTTTCCCGTTCTGATGTTTGAATGACATGAACATGAACTGAAACTCTTGATTTGTATCTGCATGATTTTTTGCATCGTGCTGCTGTCAAGGGATCGGCTGATTAGAGAACTGCGTAAAAGAGCAGGTGGATGGATGGGTGTTCATAATAAAGTGGCCAGTAGGGGTATAAGTGGTTTATGCAGCCATATCGCACTAGCCAGGCGCTATCAGGGTTACCATAGCAACAGTCATTAAACTCAACAAAGAAACACCCACTAGCGACCAATAAAATCACTGCCAGTGTCCCAATTTTATTTCCCTAATTTTTGATACGATCCCAGTATTAACACTTTGAATATTGATTTATATACAACACTGATCTCATCTCATCTCATTATCTGTAGCCGCTTTATCCTGTTCTACAGGGTCGCAGGCAAGCTGGAGCCTATCCCAGCTGACTACGGGCGAAAGGCGGGGTACACCCTGGACAAGTCGCCAGGTCATCACAGGGCTACAACAACACTGATCTAATATTGATAATTTAGACTATTTTTGAAAGATTTAAGAGTTATTCGAAATATCAGAGATGTGATGGCAACGTACTTTAAGAATCTGACTAAAACCTAAAACATTTCCTTTCTTTGGCCATCGTATATTTTGACCACCACATCATTGGGCAAGATTGAACAGTCCTCAGACATCACTCGTGTTTTGCTGGCATTTGTTTATCCCTCTGAAAGTTACATTATCTGCTTGTTTTTTTAAGATTTCAGTACCTGATTAGAACGGAATCATACATTATCTCTAATCTTGAACTATTTTAGCTAACGGTCATTTGATTTGCTTTCTCTCACTCAGGCAGAGTTCTCAAGATCAGCGCTTATCCATCAGGCTCGGCGGGACCAGGTGGCCCAGACATGTCGTGCCCACAGTGCCTCAAGCCGCAAGCGACACGTACTGACACCCAGTGACTTAAAACACTTAGTTGTGGATGAAGAGCATGAGCTGATCTACTGCTACGTCCCCAAGGTGGCGTGCACCAACTGGAAGCGGGTGATGATGGTCCTGAGCGGGCACGGGAAATACAGCGATCCCATGGAGATCCTCCCCAACGAGGCGCACGTACCTTCAAACCTGAAGACGCTCAATCAGTACAGCATCGCTGATATCAACCACCGCTTGAAGAACTACCTCAAGTTCTTGTTTGTGCGTGAGCCCTTCGAGCGCCTAGTGTCGGCCTACCGTAACAAGTTCACCCTGCGCTACAACACGTCCTTCCACAAGCGCTACGGCACACGTATTGTCCGGCGTTACCGCAAGAACGCTACAGCCGAAGCACTCCAGAATGGTAGTGACGTCAAGTTCACGGAGTTCGCAGAGTACCTTATAGATCCAGCCACGCAACGTGAGGCGCCGCTGAATGAGCACTGGCAGACTGTGTACGCACTGTGCCACCCCTGCCACATCCACTACGACCTGGTGGGCAAGTACGAGACACTGGAGGAAGATGCTGACTATGTGCTCAAGCTGGCTGGTGTGCCCGACTCGCTACATTTTCCATCCTATGCCAAGTCTACCCGTACCACTGACCAGATGGCAGCCATGTTTTTCAGCAACATCAGCGCACAACAACAGAACCAGCTCTATCAGCTTTACAAGATGGACTTCTTGATGTTTAACTACTCCTCTCCAAGTTACCTGAAGGAGCAGTAGGAAGGGCTGGCGCACAGTTGACACACATTTTTAAACGCACACATTCTGCGCGAACACGTAACTCAAAGCTGAGCTTAACTTAATCAGAACATTGACATGAGAAGAAATGTTCACGAATTGGCGCCAGTGGAAACAGAGCAAAAGACTCTGAACTTCCGGAGACGGTTGGAACTGTATAATCCACCGGTGGTCAGTCTGCTGTATTGTGATTGAACAGAGGAAGATTTTGTACTGTATTTGGTCATGCTTTCATATTTGATGCGCAGTTCAGGTAAACCTGGCATTTCTGTGCTCATACACCCGTCCATCAGATTGTAAGATAAAGGTCATGTTACTGTTTATATTCCCTGCCATCATTAAGCAATATGACTCATTTTATTATAACAAGCTCAAGATCTCACCCTTCAGTTTCAAACACTCGAGGAGCGAAAGACTCTTGTGGACTTCTCTAATGATACTGAAACCTCAGCTGATGTGACTTCTGTTACTCCCCAGGATAGAACTTGCGGGCTGTACTTAAGCGCGCTTGTTCCAGTCTTATTTATGGTTGTCCCCCTAACTACAGCCGTCTTCTGTGTGAAGAGTGTGTGTGTGTACAGTAATTATATGATGCATATGTAAAGGAGGACCTTTGTGTTCACACAGGAGGACGTAAAAACGGCATTGAGAGGTGCCTTTGGGAGATGGGTGCATCCTGCTGCTCTTACGAGTCGGTAGCTGTCCTGAATTCAAAAGTCAGAGGATGGCAAGAGGTTAATTCATTAAGGGTCACTCCCGAGAACTATCAGCCATCTTTAAAAAATTAAGGGAATATTTCATGTACTTGCTTTGTTTTTATTGACTTATGAAAGGTAGCTGCGAGCAGCTGAGCAAAACATTATTTAAAATACTTTGTAAAAAGAAACGAAAGAAAGCATGATTTGATCTTTTTTTTCTCCGAGTGATGGATTTATAAATGGCAGGATTGATTTTTAATGGTTTTTTTTCATGAATATAACATGGTATAATGTTGCTGAGCTCTTGAGTGGATCGTGTTTAGGTTTAGGAAAGCAAAGTCTCTGCTTTCTGAGCTGTTTTCATAGGAACAATTTATTCATACAGGCTGAGAGTTGGGAGGGAGAGAGAGTAAAGGAGATGAGATGGGAGAAAGTGCTTGACAGTATCTGTTTCATGCATTAAGGCCGTGTTTGTTCCACTGTAACGTCTCTATCCCAATTTAAGCTCTTCAAAGGAACACATGCTTTCATTTGTAGAATTGTCCTTTTACGGCCCTATTTTGTTATGACTGTGAATCCGAAGAGTCTGAATATGATGAATTTGCCTATTTATGTGTCTCCCAGCCACAGGCGGGTGTGTCTGTCTCCACCGTCTGTGTCGACACGGCTGTACAAAAATCCTACACTGGTAAAGGTGACTCAGTCTAACACCAGCTTTCTCTTTCATCTGGATGCCCAGACGGATTAGTGTGCCTGGATAAACAAACACCTGTTGGCGCTTTTTTACAGATCGAGCCCCTGTGGAACAGGGTCTTTATAGGACGCACAAACACACAAAACAAATTGATAGCTCTCTAGTGATGCCATGAATAAAATGTTATTAAAGGGGTAAAGAGCATAATGCAAGCTGTGTGTTCTGCCTTGCTCTCCAATTCTCTCTCTCTCTTTTACTCTCAAACTTATTCTTCAATTCCACTGGTATCAGTTTACAGAAGGGTCACCTTAACTAAAATTCTCAACATTATTAACATTAAGAAACCACGAACTATGTTATTAACTCCAGGACCTATTCAACACCTACAGTAACTACAATAAAAATGTTCTAAGGAATAAAACACACAAGGTATAGGAAAATAATCCAATAAATAATAAATAGGCTGTGTGATACCACACCCCAATGCCCGACTGTACACCTGAAGTTATTCCTCTTTTACCAAAGCAATTTGCAGTGAATACAGTTTTTATCCATTTCTCGTTACAATAAATGTCAGTGAGACAAGTTAGCTCCCGTTCTCACTTATGTTATAGCAGCTTATAAGCAGTCGTCCGGTCATCTTTTTCTCTCTGCTGACGTTAATAAGACAAAAAATACAGCTTCTGATGTTCTTGAGAGACCATAAACTGAACACTTTCCTGTATTTGATAACATAAGGTTACAGTTTTACCTTCAAAGTAAAAGTGTTAAATAAACATCTCAGAAAACTTTGTCTTGCAATCTGGAAATACTGTCAGAGCTGCTGTTAGAGAAAATTAATCAACTAACTGATTAATAACTCTGTTATTTCTTTGTTTCGAAATGAATGTCCCTTAAGGCTTAAGTAATGTTAAATAATTAAAGCTAGACGGCCTTTCGATTTCATAAAATCGGTGAAATTTAGGTCTCTCTGAAATTTGGTCATTGTGATATATGCTTATTTCTGAAATTTCTCTCTCTCAAAAAAAAAAACAAAACAGGCTATTCTGTGGCTTGGAAGTTATTTAATTTGAGTGGATTAAAGCAAATAATGTGCATGAAATCACTCGCTTCACACAGTCAAGCAGACAGAGGAAGTCCGTGTGCGCATGCGCAGGTTTACCTTCATCTTCTTCTTTTGGGTTTTACGGCAGCTGGCACCCACAGTGTTGCATTACTGCCATCTACAGGTTTCCCTTTGAGCGTGCACTGACAGTTCCATCATTCTGTCGCTAAACGAACAGCTGATCACACCGAGGTGCTCGCTGAGCGCCGATATTTATTAGTTTGGTCCTGCGTTTCCTTTCCTTTGTATATAATATAACGTCTTTTCTTCTCGCTTTCTGTTACTATAGTCGGTCTTTTACGTTTCATTTGCACACTCGCCCTCCATTTTTCTCTCCTGTTTCACATTTGTATCCCACAATGCCTTGTGTGAACGGGGAAAGCCCACCACGTGATGCATGACGTAGTATCTTGAATTGGGTCATGATGAAGCAGGAAAAAATAACAGAGAATTTAGGGCCACGTGGCCTTAAATTCATGAATTGTTCTATTTTTAAAAAGCCTAATAAAATTGGAAGTCTGTGATTTGAATTCAGTAGCTTTCGGTCCACTAAAGAAAAATAATTGGGTGTCAGGGAAAATTCTTTTTATGACCTACACTTGAAAAATCTGAAAGGCCGTCTAGCTTTAAGCAATTGATGATGAAATAAGTCAAATAATGAATAGCATGGCTAACCAGTATTCCACAAGTACTTCAAATAAAAAATAATCCACAAAAACAAAATCACAAAGGTAAGCTAATGAATTAATTAATATGTTAATTAGGTTAATAGGCAAAATTCATAATTGAGGCTGAGTGTCATGGATGATGATGAACAGATTATTGTCACCAATGGCAATATTAATGGTCAAATATTCTCCCCAGAACAAATACAAGACAAAAATAAAATTTCTGCTTCATCACTTCAACACTGATTAATGATTGAAAATAAGTCCACAACAACCAACATGAACTAAAGCCTTAATTAATGTTTGCAGTGGTCGATTGATTGGCAAAATTCATAACTGCCAATATTTATTTGCTCCCAGAGACCAGAGTTGATTTGATTCTCAACATGCTCTGATTTACTTTATCCTCATTTATATGGACTTATTTTTAGTCATGGATGGAATCATTGGAAACATTTGTGCATGACGTTTATTTCACCAAACATGAACGAATACACGTGTTAGCTTACTTTGTTATTTTAACATTGCTTTTATCTGATTAATGCTGAAGTTTAAAGTTTTTTAATGTTAGCTAAAACAGTGAATGATGTCAGTTAAGGAAACCTTCATGTAAAGTGTTACTGTTCACTGTTGAGCAATAAATTAAAATAAATAAATAAAATCCAATCGAGACAGAGATCGGAGAAAGAACAAAGTCTGTTTGGAAGCTTTTATTTTTTGTTCACTCAGTATGTTCATGTCTGCACACACACACACACACACACACACACACACACACACACACACACACACACACGTAGTACTATCAATGTAAGGACCTGCTACTGACATCATTATTAATGTAGCTAATGAATGCTGTACCTAACCATAATCCTAACCTCAGTAACCAAAAGGAAACCCTTAGGATTAAAAAAAAAATTAATAAAAGCAGTTTTAAATGTTCTATAAGGTCAATACTGTTAGATCTCAATGTGTCCTGGGGACATTTGGTTTTTACCAAGTTTTAAAACATGCACGCTCACGTGCACACACACACACACACACACACACACACAGATAACATATTGCATATTAGATGTGCTGTCTTTCAGCCCCTCAGTAACACTGTCATCTCTCTCTCTCTCACACACACACACAGATAACATATTACATATTAGATGTGCTCTTTCAGCCCCTCAGTAACACTGTCATCTCTCTCTCTCACACACACACAGACACACACTCTCTCTCTCTCTCTCTCTCTCACACACACACACACACAGACACACTCTCACACACACACACACACACACACACACACACACACACACACACACACACACACACAGATAACATATTACATATTAGATGTGCTCTTTCAGCCGCTCAGTAACAGTCATCTCTCTCTCTCTCTCTCTCTCTGTCTCACACACACACACACACACACACACACACACACACACACACACACACACACAGAGATAACATATTGCATATTAGATGTGCTCTTTCAGCCGCTCAGTAACACTGTCATCTCTCTCTCTCTCTCTCTCACACACACACACACACTCTCTCTCTCTCTCTCTCTCTCTCTCTCTCTCACACACACACACACACACACACACACACACACACACACACATACAAGTAACATATTACATATTAGATGTACTGTCTTTCAGACACTCAGTAGCACTGTCATTTCTCTCTCTCACACACTCTCTCTCTCTCTCTCTCACACACACACTCTCTCTCTCTCTCTCTCTCACACACACACACACACACACAGATAACATATTACAACCCCAATTCCAAAAAAGTTGGGACAAAGTACAAACTGTAAATAAAAACGGAATGCAATGATGTGGAAGTTTCAAAATTCCATATTTTATTCAGAATAGAACATAGATGACATATCAAATGTTTAAACTGAGAAAATGTATCATTTAAAGAGAAAAATTAGGCGATTTTAAATTTCATGACAACAACACATCTCAAAAAAGTTGGGACAAGCAGAGGTGGAAAAACTGGATTGACAAAGTAAAAGTCCTGCTTAGGTTTTCCTTCTGCCTGTGCTCTCAACACAGGTGATTTCACCAATTAGCTCATCAACCTGGCTTAGGGGATGTGGTAATTAGGATCAGCTGGTTCATTGAATTGACTGGAGCAAAAATGTGGCAGGGTTTTTACTTTCTGCACCCGGGTTTTTCCACCTCTGGGGACAAGGCCATGTTTCCCACTGTGAGACATCCCCTTTTCTCTTTACAACAGTCTGTAAACGTCTGGGGACTGAGGAGACAAGCTGCTCAAGTTTAGGGATAGGAATGTTAACCCATTCTTGTCTAATGTAGGATTCTAGTTGCTCAACTGTCTTAGATCTTTTTTGTCGTATCTTCTGTTTTATGATGCGCCAAATGTTTTCTATGGGTGAAAGATCTGGACTGCAGGCTGGCCAGTTCAGTACCCAGACCCTTCTTCTACGCAGCCATGATGCTGTAATTGATGCAGTATGTGGTTTGGCATTGTCATGTTGGAAAATGCAAGGTCTTCCCTGAAAGAGACGTCGTCTGGACGGGAGCATATGTTGCTCTAGAACAGGGGTGTCAAACCTGATCCATAAAGGGCCGTGTGGCTGCAGGTTTTCATTCCAGCCATGCAGCAGCACCCTGATTTGGCTTATTCAATCAACTGACACACCCACCCTTTAATCAAGGGTGGGTGTGGCTGCAAGTATTTGACTGTGTGAAGACAGTTCAGTTGATTGAATGAGCCAAGTCAGGTGTGCTGCTGCATGGCTGGAATGAAAACCTGCAGCCACAAGGCCCTTTATGGATCAGGTTTGACACCCCTGCTCTAGAACCTGGATATACCTTTCAGCAATGATGGTGTCTTTCCAGATGTGTAAGCTGCCCATGCCACACGCACTAATCAGAGATGCAGGCTTCTGAACTGAGCGCTGATAACAACTCGGGTCGTCCTTCTCCTCTTTAGTCTGAATGACATGGCGTCCCTGATTACCATAAAGAACTTCAAATTTTGATTCATCTGACCACAGAACAGTTTTCCACTTTGCCACAGTCCATTTTAAATGAGCCTTGGCCCAGAGAAGACGTCTGCGCTTCTGGATCATGTTTAGATACGGCTTCTTCTTTGAACTATAGAGTTTTAGCTGGCAACGACGGATGGCACGGTGAATTGTGTTCACAGATAATGTTCTCTGGAAATATTCCTGAGCCCATTTTGTGATTTCCAATACAGAAGCATGCCTGTATGTGATGCAGTGCCATCTAAGGGCCCGAAGATCACGGGCACCCAGTATGGTTTTCCGGCCTTGACCCTTACGCACAGAGATTCTTCCAGATTCTCTGAATCTTTTGATGATATTATGCACTGTAGATGATGATATGTTCAAACTCTTTGCAATTTTACACTGTCGAACTCCTTTCTGATATTGCTCCACTATTTGTCGGCGCAGAATTAGGGGGATTGATGATCCTCTTCCCATCTTTACTTCTGAGAGCCGCTGCCACTCCAAGATGCTCTTTTTATACCCAGTCATGTTAATGACCTATTGCCAATTGACCTAATGAGTTGCAATTTGGTCCTCCAGCTGTTCCTTTTTTGTACCTTTAACTTTTCCAGCCTCTTATTGCCCCTGTCCCAACTTTTTTGAGATGTGTTGCTGTCATGAAATTTCAAATGAGCCAATATTTGGCATGAAATTTCAAAATGTCTCACTTTCGACATTTGATATGTTGTCTATGTTCTATTGTGAATACAATATCAGTTTTTGAGATTTGTAAATTATTGCATTCCGTTTTTATTTACAATTTGTACTTTGTCCCAACTTTTTTGGAATTGGGGTTGTAGGTGCACTGTCTTTCAGCCTCTCAGTAACATTGTTCTCTCTCTCTCTCTCTCTCTCTCTCTCACACACACACACACACACACACACACACACACACACACAGGTAACATAGGTGTACTGTCTTTCAGCCACTCAGTAACACTGTCATTTCTTTCTCTCTCTCTCTCTCACACACACACACAGCTTACTCTGAGTGCTTTCCTGCAGGTAAATTCATACCCACTTTTTGTGGAGTTGGGTTAAGCTGATAGTGCTGCCCTACAATCAGTTCTTATATGTAATGACTATAATTATAAGGACCGCTGATTGGAGATCAGCTCTAAAGCTTAGCTGCGACATCCGAGTTTCTTTTTCTGGCTCTGTCTGGATGCATAACTGATTGGATCTGATTAGATGCCTGTCAGCTTTACATTCACATAGCCTTCTATGTGTTTGTACGTGTATACCTGACTATCCAAGTCTTACATCAGCGACTATCTGATTTATTTTTTATTTCTTCCTTGTGTCCATGTAAACTCTAAAGACTCTTGTTTTAGGCCCCTCTTCTCATTCCGGCTCATCAGGACTGACTGTACTCACCAAAAAGGAACCGATTTAGAAATGTACAGGGGAAGTGTGTCTCCTGCACAACATGCTTCATGCATGAATCTTTCTCTCTCTCTCTCTCTCTCTCTCTCTGCCATTTTCTCAATAAAGATTACTTCAGAAGAACTGTTCTACTGATGTGTCATATGAATGAATCAGCTCTTTGAGTCGACTCGCCTGCATGAGGGTTTTTTTTTGGTAGCTGTATTCAGTACTATTACTGAATCATTCATTTACCTGAAAGTGTGTTTTATTTCCAGTGTGTGTGTGTGTGGGGTGAGTGTATTACGGGAAGGAGCTGCAGGAATGTTTACAGTGTTTGTCAATGCACATTTGTAGAGCCTTGCTTATTTAGGCTTACAGTTATTGAGATTCATTTGATTCATTGATAAAATGAAATGTAAATAGGTAACATAATAACGTTATTGTGTTAACTAGAAGGTACAATTTCAGCCATAATTAGGGAAAGTAGAACAATAACTGGTCAAAATATTGCAAGCTTTATCCAAAAAATGAACCATTTACAAGCTGAAAGATTCAATGTTCACTGGTGAGGTGAATCAAATGATCTGACTCACTGAACAGATCCAAAATAGTTTTTAATCCCAATCCACTTCACTAGCACAGTTGTGATTTTTGTTTGTACCTGCGTATGATAAACAAATTAGGCATTTAAGCTAAAAAAAATAATAATAAAAAATACTGAGCAACACAGCACATTCATTCTGGTCCCATTTTAACAAAGTCATTTGGAAAGTAATTATTATTTTCCTAAAATTCCAAAAATCATTTCTCTCTGTTGTTCTGTTTTAGTCACCATTTTGTATCTGTTCACTTGGGAGAGCTCTGTAAGATCCACACATAAAACCATTATTTTCTCCTCATTATGTATTACACAATAAAAACGACTGAATTATTGACAGTATTGGCAAAATGAACAAAAGAATCAAGTCAAACCGAGACTCATTATAAACTCCATAAAACTCTTTAAAAACACAAACTGTAACAGAACACCTTTCTCGCTTAGCGTGTTCGGTCCTGAAACTGTTTCTTGCTGAGCAGATGTTATTGAAGCTGTTCCAACATGGCTGACCTTGGCACGCTGGCATTAGCTCCTGCACTCTGTGGGAAGGCCTGTGCTCTCTGATTATACGTCCTGAGCTGCGTCCTGCCACGGTTTGAAGTGGTGTCTTTGAAGAAATTGTTGGAGAGGAGAAAAAAAGAAAAAAGAAATAAACCCACAAGTGTGCTGAGCATCTGTGCCACTCTGTGCTTCAGATCTATATGTCAGCAGCAAACACAGTATGACAGCATCGAGAGGAAACGTCCTGGTTGTTTTGCGATAAGGAAGAAATGGTGATGCTAACTGCATGACCTTTAAAAGCTTGAGATTTCAGGAAAGGAGAGTCACATACAATAGGAGGAAAAAAAACTAATCCAGGACTGAATCCAGAAAGAAACTTGAGCCTGGATTACGTCCAAGTTCACCTATTAATCCAGTTGCACCAAACATCTGGATTGCATTGAGACATTACATTGTCTTTCTAACTTCTGGAGTAATCTGTTACTGAAAACCTAAATTTACATAAGGTGCAGGTGTAGTGGTTTAAATTTTCAAAGAAGAGATAAATTACAGAAATTGAAAGAGCTCCTCAAAGGGAAAAAAAAATTATCCTAGTGATCACTCAAAAGGCAAAACAAACACACACACAAAGTACGGATAACTTTACTTATTAAATTCATGATGAGGGATGATCAGAATTAATCCCTCGAAGGTACTTATATATACCCTTGACATACCATTTGGGAACATATATTTACCTTTTTGGCCCTAAAAAGGTACACGTAGTAACCTTGAGGCCCAATAATAAACCCAAGGGGGTACATGAGTGTAGACTGTACCTTGGGGGACAGAAATGGATTCCTACTGTACCCCATTTCTGACAGTGAAATTAAAATAAAACCTAGATTTTAAAAAAATTATACACACACATACATACATATATATATATATATATATATATATATATATATATATATATATATATATATATATATATATATATGGGCCTGTCTCAGAAACTGGTCTCTCATTTGGGACATTATGGTCAAAAAATAAATTTTCTAATTTTACTATTTTTTTTGCATTTCCCTAACACTCAATGTTTCTTTTGTCATGTTTAATAAGAATAAAGATAGTATCTTGCTTTATCTGGCCTCCACTGTGGAAATTTTTTTTATTACAATTCAAATGCTTTTGTAAAATTGATTTACATATAAAATAACTCCATCATGAAGAATTAAAGCCCCTCCTTCACAGATGAGTGAAAATATTGAATACATTTCCTCTCTTTGATTGCTTGGGTTAAAAATGCCAAGTTATGATGATTGAATTGATTATTCACTTAAATATGAATAATATGATACATTTTGGGTATTTGATATGGCGAAATAGGACACAATGGAAAAATCAAGAACACACCGGAAAGATGAGAATAACGGCGGTGGTAAAAGAACAGCGACTGTACCGGCTGAAGGTCGCGCGGGTCTCTGCTGCGGCGCGTGAGCAATGGGACATCACTACCGCACCGGACGGAGCGGGGGCGGGGCAAAATGACTGGCCGTAGATTCTATCAAAAGTTCGATCTAAATTGACCATGGCTGCAAAATATTGGCCAAAAATACGCAAACACTACGAAATATGAAAGTAAGATGAAAAAGAAACATTCTATTGCCTTATACTGCAAGACTAAATAAGGTGGTGTTTACATTAGACCATATCTGTCTCGTTTTCGTCGCGGATGCACTGTCCGTTCACATTAAAACGCCGGGAAACGACTCCACAGGCGGAACAACTTGAATCCGCCAGGGCCCACGTATTCAATCCATTACGTATCTGATCCGGTGCTGTGTAAACATTGAGGAACGAGGATACGCTGTGCTGAGCTCTAGCTGACGTCGTCATTGGACAACGTCACTGTGACATCCACCTTCCTGATTCGCTGGCGTTGGTCATGCCACGTTGGTCATGTGACGCGACTGCTGAAAAACGGCGTGGACTTTCATTTCCTGCTATTTGTCCCGAATCACTGCTCGTGCGCTTCACTCGCGCGCTCTGTGAGCTGCGCAGGGCCGGAGTGCGCACCCTCCAGAGGGCACTCGCTGTTCAGGGCGGAGTGATTTGGAGCGCAGGATGCCTGCAGAGCCGAGCGTATCTGTGTATTGGCTTTGCTGTGTGCACGCGAATCGTGTATTGGCGTTGCTGTGTGCACGCGAATCGTTTTAAAAACGTTAATCTGATGATCCGCTGATATGGTCTAATGTAAACCCCACCTTAAACAAAATAAAACTGTCAAGACTCACCTTTTCAGCGATAACGTCTGAACAGATCACCCACGTAACAGAGAGACCGCAAATGGAAGCACGATCAACTTCTAACTGTTGGAGTGGAAAATTCCATTCTACACATGCAAATTGTTACTGTGTGTCCTTCCCCGCACACAAATAACACGCTACGGTAAAAAATAGACCACAACTCATTTTATAGCTCAGAAATTCATACAAGACCAGCTACCATCGTAACATATTCTGTAAGAAACATATTCTATACCTAACTTTCAGCTTTCGCTTTAAAAAACAAAATTGCAGATTTATAACTACATTTTTATATGGCGTAGTGATTGTAAGTTCCTACATTTGGTGAGGTAGTGACCTCGACCCTGAGGCTTTCTGTTTAGATCAAAACACACGATCGTATTGGTTTTGGGTTTGCGGAAAATGGAGTTATGACGGTGATCAAATATTTTGCATGATGTTTTATTACGGTTATGATTATTCTGTGAGCACACCAATCCTTAGATGTATAAAGTTACAACTTAAAATACAATTAGTGATAACTGTAGACTTTTCAGTGGACTACAACCTTTTTAAGGGAATGCGACGTAGTCAACCATTTATCATGTCCCAGATCAAGCCGCCATTTTTCCACAAATTTGCAGAATTTTTGCCAAATTCTGAATAGAGTATTCGCATCAAATATTTAGTTTTATCTGTATTATTTATTTCGTCGGGCGGCACGGTGGTGTAGTGGTTAGCGCTGTCGCCTCACAGCAAGAAGGTCCTGGGTTCGAGCCCTGGGGCCGGCGAGGGCCTTTCTGTGCGGAGTTTGCATGTTCTCCCCGTGTCCGCATGGGTTTCCTCCGGGTGCTCCGGTTTCCCCCACAGTCCAAAGACATGCAGGTTAGGTTAACTGGTGACTCTAAATTGAGCGTAGGTGTGAATGTGAGTGTGAATGGTTGTCTGTGTCTATGTGTCAGCCCTGTGATGACCTGGCGACTTGTCCAGGGTGTACCCCGCCTTTCGCCCGTAGTCAGCTGGGATAGGCTCCAGCTTGCCTGCGACCCTGTAGAAGGATAAAGCGGCTAGAGATAATGAGATGAGATGAATGAGATTTCTTTCATCATTTTATTTCAAATTAAAACCAACATCACCATTCAAAACCGTATAGTTTATTGACTGTGAGTATATTTAGTGGGGGACCCCCACAGTACCCAGTTTCTGAGACAGACACATATATATATATATATATATATATATATATACACACACACACTACCGTTCAAAAGTTTGGGGTCACCCAGACAATTTTGTGTTTTCCATGAAAAGTCACACTTTTATTTACCACCATAAGTTGTAAAATGAATAGAAAATATAGTCGAGACATTTTTCTGGCCATTTTGAGCATTTAATCGACCCCACAAATGTGATGCTCCAGAAACTCAATCTGCTCAAAGGAAGGTCAGTTTTATAGCTTCTCTAAAGAGCTCAACTGTTTTCAGCTGTGCTAACATGATTGTACAAGGGTTTTCTAATCATCCATTAGCCTTCTGAGGCAATGAGCAAACACATTGTACCATTAGAACACTGGAGTGAGAGTTGCTGGAAATGGGCCTCTATACACCTATGGAGATATTGCACCAAAAACCAGACATTTGCAGCTAGAATAGTCATTTACCACATTAGCAATGTATAGAGTGGATTTCTGATTAGTTTAAAGTGATCTGCATTGAAAAGAACAATGCTTTTCTTTCAAAAATAAGGACATTTCAAAGTGACCCCAAACTTTTGAATGGTATATATATAAAAATACATTTTTATCCAATTTTTAAACAAACAAAAAAAGCCTTAGCAATTACAACTGAAGTACATATTTTAAGCGATTTGCTTAAAGAAATAAATTAATTTGCTTCATTGTTTAAAATCTACAGTAAATTTAATTTAAAAATTAATGCAGTGTCAATTGTTACCCTCATAACATTTTTTAAAGAAACAGTTATATAAATTTACATTATCAATGTTAGTGCTTTCAACTGTGTGAAATGCATTTTGCCCTTATAGAGCTGAGTGCAAAAGATTGCACCCCCCCAATCATTTCAGGTTAGAAAAGAGGAAAATCTATATCCATTTTTATAATTTAACAAAGGAAAAAAAAAAAAAGAGTATTATAATAATATATTCATCCATCCATCCATTATCCATAACCGCTTATCCTATGCAGGGTTGCAAGCAAGCTGGATCCCATCCCAGCTGACTATGGGCGAGAGACGGGATACACCCTGGACAAGTTGCCAGATCATCACAGTGCTGACACATAGAGACAAACCACCATTCACACACCTTCACACCTACGGTCAATTTAGAGCCACTAATTATCCTAACCTGCATGTCTTTGGACTGTGGGGGAAACCGAAGCACCCGGAGGAAACCCACGCGGACACGGGGAGAACATGCAAACTCCACACAGAAAGGACCCCGTTGGCTACTGGGCTAGAACCCAGAACCTTCTTGCTCTGAAGCGACAGTGCTAACCACTACACCACCGTGCCACCCGGATCTGAGAATATATTCAGACAAAATTGTACATATTTGTCCATGACTAATGCAATACTCCAAAATCCCTTTGAGATGTTCCTATCCCGTAATCATAGTGAGCCATATTTCCCATGCTGTTGGTTTGTGTGTGGATGCGAATTTAGTGTGCGGTTGGGAAGTGCACCTGTAAGCCCCATCCTCCATGAACCCCATCCCTCCCTTTAGCCACAGCTTTCACCACAGCCTCACACTGGGCTTCTGCTCTTCTGAAAATACCTCAGGGTTTATTTCAGCTCCTTCATCCCACACTCCTCCTTCCTTTCATCAGGCGCAGAACCACACGAGGCTTTTCATTCCATTTGGGATCTGAGCTTTTCCAACCCAAATGGCATGGGCTGACAGTGGCTCCCTATCATTTTCAAGGTGTGGGAAAGGGGCTGATGGTGCAGGAAGGATGCAGGATTTGGATTAGATTTAGTGGCAAAATGTACAATTTTAGGCTAGTTTATGCCACTGGGTCTCCTAAATGTTTGAATTCCAGTGATGCCACAATTATCTGAGTGGTGACTTGTGGGGAAAGTTATTATAGCTAGTAGGTGGGAATTGGAGTAAAGGGGAAGAAAACTGAATGGAAGTACCCCCCCCAAAGTTACGATGGGAGTCCTTTGACTGTTTACAAGGAAGAAAAGGAGAGAGTAGTGTGAATTAACAACCCGCTGCGTGCCTTTGTTTTCCCTTATTAAATCGCGCTGTGTCCCTTCACCCCGCCAGCATCCCTTTGTACTGTAGGTTGGTATCACCCATTTGCACCAAAACCGATGCAAATTAGCCTGGCCCTGACGTCACCGATTGCCTCCGCTTTCTGGGATTTTCCTTATTTGGCTTATGCAGAACTGCAAAACCCATCACTTTTAGTAGACAAGCTGATTTATGAATATTCTGTGGACTAATTAACCCACTGCTGTAGCAACTGTCTAGACATGTCTGGTCTCCTTGGGTACTCGCGCCAAAGCGGGGACCCTGTGACAGCAAGGCTATGACAGTGTTGCTATGTTTGTATCTGACTCATAAATCGTGCCCTGTCCGGATGGCTAGATAGCGTTCACGAGGCATACAAGCAGTTTTGAGCGCCCCAAAACTTGATGCTGCTCAAGATCTACATGAATTCGCTTGCTGCCCTTGACCACTCACTGAAAATCATTATGAAGAGGAGTTTCAGACAAACATCCATTGCAAACTTTTTGGGCTCAACAAAGGCACTGAAGTTAATGAGGTAAGTTTTCAGTATAAATTTTTTTAACATCCCAAGTCAAATTTCGCAAACCTATTACTGCTGCCTTCTCATCTTTCAATGGCAAGAGAATGCGCTACTTTGGTTCCTTCAATTAAGCAAGGTACATTTGAATGTTGTATGTGTATTTACTTACATGTAAACACAGTAGAAAGTACCAAACCCATGGTAAGAGGGTGTTATCCTTTCAACAATACTAAGTAGACATAATTATGTTATAGTATCTGGTTCTGTTTCATATAGAAAAAAAATACATGGACGAAATGTACTCTAATAGAGACATTAAACTTAACTTTATTCCACCAAAATTTGCCTCTCAAAATGCAGGAAATAGCATTTTAGAGGGTTAAAAATTCCAAAATTTCCCAGGGGGGCATGTCGCCCCCAGCTTCACATTCCTGAGAGGAAGCACTTGACTACATTCACACTCCTATGTTGAAATACAATGGAGAACTAACTCATGAGTAAGAATTAATTAGGGCTAATAGCAATATTGTTATTAATCCCACTGTGTAATCACGTATCGGTCTTGACCAACCCAGACTGTGTACTGTCTCGTCTCATTTGGTCATGATGACTCAGTGCCAGCTGTTGAGGTTCTATTTTTTTCTATTTAGTTGTACTTTGTCAGCTCATTTGTATGGTTGGTTTGTTTCCTTGGCAGATTGCAGATTGTTGGTACTTCAACAGAATATTACACTAAATGTTATTCTGTCACTTGTTTAGCTGGCACTAGAACTTTCTTGTCTAGAATCCATAGGTACTAAAGAAGGCAACCGGACTTGCTTGAAATCCTTGAAGACGTTTCACCTCTTATCCGAAAGGCTTCTTCAGTTCTGTCTGACTAGTGAGGAGTTCCAGGTTTTTATCCTCTAGTGGACCAAAAGCAACCCTAAGAAGAGTCGGTGAGGTCACATGGGTCATTGGCCCTCTCAGCCATCCTGTAGGTTGTTAGGGTCAATAGGCTGAGAGGGCCAATGACCCATGTGACCTCACCGACTCTTCTTAGGGTTGCTTTTGGTTCACTAGAGTATAAAAACCTGGAACTCCTCACTAGTCAGACAGAACTGAAGAAGCCTTTCGGATAAGAGGTGAAACGTCTTCAAGGATTTCAAGCAAGTCCAGTTGCCTTCTTTAGCACCTACAGACTACAATGACCTAGATGATGGAGAACCTTCACAGACATTCTTGTCTAGAAGTTCAGCACTTCGTGTACCTGACTTTTGTACTTCTTGTCCATCGCTCTGGATAAAAGCATCTACTAAATGCCTGTAATCTAATGTAATGTAATACATGATAAACTGTGTCACAAGATGCTTTTCTGAGATATCATAGATAGTGTGGTATCTTTTTATTAAACTGAAGATTTTTTTTTTAAAGGTCCCATGGCATGAAATTTTCACTTTGAGGTTTTTTAACGTTAAAATGAGTTCCTCTGACCTTCTTAAGTCACCCCAGTGGCTAGAAATTTCATAATGTGTAAACCAAACTATGCCCAACATTTGAGAATGGCGCGTCAAAACGGCACGTTGATAAGCTCTTCCCTTTACTACGTTAGCAAGGGAGATGATCCCCACGCCCCCCTCTGGATTCCCACCCACTGTATGGATTGCCCCGCCCAGTTGTAGTGAGGAGACCATAGAGGACACAACAACATGGCATCACTTAAGCAAGCGAAACATGGAAATTGCGCTGTACATGGATGTGACAACACAGAAAAGAGTCTGTTTTTACTGCCGACGGGAGAGCCCCTGAAGACGCAGTGGCTTAATTTTATTTACTTCAATAATACGCCGTCGAGTCTACCTAAGACGGTGTATGTTTGTCGGAAGCATTTTCCTGAGGAATGTTTCCACAACTTGGGACAGTACAGGGCAGGTTTTGCACATCAACTGTCACTGAAGCCTGGGTCTGTACCAAGCATCCCTGCCGCATCAGCCACAAACACTGAACAAGTAAGTGTATAACTGGTCGTTTTGCCGTGTTTTAAAATCGGTGCGTTAGCCTAGCAATGGCTACATTAGCTGTGGAGCTAACCGCTTCCTGCAGTTAGCCAGGTAATCTGCGCTACAAAACTAAAGAGCATGCAGCATGCTCTGTTAAACTGAGTTTAGTCTGGAAATTGACTGTAACTTATGAGCTTATGTTTGACTATTGCTCCGCAATGCATGTCTTCTGTTGGATAAGCGCTATGTTGCTGTAGTTGCTGCTTCTATCCTCTTTGGTTATGGAGTGCGTGTTCAAGCCTAGGGTATTATACGTTCATAAACTACCACTCCGAACACCCTCACTCTCTGTGTCACGTTGAGTTTACGAAAGGAGTCCGAGGGAGAACGGGGTTTTGTCTTAGCAGCGTGGCTACAGGCGCTGATAGCAGCGAGTATGTGTGCGCGCAGCTTGGTCAAGCCCCTCCCCCTCCCCCCATGGCACGCCCCCACCCTCTACCCTTCCCCGCCTCCTGCTTCTCATTAGCAAAACGACGCACTGGGAGAACCACTGAAATGGGGCTTTCTCCCAGGAGGCTATATTTACGTGCCAAGGGTTCATTTCGAGAAAGGCTGCGGATATAACATCCGGAAGCCTCCACGAGCCCGTTTAAAGCATCAACAAACCACCATGCCATGGGACCTTTAACTACTAACTGATTCAAACTGGAAGCAGCTGATTCTTTTGATAAAATTTTGTAGTCTTGTACATTTTTCTCCTTCTCAGTGTTAATTTTTAAAATATAAAATGTTAGTTTTTGAATATACAAAATAAAAAAATATACATATAAAAAAGTTTTCTAGAAAATGCAATGCGACTGTTTTACTGGAAGTTTCTTCAGAACCCCCCCCCCCCGAATAACCTGTAAGACATGATGCATATTACCTGCGTTTGAAACAGAAGGTTGCTGCCTTGTTGCCGTAATAGACAGGTCTTTTATAAAGCAGGAATTTTGACTGAAGGCATCGTCTCAAGACGTTAATTTTGAGCAGCGTTTTAGGAGAGCATTTACAATAACATCTGATGTTAGCACTCCATGTAACTAAACCAAAGAGTTGGCTAGTTAGTTAACAGATGCCTCAAAATCTTAAATTTATTTATTTGGTTAAAAGTCAGTGTTACACGATAGTACAAGTTTATTTCTTGGTATCTTTTTAAAAATGTAAGGGGGGGGGAGCTCAAAAACATATACTTGTTTACAAAATCACTTTTCTGTGACGTTCGGGTAGCCATCTCAATTTTTTTTTTTTAAAATTAAAAAAGTTTTCTGTTGTTTGAGAGAGTTCATAGTCAGCATCAAGGACACACTGATATTGCCTTCAACTGGGGGCAATTTGAAGGCATCTTAGAAAATAGGAAATGAGAGTTCGATCAGTTTTGAATGGTCCTTGATGCCTCAATAACTTGTTAGACATCCTCTGACGCAGCATTTTCCCCATTTTGAAATGCACCCATTGTGTATTGTAGAAATACCTACAAGAATCATATTATTTTGTGGTATCACACAATCTTATTGTCAATTACTAAAAATATTTATTAGTACACTAGATTTGTAGTTGAAATAGAAAGGACGTTTGTTCATCGGATTAGATGAAATTTTGATTTTTTTTTGTGCTTCATTAAACGGCTACTTCACCCATGATCCCACTTCTCCTTCTTAACCTGATCTTCAGCAAGAAAAGAATCTCTGACTCCACTGACTGATAGCAACCCTTCACTATTTGTCCAAAAAGCAACCATGAGTAGGAGAAAGAATGACTCAGCTCCATCTCTCAGTCATCCCACACTCTTCAAGCAAGGTTAAAGCTCCTACTCTCCATCTTAGTGAGTGAGAAAGAGAAACATGAGTGGCATCAAAGCCGAACATGAAACATCCTGCAGGTAGCTAAGGCACTTAATCAATCCATAAAAAACATGATGGTTCTGTTACCACTGAGAAAGAGAAGGTCAAGTAGCTGAAAAGAAGAGGGGAAAAAAAAAGACAACCCACAAGCAATAAAAGAGAATAAAAGTGGTATTATTCAATAATGTCTTTATAGTAAAAAAAAAAAAGTGTTAACCAAATCTAGTTAACCAAAAAGTGTAACCATCAATATGGTTAGGTTTTCTGTGAGATGATTATTTCACATTAATGGAACGAGTCTCCATTGCAGCTGCACTGTAAATTCAAGATGGAGGAGTTTGGACTACCTGGTTTCTCTGTAATATGACGAGAGGCTGGTGAGGGAACGACTGCTATAACGTGGTGATGAAGTGAGAACATTCCACAATAATAACTGACTTTCAACAGATAAAAAGTACAATTTTTCATTCTTTAATAATTAAAAAAAAAAATCTTTTGCAAATTGCTGTGGTACACAAGAGGAACCTCCAGATATGGCGTTATTGGAGAATTATCAACTTTGGCGTGGCAGCAGTAACCCGTGTTGAGCCGCATCACACCACCCAGTTGCTGATTATTTTCCTATAAACAGCACACCCTGAGGGTTTCATTCTTTACATGATGCAAATCACCATTATTACTTCTGACAACAGAAATGAACCATAGAAGCTTCTTGTCTCCTTCTCATCAATACTAGGCTCACAGGGTTCCCCCCCTCCATCAGTTCCAAACCCAGACTGAAAGGCATATAATGATATATCGTGTGATGATAAATCGTGAAAGAAATTTATTATTCAAATTGATGAAATAAAAAGAATGACTCGTGATTATCATCAGGACGCGTAATCTGTGTGTCTTAGCTTAGACAGGAGATGACGCAAGAACATACAATAGCAGGAATGCGCATGACTTCACTGTAGGCAGAAGTAACACAGCTCGAATGCAGTGAAAACACACAAAAAAATCTAAAATGGGAAATTGAGCTTTTTTCATGCAAACTGCTGAAAGCTAAAGAAAAGAGAAGAAAAATGGAGGTAAATGTTCATAAATTTTATGAAGAAAAGGCCTCTGTTATTGACATTTTTCATTTGAAACATTTTTGTTAATAAGTTATATTTTACTCCAACCTTTACAAATGTGGGTAAATAATTATTGTTGGTTATTAAGAAAATTAAAGGGTTTTTTTTTTTATTTAACAAACTGAATATTTATGCTGATGTTTAAATAATATTGGCTGGCGTTGAGTGCTGTATCAGATATATTCCATTCAGCAAGCATGATACTGAATGAGTCGAAGACGAGTAGCTGAATGGAATATATCTGATAGACCACGAAAAAAAAGTCATTATTAATTATCATTATTATACATACACATTCCTTTTGGGTGTTCAACGTGTCTTTCTCTTTCAAAATTCTCTCAAAATCTTCTGTATTTAACAAAGCAAACCTGGCGGCCATGTTTGTTTACAAATTGTCACAGTCACTCGCTATTGCAGAAGTTTTACATTTAATACGTATCTTATGCCATTTTCAACTCACTGCGACAGTTTATTGTGGGCGCTGCCGGCGAACAAAGAAATTTTTCTGCGTATGCGCAGCAGAAAACTTTCACTGGATATTCGCATCAGCTCTGACATGTGATGTCATGTTGTCTTGACAACAGTGCAATATCATAAATCATATTCAACGCTCATTCTCCATTAGGTAGAGTGATGTAATACATGTAGGATAAGCGATATGCTAACAATATTGCATGCTATCAAACCAAATGAATGAAACCTGCTATAAGGGACTAGAACACGTTTTTATTCCACGGAAAAAGTGTCCTGTATGTATAATAATTAAAAATATAATGGGAAAATTGTATCATGAACCAAATATTGCGAATCGTTACATGCCAACAGACTGAAGCGGTGGCGTCATGACTGGTCCGGGTCAATGTTATAACGGTGTAGTAATGAATTCGAGCACAATGCTCACAGGGACAAACTAATGTCAGTCTCGGATTTCAGAGCCCTGTAGCACGACCTTTTTCTGCTTGTGGCTGGATCCTGATTAACAAGGATTATAAAAACGCACTGCATGGTCTGAACTGTACTTGCTCTACATCGTATACACACTGAATCCCACAGAGCCGAATAAATTTCATTGCTTAAGGGGTTAATTCAATATTTTTTTTTCCTGTGTGAACATCAGTGGAGAGTTTATTTATAATTTGGCGCTATAAATACCAATGGGGTCCACAGTACTTTTTACAGTACTTTCAAGTGTTGAGTCATGAGTTATATTAGCTCTGGGCTGATGAAAACCTAAATAAAAGATTATTATACAGCGGGAAAGTAAAGCATAATGATATTACACTGTACATGTTGGAAAAAAGGGAGGCACCTTGGGAGGAGATTGACTATAAACAAATGCTTAATGTTTATTGAGTATATTTAAAAAAAAAAAAAAATCAGATTTGTCCCCCCACCAAAGCAAAACCAACAAAGACAGCAAAGCACACGCGAGACATATATAGACAGGAGGAGGAAATAAGCCACTGAAAACAAACGCTGAGGCATCATCCACATGCAGATGATTCATACATGCCTTGTGTCATGTCGAGTTACATACGTGTAACAGAACGTGTAAACACTGAAAAGTAAGCATCTGACCTGATGGAAGCACACGAGAGAGAGAGAGAGAGAGAAAAAGAGAGAGAGAGGTGTGTAAGTGCTGTGTCTTGTAAAGTGCAGACCCCTTTACAAGAGGGCAGGAAGTGCAATAGGGGAGTATGGGTTTATTTAAAAAAAAAAAAAAAGGTCATGTGGACAGAAAGACAGGCTGATAATGAGTTAATTCATGTCTGAAAGATCAGCAACACTTCCCAGGATTCTTAATTTATTTTCCGAAATCGGAAATCTGACTGGAATGAAGCTGCATACAATAATCTGTCAAAAGTTGAATATTAAATAACTCTGTCCTTTAAAAAAAGCGCTACAAAATGTTCCAGCTGATGAGGAAATCCCATCCTCATTGGTCCTTTCTGTGTATCTCATCATACACGATATACAGTCAGCCAATCAATCAGTGACTGGGCGTATCCCATAGCAACGCAGCACGGCTTTGGTTGAGATACAACACAACACAACAGATGACCGATGAAAGTGAAAGTGCATGACCCTAGTCGCCTACGTCGCTGTCTTGGTCCCCGATCACCCACAGGAAGTGGAAGCTCAAGGCCAAGAGGGCGGTGCCCAGCAGGTCTCCCAGCGCCGTCAGGTATGGGATGGTGAAACTGTCCGGGTCCTTCCCAGACTTCCACATGGCATGGACCATCCAGTCTGCTATACACAGCAAGAGGAACACCTGAGAGACAGACAGGCGCAGATTAAACACGTTTTAGGAGTCACAGTTGCTCAAAGATTCCCCAAGACGAGGTGAGTAGTGAGGAGTGTAAAATTAGGATGAGGCTATGTTAAGTGATTCCATTTGACTTGACTGCTCCCTGTACACACACTTTTGGGAAGAGGCTCTGAGCGGGAGTGACAAGTGCTGACACACAATTAACACAAACTGGATCAATGTCTGGGTGTGAAATTTAGACGCCTTTATTCTGCTTCACTAATTAAACCTATTTTCCACATTGTGAAAGTGTGTGTGTGTAATCCTGATGAAAGGAGAACTCTGAAGTAAAGTACACTCACTGAAGGTGTTATGTGAAATGAATTAAGTACCATTAACTCCATAATTATTGGCACTCTAAACAAAAAAAAATGACCAAATGAGATTATAATTAACAGTTATTCCACAAAATCGAGTCGTACAAGAGCGGATAGCCAACGAGGCGCACACTGCCGAGTCGGCTATAAGCCATGTACGATGAGATTGAGTGAAATAACTTTTATTCTATCCACATTCACTGGATTTTGAGAAAGACAGCATTTTTAATTATTGCAAATTTGATAAATGAAAACTTTATACAAAATGTCTGGCAAAATCATTTCCACTGAGAATGTAAACAAACTGGCGAAATGACAAGCAATTTATGAAAAATGCTATAATTCTTTAAAAATAAAAAAAGAAAACCATAAGCTTACCATCAAATACTTTTATTCCATATTTTGTTGCTTTCTTTTGTAATTTTTGGGGCTTTTGTTTTTGAGTAGAGTTTTTAATTTCATCCTCAGTTGGTTCAGCAACACATGCCGCCATTTTCTTCTTTAGGGTTTTTTGGTGGTTGGCAAACCAAGTTAAAGGTGCATTACTGTCACTGACTGGGCTGGAGATATTGGGGGGGAACTATATTCTTTTAGCTATTTGTTCCTTTTAAATACTTGATAAGTTTCATTTTGTTTTCCTCTACTCATGGTATATGAGCTGATATCCTAGTACGAGAGTAGCCAATCAGAGCACACGATTGCTTATATCCAGTGAACGTGGATAAAATAAAAAAATTCAAAAATGTATATTTTATATATAGATTAGATTAAACATAGTCATACAATTTTGATACCATATATATATTTTTTAAAACACAAAGCCTTCTTAATGGCCCGGTCACACCGCCCGAACTTTGCTGGAGCGTTCCTTGAACGGTAGGGAGGGGGGGCCGAATTTCGACAACGCTCGTCACCGCGCACAAAATGGGAAAAAAAATCGAAAACACGGGCGTTGGCTTAGCGGTGCACCGCTGAAGCTGGCGTTGCTTTAGCGTTGGTTTAGCGGTAGTGAGCGTTGGTTTAGCGGTGACGCGAGCGTTGGTATAGCGGCGTCTTGCGCATGCGGGCTTTGGCTCGGCGGGGGTATAAAGTTGGTTTAGCACCAATCATAGCAAGTCTCTCAGCATCCATGGTGATACAGTTTTACTGTAACTTTGAGCAAATTCGATATAGATGAGGTCTGAACTCAACGGCAGCTCGATTCCAAATGAGCTCCTGGTCCATTTCTCCCGTATTTATAGCCAAATTCTGGTCCCGCTCCGACACCTCTATACCAACGCCAAACCAAAGTTCATCGCCGCCATGGATAGCTGCTTCAACGCCCGACACCGTTCCAGCAACCCCGTGTCCGCTCGTAAAACGCTTACAACCGCTCCACCGAAGTTTGTGCAACGTTTAATCGCCGACCGGGCAATGCTGGCGAAGCAGCGGTGGTCCAGCGTTCAAGATTTCTGCGTTGGCCTAGCGGACCCAAGTGTCCACGAACTTGCGTCTAGCGGTGCCAAACTTTGACTGGGCGTTGGTGGAGCGGGGGTGAACTTTGCCGGGGTGGAAAATTGCCCCCTCCTCACCGCTCGCAATATTTTGTGCAGCTCAAAACTTTCGGAGCGGTAGGAGTGCCCCTCGAGAAACATCAGCGGTGGCCGAGCGTATACGGCGTTGCTTTAACGGGGGCCAACTTTTGTTAAATGGTGGTGAACGGTTACAAGCGGTGATGAATTTTTTTCACCGCTCCAGGAACGCTCCAGCAAAGTTCGGGCGGTGTGACCGGGCCATAAGTAATATTTTTCCCATCTATGCACTGGTTCCAAAAATGATTCACACCCCTACAATTAATACTCTGTGAAGCCTGCATTAGGAGAGAATAATATGCTCATGCTATTATTAAACCAGTTAACTAATGCATTCACTAGTTGCCACTTGTGAAAAACCTCATGGACATGATGGATGTGAGCTTTCATACTGAGTGAGCCCAGATTCCGAATCAGTGAAGGTAATTTTGCTGAGATGTTATTAACATTACAGGGAACTGTGTCACACTATGAGAAAGAAGTTAATGTCAAAAGATTCAGATACACAATAGCCAATAACTTACGCCGTTCACTTGGGCGAAGTTCACATGCCAAAATTTCTGCATCGGTTTCAAGGTCGTTGCGTCGGAGACTCAGTATGTAATTTCTGACTGCCAAAAAAACTCCACCGCCTTTTCTTTCACCCCTGTCCCGTCTATGGATGGTGAAATCAGAAGCAGGGAGTAATTCGCAGTCCAGAATGTAGTCTTTCAACCATGACTCCACACAAAAGACAAGGTCCTGTCCAATCGACAAGGCTTGCAGTTCACTACACTTCTTAACCAAAACTGATTCCCCCTTCACTAACTAATGTGGCCACGTTTAACAGTATGGAAACAGTTTTCCCTGAATTTTTAACGTTTACCACATTGCCAATCCTCTGTAATCAAGTTTACAAGGCTGTGATGCACAGCAGTAATTTCAGCTAACCTGCTTAACTTTTGTGTGCATCTCATCTCATTATCTCTAGCCACTTTATCCTGTTCTACAGGGTTGCAGGCAAGCTGGAACCTATCCCAGCTGACTACGGGTGAAAGGCGGGGTACACCCTGGACAAGTCGCCAGGTCATCACAGGGCTGACACATAGACACAGACAACCATTCACACTCACATTCACACCTACGCTCAATTTAGAGTCACCAGTTAACCTAACCTGCATGTCTTTGGACTGTGGGGGAAACCGGAACACCCGGAGGAAACCCACGTGGACACAGGGAGAACATGCAAACTCCGCACAGAAAGGCCCTCGCCGGCCACGGGGCTCGAACCCGGACCTTCTTGCTGTGAGGCGACAGCGCTAACCACTACACCACCGTGCCGCCACACACACAAAATGAATATATAAAACTGACCTTCCTTTGAGCAGATTGAGTTTCTGGAGCATCACATTTGTGGGGTCAATTAAATGCTCAAAAGGGCCAGAAAAATGTCTTGACTATATTTTCTATTCATTTTACAACTTATGGTGGTAAATAAAAGTGTGACTTTTCATGGAAAACACAAAATTGTCTGGGTGACCCCAAACTTTTGAACGGTAGTGTGTGTATATATATATATATATATATATATATATATATATATATATATATATATATATATACACACACACGATTGCTCTAAGACAACGAGGGAGGCTCAGCCTCCTCTAAAAATGACGAACATCGTGTAGGATGAATTGCGCTAGGCTTATGTTATAGCCGACCTTATAACATTGCTATTTCAGATCCAGAATCATAGAAATATATGTGCTCAACCCAACTACAGTGCGAAATCATTCCGTTATAACTTTCCCCAGTTCGCCTAATGTGTGCGTGAGTTTTTCCCCCTCGTGACAGCGCGATGCAGCCCAGCCTCAGTGGACTTCAATGGCATTTGGGAGCTATGCGCTTTTCAATATCAAAATGCAAGACGGTTATTGGACAAATACTGCGAAAATGCCCACCCACGGACTCCGAGCCTCACAGTGGGAGGGACATGGCAGTTTCCACGAGGAGACTGGTGATTGGTGAAAGCGGCCGGATATTTTCTTTGATTGACAGCTCGTTTCAAATATAGACAGGCAGCGGTGAATTTCAGTTCAGTCCCATGCGGATTCGCAAGTGCTGTGGTGTATTGTAAGAGATCAGCTTACATTTCGATTTCATTCATTACATACGGTTTCTACCAGCTTTTTTAGTTTGTATATATTTTCATTGTAAATAAAGTGTAAATATAGTGTTGTCAAGTTTGCTATCTTAGTTCCAGAAAGTTCGTTTATTTGAGTGACTGAACTTGAACTTGAGGAGGCTAGTCAGCTAGCAAGAAAGCTGCGTACGGATACCAAGCATTGCTGATTTAATTTTGGCGAAGCCATTTGCCAATCTTCCTTTCGAGGAAAAAATTAAAATTAAAGAGCATGGTAGACCAACGCCTCAAACTGACTTGGTGAAAAAGGTAGGGAATAATACTCGCTCCTTTCAGCTCTCCTGGTACGAGAAAGTGAATTGGCTAACACCAAGTGACCCACATCAACAACAGTAAATAGGCTACTTTAGTAATATGTCATGGATGGACCAAAAATATAGAATCTATTTAAAATGTTTATGCTGAGTATATTATATTGGAATATATATTTTTCTGGATATGAATTAAACACAGCTACAATTTGGAAAACATTTTTAAACAAAAACACAGCCGAGAACATTTCACACTACAGACCTGGATTAAAAGTGAAGGGTTATCAAAATTGTCAATAAAACATCTCAGTCAAAATAAGTAAAATATAGGGAAAGTGTGTTTGAATGAAATGTGTGGCACCCAGCTCTATGTTTGGCTCCCCAAGGTCAGTGCTTGTGCCTATTCCAGAACACTCTGCTGTTACTGCTGAGGTTCCTGACAAAGAGCTGCTTTCAATAATGATCAATTTTTAAACAACATGCCACAATTTTAAAATATTAAATATACCCCCCCAACACCACCATCATGTATATTGGACAGTAGGCTAATGGGCCAAAAGAACCTGTTATTTCACAGTTTGTGACCCTGCCAACAATCAGCCAGATCAGAGGCAAGAGTATGGGCAAAATTGATGTGTTTTTTCTTTTAAAATCTGGAAATATCGTAACCGGCCAGCCTCCCCTGTTTGAAAGACTACCAGCCGCCACTGATATATATATATATATATATATATATATATATATAAAATATAAATAAAAATGTGTGTGTATATGAGACTTTCATTTAGCAGAAAACTAAAGGCAGCACATTAATCAGAGTGACAGACTGGTGTGAAACTCTGGGAAGCAGAGCACTGGTGGACTTGGCACTCAGAGTAACTGAGGACGGTGCAGTCATTTACTCTGGATTACACTCGGACAGAGAGGATTAAAAAGCTTTTTTAGTGGTTTTCCAAGTCTATTTACATCCGATGGTAGATAAGTAGATACTTCATTAATTAATTGATCAGTGTGAAACAATATGAAGGTTATATGAGGAGTATTAAGACAAAAGTTGTTAATCAGTGTGTACGCAATACATATAGCTGTGTTACATAATGCACGAGGCCCTTTTTCTCTCTGCATGCTCTCTCTTTATAAAATACTTTTCAATCTGTAGTGTAGTTTTGTCTGCAAAGTCTAAGAATTGCACTAATTACATATAAACAATGGAGAGAAAAAACCCTTCATGAAAATATGGAACAAAATGTGATGAAGTTGCTACAGAAACTAAGGGCTACTTCAGATGGATGATGGTTTGCTAATTTACACAAATTTTAGGAAAGCTAACAGGATCAGGGATGAATTTTCCACCTTCCACACACATTTACCCCCAGACAACAACGAGGCCAGTCAGGACTGTACACAGCACGTATACACACACATAATTGGAGGCTGATGACTAAAAACGTCCTCTCTGTTTCAAAAATGTTTACTGTCTCATCCTGTAAAATGCTTGCTTGCACTCTCTCTCAGACAAGAGTGCAAAAGTTTGCATCCCCCACTTTAAAAAAAAAAAAAGATTGATGATACTTTTATTTGGTGTGTGTCCAACAGTACTTTAATTTTTCACAATTTATTTATTACAAAGAATTTCAAGATGTTAAAATGAAACATTCGCCCTTCAACTAGACAAGAAGCCAAGACTATGTTGACAAAATGGGGGGAAAAAAATATTTAGAAAAGAATCAGTCAGTCAGTCATCCTGACGCTCCAGACTTGATCTGGAAGAATTATTACAAACAAATCCTGGCAATTTTGCCCAGAATATTACTGCGGAGCCTGATAATTACCACCGAGAGGTTGTTCAGCAGATACACAACAGGATGGAGGCAGTTAGAAAGGAAAACAGAGGATATGCACGTCATTAGAGAATATTTAAATAACATTCAGATATAATGGAGTTTTTTAAATTTTTAAAATCTGTTTAAAACACACACGCACACACCATTGTGGTGTTTTTATAAATTATCCCCTTTATTTTATCCCAAGGGTAGACACTGTAAATGGTTACCAGCTATGAACCACAACTGAGAAGTAACAGTCCAACACAAATACCTGTATGACTGTTTGAAAACGTGCACATACTGCAAATGGCATCAATATGCAACGTGTCACACCAGCTGCACGTCTTTGTGTGGTCTCGGCCACTCAAGAACTTTCCCACGCCGTTGACGAGAGCGTTTCTTTTCTCTTTGCCCTCTTGAATGTACACTGCACCCACCGTGGTGCTCTAATGGGCCCTCTGCACAGGCTCAGTGTATACGTAACAACCGTGTGCCAAGATCCATTCATGCAACAAGCAGCCACTCGTTTCCTTTGGAATTCTGCATGTAGGCCTTGTTCCTTTAATGGTGTAAAGGTCAAAGGTTATGGGACAAAGATCAGGAATTCCGTTTGCCTTCTTGAGCTCATCCCATCAGCAAGCCTTTGTCACAATCGAAACTCTTGCCTGATCGCCATTTGTTCCTGAAGAACAAATCAGATAGTCTTTCACGCTGAATTTACAGAGGTTATAAGATATCTACAAATGTTTTTACAACAGTATCTGTAAGAAAATGCCTTCATCCACAAGTTTCTTCCTCTCTTCCAGTATTTACTCTCACCATTTTTTTTTTAAAAACACACACTGACTTACTGGATATGCATGACCGTGAAGAATATCCATGATATTCAAAAATCAGAAGAGATGAAAGCAGCTCAGAAGGCACCATTATGTGAAAACATTCAATTTGTACATGATATGATGCCTTCCTGCTTCTAAATGCAGCTTTAGAAGGTAGCATTTTCTGCTTTTCTGACACACCCAGTGTTCCATGGTTGGAATTAATGATGTCATGATTACAACTGGCTTGTGCGATATGACCACACAAACTACACAGCTATAAAAGTATGGAAATCATCCACTTTTAAATTTTCCTTCAAACAATAAATTGAAGGGAAATGGCTTGGATACACAGTGCATTCCAAAAGTACTGGAACAGCACCTAGATTTAAATAGCAGAAAATGAAATCTGAAATTCTGATCCATTGTCTAATTTTCATTTTTTACCAAAATCTCAAACCAAAATGCATCAGGGTATAGCAAAAATAAAAGAACAGGCTTTGCTGTCCCAGTACTAAATTTCCTTTTCGAGTCTCCTGGCATCCATTCACAGCAAAAACATTTCACTATAGTTCTATCTGGATCATCAAAACACTTTAAAGCAGAACAGCATGCTGTGTCTCACCAGCTGCTTCAGGAACTGCAAGGAGAAATAAATAAAATAAATAAATAATCTGGTGCATATCAGGAAGTATATTTTAGGAAAGGGTTCAATGTCTTTGTGGAAAAGTGTTAAAAAAAAGATTTACTTCTGTGATCAAATTCTAATATGAACACAAATTACAGCTGAACACAAATATAACAATATCAGGATAAATTGATTCCCTACACGATTGACTAGAGCTTTTAGCTTCTCTGGGCCAACATAAAAAGGGTTTGTTTGACAGAACTCATTCGATTGACTGACACACAGTACAATGGGGAAGTCCAAGGAGCTCAGTGCAGATCTGAGAAAGAGGACTGTAGATTTACACAACACAGGAATGTCTCTTGGAGACATTTCTTAAAAGTGTGGATTCCAAGATCATCAGCTCAAACAATTGTATGCAAGTACAAGTTACTGGAAGATGGAGCCACTTTGCCAAGCCATTTTACTGGAAGAAGACCCAAACTATCACCCTCAGTTGAGTGGAAATTGGTTTGGATGGTCAGGAACCACCAAGGCACAGGCCTTACATGAACTGGAAGCTGCAGGAACACCAGTGTCACTATCTACAGTCAAGAGAGTTTTACATCACCATGGACTGAGAGGCTGCCATCCAAGAAAGACTCCAAAAATCCACACCTTCAAACTCGACTAAAGTTTGCAGCTGACCACACGGACAAAGAAAAAGCCTTCTGGAGGAAAGTTTTGTGGTCAGATGGGACAAAGATCGAGTTGTTTGGCCACAATGACCAGAGGTATGTTTGGAAGAGTAAAGGTGAGGTGTTCAAACTGTACCATCTGTTAAGCATGGGTAAACAAAGCAGATGGAATAATGAAGGAGGAGGACTACCTCAGAATTCTTCAGCATAACCTCAAACCATCAGTTAGACGGCTGAACCTTGGACACAATTGTGTGTTCCAACAAGACAATGACCCCAAAGACATCAAAAGACATCAAAGTTGGTTGTGGAATGGATAAAGTAGGCCAACATTAAGCTTAAAACAAGTCCTGAACTCAACCCTATCATAAATGTGTGGACTGTGTGTAAAAATTTTATCCATGCCAGAAAACCAACAAATTGGACTGAAATCTACCAATTCTGCCAAGAAGAATGGTCAAATATCAAACCAGAGTTCTGCCAGAAGCCTGTTGATGGCTACCAAAAGAGTCTGGTCAAGGTGAAACCTGATTAAGGACATTTAACCAAATATTAGGTGTGCTGTATGGGACAATTTTGACTGTGTGTTGATTTCAGAAAACCCAAAACAAATTTAACTCTTGTTTTCTTTCCATTAGGATGTGTGACTAATATTGTACAATCATTATTCCACAGGAAAAGAACAGTTCAAAGAAATTATCAAAGTTCAATATTGCCATGACATTCATGTCCATGATGACATTCACGTCAGTGTATATAAACTTCTGACTGCAACTGTACATTTGACACATTGTGGAAAGAAAGGCACAGAATCTCAATTAAACAAGGCAAACGTTTCCACGAAATATCTCCACATTTGTATTTAAGAACTTACAAACAGGATGGAGATTCTGATAAGACAAAAGTCTTATCTTTTTTTATGCACCCAGCATCATGTCTCATCAGAGCATCCAATATTTTCTCCAAGTCGTTTTCTAAAAGTTAAACCTTCAAATAAAACCTTACAATTCCATACCGTTCCTGAATTTCAAGATCAAATGGAAAAATCTTTACCGGATCCATCTGCTTAAAACAGGCTCAAAAATCTCCAGATCAGCGAAATTGCTTGTAAATGAAGCAACTTTATATTCCCCTCATCTTACATATTGCACTAAACTGACCTTCTCTCTCTTCATACATCACTGCAGCCTCATCTGAGCCCTGCTTTGTTCATATAGACGCATTTCTATTAGTGTGAAGGCCAGCATCTAGTTTAAACCATTGCTGAGGTCTGTATTAACCGTTGCACAGCTCACTAACGTCCCATCAAGCTTGCTGAGCAAAGGAGACTCAGTAGGCCAGCCTGCATCTATTTATAGCACAGCTCCTTCATATATTCGAACTTCTGTTTTCCATGCAGAGAAATTTTACCTAGAATAAACAGAGACCACACACACGCGCACACACACACACCCTGAGAATACCACACATTCCACAGCATGCTTCTCATGAATGCACTCACTCATATACAGTTGTGGTCAGACGTTTACATACAGTGACATGAATGTCATGGCAATATTTGGGCTTTCAGTAATTTCTTTGAACTGTTTTTTTTTCTATGGCAGAACGATTGTACGGCATACATCTTTAATTTAATTAAATAAATAAATAAACCAACCACTAGAATTTGGTGCACAAGTTTTAATTGTGTTTCAGTTTTTTTTGTTTCAGTTTATACATACAGGGTCAAAAATTCAGATGCGCTCACTTCGATTATTAATTCAGAGGTGCTGAAACTTCCAAAATGTCTTTTATCTTGCCAAGGCCAAGGTCTCTTAATTTCCTTTTAGTGATCATGATCCTCTACAGCTGGTAGCTTTGCTGTGCCTTCATAAAAAGGGTCTGTTTACAGCACTCATTGGATTGACCAACACACAATACAACGGGAAAGTCCAAGTAGCTCAGTGCAGATCTGAGAAAGAGGATCGCAGATGTACACAACTCAGGAATGTCTCTTGGGTCCATTTCTAAACAACTGCAAATTTCAAGACAAGTTCAAACAATTGTATCCAAGTTATTGTAAGGTGTAGTCACTTTGCCAAGCCACTTTGCTTTAAGAAAACCCAAACAGTCACCCTCAGCTGAAAGGAAATTGGTTTGGATGGTCAAGAACAACCTGGGAGCCATCATGGCACAGCCCTGCCATGAACTGGAAGCTGATGGATCACTGTCTACAGTTCAGATCACCGTGGACTAAGAGGCTGCTATTCAAGAAATAACCCCCTGCTCCAAAATTGACACCTTCAAGCTTAACTAAAGTTTGAAGCTGACCACACGGACAAAGAAAAAGCCTTCCGGAGGAAAGCTGTATGGTCAGATGGGACAAAGATTGAGTTGTTTGGCCACAATGACCACCATGTACAGAGGGACACTGTACCAGCTGGTGGTGGTGGCAGGATCATCATGCTCTGGAGCTGTTTTGCTGCCAGTGGAACTGGTTCATTGCACAAAGTTCCAATGGACAAAGTTCACTTGTCCATTGCACAAAGTTCCACTGGCAGCAAAACAGCTCCAGAGCATGATGATCCTACCACCACCACTACCAGCTGGTACAGTGTCCCTCTGTACATGGTGGTCATTGTGGCCAAACAGGCCACAAATAAGGAGGACTACCTCAGAATTCAACATAAAACATCTGAAACTTGAACACGACTTGGGAGTTACAACAGGACAATGAACCCAAACACGCATCAGAGCTGGTTGTGGAGGATAAAGCAGGCTAACATTAAGCTTAAAACAAGTCCTGAGTTCAACCCTGTTGAAAATATATGGACCACGCTGATAAGTCGAGTCCATGCCAAGGAAAAAAAATTAATTGAACTCTACCAATTCTACCATGAAGAGTCGCAAAATATCCAACTAGAATTCTGCCAGAAGCTTGTTCCAAAAATGTTTGGTCAAGGTGAATCTTGCGAAGAGACATTTTACCCAAATATTAGGTGTGCTGTATGTATATTTTTGACCCTGTGTTGATTTCAGAAAACCCAAAGAAAATTAAAACTTGTTAACCAAATTCTAGTGTTTTTTTTAATTAAAGCTGTATGCTGTACAATCATTCTGCCACAGAAAAAGAACAGTTCAAAGAAATTACTGAAAGCCCAAATATTGCCATGACATTCATATCCAAGATGACATTCATGTCACTGTATGTAAACTTCTGACCACAACTGTACGTGCAACCACAGGCATTGCTAAATTGATTGTAATGACTGTCTAAACAGTTCGGTCTTCGGTTTTTGATCAGAGTTTGGAAAAGCATGTGTTACTTGGGTCAGTGAAGGGTTTTTGGTGCGAAGTGTCTGCAGCACTTCAATATTCAAGGTGAGTGGACTTTTAATATTGCGCTCAAATACTATGGTGCTGCTGAATTCTCAACTCTAATTGGTCAGAAGGTGGTGATTAATGTTCTGTAACAGCAGATAAGATAGTACTACTGACTGCAAAGCAAATCACAGGTTTATATTAATGTGCTCGTATTGATGCATCATTGTTTCTATTGTAACTGGTAATTCACAGGGACTGAGAGTGTATGGCAGACATTCCATATACAAGCCCAATTCCAAAAAAGTTGGGACAAAGTACAAATTGTAAATAAAAACGGAATGCAATGATGTGGAAGTTTCAAAATTCCATATTTTATTCAGAATAGAACATAGATGACATATCAAATGTTTAAACTGAGAAAATGTATCTTTTAAAGAGAAAAATTAGGTGATTTTAAATTTCATGATAACAACACATCTCAAAAAAGTTGGGACAAGGCCATGTTTACCACTGGGGGACATCCCCTTTTCTCTTTACAACAGTCTGTAAACGTCTGGGGACTGAGGAGACAAGTTGCTCAAGTTTAGGGATAGGAATGTTAACCCATTCTTGTCTAATGTAGGATTCTAGTTGCTCAACTGTCTTAGGTCTTTTTTGTCGCATCTTCCGTTTTATGATGCGCCAAATGTTTTCTATGGGTGAAAGATCTGGACTGCAGGCTGGCCAGTTCAGTACCCGGACCCTTCTTCTACGCAGCCATGATGCTGTAATTGATGCAGTATGTGGTTTGGCATTGTCATGTTGGAAAATGCAAGGTCTTCCCTGAAAGAGACGTCGTCTGGACGGGAGCATATGTTGCTCTAGAACCTGGATATACCTTTCAGCATTGATGGTGTCTTTCCAGATGTGTAAGCTGCCCATGCCACACGCACTAATGCAACCCCATACCATCAGAGATGCAGGCTTCTGAACTGAGCGCTGATAACAACTTGGGTCGTCCTTCTCCTCTTTAGTCCGAATGACACGGCGTCCCTGATTTCCATAAAAGAACTTCAAATTTTGATTCGTCTGACCACAGAACAGTTTTCCACTTTGCCACAGTCCATTTTCAATGAGCCTTGGCCCAGAGAAGACGTCTGCACTTCTGGATCATGTTTAGATACGGCTTCTTCTTTGAACTATAGAGTTTTAGCTGGCAACGGCGGATGGCACGGTGAATTGTGTTCACAGATAATGTTCTCTGGAAATATTCCTGAGCCCATTTTGTGATTTCCAATACAGAAGCATGCCTGTATGTGATGCAGTGCCGTCTAAGGGCCCGAAGATCACGGGCACCCAGTATGGTTTTCCGGCCTTGACCCTTACGCACAGAGATTCTTCCAGATTCTCTGAATCTTTTGATGATATTATGCACTGTAGATGATGATATGTTCAAACTCTTTGCAATTTTACACTGTCGAACTCCTTTCTGATATTGCTCCACTATTTGTCGGCGCAGAATTAGGGGGATTGGTGATCCTCTTCCCATCTTTACTTCTGAGAGCCGCTGCCACTCCAAGATGCTCTTTTTATACCCAGTCATGTTAATGACCTATTGCCAATTGACCTAATGAGTTGCAATTTGGTCCTCCAGCTGTTCCTTTTTTGTACCTTTAACTTTTCCAGCCTCTTATTGCCCCTGTCCCAACTTTGAGATGTGTTGCTGTCATGAAATTTCAAATGAGCCAATATTTGGCATGAAATTTCAAAATGTCTCACTTTCGACATTTGATATGTTGTCTATGTTCTATTGTGAATACAATAACAGCTTTCTGTTAGGAAACTTTATATACAGTATATATTTATTAGAACATTTGGGGGCCTTTGAGTCTCCAGTATCAGCACTTAAGTCAATTTTCAAAACAACCAAACAAAAGTCTTTTATCTCCACTTCAAGAGAGAAACAAAGACAGGCTGGTGAGGAAACGAGCGTTTATGGTTACTATGAAAAATGATAAACGTAACTAACCTGTATCATGGATGTTCCTGCAGCATTAAATGCAACTTAAATGGATAGAAAGTACAATGTGATTTTTTTTTTTTTAAATACCAATTTGCCAACCCCCCCCCAAAAAAAAATATTGTTGGCAAAATCAGATCACATGACTGGTCACTTTCACTTCGTATTACTAACAGAGTCATAGTTCTCTTCCGAAGCATTTCGTGGTTTAGTGGTGTATCTGATGACCAGTGATGAACAGAATATCACAAGGTCAGGTGCACAAGAGATTTTGTCTGTTACACTACTTTAAAGGAACAGTCCACAGTACTTCCATAATGAAATATGCTCTTATCTGAATTGAGACGAGCTGCTCCGTACCTCTCCGAGCTTTGCGCGACCTCCCATTCAGTCAGACGCGCTGTCACTCCTGTTAGCAATGTAGCTAGGCTCAGTATGGCCAATGGTATTTTTTGGGGCTGTAGTTAGATGCGACCAAACTCTTCCGCATTTTTCCTGTTTACATAGGTTTATATGGCCAGTGATATGAAACAAGTTCAGTTACAGAAATTGAAACGTAGCGATTTTCTATGCTAGGGAAAGTCCGCACTATAATGACAGGCGTACTAACACCTTCTGCGCGCTTCGGCAGCGCATTGATATCCGAGCTCCGTATCAATGCACTGCCGAAGCGCGCAGAAGGCGTTAGTACGCCTGTCATTATAGTGCGGACTTTCCCTAGCATAGAAAATCGCTACGTTTCAATTTGTGTAACTGAACTTGTTTCATATCACTGGTCATATAAACCTATGTAAACAGGAAAAATGCGGAAGAGTTTGGTCGCATCTAACTACAGCCCCAAAAAATACCATTGGCCATACTGAGCCTAGCTACATTGCTAACAGGAGTGACAGCGCGTCTGACTGTGTCTGACTGACTGGGAGGTCGCGCAAAGCTCGGAGAGGTACGGAGCAGCTCGTCTCAATTCAGATAAGAGCATATTTCATTATGGAAGTACGGTGGACTGTTCCTTTAAGCGGTCTCATACTGAAAAATCCTGTGAATGTTACTTTGTGATAATTTGCAACTGGTGCATCCTCCCAGACCAGTAACTTCTCTTCCTGCATAGTGCAAGCATCAAAATATTTCTCACTGTAACTAGTAGATAACTAATGGATAACACCAGAAATCATAGCCAACACTTCCTGTGTGATATGTGCAGCACATTAAAATCATGACATGTTGCCTTTTCTATGTGCTGTGGAACATGGAAGATGAGCCTTTAACGCCACTTCTAATTAACAATTATTCCACAAAATCGAGTCGTACGTGAGCTGATAGCCGGCGAGGCGCGTAGCACCAACTGGGCTATAAGCCATGTACGACTCGATTTCATGGAATAACTTTCATTCTATCCACATTCACTGGATTTTGAGAAAAAGAGCATTTTTATTTTTTGCAAATTCAATAAATAAAAACTTCATACAAAACATCCGACAAAATCATTTCTGTTGAGGAGGACTGCTTAAAAAGCTATCGATGGCTGCACAAATTGACTTTCTTGTTGTTTTTTTTGGAGAAAGTGCCATCTTTCTGTCGCAGCGAGGTACTGAATAGCTTTAGACCATTTATGTAATTCTTCCTTGGACATTTCAGTGATGTAATTTTCAAACTTCTTTAAGCTTTTGAACCAGTCTAAAATAAATTCGAAAAATTTTAATGCTTAAAAGATGAAGAATGTAAACAAACTGGGAAAATGACAGGAACAATTTGTGAAAAGTGCTATAATAATAATAATGTCTTTTAAAATAGAGATACATTCTTAGTCTCAAATACTTTCATTCCATATTTTATTGCTTTTTAAAAATTTTTTGGTTGTTTTGTTTTCGAATAGTTTTTAATTCGTCCTCGGTTGGTTCAGCAAAACGCTCCGCCATTTTGTTTATCTCTACTCATGGTATATGAGCTGATAGTGTAGTAGTAGAGTAGCCAATCGGAGTGTGCGATTGCTCATATCCAGTGAATGTGGAGAGAATAACAAATAATATCCTCATCTTGGATGCATCCTTGACATTAAGGCACACCTAGTGACTGAAATCCGAAATTCTTGGGACATTTTTGGTCCCCCCAACACACGATTTTACTTATTAGCCGTTTCTGAACTACATAATGTTCTTTGCACTCTTCTGTCTCTCCCTTCCTTCTGTTTCTGTACTAAAAAAAAAGGTATGAAACCATTTTTCATCCAGTTGTATTAAAAATAAAAGCTTTTTTTTTGGGGGGGGGGGGGGGAGCAAAGTCTCACCAAAACAAAACCAAAAAAAAAAAAAGAAGGAGAAGGTGTGGGACCCCTGTGTACAAGTTTCTCTGACTGCAGATGTACTAACTGACCTGTAGAAGCGCTGCAGCCAGGTAAACAGCCATGAAGATGGGCGTCAAAGTAGTGTGGCCGCTTTTCATCAGGTGAATAGTGTACAGGAAGATCAAGTGGCCTGGGATTACCAAGAGAAGCAGCACTTGTGCTGACCGGTGATTTGCTCCTGGAAAAGAGAAAGGAATGTAGAAATGCTCAAACTATTAACTATACTACACACGTATGTGCAATCCATATCCAATCCGACTATATCTGAAAAATTGATGATAGATCACCACAGCAGCCCCAGGAAGCTTTATGAGCTTGCATAGCTGCTTTTATGTACATGTAGAAAATTCTCTTCCAGTTTTTGCACCGAGTTTCAGCCACCTCCAAGAGATATGTGAGGATTTACGCCTCTTCCTCCAGATGGTAATGGCAGCCTGACAGTAGGCGCTGCACCCTGTGTGCGTGTGCTTGGACATCTGTACCCAGTATTTCTTTTCCCCTGGTTCTCAGAGCAAACTCAAAAAATGTGTGCTAAAAGTATAAGAACTGCCAGCTCCAGGCCCCTGCGCTTGGCTTTCACGTCTACTGTTTATATTGCACAGAGCTACACAAAATCCCAGTCTCTGTTAAGTACACACTGTTCTGTAAGCGGTGCGTGCACTTAAATCATGTTCTGTGGTTTATCTCTCTCTCTCTCCCTCATATCTAACCTCTCCTAGTCCTTCCTTCACTGTCTGCAGTGGAGAAAGCAGGAGGCTGAGTGCTAGTCTGCACTTGGCATTTACACATAAAGACAGCCAGGGAACGAACACTACTAGCAAGCCAAGTAGATGTGCATTGTTCTTGTATATATAAGCATTTATGACGACCGTCAGGGAGATATTTAAACCCAAACATACCCAAAACATTCAGATCATTATCATACCAGGGGTAGCCAAGTCATCTGTATCGTATTGTGTGTGTATTGTATCCTGATAAGATCTGAAACACTCAAATGTGCCCCTGATTATCCAGATTACAATCTGATTGCTGTATCACACACACAGGATGTATATCAGTTCAGTGTATGTGACCACCAACTTCCTGTGTTATTCCTCATTTCCAGTTTTAATCAAAGATTTTTTTTTTGCTCGTTTCAATATGTGATAAATTAGTGTGGCTTTGTGTGAGGGTTTCTGTGAGGTTACCTGAGCCACAGAAGGTTCGGCAGGGATAGTAGCAGCCCTTGGCCTCGTCTGGTACCTCTCCTGGGGTGCTATGGAAGTGCAAGTGTGTCGAGATGCGGCTAGACTGGATGGCCACGAGGTTTCCACCAATACCTGCACAGCAGAGATATGACCTTTTCTCTCATACACACTTTCCAGAAAGAGTCATCAGTCCTGAGACAGGCTGAAATAATATGCTCCATTCATCACTTCCTGCTAGGAGTTACACTTTTCAGCTTTCCTGTCTTCCATCTTGATATACACTCTTGTTTTATACCCTCTCTATCGCTCACACATTCTATTCATTTCCACCCTTTGACATGGTTAAGTAGGACTGAGTGCTGTCCATATGTGCAATCATAAATTTTTACAACCAGCAGCCTTAAAAAAATTGACACAGGGAGGATAAAGGAGAGCAGAAACGAAATAAGCACAACCTATAGAGGTGAAATTTACGTATAACAAAGATTAGCAGTGGTTGGATTTCAAACAAGCATTAAATATGTAAACATGCTGTAAAGAATGAATAGAAAAATAATATAATTAATAAAAATAATATCCATAACATGTATACAATTACATTGGTGCTTGAAAGTTTGTGAACCCTTTAGAATTTTCTAGATTTCTGCATAAATATGACCTAAAACCATCAGATTTTCACACAACTCCTAAAAGTAGATAAAGAGAACCCAGTTAAACAAATGAGACAAAAATATTATACTTGGTCATTTATTTATTGAGGAAAAGGATCCAATATTACATATCTGTGAGTGGCAAAAGTATGTGAACCTCTAGGATTAGCAGTTAATTTGAAGGTGAAATTAGAGTCAGGTGTTTTCAGTCAATGGGATGACAATCAGGTGCGAGTGGGCACCCTGCTTTATTTAAAGAACAGGGATCTATCAAAGTCTGATCTTCACAACACATGTTTGTGGAAGTGTATCATGGCACAAACAAAGGAGATTTCTGAAGACCTCAGAAAAAGCGTTGTTGATGCTCATCAGGCTGGAAAAGGTTACAAAACCATCTCTAAAGAGTTTGGACTCCACCAATCCACAGTCAGACAAATTGTGTACAAATGGAGGAAATTCAAGACCATTGTTACCCTCCCCAGGAGTGGTCGACCAACAAAGATCACTCCAAGAGCAAGGCGTGTAATAGTTGGCGAGGTCACAAAGGACCCCAGGGTAACTTCTAAGCAACTGAAGGCCTCTCTCACATTGGCTAATGTTAAAATGTTCATGAGTCCACCATCAGAAGAACACTGAACAACAATGGTGTGCATGGCAGGGTTGCAAGGAGAAAGCCACTGCGCTCCGAAAAGAACATTGCTGCTCGTCTGCAGTTTGCTAAAGATCATGTGGACAAGCCAGAAGGCTATTGGAAAAATGTTTTGTGGACGGATGAGACCAAAACAGGACTTTTTGGTTTAAATGAGAAGCATTATGCTTGGAGAAAAGAAAAAACACTGCATTCCAGCATAAGAACCTTATCCCATCTGTGAAACATGGTGGTGGTAGTATCATGGTTTGGGCCTGTTTTGCTGCATCTGGGCCAGGACGGCTTGCCATCATTGATGGAACAATGAATTCTGAATTATACCAGCAAATTCTAAAGGAAAATGTCAGGACATCTGTCCATGAACTGAATCTCAAGAGAAGGTGGGTCATGCAGCAAGACAACAACCCAAAGCACACAAGTCGTTCTACCAAAGAATGGTTAAAGAAGAATAAAGTTAATGTTTTGGAATGGCCAAGTCAAAATCCTGACCTTAATCCAATCAAAATGTTGTGGAAGGACCTGAAGCGAGCGGTTCATGCGAGGAAACCCACCAACGTCCCAGAGGTGAAGCTGTTCTGTACGGAGGAACGGGCTAAAATTCCTCCAAGCCGGTGTGCAGGACTGATCAACAGTTACCGCAAACATTTAGTTGCAGTTATTGCTGCACAAGGGGGTCACACCAGATACTGAAAGCAAAGGTTCACATACTTTTGCCACTCACAGATATGTAATATTGGATCATTTTCCTCAATAAATAAATGACCAAGTATAATATTTTTGTCTCATTTGTTTAACTGGGTTCTCTTTATCTACTTTTAGGCCTTGTGTGAAAATCTGATGATGTTTTAGGTCATATTTATGCATAAATATAGAAAATTCTAAAGGGTTCACAAACTTTCAAGCACCACTGTACACCAAAGATATAGTGGAGATAACTGTACTCTTGAATTCATTCGCACTAAATTATGCTAAAATATGTCACCAGGAAGTAAGTCTCTTCCAAGGGAAAAATAAAAAACAAATTCTTTGGTTATGTTACTGACAAAAGTAAAGGGTTATGATGAATTTCTTTTGACTTTACAAAAGTACAACAGAAAGCACACTGTGTCTAAAATGCTTTGACTCGCATTAATCTCCCCAGGAAGGAAGTGATAACTTGAGGAAGGACATTGTTAATTCATAAAAGATGCCCCTGAAAAGAACCGTTCAAATTATAAAACTCACACCCCATTAATAATTTTCGTCCTTGCTGATGGATAGTGCTCCGATACTGACTCAGCAAATTCTCGTGTTGAGAATAAAGCAAAGTTAAAATGCCGATGTCACATGGCTTTCTGTGAGCAAACTGATCAGGATGAGAAGAAATCTTACATGCAAGACTCCCGCGGTTAAGTCTACGTCGGCTAATCACGGATTATGCAAAGCTACACGGCAGTAAATTACACGCAGTGCAGGTGCACGGATAATGACATACCATCTTTGAAAGTGCATCACAGGGAAGGATAATGAAGATATTATGGGATAGAATGTGCATTTAGGTTTGATGACATTTTTGGCAAGACACAGTTCAGCTGTTTTAATACAAGTGGAAGTTTTTAAAATCCATTTTTAAAAATTCAAGTATTCTATGAGAAAAATGACAACTGGTATGAACCTAAATTTTAGCCATGAATCAGTTGTTAGTCGATTACAATGGAGCTAGAAAGGCATAAGCACAATCTAATACGTCACGTTGTTAGTTCATATATTTCGTGGTCGATTCTGAAACTGTAGCTCTGCAGATAACTATATTTATGCACTTAAAAATAGTATGTAACATACCAGAGTTAAATTACATTACATTAACGACATTTAGCAGACTCTCTTATCCAGAGCGACGTACAGTATAACAGACCCAGAGCAGTTGGGGGTTCGGTGCCTTGCTCAATGGCACTTCAGCCATTCCTGCTGGTCCAGGGAATCAAATCAGTGACCTTTTGGCCCCAAAGCTGCTTCTCTAACCATTAGGCCATGGCTTCCCCCATTAGCTGTCAATTTTTTTTTTAGTCAAGTTAATCAGGTTTCCAGAAAAACCAATACATGGGACAAGCACATTGGAGTCTTCACTTATCTGATGGGTGAAATAATAAATTAACTAGAAAGGCACCCAGTGGAGTGTATACCTCCGCCAAGCCACATATCAACATCAAAATCACTTGAACCTAGGATAATATTAAAGCTGCACACCAAATTTCATCAAAATCTGTTCACTATTTTTTTGAGTTACGTTGAGAAAAGACTAAATAAATAAATAAATAAATAAATAAATAATCCTGGATCCGCATACATCTCCGAAGAAGAAGAAACCTTTATTTGTCACATGCACACTCAAGCACAGTGAGCTTCATCCTCTGCATTTAACCCATCTGAAGCAGTAAACCCATGTGCGCACACACACCCAGAGCAGTGGGCAGCCACACTACAGCACCCGGGGAGCACTTAGGGGTTTGGTACCTTGCTCAAGGGCACTTCAGTCCAAGGCCACCCCACGTTAACCTAACTGCATGTCTTTGGACTGTGGGGGAAACCGGAGCACCCGGAGGAAACCCACGCAGACAGGGAGAGAACATGCAAACTCCGCACAGAAAGGCCCCCGCCGGCTGCTGGGCTCAAACCCAGAACCTTCTTGCTGTGAGGCAACAGTGCTAACCACTACACCACCGTGCCACCCACACCACTGTGCCACATATCCGGCTTTGCATCAAAATCTAAATCGATTGTTCCTTGGCCCACCTTTCCTCAAAACTTCATTAAAATTAGTTCACTACTTATTGAGTTATGTTGGGAACGGCAAACAAACAAAAGGAGGTGAAAACATAACCTCCAGTAAGAATTTGTGTATCCGAGATAAACTAATACCAACAGCTTCTAACACCATATAACAATGGAGAATATCTCACACACACACACACACACACACACACACACACACGTCTCAAATACATCTAGAGTTCACCAACAAACCAGTCAGTACATCAGTAATCTGATGTACAATTTGTACACTTTTCTGGCAGCAAGCTTCAGAATCTTGAAGGCTGAAATCTGACTGAATCTCTGTGCACTGGTTTCCAGCAGGATTTTTTTTTTTAACAAAATTTTATTTGCTGCTGCTTTCAGAGCAGGAATTAGTCACTGGATTGAAAAACATTAACATACTTCGGTCTTTAAAAGTTATTAAGGAATTTTATTTGAAGCCGTTAGTCATGAGCGTCGCCACCATTGAATGTGAAGGGGACGTGTCCCCCTCACATTTCATAATTCTTCGTTTGGACCCCCCCCCACACACATTTAACATAAAATATTAGTTCACCCAGCGCCGTTTCTATTGCTTTGTGAAAGAATCCATTCCACTTGATCGATAAGAGAATACACAGACCACTGAAAATCCACTCTGGGTTTCCTGGGCGTTCCCTACAACAGCTCACCGCGTGCGAGTGAATCCCAGTGCGAGCAGAGACATTTTGGTGCAGCTGCTCGAAAGTGGAGGAGGTGACATCATCCCCATTGCCACCTCACAATGTCTAGCTTTTGCTAAAACCTTATTCTTTTGTTATATGCCCTCAAAATTAACCCTAGGCCACGTTAAATTAATGTTCAACTAAACAGTGAAATAAGCTTAGCCTAATGGGGTATTCTTGGTTGATGATGAATTGTTTGCAATATTTGCTCCTCCCTAGACACAATGGACATAAGGACATTCTTGACAAAGAAGTGGAAAGTAAGTCAAAATTTCCCCCACAGGACAGGGTTTTTTTTTTTGTCCCAATGGAAATGTTAGTGCAGTTGTATCAGTCAACGTTAGGAGATGTATCAGCTAGCTTAATGTTAGCTATCATTTATTTCAAACCCAGTAGGCCGACCTTACTGTAACGCCAAGAATGAGGTCAAGTCTGCTCTGATGATATTTATTGATTCCCTGTTGTGATTTGAAGAACTTGTTTTGTCTGGTCTTTGGCAGTTTTCTGGAAAGTAAGATGGGAAATCAGTGTCTGGGGAAGGAATAGTAGAAAGGAAAGCAATGGAGAGAGATGGATGTTATTCCAGGTGGACTGTGAAGGAAAGGGGGATAAAAGTTATGAAGTGGGAGAAATTGTGGTGGCAGCAATGTAAGAAGGAGTTCTGTCTATAAATCTATTTGTTATACTAATCTGTAAATGTTATTGTAGTACCACCATTGCATGTAGGTTGACAAAACTGCACTTGTTCATTGTGTGAAGTTCTCTTTTGTGTGTCGTTGCTTGACATGGTGTGATTTTGTGTTATGAAGACTCCATGTCATTTTTGTGATGAGTATCACGAAATCATCTCATCTCATTATCTCTAGCCGCTTTATCCTGCTCTACAGGGTCGCAGGCAAGCTGGAGCCTATCCCAGCTGACTACGGGCGAAAGGCGGGGTACACCCTGGACAAGTCGCCAGGTCATCACAGGGCTGACACATAGACACAGACAACCATTCACACTCACATTCACACCTACGCTCAATTTAGAGTCACCAGTTAACCTAACCTGCATGTCTTTGGACTGTGGGGGAAACCGGAGCACCCAGAGGAAACCCACGCGGACACGGGGAGAACATGCAAACTCCACACAGAAAGGCCCTCGCCGGCCACGGGGCTCGAACCCAGGACCTTCTTGCTGTGAGGCGACAGCGCTAACCACTACACCACCGTGCCGCCTATCACGAAATCAGAAAAAAGTAAAACGCACCCACTAAAGTTACTGTTGGTGGTTAACAAAATTGCACCTGTTCATTGTGTGAAGTTATTTTTTATGTCACCGTTGCTTGACACAGTGTGACTGTGTGTTATGAAGTTTGCATGATGCCATGTCATGCTTGTTCATTGTGTGAAATTATGAATATTCTTATTTTTAAACATACAGTTGAGTGTCACTATCGCTTGGCACAGTGGAATGTTGTGTTACATCTAAAACTAAATAAAAAAGGAGACACAAAATAAAAAGTAAAATGCATCCATAAAGTCACTGTTGGTGATAAATTGTCACACATTCATCTCATTATCTTGGGCATAGCAGTGGGTTTAAAAACAGGCTGATGAATGTATGGACTAGTTGAATGAGGACTTACTGTTGAGTCTCTAAAACAGTCATTGAATTAAGTGACTTTTGTAGGTAAAATTAGGTGTTTAACAACCTGTTAAAAAAATACACCAGAATGCAGGAAATGACATCTAATTAATTAAAAATTTTCTAGGGGAAGACCCCCAGACCCCCCGCCAGTGTGTCACCCCCACATTAAAAATGCTTCTGATGCCCTATCATTAGTGTTGAGTGACAGAATCTTGTGCTTGCTGATGGACTGCAGGCCTATAAAGATCTCAGCATCTTTCTGTGCAAGCAGGTGGATGGTGATCGAATGACAAAATGTCCCAGACTCTCTAGTGAACGCGAGATGTTTTGCTTTGCGAGACTACAATACCCCCACACACAGCCGTGGGGCAGTTTATCATGGCAGCACCACACCAGGGGGATATAATGTGGTATACAGTGCGTCCGAGTACATGATGTGTACATGTACGTGTGAATGGGTGCCACAGATATTTTTGGTTTTTCAGAGCGCTGGAGTATATTGACTCAACTAATGATTGTTTAGGTAGATAAAGTGCAGGCTGCTTTTCCTGCACTCCATCAGCATCCCTGCTTTCTATTTCATTCATCCACTCTTTCCATAATTGCCCAAAACTCCAGATTTTGAGTCACCTAAACATCCCTGTAAACACACACGCACCATCAGCAATCCAATATTAGAGTGAACAAGGATCAAGCTGTTTTAAAATCGCACATTAATGTTTCTTAATTAACGTTAAGACTCCCTGCTGAGATGCCACATTAATGAGAGAGATGAGTAGTAATGGCTGTGATTAATGTCTGCATTACATATCCAAAATGAACTTACAATAAAGCTTTTGTCTCAACCATTTCTAGTCCTCTGCCAGCGTTCACTTATCAGTGATCTAAATCATAAACGTGGTTAGCTCTGTTAAAAAATAAGACTTCTTAAAATCCACAGGTATTACCAGTACTTGATATTCTACACGAAGATCACAATTACCACTTACGATACAATTTATGGAGTGCAGCCCAAATGACGCTCTTTACAGAGGAAGATTTTTCACTTTCATAACCTAAACTGACAGATTATAAATTGAACAAGAAGCCCCGCTAGCAGGCCATCAGTGTTAAAATCCTGCCTGTAGGTGAAGATGTTCAAAATGAGTTGAAAATCAAAAGTTAAAAATCAACTTTATTCTTGAAAATGGGTTCCAAAGGGAGCCGGTCTTACCGTTTATGACAGGGGTGTAGACCACAATGCCAGCCAAGTTGGGGTCTGACACGGTTTTATCCAGGATCAGACCTCCAATACTGAGACAGAAGAAAAACAACAAATAAACAAACATTAGGAATTGTGATCTGTGATTGATGTATAAATCTGGGCGAATTGTCAAGTTTAGAGATTATGCATGTAAATGTGAGTGAAGAGACCTGCTGATGACCATGGCGGTGATGACGGGCTCCCAGCCGGAGTAGAGGAGCTGTCGGCTCGCCGGGTGTTTGGATGAGATGATCATCCATACTGGAGTCAGAGACATGAAGAAGGCACACACGAGAAATGACACGTACAGGCGAGAGGCTGAAAGAGATACATATAAAAGGAGAGTTAACACGAATACCAACCAACACACACACAAAGTTAAGTGGATAAAAAACAGCTGACATGGTGAACCCCCCCCCCAAAAAAAAAAACACACTGGCTCTTATACAGTACATACATCAAAATTGGATACGGTCAAAATCTCATAAAATGAGCATTTGAAAATTCAGTGCATCATTGTCTATGTTTATAAAAATTTAATCTAAAAATCAGTTCCATCTGACAACTGGAACGCAAAAAAAAAAAAAACATTACATAAAGCTATTTGCTTAAACCTGATTTAAAACATCTCATCTCATTATCTCTAGCCCCTTTATCCTGTTCTACAGGGTCGCAGGCAAGCTGGAGCCTATCCCAGCTGACTACGGGCGAAAGGCGGGGTACACCCTGGACAAGTCGCCAGGTCATCACAGGGCTGACACACAGACAACCATTCACACTCACATTCACACCTACGGTCAATTTAGAGTCACCAGTTAACCTAACCTGCATGTCTTTGGACTGTGGGGGAAACCGGAGCACCCGGAGGAAACCCACGCGGACACGGGGAGAACATGCAAACTCTGCACAGAAAGGCCCTCGCCGGCCACGGGGCTCGAACCCGGACCTTCTTGCTGTGAGGCGACAGCGCTAACCACTACACCACCGTGCCGCCCTGATTTAAAACATACCAAAAATTATTTATCATCATCCTCAAACACCTCTAACAAACACTAAGCTTCCCAGAATTTCTTTCCCTTCTCGATTTACATTTTTTCTCAGATCCTGGCTAACTGTTGTCTGATTAATGCTTTTCGTTTTGACTCACTGTCCCAACACCTGTGCAAATTAGAGTTTTATTCAAATTAGATGTATATGAGAGTACACTGGGATTTGCATATTTATATGATGTGTAAATAACCACCGAGTGGGTGGGAGCCTTCACATTTCCACCCAAATCATTTCTGGTTTCTTAAAATCAGATGTGCATTTGTATGTACGTCATTGCTGGAGCTCAAATGTTCACTCTTACATACAACTTTAAAGAATAAGGGCCACTGTTCCAAAAATTACACAGATGATTTTAATGTGCATTAACCGTCTCAAACTTAGCTTTCCATCACATCTTAATCCCTGCTCAACAAATCTGCATAGATTTACACAAGCCTCAGTTGTCTAATCCTTAATAGGGAGGGTTTGAGTTTGTGTGACTATATTTAGTGTGAGCAGGCCCGACTGGGCTTTGGCCCGGCTCATGATGGCATGAGCGGCTGTTTGCTGGCTGGCACGGCGGCTGGGGTTTGGCACAGAGTGGCACAGGCTGTTCACCTCACTTTACCTCTCAGACAGCAGCTGAGAAAGAGGCAAAGGAAAGAACAACAAAAAAAAAGGGGAAATGACAAGACACTGTGTCATTGAGTAACTAATAAAACAGAAGAAACCAAAACATTTTAAGATGGTCTGTGTGTGATGGGGCGTGTGGGAGTTGTGAGGCCATTGCCTTTGGCTTGGGTGTGACAGCAGGTGGAAAGTGTGTGCATGTTTTGTCATAATAAGAATCAAAAAATAAAAAATAAAAACTTTCCTGGGGTGCATCTCTAAATTCAATCAGGAAAATTATTTGTATTATTTATTAGTACATTAAAACAGTGCCACAGGGTTCCTCATCGAAGGGTTAATACTTTGTATAAATGTAGTATGTGTCGTGATGCATTTACGGAAAAACCGTCGGTCAACTGTCAGTTGGGTCAGTTCAGTGAACTTAGGAACTGGGAAGCAAATAAAATAAGAAAACTATAAGAAATAATTAAAACTAACAGCAGAAATATGAAAACTGTTCACGTTTAAAAAAAAGGAGCTACGTGAAACTAGCCAATTGCGGGCGCCTGTGAGCTCGTGTGCGTGGATGAGGGTAGATCTTGTTTTCCTCCGAGTGCAATACACTGTCCTGTTTCTGCATGAGCAGTTTGGAAAGATATGGTTGGCTGTGTGTCTCAGAGGAAGCATGTATTAGCCTTCAACCTCCCTGACTGGTGGCTGTTGTGTGACAGAGGAATAAGGAGGAAGCCTGAAGGAATTAAGAAAGACGGTATGGAAGGAATTTTTTTTTTTTTGGGGGGGGAGGAAGGGAGAGAGGCAGGCAGGGAGAGGAGGAAGGAAGGAAGGAAGGAAGGAAGGAAGGAAGGGAGAGGGGAAGGGAGGGAAAAGAGAAAGAAAGAAAGAAAGAAAGAAAGAAAGAAAGAAAGAAAGAAAGAAAGAAAGAAAGAAAGAAAGAAAGAAAGAAAGAAAGAAAGAAAGAAGTAGGTAATAAAGTAAGGGAAGAAGTAAGGAAGTACGCAAGTAAGAAAAGAAGGAAGTGAAGTAAGGTAATGAAGTAGAAGTAAGGAAGAAAAGAAGAAGTAGGTAAGGAAGTAAAGATGGAAGAAACGTAGGTAAGTTGTAATGGAACTAAGAAAAGAAGGAAGTAAAAAAAGCAAGTAAAAGGCGGAAGGATGAAAGGAAGAATGCACTGTCCAGTAAAAGGCAATGAATAAAGGATCGAGAGCATTTAAATAAAGAATTCAGAATGAGAAGAACACACTGATCATGATCTTATTAATGTAAAAAGATTAGAATATTCTGTATTAGAAGAACTGGCAAGTCAGAAAAATCATCTGAGGTATAACAGGCTGAGTGCATTTCAATGATATTAAAGGAAGATCGTTCTGACTTGCATCAAAGTCACGTAATAAATCAGCAAATTAAAACATTAACATCCTGTCCCATCACTAGCAGAAGCATTTCTCAACCTCTTCACACCACACACAACACCAAGTCACATGATCACTGACCATTAAATAAAGTACCCAGACCATGAAGAATTTCTATACGCAACTCAGATCAAGGTCACAGAGTGTGTTTGAGAGAATGAATCAGTCATTCATGTCTTATTACAGTCCAGGGGTCTGACGGAGAGATGGGAAAGGTATGAACTCTGCTACAGAAGTGCTATTGTGCAGCGTTCTCTCCACTCAGCCCAGGTCGCCTCATTAGCAGCACGTTTCGAACATAAAACGTGTCAGCTCCTCAACTTTACACACCATATATCTCCTCACACCTGCACTCAGGCAGCTATACACCAAACAGCGGCTCAACGCACAGATAATCTAACGCACATGCTATATTTGAATGTTATATTAAATTTCAGTGTAAATACTTAAACCCAGAGACTGTGCACTGCTCGAGCAGAGCAGAACACTGAGCATTTAGCGTTCCTATTACTCTACTGCCCTCTTGTGGTGCTCACTAAAAATTCATGCAAGTGCCCTATTGATTGATCCATCCCCTCACTCTCTGCCTGTCTGTCTCTTTCTCCACCTTCATCTCCCTCCCTCGGTCTCTTTTTCTTTGTCTGTCTGATCATCTGTCTGTCTCTCACCCAGGCAGTTATAGAGGCCCCGTCTGTCTCTCACCCAGGCAGTTATAGAGGCCCCGTCTGTCTCTCACCCAGGCAATTATAGAGGCCCCGTCTGTCTCTCACCCAGGCAGTTATAGAGGCCCCGTCTGTCTCTCACCCAGGCAGTTATAGAGGCCCCGTCTGTCTCTCACCCAGGCAGTTATAGAGGCCCCGTCTGTCTCTCACCCAGGCAGTTATAGAGGCCCCGTCTGTCTCTCACCCAGGCAGTTATAGAGGCCCCGTCTGTCTCTCACCCAGGCAGTTACAGAGCCCCCGTCTGTCTCTCACCCAGGCAGTTATAGAGCCCCCGTCTGTCTCTCACCCAGGCAGTTATAGAGCCCCCGTCTGTCTCTCACCCAGGCAGTTATAGAGCCCCCGTCTGTCTCTCACCCAGGCAGTTATAGAGGCCCCGTCTGTCTCTCACCCAGGCAGTTATAGAGGCCCCGTCTGACTCTCACCCAGGCAGTTATAGAGCCCCTGTCTGTCTCTCACCCAGGCAGTTACAGAGCCCCCGTCTGTCTCTCACCCAGGCAGTTATAGAGCCCCCGTCTGTCTCTCACCCAGGCAGTTATAGAGCCCCCGTCTGTCTCTCACCCAGGCAGTTATAGAGCCCCCGTCTGTCTCTCACCCAAGCAGTTATAGAGGCCCCGTCTGTCTCTCACCCAGGCAGTTATAGAGGCCCCGTCTGACTCTCACCCAGGCAGTTATAGAGCCCCTGTCTGTCTCTCACCCAGGCAGTTATAGAGGCCCCGTCTGTCTCTCACCCAGGCAGTTATAGAGCCCCTGTCTGTCTCTTACCCAGGCAGTTATAGAGGCCCCGTCTGTCTCTCACCCAGGCAGTTATAGAGGCCCCGTCTGTCTCTCACCCAGGCAGTTATAGAGCCCCTGTCTGTCTCTCACCCAGGCAGTTATAGAGGCCCCGTCTGTCTCTCACCCAGGCAGTTATAGAGCCCCTGTCTGTCTCTTACCCAGGCAGTTATAGAGGCCCCGTCTGTCTCTCACCCAGGCAGTTATAGAGCCCCTGTCTGTCTCTCACCCAGGCAGTTATAGAGGCCCCGTCTGTCTCTCACCCAGGCAGTTATAGAGGCCCCGTCTGTCTCTCACCCAGGCAGTTATAGAGGCCCCGTCTGTCTCTCACCCAGGCAGTTATAGAGGCCCCGTCTGTCTCTCACCCAGGCAGTTATAGAGCCCCCGTCTGTCTCTCACCCAGGCAGTTATAGAGGCCCCGTCTGTCTCTCACCCAGGCAGTTATAGAGGCCCCGTCTGTCTCTCACCCAGGCAGTTATAGAGCCCCTGTCTGTCTCTCACCCAGGCAGTTATAGAGGCCCCGTCTGTCTCTCACCCAGGCAGTTATAGAGCCCCTGTCTGTCTCTCACCCAGGCAGTTATAGAGGCCCCGTCTGTCTCTCACCCAGGCAGTTATAGAGGCCCCGTCTGTCTCTCACCCAGGCAGTTATAGAGCCCCTGTCTGTCTCTCACCCAGGCAGTTATAGAGCCCCTGTCTGTCTCTCACCCAGGCAGTTATAGAGGCCCCGTCTGTCTCTCACCCAGGCAGTTATAGAGCCCCCGTCTGTCTCTCACCCAGGCAGTTATAGAGCCCCCGTCTGTCTCTCACCCAGGCAGTTATAGAGCCCCCGTCTGTCTCTTACCCAGGCAGTTATAGAGCCCCCGTCTGTCTCTTACCCAGGCAGTTATAGAGCCCCTGTCTGTCTCTTACCCAGGCAGTTATAGAGCCCCTGACTGATCCAGGCCAGGATGGCTAGAGTAATGAGGTCACCAAAGCTGGCCGCGATTGGCGTGGCTACGTTGTCAGGATTGATGCCCGTTTTCTTTGAGCCCACGATCACGCCCACCATGATGATACCTGGCACAGAGGAACAGAGAAAAAGCTCTTACCACATGTAACTCAATCGGTTTCTTACTTCAAAATAAACATTTTTCTTTCATCGACCTCAAGGCTTGCTGTCCTGACATGGCACACTGCCTTGTTTTATTTGGCCAGTGCGGACTTACAACAATAAAACAGAGCCTACAAATATAATACGGAGATTGTTCAAGAGCCAAGACTGTACATGTAACCAATGATTGTACTCCATGTGCAGTTCTAGTAATAAACTGCAATATTAAAATCACGTTTTTACAGTATAGCATTTTGTAGCAATCTAAACAGTGTATGCTGGTCGTTCTTTGACTTAAGAACCAAAAGCATCAGAACCCTAAGATACATTGACGTATAAAGTTTATACGTTGAAGTTATACGTTTGCTAGTTTGGTCCAACACGAAAGCAAAGTTACACAAAAGTGCAGTTACAGCACAGAGATAATGAGTGTTTATTGGTTTGCAGATGGCGAGGTGACATATAATCAGTCAACACACTCTTACTCCAGAGCAGTAGTTTGAAAACCATTCACTAGACAATGTTCCTTTCCAGATGCTCTTTTATCTCAATTTGAGATAAAACAGCAGCATCATGTGTGTCAATGCATCAAGGCCATCCATCTCAGCACTGCAGTATCGCAGTATTCTAATGCCAGGCACTATCTTCCTTCCAACAGCATGATAAATGTTTTAAGTGTGGAATAAAACACTTTGGGGCATGCTTTTATAGGAAAACATTCAACCCACGTTGTGGTGTGATGCGGCTCAACATCAAGATTAGTAGACTTGCCTTGCAGTCAAAACTACCGTCAGAGCTGCTGTTACAGAAAATTAATCAACACCTTTTGATGAATCAGACTCGAGAATTCAACATTGCATATAGCAGATGGAGCTCCAACTGCCATGGCAAGCTATAAATTCCCAAGTGGAAATGTGCTCGTTCCATAAAGAAACAAAGTCCACAAATTTGGCACAAAGAGATCTTTCTGTTTATCATCTGCTGTAATCAAATAATAAACTAGTAAATTTGACTGAAAAATTTTTAACAACTCTATTTTGGAGCCATGTCCTAGTTATCAGGTTTCATCCAGTGTTGCTCTACAGTTTTATACTGAAGCGAAAGCTTTCCTTCACAGATAACCACTTGTGCAGCTTTACGCGATTCTGATGCAATGGACCTAAAGCTCCTGTTCTGAAACCCCAAAATCCAAACTAATACTGGGGGAAGCCATGGCCTAATGGTTAGATAAGCAGCTTTGGGACCAAAAGGTTACTGGTTCGATTCCCTGGACCAGCAGGAACGGCTGAAGTGCCCTTGAGCAAGACACCTAACACCCAACTGCTCCCCAGGCTGCTCTGTGTACGTTGTACATCACTCTGGATAAGAGCATCTGCAAAATGCCATTAATGTAATACTGACACTCTCCCATGCACCCCAAAGTCATGCACTTGCACTGACTGTTAGAATACACAAACGATACGCTTGAAAAACAACCCTATCTGGTGAAGGTAGGGTCGGACTCATCTCAAAGGGAGACGAGGCAGCCTACAGAGAGGAGGTCCTGAAGTTGGCAGCCTGGTGTTCAGAAAATAACCTCGCTCTGAACACCAAGAAAACCAAAGAGCTCATTGTTGACTTCAGGAAGCACAGCACCGACCTAGCCCCCCTCTACATCAACAACGTGTATGTGGAGAGGGTCCACACCTTCCGGTTTCTCGGTGTCCTCATCTCCGCCGACATCTCCTGGTCAGCAAACGCTACAGCAGTCATTAAGGAGGCTCAGCAGCGGCTACACTTCCTGAGAGTCCTCAGGAAGTACAACTTAAGCTCCAACCTGCTGCTGACCTTCTACCGCTCATCCATCAAGAGCCTGCTGACGTACTGTATTACAGTATGGTACGGCAACTGCACTGCTGTAGACAGGGAGAGGCTCCAGAGGGTAGTTAAGGCAGCACAGAAGATCATTGGCTGCCCTCTCCCCTCCCTGATGGACACTTACACCTCCCACTGCCTTAGCAAAACTAAGAATATCATCAAGGACAGCTCCCACCCTGGCTTTGATCTGTTCGACCTGTTGCCCTCAGGGAGGCGCTACAGGTGCATCAGGACGAAGACAAATCGATTAAAAAACAGCTTCTTTCCAAAAGCCATAACCGCCCTGAACTCGGATATGCTCTGACTTCATAGTCTATTTATTTTACTATTTTACTAATTTATAATGTGCAGTACTTTATAAGATGACTCTCTATGCAATACTTTTATAATGCGCAATACCACACTCCATAATGTGAAACGCAACACATTCACCTCATGACTGTGCACCTTACACACAACACATACACCTCAAGTCTGTGCACCTTACCTTACCTTGCAATACTTCATAATGTGTAATATTTTATCTTATAATGTGACTCTCTCGTGCAATAATGTATAATGTGACTGTCTCTGTGCAATACTTTATATGTGCAATACCTCACTCCATAATGTGTAACACAACACATACACCTCAGACTGTGCACCTTACCCCCCTTACACCCCCTTTTTTTCCTCCCCCTTCCTCTCTCTCTCTCCACACGCTGTTTGCACTGTTATTGGAGATGCTTTAATCTCATTGTACATGTGTATAGTGACAATAAAGGCATTCTATTCTATCGCTCCTGAGTGGTGCAACGGCAAAATATTTGCCACAACATCAGGATATCAAGAGTCTGAATCTCAATGAAGTCACAGCTATCTGAAGAAGTAAAATTAGCTGTGCTGTCTGGGTAGGAGGAATGGTATACTCTCTTTTCTGTGAATCACAGTGACACAAGCCATCTGTGAGCTCATGTATGCAGAAGAGGGTAGACAGCTCTTTCTTCCGAGTCTGTTATGCAGCATGAGCAGCAGTTTAAAAAGATGTCATGTATCTCAGAGGAAGCACATGTTAGCCTGGTGGTAGTGGTTTGATAGTGGAGAGTTGGCTGGTGGATAGGAACCAAATTGGGGGGGAACAAACAAACAAACAAAAAAAAACAACAGACAAACCAAAACCCAAAGTCTCTTGCTCACAGAACCTGGAGTTTTTCCTCTGACTTTTTTTCTCAGACTCTACTGAAGCTGCAGATGTTGATTGCACCTTTAATTGAAATCCATTTAAATTTGAAAACTGTTCATTTAATCCATTTACACGACCGTTTCAGTACTCCACCGAGACATACCTTGCAGCAGGGAGGCGATGAAGGCCGTGGCCACGCTGCTGGAGCAGAGCAGCACAGCATGACTCATCTGGAACTTTCCTTCAGGGATCCAGCCAAGAATAATCGCCGCCACTGCTGCCAGAAACCCTACCACTGTAGCTTGGACCTGAAGACATGGGGATGATCATGAAGACAAATCACATATCCCCAAGGTGCATTTAATCATTAATAGAGGAGTGCCAATATTTTCAAACCCTTAAGAAAAAAAGATGAAATTGTAATTTATAAAAACAGGACTTTTTGTAAGTTAGGTTTCATAGATTATACATCATACAGTGTAACTACGGAAAAGCTTTCATCTTAGTCTTCTTCATCACTGATCAGTGATGGCCAAATTGTTTATCCAAGCCTGAGTCACTGGCTCTAGTGTGTTCAGTAAGTTTAAATAAATAAATTAATTTTATATATATATATATATATATATATATATATATATATATATATATATATATATATATATATAAAACCAGTAGTTCAGTCTTACCTGTTTTAGTGCCAAGTTACCGATGATGAGGTTCCACTTCTCTATGGGCGAGTCCATTTTCCCAACATTCACCTTACGAGGCAGTAGGGGAAAGAAAAAACAAAACCACAACCCATGAGCACATGAACACACCATTTCAAATACACTCTCGTTTCATTGGATCCCTGATTGTATGCACAAAAATATTTCTCAGTGCACAGAATCAGTGGCAAAACAGGCAGATCTAAGAACTGTTAGAAATGCACCTCAATCACTTTCTCTTTTTACATGTTCACTAGAACCCTCACAGACTGGCGAGATCTCCAAAGAGTCGTCTGGAGTTTGTTTAAATCAGTGAAGAACAGAATTAAATATCTATAAATGGGCCAAAATGTGGACTATGTGAAGTTGTGAAAATTATTTTAACAAGCGTTTAAATGTACCGAGGTCTCTCCAGTTGTATTGAAGCCAACTTCTTTTTAATAAACAAATGGTTCACAATTCATGACACAATGTAGTTTTGCTCTTTTTAATTTACACAATAGAACCTTATACGTTACATATTTTATCCAAATGTTACATTTTTCCTGACGTATTTTGATTTCTGTTAATTGAATGATTTTTTTTAATTAAAAAAGAAGTTAGAAAAGAAACTGCAATGGAGTGTATTTTTAATGTGCTGTTTAGTGCTGCTCTCACATCTTTGAGCACAAAGTGCAAGATTTTTTATCTTAACCAACAGTCCAAAATCAACACAAAAAAAAAAAAGAAGGGGAGGAGAGGTCAAAAAGATCCCTTAAGCGATAATACAACCAAAGTGGGTCAGTGATGACCATGAACAGAATGACAGAATAACTGGGAACTACTGGATTTATACACATAAGAAACAGGGGAATTTGGACACACCTTGTAATTCAATGAGTTTTCTTTATTTTTATTAATTATAAGCCACTTCATGACTAAAAGTAATGATGGATGTTGTTTCTCTTTACTTAGTTTTTCGGTTCTTCACATAATATGTATTACTAGTTGTGGAACAGGGCTATTTACTATATTTTTATTATTTACTGTTTGATCTCAAATGCTTTAAGGCGGCAAGAAACTCGTTCGCTAATTAACTTTTGATGAGGCACACCTGTTAATTGAAAAGCATTCCAGGTGACGACCTCATGAAGCTGGTTAAGATAACACCAATAGTGTACAAAGCGTCATCAAGGTAAACACTGGATACTTTAAAGAATCTGAAATATTTTGCTTAGTATGTACTTTTTTTGCTTAATACATAATTCCATATGTTATTTCATAGTTTTGATGCCTTCAACAATGTAGAAAATAATTTAAAAAATAAAGAAAAACCATTGAATTAGAAGGCGTGTCCAAACTTTGACTGATACTGTATATTTTGCCAAAGTGACATGGAAATATTTTTATTTGATATGCATTGTAATCTTGCGATTTCCCCACAGAGTGAACGTCAGGCTTTGATCATGTTGTTGGATATTTATTAATATGCAAAATGGACATAACTCTAAATCACTCAGATACTGACTGTCAAACTTGTCCGAGATGCCGCTACTCTGTCACAGTCATCATAGAGAAGAGCACTTGTGCACTATGTAGCAGACTGTTTTAATATGTTTAAAATTACCTAATAAAAATGCTTTCATTTAAAAAGTGAGTGAATTAATCAGCGATGATTTCCCCACCGGCGGCACGGTGGTGTAGTGGTTAGCGCTGTCGCCTCACAGCAAGAAGGTCCTGGGTTCGAGCCCCGGGGCCGGCGAGGGCCTTTCTGTGTGGAGTTTGCATGTTCTCCCCGTGTCCGCGTGGGTTTCCTCCGGGTGCTCCGGTTTCCCCCACAGTCCAAAGACATGCAGGTTAGGTTAACTGGTGACTCTAAATTGACCGTAGGTGTGAATGTGAGTGTGAATGGTTGTCTGTGTCTATGTGTCAGCCCTGTGATGACCTGGCGACTTGTCCAGGGTGTACCCCGCCTTTCGCCCGTAGTCAGCTGGGATAGGCTCCAGCTTGCCTGCGACCCTGTAGAAGGATAAAGCGGCTAGAGATAATGAGATGAGATGAGATTTCCCCACCGATTTTAGCATGAAAAGATGACGATGAGGCTCATGTTTAAGCACCATGAATGACTTAACTCCGGTGATAAGACAGAGGGTGATGTGAATGATGCTGATAATCCAAGTGAGAACTCATTTCCCATTCCCATACATTTATAATTCTTTAAACTTTTCCCAGTAATGTTTTACTGAAATGTAGAGGTAGGGCATCTTTCAATAAAATAAAATCATTTTTTTCCTTCAATAAAAAAAAAAAAAAAAAAAAAAAAGGTGTTTAAAATGCTCCAATTTTGCCAGGACTGAAATATATTCAAAAGAGAAAAATATATTAATTCAGAGCTAATATTTATTATATTGGACTGATTCAAAACTAATTTGACTGCATAAAGCGATTTACGTGGATACCATGTGAGAAAAAATAAAAAAATGTTAAAAAGAAAGAAGAGAAGAAAAGAGGATGAAATTTTAACGACGTCAGGGCTAAGTGCAGACTGTGGCAGCGTTCTGTAAATACACAAGAGATTGTAAGAAACCCGGTTCTGGAACTAGGATATTTGCCCAAAATCCTGAGTACGTACCATGAGGTCTGAGTAGGGAAAAGACAGTAAATCATTCATCTGTCTAGTACATAATGATCAAACCACAAACTTAGTCAGTGTGTGCTCATAAGAAAAACAGGAGAAAATAAAGGTCACAGGCTAACTCTGTAAAAGAAAGAGTAGCAGGGCTGGGACTGTGGTAGTGGCAGCTGTGTGAGGAGAAAACAGAAGGCCAGAGCTTCTACACTGCTGTGTTTGTTTGCTGTCTCACCTTGAGTGTGAATGACAGATTCAGCAGGAAAACACAAGCTATTTCACACACACTGGGGGTGACACCCCACCTACTCTCTAAGCTGCTGCTGCAGATGGGAGCTGGAGATATGAGAGGGAAAAAAAAAAAAAAAAACCTACAGAAGTCTTGCATCAGCAAATTCAAGACAGAAGTCTCTAGAAATGGCCAAAAATGTTTGCAATCAGTCTGCGTGCATGGTAAGATGCCAAATTATGCCTTCGTTCTCAGAGTGGACCTGCAAATACACATGAGCCGTATTAAACAAACAATTAGCTTCACATGAGAAAATCTGACTTTCTACAGACCGTCTCTTCCTGTGTTTGGACAGAAACAATACCAGTTTATACATAAATCACATCCAAATTGTTATTTTCCTAAATACGGACACACACAAGAAAGCCTTCTTTTATATCAACTCACGGAAAAAAAGCAAGCTAAAATCTACTGTTAAAAACAATAATTTAAAGTATTTATTATTTACAAATGTATGACCCCTCCTAGAACTGTCACCTTATTGTGGTGGAGGGGTTTGTACGCTTGAATGATCCTAGGAGATATGTTGTCGGGGGGCATTACGCCCCTGTTAGGGTTTCCCAAGGCAGACAGGTCCTAGGTGACGGGCCAGACCAAGAGCAGTTCACCAAAACCCCTTATGGATAACACTCAATCAAGGACCGTGACGTCGCCCGCTATGGCGCGTCCGGGGCCCCACCCTGGAGCCAGGCCTGGAGTTGGGGCTCGTATGCGAACGCTTGGTGGCCGGGCCTTTGCCCACGGGGCCCGGCCAGGCTCAGCCCGAAGCAGTGACGTGGGCCCAACCTCCTGTGGGTTCACCACCCACAGAGGTAGCCGTAGAGGGCTGGTGCAGTGTGGATTGGGCGGCAGTCGAAGGCAGGGGCCTCGACGACCTGATCCCCAAACACAGCGGCTAGCTGTTGGGACATTGAATGTCACTTCGCTGGGGGGGGGGGGGGGGGGGGGGGGGGGGCGAGCTTGTGCCGGAAGTTGAGAGGTACTGGCTAGAGATAGTCGGGCTCACCTCCACGCACAGCTTGGACTCCGGAACCCAGCTCCTCGAGAGTGGCTAGACTCTCCACTTCTCTGGAGTCGCCCATGGTGAGCGGCGGCGGGCTGGTGTGGGCTTGCTTATGGCTCCCCAGCTCAGCCGCCATGTGTTGGAGTTTACCTCAGTGAATGAGAGGGTTGCCTCTCTGTGCCTTCGGATCAGGGAGAGGGCTCTTGCTGTTGTTTGTGCCTACAGCCCAAATAGCAGTATAGAGTATCCGGCCTTCTTGGAGTCCCTGGGAGAGGTACTGAGAGGTGCTCAGACTGGGGACTCCATTGTTCTACTGGGGGACTTCAATGCTCACGTGGGCGACGACAGTGACACCTGGAGGGCAGTGATTGGGAGGAACGGCCTCCCCGATCTGAACCCGAGTGGTGTTTTGTTATTGGACTTCTGTGCTAGTCACGGTTTGTCCATAACGAACACCATGTTCGAGCATGGGGTGCCCATAAGTGCACGTGGCACCAGGACACCTTAGGTTGGAGGTCGATGATAGACTTTGTCGTTTCATCGGACCTCCGGCCCTATGTCTTGGACACTCGGGTGAAGAGAGGGGCTGAGCTGTCAACTGATCACTGGTGGCGAGTTGGATCTGCTGGCGGAGGAGGAAGTCGGACAGACCTGGCAGGCCCAAACGTATGGCGAGGGTCTGCTGGGAACATCTGGCTGAGCACTCTGTTGGGGAGGTCTTTAACTCCCACCTCCAAGAGAGCTTCTCCCAGCTTCTGAGGGAGGCGGGGGACATTGAGTCTGAGTGGACCATGTTCTCTGCCTCCATTGTCGACGCAGCTGTTCGGAGCTGTGGCTGCAAGGTCTCCGGTGCCTGTCGTGGCGGCAATCCCCGAACCCGGTGGTGGACACCGGAAGTAAGGGATGTCGTCAAGCTGAAGGAGTCCTATCGGGCCATGTTGGCCTCCAGGACTCCTGAGGCAGCTGATGGGTATCGGCAGGCCAGGCGTGCCACAGCTCGGGCAGTTGCGGAGGCAAAAACTAGGAACTGGGAGGAGTTCGGTGAGTCCATGGAGGAGGACTATCGGTCAGCCTCGAAGAAATTCTGGCAAACCGTCCGGCGCCTCAGGAAGGGGAAACAGTACTCTGCCAACACTGTTTACAGTGCGGGTGGGGAGCTGTTGACCTTGACTGGGGACATGGTTGGGCGGTGGAAGGAATACTTCGAGGATCTCCTCAATCCCACCGTCACGTCTTCCATTGAGGAAGCGGAGGCTGATGACTCAGGGGTGGACTCGTCCACTACCCAAGCTGAAGTCACTGAGGTGGTTAGCAAGCTCTTTGGTGGCAAGGCAATCACCCTTCTCAGCCTCCCAGGGAAGGTTTACTCCAGGGTACTGGAGAGGAGAATTCAGCCAATAGTCGAACCTCGGATCCAGGAGGAACAATGCGGTTTTCGTCCTGGTCACAGAACACTGGACCAGCTCTATACCCTTCATAGGGTGCTTGAGGGTTCATGGGAGTTTGCCCAACCAGTCCACATGTACTTTGTGAATCTGGAGAAGGCATTCGACTGTGTCCCTCGTGGTATTCTGTGGGGGGTGCTTCGGGGCTCTTTGCTAAGGGCTGTCCAGTCCCTGTACGAACGGAGCAGGAGTCTGGTTCGCATTGCCGGCAGTAAGTCAGACCTGTTCCCAGTGCATGTTGGACTCCGGCAGGGCTGCCCTTTGTCACCGGTTCTGTTCATAATTTTTATGGACAGAATTTCTAGGCGCAGCCAGGGGCCGGAAGGAATCCTGTTTGAGAACCACAGGATTTCATCTCTGCTTTTTGCAGATGATGTTGTCCTGTTGGCTTCTTCAAACCAGGACCTTCAGCATGTACTGGGGCGGTTTGCAGTCGAGTGTGAAGTAGCTGGGATGAGAATCAGCACCTCCAAGTCTGAGGCCATGGTTCTCGACCGGAAAAGGGTGGCTTGCCCTCTCCAGGTTGGTGGAGAAGTCCTGCCTCAAGTGGAGGAGTTTAAGTATCTAGGGTAGGGGTCGACCGATAATCGGCCTGGCCGATAAATCGGGCCGATATTCTGCATTTTTAGGGTTATCGGTATCGGCCATAATTTCCACCAATATGCCGATAACATGCCTTTTTGCAGCCATTTCGTTCCTAACGCGACTGTCACTGCACGTCCTTTCCTGCACTTGCCTCTCTGAGTTCAAGAACACGGTCCCGCCCACCACAACATCTGATTTGTTTGGCACAAGAGATATAGCCAATCGACACGTGTAGCTAAACGCTGTGAACTGTTTCAAGGCGGCCGTACGGGCACTCGGGCAGAAGCAGCACAAGGGATACAGCCAATCAACACACGTAGCTAAACGCTGTGAACTGTTTCAAGACGGTCGTATGGGCACTCGGGCAGAAGCGGCACAAGGGATACAGCCAATCAACACACGTAGCTAAACGCTGTGAACTGTTTCAAGACGGCCGTATGGGCACTCGGGCAGAAGCAGATCCCACTTCAAGGTAAGGACACGCTGCTTTTGAAGCAAGTAGTCACAAACACACAAGTTGCAAAAGCACATCATCATTATATGTTTACATTCTTCATCTACTACTTGTTAAAATTGTCCATTTGCATCTGTGTAGCCAGGCAAACTTAGCTTACGGAAGGAAGCACTTGAATTAGCCTACAACCAACTAGTCTCGCTGAAACTACATGTAATGTTGTCCATAGTAAGCAGTCCCCAGTATAACGTAGGCTGCAGTCATTTTTAAATCCCCTCTGGAAACGTTGTGAATGTGTCAGTAGTTCTACTCGAACAGTAGAATGACAGCCATACAGAGAGGTGGGTCAAGGGAAGACGAAATAAAATGTAGTGTTTGTGTTCTGTAGGCTAGCGCAAGCCTACTGGCTATTTGTTATGGTGATGAGTAAACTTCATGACGTGACTCGTGCTCAAAAAGCGCATTGCACTTGTATATGTTAGGTAACTTTATAAAGCGCTATTTGAACATTTAAACAAGCCAGGTGTGATATGGTGCTAGTAGGCTATGTAATACTGTAGGGAGTTTGTCAGGACGCTTGTTGTGGGCTCAGTAATTAATTGTGTCGTGGATGCACACTTGCTTGGATAAACGGCAATGAACGAAATACATCAATTAAACTCTTGACCAGAGGTGGGGACTTGAGACTTGGGGACTTGGACTCGAGTCACTGTTTTCATGACTTGTGACTTGACTTGACAAAACATGAAAATACTTGAGACTTGACTCGGACTTGGAAGTTTAAGACTCGGGACTTGACACATGATGACTTAAGTGACTTGAGTGTTATTTCCATCGTGTTTTTATTGTGAAAATAAAATGTAATATGCACATACAGTACTTCAGTAATTTTGATTGCACTGCCGTTGCGTTGTCACTGCCCTGTCCATCAGGCATGCTCTCTGCGTGGGCTATATATTCCACGCCCCATGCCACGATGTGTTCACAGATTTCACATCATATCATCATGTCAGCCATCCCAAGAGTAATCACTTTCGGCTTCAAGGGGTACTGCCTAGAAGGTAAACGACGAACGTCGCAGTGCAAGATTTGCAACGTGACGATTTCTGACAGCCAGACCACGACCTCCAATTTCGTCTGGCATTTGAAGATCCATTCTGCCCAGTAAGTTTATTAATGTGTTGTTATTTGGTGATAGCAGCTAAACTCCTCGTTAGCCAATGTTAGCCATGAGAGTGAGCGGTAGGAGGATTTTAGCCGTTGCAGATGTAGCTAGGGATTCAGTTTATTATTGTGAAATTCTTATGTGAATGCTGGTAAGCAATGTAGTTACGTCAAGTTTAATGATATTGTATATCAGTAGTAGTAAGTTGATTGTGCACTTTGCAGTCGTGATGCTGAATAACATAAGCAGCTTCCTACCCTGTTGTTCTGTTTCAGGATTAAGCTGATGGTCAGCTTGTGAACATGTACACGTTCATGAGAAGTACAAATTCGTGTAAGTGTGTTCGTGTACATTAGCCAGACTGTCCATAGGGCATAGAGGCAGGGGAGTTTATCATAGCCGTTTGAAATAGCAGTGCAGCAACCTGCACATTTTTTTCGTCACACTACCCGATCAAAAAAGAAAAGAAAACTCCGTCCCACTGCCTATCATGCACTATTGAAAAAAACGCCACGATTTGGATTCACCGGCATGCCACTCGCTGTTTGAATACAGGCTAGCAGCAATACTAAACTCTGCAAAATAGGCTGACTGTGCGCGGGAGTCTCGGTTCCCGCTGTAACACAGCGTTACGAAAATAAATGGTGCAGTCATCCAAACCATGATTTTACATTTAGTATATCAGGCTACCAGGCCGCCAAAACAATGGTTTGAATGACTACAATTTAGAGAGCACAACTCTGTAACTGAACAGGTGCATTGGATATTTCCCAGTGAGGTAATTTAAAAAGTCTCTGGGTAATTGTTCAAGGAAAGATGAATCCCGCGCACTGTCCTTTCCGTATTGTTCCCGAAACGTTGCACTTGTGGTAAGGAGGACAGTGCGTTAGCCACGACCGAAACGTTGTGAGCAAAGTTCCTGTGGAAAGGAATGTGCGGGATGCATATTTCATTTAACATTTATTTTCGTAACAATCTATTATAGCGGGAACCAAGACTCCCGCGCCAAAGTCGTTCTATATGTCCCCGCTCCGCACAGGCTGAGGCAGCCTCGGAGAGGGAGAGAGCGCTTTTGCACACACCTCTGTAGCTTGTCATATGGGGTAAGATGATGTCACTTTTGCACGGGCGAACAGGTCTTCTTTTTGAGACCTAAATTATGTCTGACACATTTCTCTATCCTTTGGGTTTTTTTTTTTTACTGGCGCAAACATACATCGAAGTCACTTCAGGTTTCTCCACGTGCATCTTATTAATAATAATCATCTCATCTGACGTGATTAGAGATTGGAGGAGCTCATGCCCCTGTTAACCCAAGGTGTCGTCCTACCCTCTTTTAACTACGCACATAACAGAATGCCAATTCTCTGTTTATTTTTCTTGTTGGCTGATGACAATGTGAGAAACTTAGTTGGCTTTCAATCTTGCAATCAATTTTGCCATCAATAAATAACTTTGTGACATTATTACTGTTTTGTTTTATTCCATGATGTATTTTACAGAACATGAGTATTTAAAATGCAAATATTTAACAGGTTGGGCACATGTGCCAGGGATGTTTACTGACATTTACTTATGTATTGCCTTTTCAATGTATTAAATTCATATTCTGCTGCTAAAATTATGCCAATACGCCTAAGGTGACTTGACTTGGACTTGACTTGACTTATTATAGGACTTGACTTGATTTGACATAGCCTGTGACTTGACTTGACTTGCCCAAGACAAAAAAGACTTGGGACTTAAAGGTTAAGACTTGAGACTTACTTGAGACTTGCACATGTGTGACTTGGTCCCATCTCTGCTCTTGACTTAAATGTTCTTATGCTACTTCACATTGCGCTGTAATGTACTCCACTAGTATTTATAATTCTTGCACAAGTGATTCTCCTCGCAAGTGATTCTCCTAACAGAACCCGCCTCAGTGGACAACATGCAGAGCAACTGTGCTTCTTTCACTACAATATAATCCTCCTAAATCGGGAATATTAGGCTTGGGCATTAAAAGCATTAGAATGTAGATGGTTACTTGTTGTTACATAATAGGGAGTGATCGCCTACTTTGTGTTTGATTTTACTTTTTAAAAAATGCTGCAGGCAGCTCCCTACACTTGATTTGTGATTTAAAAACTACTTGAAGTTGGTAAGTCTTACTTAGTTCTTAGTGTAAAAGAATCCAGAGTGTATTTTCATTTATTTTCCACTGAAAATGGTGAGCTGTAATATAGTAGGGAGTGATTTATTTTTTTTATTGGTGAATATTTTATTTTATCTCACATTTTATTCTAACTAATGTTTGACTTTATTGTACAAATGCTGCTGGCATCTCCCTGCACAAAATTTCATGTTCAATTTTACAATTAAACATACATTTCATGGATATGAAGGTCTGTGTCAGTGTGCTCTATGTTTAATTTCATGTGAATTATAAATGTTTACATTTATCGGTTGCACATATCGGTTATCGGCATCCCAATTCCATAATAATCGGTATCAGCCCTGAAAAAAAAAAAACATATCGGTCGATCCCAAACCTTGGGATCTTGTTCACGAGTGAGGGAAGGATAGCGCGTGAGATCGACAGGCGGATCGGTGCGGCTTCCACAGTGATGCGGTCGCTTTACCGGTCCGTCGTGGTGAAGAAGGAGCTGAGCCAAAAGGCGAAGCTCTCAATTTACCGGTCGATCTACGTTCCGACTCTCACCTATGGTCATGAGCTTTGGGTAATGACCAAAAGAACAAGATCGCGGATACAAGCGGCCAAAATGAGTTTCCTTCGCAGGGTGGCTGGGCGCTCCTTTAGAGATAGGGTGAGAAGCACAGTCACTCGGGAGGAGCTCGGAGTAGAGCCGCTGCTCCTCCACATCGAGAGGAATCAGCTGAGGTGGCTCAGGCATCTCTTTCGGATGCCTCCTGAATGCCTCCCTGGGGAGGTGCTCCAGGCATGTCCCCCCGGGAAGAGGCCCCAGGGAAGACCCAGGACACGCTGGAGGGACTATGTCTCTCGGCTGGCCTGGGAACGCCTCGGTGTTCTTCCCGAGGAGCTGGCTGAGGTGTCTGGGGAAAGGGAAGTTTGGGCTTCCATGCTCAGACTGCTGCCTCCGCGACCCGGGACTGGATAAGCGGGAGAAGACAAGACGAGACGAGACAAACGTATGAATGCTTTTAATAAATATTCCATCTAGATTTGTACAGACTTTAAATCGCATGAAAGCTCTATCAGTCGTCATCTAAACATATACAGTACATGTTTGGTAAACATCTCGCATCCTGACAGAGCTCTAAAGAAAGGACACACCCAATTACACACCTGTGCAAGGCGTCGGTGTGTGTCTAAGGATACGTGACTGGCTTTGACTATGCCAGGAGCCAAATGAACACCTGCGACAACAGGGACGTACTGGTAATAAGACTCGGACTGTTTAAAACTAGCAACAGCCTACACACGCAGCCATTTGTCCTTTTAAAATAGGCTCTCAGACAAAAACCAACATGACAAACATACACCACCAACTCTGTATGCACTAGTGCTGCACAAAATGCGTGTGTGTGTGTGGGGGGGGGGGGGGGGGGGGGGAATCATCCATTCGGTCATTAACGAAAACAGCATATTAATGTGCTTGGTCTTAAACATCATTTCCATAGCAACAGCTTACAGAAAGACTTATCCCCATAAAGAATTTTTTTTTAAATGTGTAATTGTTGATATGGTGAAAGTTTCTGGAAGGAGTAGATTAAATTTTGCAAGTTTGGAAAAGTACAAAGTGTCATTCATTAACAATTAAATAAGAATGTACTTTGCAAACTACTGTAATATAAGAGGAGTATAAAAGACTTCAGGATGTGCAGTTAGGAACGCAATCAACCTCACTGGAGTTGCAGTAACTCCACTTTGTATCAGCTTCATCACACCACCACATCCTCGTGTTTTATTCCTCACATATTGCTACACACACTGACTGTGTCATGACTTGCAAAGTATCGCACACACTGGTGATCACATGACACGTCAAGGTTAAACACTGACAATAATCAACTGGTGGATATCAGATCATACCGATGCCAAGATTCAACTTTACTACATAGATAGATAGATAGATAGATAGATAGATAGATAGATAGATAGATAGATAGATAGATAGATAGATAGATAGATAGATAGATAGATAGATAGATAGATAATTTACTTATGGTGCTTGTGTGTAAGGATTAAAAAGAAACCACTATCACTGTTCTGTAAAGGAGTAAGGACAGATACCAGTGTAATGCAATTTTTTTTTTAAGGAACTGCCTAAAAGTGGAGTTCCCGATGAGTGTAAAATGTGTTAGTAAATAATCCCGCGTTATTTTTTAAAAAGCAAATCAAAAATAAGTGCTGGATAAAAACTCCATCTATTTTATGCAAATAAAGAGAGAAATTTTGTTGTCTGGTGGTCAAGTGTTTAGGAGATACGTTGCCTTGCACTTACCAGCGGGTTCCCTGTGGGGGTACATGTAAGCACATCATACGATCACAAAAGCCATCAAAAATCTGGTCGATGCATTATCGTATTCTCTTAACTATGGAGCTTCACTCTGCGCACATTGCGTGAAGGGAGTATAAAGTAACTGAGCTGCCAAGGGTGTGGGGGGTGGGGTGGTGTTTGACACACGACACCAAGATCTAGACACTGACCGCTGTGGAAAGTCTGGAGGCTAGTGTCATTTCCAGGTTTCCTTTCAGACCCAGGAGAGCAGGGACCAGGATGAAGATCTCCGTCACATGCTTGAAGGCATCCCAGTGCTGCACGAGAGAGAGAGAGAGAGAGAGAGAGAGAGAGGCAATAAATTGCTCATTTGCTTGCATCTATATTTATGTAACAATTTTCCACCACTGGAAAGTCTTCAAGATGAAGTACTTTGTGGTTTCTCAGAGATTTTTGTTTGGGGTTTTTTGGTCTTATTAACCTTGAAAGAGGAAGAAAAGGCTTGTGAGATACTGTTTTTTTTTTCTTTTTTTTTTTTTTTAATAGTGTGCATGACCCAAGTGAAAACAGGAACTAACTTGTTTTGCAGATGTTTCATCACATTAACTAACTATAAATTGTCAAACAAACACATTATATGGACACGAGTGTTTTACTGGTAAATATGCCACTCATTTTTCATATGAGCTACATCTGGGACATCAAGAAACATTTTCCAATATCTTCCCTCGTGAGGAAATCGATGAATTGTTTTGATAAATTTGGGTACTTTGTCTGTGAATGTGTCTATACAATAAAAAGAAAAAAAAAAAATCACACGTTGGCTTGAAGATATGAAGTTTCTCTTCTTGTGTTGAAAAACTCATTTTCCATACGAAATACATCGCGAATCTGAGTGACATAATTAGACTAGAAAAGCACTCTGAGAACGCAGACCTCCGCCAAGAATCCTTTAAATAAAAAATTCCGGGATCCAGAAGGTGATCCGGATCACCGCCAAAATTTAATGGATTGTTACTTGTGCCCAGTCACACCTCTGGAAAAAATTTCAAAGCAATCCGTTCATAACTTTTTCCGTAATGTTGCTAACAGACAAACCAACGCTACCGAAAACATAACCTCCTTGGCGGAGGTAATAATATTGGCTGGCTGTTTTTTGTGATGCATCAGATATATTCCATTCTGCTAGCATGATATTGAATGAGTCAAAGATGAGTAGCTGAATGGAATATATCTGATAGACCATGAAAAAAAGCCAGCCAATATTATTATTTATTATTATACATACACACTCTTCACATCAGCATTCTTGAAGGCCAATGCTAGCTTACCCATGACTCGGTGCTGTTAGCACGGCAGTCCAGTTACATTCCAGCTGGTGTAGCAATGAGCAGCAGCATTAGCAAAGGCCAACACTAGCTTACCCGCAACTTGGTGCTGTTAGCGCGGCAGTCCAGTTACCTTCCAGCTGGTGTAGTGTTAGCGAAGGTCAACGCTAGTGCAGTCAAGCCGAATATTATTATTTTCCCTGTATAATTTACTTAGTGTTGCGTTTCTGGTTTCAGACTTCAGGCACCACTTTGTAAACAAGTTTGTTACAGTTTCTTCAGGTTTATGATACGGAATGTGAGGTCAGTTTGCACCCAGCAGACACGTGAGCACTTGCCCTCAGGCTGAGACCTATTAAAGATTTCTGTCTGTGAGGTTACATATTGCTCTCATGATATTTAACAGTTATTCCACAAAATCGAGTCATACATGAGCTGATAGCCGATGAGGTGTGTAGCACCGAGTTGGCTATAAGTCATGTATGACGAGACTGAGTGGAACAACTGTTTTATTCTATCCAAGTTCATTGGATTTTTGAGAAACATAATTTTTATTTTTTGCCAATCTGATAAATAAAAACTTTATACAAAACGTGTGACAAAATCATTTCCGCTTGGAATGTAAACAAACCAGCGAAATGAAAGGAGCAATTTGTGAAAAATGCTATAATAATTCTTAAAAAAAGTGATACATTTTTACTATCAAATTCCATATTTTGTTGCTTTTTTTGTATTTTTGGGGGTTTTGTTTTCGAGTAGTTTTTATTTCGTCCTCAGTAGGTTCAGCAACACGCGCCGCCATTTTGTTTTTCTCTACTCATGGTATAGGAACTGATAGCCTAGTAGTAGAGCAGCCAATCAGAGTGTGCAATTGCTCATATCCAGTAAATGTGGATAGAATAATCCAGATTATTTCACTTTGCATGTTTCAAAAGTCTGAGTATGTTCAAAAATGTTCTCAAAATAACGCAGCGCTGCTTCGGTTGCCTTGGCTTTAGAAGTAAGAACAATTCTGTTGTGTATCTTTACAGCATCAGTTGTGATTGTGAAAGAACACTGAAGGAAGTGAAGCTAAATGTGTTGTGGCATAGAAGGTGTGTATTTTTTTCCCCTTTTAGTCCTAAAGTTATGCAAACTTTTCCGCTCAACAATAAAAATAACAAAAAAATTATAGATCTGCATGTTTATATTACTGACACCTGTGATGTCATCATCTTATTTATAGCCAACCAATCAGCAGCTTCACTTTAAACTCCCACACATGAAGGTGCACACACGACAGCAACCGTTCTCACTTATTCATGTCACTTTCATTCTCTCTTTCTTTATTGCCCTTCCTGTTTCCTTTTCCCTCCAACATTCTCTTCTCTCCCCTTCACATGTTCTCATTCTCCTTCATTTAACTTGTTTATTTATCCTTCTCCGTACCTCTCTTTCTTTTCTTATGTCTCCTATTTCAATTCCTACCCTTGCTTTCAGCTCTAAGCACGGTGGAGGAATTTAAAAATACATTATGAATAAAAATTGCTGAACATGAACTTAAAAAGTAATTATTTTCTTAATTCCTTGTTAAGATTGATGTTATTCAACTAAAGGTACTTTTTTTACATTCTGATGTGATGAAGCATGAGACTCACCTGCACTATGTCCAAGACCATGCCAGCCGACACAGTGCCAAAGCCAGCCAGCAGGAACGGCACCAGAATCTGCAGAGCCATGGCCAGGGGTGACTCCTTGGGCATGTTTTGTGTGGCCGGTTTCTGGCCTTCTTCTTCACTGTCCTCTTCCTCATCGACCTCGTCTCCTGAGAGCCGGCTGTCAGGTAGCATGGGCTCCGTCTCACCGTACCGGCCATCTCCAGAACGTTCAGACAGGCGACGGCCTTCACGGTGAAAGCCGTTCTGGTGCGTCTCTGGCTTGGGTGAGCTCAGTTCCACCATGGCCAATCGTTCTTCTTGCAGCGTGGTGTAACCTGGAGGTACCATGGTGTGCAGCAAGGAAGACACGGGTTTCAGAGAGAGAGAGCCCCAGCGGCTCCCTCCACCAACACCGCTTCTGTTGCTGTTGCTCACAAACAGGTTAGGGCGCAGGGAGGTGAACAGAGCACCCCCTACAGTGCGGAGGCTCATACTGCAGCCAGGGGCTGGGCTGGCTCATGGCCCTCTGGATTGGAATGGAGGAAATAAGGGGATCACAAACCCATAGTCTTCCCAAGAACACTGAATCTGAGCTGCAACGAGAGAAACAAACAACATGCTCAGGGCTTTCCCCAAAGCTTTTCCTCTGCTCTACTCTCCCTTTTTTCCCTGCTTGTGCTTCTTTGTCTCATCTCGTCTGTCTATACTTTTGAGAGACTCTCTCCGCACTGCTCGCTAAACTAAAAAAATCATGGAACTGATAAACTGGTCTCCTAACAAAATTGACACAGTTTCTCGACGAGAAGCCTGGGTTCGGGGGAACCCGCCTGTCCTGTCGGAAGGTTTTACTGTGGAGGACATTGAAGACATCTACCTATTCGGAACCATGATTACAGGACTTTTGCTGATTGGATTAGGCATTGCCCTGGTTTATCGAGGAAATCAGACAACGGTGACAGCTGTTCAAAGCCCCATAAAGCTGCCCGACATGATTGAAGCGGTGGGCAGAGCTGTCGGCACTCAGACTGTGGCTATTCAGAACTTGAACCGCAACATGAATGACATCATGGAGAAGCTTTCGGCTTTGCAAAGGAAATGGATTGATTCTGAGACCAGAATGGACAGACAGAGTGGTCGTGTAAAAGAATGTGTCTACTCGCCCCAAGACCAAACAATCCCAATCTTATCTGCTTTCGGCTCCCTCAGACAGCACTGGCCTCGGCCAAGGCCATTGCTGGGACAACATCTCCCCCTGAAGGTCACTGCTGTGAGACGCTCTCGTATTCCTTCCCCCGCTTCCTGCGGTCACCGCTTTTACCCCCAGCGTGACAAGCAGGTGCGTGACCAGTGCCATCATGGCTGCAGGAGCGGACGGCTGCTTGCTTGTGCTGGGTTACCTCTACCTCCTCCCCTCACCCCTGATCGCCCCCCTCCCCCCCTCAAGTCCCGAGTTTTCATGCTGTAAAGTGTACTTGTGTTATTTTGTGCTTATGTGCTGAGGTGTTTTTTTAATGTTCCCACACTGTACTCCTCATAGGAGCATAGTGTGGGGGTTGCTTTTTTCTCCTCCCCTCTCCTCATATTACTCTGTATTTTTTTCTTTTCATCCCCATCTTCCTGTCCTGTCTACTCCCCCTCTGTCAATTGTGTGTAAGGACAGGTTGATGGTCAATTTCGCTGGTACTTGTGACTAGTGATAATAAAGGGTTCATTCGTTCATTCAAAGCGCGGATATGTGGCGCTCCGCCGCGCTGTGCGACATCAAATGAATCAATACCATAAATTGAACAATGCAGAGTACTTTCTGCACCTAAATATCTCCTACTCCCCTCTGAACATGAGTAGTAACTAAGAAATAGAAAGATATTGTAATATATAGGTCTAGACTATCCTGGTACTCAACCCAGAAGTGAAAAAGGGTTTTGCTGCGTGCACTGACTGACATTCGCAACCACACATAAAACCACGTTCTAGGCGCTGGTCATCACATGGCGCTGTTGCGTGATTTGACTTCGATTCTGTTCCTGGTGCTATACTGCAGGCTTTTGCGTGTGACTTTTGTCTGTTGGGTTGCAGGTCTGTAGTTGACGGCTGTACTGTTAATATTCTAATTTCAGTTGCTATGTTGTTCAATATGATGCATTTTTTGTTGTGCAATAAAATTAATTTTTTCACGGTCCGGTTTCCATCAAATCCTGCGCTCTGATTGGCTGGCGAGCGGGTCCGTATCCTATGATACGGACCCCGGTTATGGACCTCTGGTGACTCGCTCGTTCACAACAAACATAGTAGCGTTTTTTTGTCAACATTTATCCTTTAATAAGATTTATTTATAAGACTATCAAAAATCTTATAAATTTTTGCCAGCATTTCTCAGTATAATAGCATTAATTTTACAGCATGGATAGTGATAAGGACAGTGTTCACAGCGAAAGTGAGTTTTACTACCCTGAGGAAGAAGAAATAAAACATTTCAGGAGAAAGTTAAAAATCTATAACTCTTGCTAACGCCGAGCAAAAACATGGCTGAATCCTGAATGACTCAATTTTGTATAAATAGGGGACTACATAGGCAGCAAAATGTAGTTTTTTTTCCTGCCATGGAAGTGAACTTGTACACCGAGGGGGAAGCCATTTGCATTACAGCCGTGAATGAGGATTCAAAATGGCGGCTCGGCTCGGTTTTCCCTTTAGGGTGCTCTCGTTTTCTATTAGAATTTGGTAAAAAATATATATATTATTTACCAGCTTAAGGTCAGTCTGTATGGTGAAATACCATGACCTCGGTAAGTACTTTCAAGACCTCGGTCATGGTATTTCACGATACGGACCTCCCAGCTGGTAAATAACACACACACACACACACACTTTATATATTTCTCTGAATTGACCGTTTCCAGTGTTTTCATTTCAAATCTAATTTTGCCCTTTAAATTTTGCCCCTTGGATATTTGACAAGGTAAAAAAAAAAAAACAGCAAATCAATGTTGAATTGTGCCTAAACCAGCCCTACATGCCACCAGAATGCACCATTTGAAGTCTCTAATTTAAAAATTTTCCAGGGCAGCATGTCCTCAGACCTCCCCAAGCAGCTGGGCTGTAGCTTACGGGCTCGGCTCCGCATCAGTAGCATCGCTCTGATATTTTTTTCTGGGGAAAGCCCTGATGCTCACAACATACTCTTAGAAATCCGATGCAATATACCATCCAGAGTGTCTAATGATAATGTGGATGCACACACACCCAGTTATTGAGCAAAACCATACACCATGATGAGGGAGGACTTCGCAGCAAGACACCTGCAGCACAGATAAACACTAATCAAAGTACCTGCCAGCTTGTCAAAACTGCAAGTCGAAACAAAGCATTGGTGGAATTCAAAAAGCCAAACAAGAACAATACCAAGGACAATTAAAGGAGCTTATCACATGACCAGTACCTCTGACAGATTTATGGTGTTGTGTTCATAGCATAGCAAAGGTGTCGCCCGTCTTATAACCCACGTCATCATCACACTACTTACTAATTACCACCCTACAACAAGCACAATAATGTTGCTTGGTGTTATAGTAACGTGTACATCTCTGTAGATTGTTTGTCCTGTTAGAACTGCAGATGGATGAAGCTGGTCTGAGATTCATTTTTACTAAGTGCTTATTCTCATCAGGGCCGTGGTGGATTTGGAGCTTATCCCAGGAACACTGGGTGTGAAACGGGAATGTACTTTAGATGGGACTCCATCACAGGGCACCAAGCACACATACACTACAGGGCCAAAGGTTTGTGGACGCCTGACCATCACACCCTTTTGACCATTCCATTATAGATTTAGTCCCCCTTTACTATTATAATAACCTCCACTCCTCTGGGAATTATTTTTAGATTTTGGAGTGTGGCTGAGTGAATTTATCCATTCAGCCACAAGAGTATTAGTGAGGTCGGGATTTGACATCACACGAGGAAGCCTGGGGTTCTAGATTGCATGCTGAATCCAAAAATTGTGCTTTTATGTGACCACTGTTTGACAAAAAATATTTTCATTATGACTGCATCATTTTATTGTATAAAAGTACATTCTGATAATCATACAAAACTCCTAAACTGTGAAACTTGCACATAACAGAAAAACGAAAAAAAGTTGAGAACTCATGAGAAATATTACCCAATCAAAACGCACGTCTCGTCATGATTCCCTATTGTGCTGCTTTCTACAACCAATTATGTGTCTCCTTACGTTCGCACATCTTCACCCCAGCACAGCACAGCATGATGACCTACATGCCGTCAAGGTCATCAGAAGCAGATGATTCCGAAGGAAAATTTTCCGCATTTTTTTTTTTTTACACGCACACAAGGAATTCACATGGTAAAAGTTCTTCCTTTCGGTGAAAAGATTTTCAAAAAATTCAAAGAGTGCGCCGCATTGTGGAAAGAGCTGGAAGAAAGACCAGAATGTAAGCTCGCAACAAAAGCAGACTTTCTTGATTTTGACTTGCATGTACAAGATGAGATGCGGAAGCTGGACAAGGCAGCAGAAATGCGGGAATTGTGAAGTAGGTTTCGTTAGCCTGTCAATTTTCTATGTGATGAATGTAAGGCTTACACTCAGTTTTACAGCAAAAAAAAAAAAAAAAAAAAAGATATTTAGACTGAAACGTGGCAGTCTATTAGTCGTCTACTAGATCTACTAGTGCATCTCAAAAAATTAGAATACCATGAAAAAGTTCCCTTTTTTCATAATTTAATTCAAAAAGGTAAAAACTTTCATACATTCTCAGTGATTCATTTTGCCCTGCGTCATGCGTATTTTACGCAATTTTAAAATAAATGACGCAGATGTTTTGCTTGTGGTGCGTATTTTTGACGCAAGGTCGCACTCGGAACATCCTCGAGTTACTTCTCTTCATTCAGGATATAGAGCGAAGGGATGTAGCTCGAGGTTGTTCCGAGTGGCAAGGTCCTAATGACGCTATATTTTTCTCGTTCAACATGACTGAACTGTTGTTATAATGCTTCATTTATTGACTACTATAGTCTTTTTTACTTGGCGGGCCTATATTTAGCTTCGTTTAATTCCGTCAGCAACGTGTCGGCAATTTCATTGGCTGGAAAGCTTCGGCATATGCAAATCCTTTCCAGCCTCGATTTGAAGCAAGTGAAAATAGCTCTCTCGTACTAATCGATAAAATTTATGTTTGCCAAAGCATTTCTTTGCGGTAATAAAAGATCGATCTAAATTTGTTTCTACTTACCAAACATATGAATAGCGCCTATCAGACATGTGGACTCGAGTCATGTGACTTGGACTTGAGTCAGACTCGAGTCACCATTTTGATGACTTGAGACTTGAAATCCCTAGATGAGGAATGACTTGCAACTCGACTCGGACTTGCACGCTGTTGACTCGAGACTTGACTTGGACTTGACAGTTTTAGCTTGCAATGACTTGGCGTATCAGGTATAAATATTATTTTTTTCCCCCCCTCGATTTTGAATCCAAGTACACTCGTTATTATTTGAATGCGGTGTAGCTCCTTGTCCTAGGCTACGGCAGCTCCATCCACTAGCACTAGGTGTCACTCAAGCACTTCAACTGGTTCAAATGAAAAACCAAACGGTGATGGGCAACGAGGACGCTGAATGATGAACGGACGGATAACAACATGATTCCCCGCGTAATTTCCTTTGGATTTAAAGAATACTCCAATACAGATGGCAAACGCATTGCTACGTGCAGAACATGTGGAGCCACAATTTCGGACAGCCAGTCAACCACATCAAACTTCGCTCGTCACCTGAGGCTGCATAAGGAAAAGTAAGTAACAAAGCTAGGCTACAGCTAGCAAGAATCTGTACAGGCTAGTTGGTGGCTAGAAGTGGAATGTGTTAATATATTAACGCTGTCAAGGATTTGTTTTGCTTTGCTGAATGTAAAATAGTGAAGTAGATTTTTTTTATTGGATTGCTTTTGTGTTCAGTCTAGTGTTAGATTATGTGGGCTAGGCTACCAGTTAACACACATTGGGAAGGCATAGCCAGAAGGTGGTGATTTGGTCAGAGCAGAGAACGTTTACAAGATTGTTATAAAGGCTCTGGTCAGAACGACACAGACTTATGATAAGAACCGGACAGCAAAGGATAAAACGTGAATCAAATAAACAGTTACCCAGGCTGCAAACTAAGTATGTAAAACAGAAGTTCGCTCTTTGCAATGAGAAAATCAGTGCTTGTCATGAAAGGCATTTAAACCACTGAGACGAGATGACTAGCAATGCAAGTTAAACCAGGCGTTTAACTGTTTGCTACGTACTGCACCAAGTCGTGGACGCTGTGCGATGTGTGTTATTAGTGCTGGGATTACGTGTCATCAGAGACATTCAATTCTATTCTCTTCCTCTCTCTGGTGTCATGTAGGCAATGTGAATAATGAGTCATTTGGGCTATGTAAAATGTAAGCTCAGCTGACGTTTTATAGCGCAGTACATCCCGACAGATCGGAGTGTAGCCTACTCCGACGCGAGAAACCAAATTCGCCAAAAGCACGCAACTTGGATCTGGAGGATTCCGCTGAACATTCTGAAATTCACAACAACTGTTTATTCTACTTTATTATACGGCTCTCTAGAATGTTGCCAGGGCTTCATTCTCACATTCTGGCCAGAGCCCTAGAGGACTCTGATTCTGGCTACATCGTCACAATGTTCTGTGTTTACTGAGGCTACCGGTATTTTAGCGAGTGCTTAGTGAATGCATTGTGGTCTAGCTAAACTGCTTAAGGGAACATCCTGGCTGGCTTGTATTAAACATTATACCGTGTATAAACAAATATGTTCAGATTAAATGAACTCAGACTTTGATATTGAAAATGATAAAAACATGTTAATGTCTACATGATTAAAAACAGAAAACAAGTAGGCCTACTAATTTTACATTTTTTTTTTCTTGTTTAGATTTGCAGAATATCTGAAGAACAAGATCATCCCAAGTGAGACAGAGCAGCCGTCCATTTCTGGATTCCTTACTGCAAAAGATACACAGTACAATGCTACCCACCCACAACAAAAAGCCATCACAAATTCAATACTAACAGATTTGGTCATTGGATGCAACATCCCTCTCTCAGTAGTGGAGAACAGATATTTCCGGAATTTTTTGTCAGTTAGTTGGTCTCTCTCACACACACAAACGTACTCAAGTCACGTTGTATTGTGTTAAAGGCATGTCATGTTGTATGTTGGGACAGTGCCTAACTTCAGAAGGAAAACCATTCTTTGATTCTAAAAGTACACAGATCATCTGTTAGCTTGGACTTTGAGTTTCATGTCTTAAAATGCACATGAAAAGCATTTTTATGTGAAAAATGACATGAATGAAATGAAAAGAAAATGATTTTTGTTACACAGTACCAGTACTAGTTTTGTTTAGAATTTTGTTTTAATTTCTCACTAATTTTCCAATAAAAAATTTAAGGAAATGGTCATACTTTCACTCATTCTCACACCCTTAGCCTCAGATGTACACTGACTCACTCAAACTAAACTCACTGAAAATTTAGGATGCTTTACTAACGTGAACTAACTAATCATTGTCTCCTCTGAGATTCTTTGATTGTCTTGGGGCACAAGCTCTAAAACATTTTAAAACGGAAAAGAATGGGTGTACTGTAGTTACTTGTGCTGACTCTATCAATCATTGACATTACATTACATTTAGCAGACATTTTTATCCAAGGTGACTGGCAAAGGAGGACATACACTGCAGTGTGGAGAGGTAATACATTTGTGATCAAAAATGTGTTGATTGCCTGTAGAATAAATGGTGACTTGTTAGGGACTTGGAAAAAAATGAGACTTGGACTTGACTTGGGTAGGACTTGGACTTGACTTGGTCAAAAGTGCCTTGACTTGTGACTTGACTTGGACTTGAGACTTACTTGTGACTTGCACATTAGTGACTTTGTCCCACCTCTGGCGCCTATCAAATGGGAAATTCAGTTAAAGTTTTGCTATGGTATTCAGTAAAAAGGTTTAGAAATTTAGGAAATATGAATTAATAGTAGAAAATTTTTCATTGGATGATATAAAAAGACTGACCAATCGAGATCGAGTTAACAGAAACACTAGGCGGAAGTAGCATCGGTTAACGATAAGGAGTGTTTACATTAACAACGCTACTGCAGTACATTTGAAAACGCATTTAATGTGAAAATCATGCCAAATAAACACATGAAAGTGCAAAGCAAATTGATTTCTTTGTGGGGTCCGGGAGCAAGTACGTCAAGCACAGACTCGACTATGATTGACGATGATACAGCGGACAAGACTGAAACGGAGAGTGAGACTCAAAGTGATGCTGGGAAACCTGGGGTAACAAAGTTGAAAATAAAACGTAAATTCAACAGGAAATGGATGGCAACCTACACGTGGCTCAGGTATGAAAGTGATGAGATGGGGGGATATTCTGTTTAATTCCATACTTTTTCTTTTTTTTATTCTGAAAATTGTTATTGTTAGCTTAGATGAATAGCTCACACAATTGTTCACATGTTGGAATTAAATGATTTAAGTGTGAACAGTGATAACTATTGTGTTTTTTGTTTTCAAAGTGTGTATTGTAATTTTGACTCACTCTGGAAATTTTTGACTCACTGATTTAATATGTGGTGAGTCAGTTTGACTCAGTCATTAGGAGCAAAATGAATCACTGCATTCTATATTCATTACACGTAAAGTGAAATATTTAAAGCCTTTTTTGTTTTAATTTTGATGATTATGGCTTATAGCTCATGAAAATCAGAAATCCAGTATCTCAAATTATTAGAATATTCCCTAAGATGAATCAAAAAAAGGATTTACAATACAGAAATGTCCAACTTATGAAAAGTATATTCATTTATACACTCAATACTTGGTTGGGGCTCCTTTACCATGAATTACTATATCAATGCGGTGTGGCATGGAGGTGATCAGTCTGTGGCACTGCTGAGGTGTTATTGAAGCCTAGGTTGCTTTGATCGTGGCCTTCAGCGTATCTGTATTTTTGGGTCGGGTGTTTCTCATCTTCCTCTTGACAATACCCCATAGATTCTCTATGGGGTTCAGGTCAGGCAAGTTGGCTGGCCAATCAAACACAGTAATATCATGGTCAGCAAACCATTTGGTAGTAGTTTTGGCACTGTGGGTAGGTGCTAAGTCCTGCTGGAAAAGGAAATCAGCATCTCCAAAAAGCTCGTCAGCAGATAGAAGCATGAAGTGCTCTAAAATCTCCTGGTAGATGGCTGTGTTGACTTTGGACTTGATAAAATACAGTGGACCAACACCAGCAGATGACATGGCACCCCAAATCATCACAGACTGTGGAAACTTCACACTGGGCTTCAAACACCTTGGATTCTGTGCCTCTCCACTCTTCCTCCAGACCCGTGATTTCCAAATTAAATGCAAAATGTACTTTCATCTGAAAAGAGAACTTTGGACCACTGAGCAACAGTCCATTTCTTTCTCTCCTTAGCCCAGATAAGACACTTCTGACATTGTCTCTGGCTCAGGAGTAGCTTGATATTAGGAATGCGAAAGTTGTATCCCCTTTCTTGAGGTCTGTTCATGATGGGTCTTGATACACTGACACCAGCCTCAGTCCACTCCTTGTGAAGCTCTCCCAAGTTCTTGAATCAACTTTTCTTGACAATCCTCTCAAGACTGCGGCCATCCCTGTTGCTTGTGCACCTTTTCCAGCCACCCTTTTCAGCAATGACCTTTTGTGGTTTACCCTCCTTGTGGAGGGCATCGGTGATCATCTTCTGGACAACAGTCAAGTCAGCAGTCTTCCCCATGATTGTGGTTGTGTGTACTGAACTAGACCGAGATATATACTGTGTTTATACTGTTTTACTCAAACTCGAAATGAAATATTCTAATATTTTGAGATGGGTTTTTTTTTATGTTTTTGTACTGTATGCCATACTGATTAAAATTAAAATAGAAGGATGCTTGAAACATTTTAGTTTATGTGTAATGAGTCTATAATATATAACATTTTCACTTTCTTAAATAACTGATGGAAAATATTGAACTTTTTCACAATATTCTAATTTTTTGAGATGCACTAGTAGATCTACTACTAGAAGGTAATTCCTGGCAGTAGATCTAATCTGCTGCTGAATTTTGAATCGAAAGTGGTATGAGCTCAAGTTCATCACATTCTTGTGGGATGATCTGCAATTTGAAAGTTTTCATTTGTATTGGGATGTATATTGTGTGGAACTGGAAAGAGAAAATTCCAGCGTTATGTCAGTTATATTTCCTCTTTTGATTTTAAAGGAAAATGAACCCTAGAGACCTGTATACATACCAAGTTCGTACAGAACATTGTAAGGAAAAAAAAAAAAAAAACTGTGAAAGTTTGATCAAATTTGGACAATTCATTCAAGAGTTATAATTTTCAAAGCTTCCATCTGATCCTCATGTATGACTCCTTTTAGTTTCTTAAAGTGCTGATGACACGTTTTTGACATCTTTGGCGACGTTTTATAACATAAAAAGTAATTCCCAATGATCCATATATTAATTCATGAAGGCGCCTATTTTACAAGTTATGATAAAAAATGCGGCTATTTGGGCAAATTTGACGGGGCTGCAGCACCCAGGAGACGAAAGAGGAGGAGGAGCTATATGACATCAGCGAAAGAACCTTCCTCCTAACTTACCAGTTTGTTGTTGATGCGACAGGTGTTCAGTTTGTCATTATTAGTATTATTACACACACACACACATATATATATATATATATATATATATATATATATATATATATATATATATATATATACACACACATATATTTATTTATTTATTGCCTTCGCGTTGTGTTGCCGGCTTTTGCTCCAAAACCTACAAGGATGGGGTAAGTTTATTCAAGTTTCCCAGAGATCCCGAGCTGCATGCGAAGTGGGTGAAGCAAGTCAGGCGCACTCGTGACAAGTGGGAGCCCTCACCAACATCCGTCCTGTGCTCTGAACACTTCGATTTGGATTGTTTTGACACCCTTCCCAGCTTAAAAGAATCTCTTGGGTGTTCAGTTCATCACAAACGTGTGTTACTACCATCAGCAGTGCCTACACAGTGTTGCCAGATTGGGAGGTTTCCCGCCCAGTTGAGCGGTTTCAAGTGCATTTTGGTGGGTTTTGAACATATTTTGGGCTGGAAAACGTCAGCAGTATCTGGCAACAGATACTGCTGACGTTTTCCAGCCCAAAATATGTTCAAAACCCACCAAAATGCACTTGAAACCGCCCAACTGAGCGGGATTCCTCCCAATCTGGCAACACTGCCAGTATTCCGGAGGGGGTCTACTCGTAGCTATGCCGGATCCAAAGACAGTCCTCCTGTCAGAACATGTGTTGAGAAACGACATAAGATAAAAGGTACGTAGAGCTATAGATTCTACATGATAATCATAAATGTAATCATAAAGTCGGCGTGATATCAGTCATGTATTTGCTTGTGAAAGCTTGCGGCTTTCATGTAACTGCCGCCTAGCAACGAGAGGCAAAGGGTAAAGAGGGTAGGCTATCATAGATTCTATTCGGAAGAGATCAACACAATTCTAGACTCCCAGAAGAGGAAGAGCTAGCACTAGAGAGTTCACCGGCGTTTTCATGCGCCATTTCCATTGAGTAGAACCAGAGTAGAACAGCCAGTGAACCGCAGCGTGTTCTCCCGCTGACGTCACAACATGGCCGCGAGCCACGGACCCAGTTTTCTTGCGCTGTGCAATTAAAAGTTGGATATTTGCGTAACAACAGCTTCTTTTCACGTAATTATAACAGAAATCTAACGTTTGCCATGTTGTATAGTTTATTTAAGAAATTGCATAGAGTCATGTTCGTGTCATCAGCCCTTTAAATTGGCAACTCTTCCTGCATCTGTGATGCATAAAAGACAGGTAATTAAAGGAACAGTCCACCGTACTTCCATAATGAAATATGCTCTTATCTGAATTGAGACGAGCTGCTCCGTACTTATCCGAGCTTTGCGCGACCTCCCAGTCAGTCAGACGCGCTGTCACTCCTGTTAACAATGTAGCTAGGCTCAGTATGGCCAATGGTATTTTTTGGGGCTGTAGTTGGATGCGACAAGTTCAGTTACACAAATTGAAACGTAGCGATTTTCTATGCTATGGAAAGTCCGCACTATAATGACAGGCGTACTAACACCTTCTCCGCGCTTCGGCAGCGCATTGATACGGAGCTCAGATATCAATGCGCTGCCGAAGCGCGCAGAAGGTGTTAGTACGCCTGTCATTATAGTGCGGACTTTCCATAGCATAGAAAATCGCTACGTTTCAATTTGTGTAACTGAACTTGTCGCATCCAACTACAGCCCCAAAAAATATCATTGGCCATACTGAGCCTAGCTACATTGCTAACAGGAGTGACAGCGCATCTGACTGCGTCTGACTGACTGGGAGGTCGCGCAAAGCTCGGAGAGGTACGGAGCAGCTCGTCTCAATTCAGATAAGAGCATATTTCATTATGGAAGTACGGTGGACTGTCCCTTTAACATGCAGTTTTTAAACCTGACAATTTTGTGTGCTTATTCACTACATTTTTATCTGCATTTGTGCAAAAAAAATTAAATCAAATTCAAGTAGTTGCCACCAAGTGGTTGCAGAATTCAAAAACTAAGCGCTTTCTGCTGATCGCCTTGTGGTCCATTCAGTCAGCATTCTAGTTCATCCCAAAGGTGTTCGGTTTGGTTCCTTCACTCCATTCTTGGTTAACTATGTCTTCATGGACCTTGCTTTGTGCCCAGGAGTATTGTCATGCTGGGACAGGTTTGAACAAATGTGTACTTCTAATTTTGCAGACCTACATGCAGGTGTGACAGTCAGGTGTCTACATACTTTGGACATAGCGTACACTCGCCCCGAGAGTAGGCATATCAGACACTCGCTGACCATGCTGTGAAAATTCCGCATGCAGACACTCATCCAAGTTTCCAAATTTGTTGTTGCTTAACTCTTGAATATTTTCTAATCATGAATACTATCATTAAAAAGCTTATAATCTCTGCTTTCCAAAGAAATTCTCTCGTTAAGATCTGTTCAGTACTTTGGGAGTAACAGCAGGTTGAAGTAAAAACACTCTGCTCGCAGGACGTTGGGAAACTGCCGGTGCTTTTCTTTTTGAGTCATGGGAAAGCAGTCAGGCTCTCTCTCTCTCTCTCTTCTGATCGGTTTCCGACTGGATTACTCTTGAATATCAATCAGATCACTTTCATAGGGATGTTCTCTCACTGTTTCTGATGAAGGATTCAGCAAAATTTTCCATCTGCTAGTTTTGATGTTATGATTCACGGGAGACTTTGAAGCGAGTTCTCGTCTCGTCTTCTTCCGCTTATCCGGGGCCGGGTCGCGGAGGCAGCAGCCTGAGCATGGAAGCCCAAACTTCCCTTTCCCCAGACACCTCGGCCAGCTCCTCAGGAAGAACACCGAGGCGTTCCCAGGCCAGCCGAGAGACATAGTCCCTCCAGCATGTCCTGGGTCTTCCCCGGGGCCTCCTCCCGGAGGAGACTTTGAAGCGAGTTTTCATAGATTTACCTACTTATTTTTTCAAAGCAAACTGATTCCTGTAAATAAACAAACTATGAAGAATATAACTGGAGTTGCTTTGATGAAAAATATTGAGATCTTAGTGGTCAGAATGAGATTTTTTAAAAACGGAAGTCAGAAACACGAGTGTCAATTTCAAATCAGTTTACTGGAATTGTTTATTGGATCACACAGTTTTTTCAAGGTTCGCCTTGAAAGCTGTGAATATTATAATTTATATTATGTAATATAAACACTAGTAGACCCTACTTTTGAGTAATACAAAGGCCTAGGAGCACAAAGAGGAAATTAGAAATAATCTATTATTTTTTTTAATTGCGTATACCAATTTAACATACCTAATTAGCAATAATTAATACAAATTAAATAATAATTTGCATCATTTGTTTTTGCTAATTTTTCCAAACTTTGTATTCAGTATACAACCATCTATATACCTGCCAATCTCTATGTAAATATCTTGGGGGGGAAAAAAAAAGTTAAGAAAAAAACATTTGATCTTATTGGTTAATGAGGCCCATTTTGGACCATGTGATCCTTATACAGATAATAATAATAATAATAATAATAATAATAATAATAATAATAATAATCATCCTTTATTTTACCAGGAATGTCCCACTGAGATACATTATCTCTTCTTCCAGGGAGTCCTGGCCAAGGTGGCAGCAAATAAAAAGTTTCAATATACAGTGCCTTGAAAAAGTATTCATACCCCTTGAACTTTTTCACATTTTTCCACCTTACAACCACGAACTTAAGTTTTTTATTGAGATTTTATGTGATACACCAACACAGAGTAGCACATAATTGTGAACTGAAACGAAAGTGATAAATGGTCTTCAAAATTTTAAACAAATAAAAATCTGAAAAATGTGGTGTGCATTAGTATTCAGCCCCCTGTCCTCTGATACCTCTAAATACAATCCAGTGCAATCAATTGCCTTCAGAAGTCATCTAATTAGTTAGAGTCCTACTGTGTGTAATTTACTCTCAGCATACATTTGTTCTGTGAAGGCCTCAGTGGTTTGTTAGAGAACACTGAAGAACAAACAGCATCATGAAGACCAAAGAATTCACCAGACAGGTCAGGGATAAAGTTCTGGAGAAGTTTAAAGCAGGGTTAGATTATAAAAAAAATATCCCAAGCTCTGAACATCTCAAGAAGCACTGTTCAATCCATCATTCAAAAATGGAAAAAGTATGGCACAACTGCAAACCTACCAAGACATGGCCGTCCACCTAAACTGACAGAGCGAGCAAGGAGAGCACTGGTCAGAGAAGCAGCCGAGAGGCCCATGATCACTCTGGAGGAGCTGCAGAAATCCACAGCTCAGGTGGGAGAATCTGTGCACAGGACAACTATAAGTCGTACACTCCACAAATCTGGCCTTTTTGGAAGAGTGGCAAGAAGAAAGCCATTGTTGAAAGACAGGCATAAGAAGCCATGTAGGGGACACAGCAAACATGTGGAAGAAGGTGCTTTGGTCAGATGAGACCAAAGTTGAACTTTTTGGCCTAAATGCAAAGCGCTATGTGTGGCGGAAAACTAACACTGCTCATCACCCTGCACACACCATCCCCACTGTGAAACATGGTGGTGGCAGCATCATGCTATGGGGATGCTTTTCTTCAGCAGGGACAGGGAAGCTGGTCAGAGTTGATGGGAAGATGGATGGAGCTAAATACAGGGCAATCCTGGAAGAAAACCTGTTGGAGGCTGCAAAAGACTTGAGACTGGGAAGGAGATTCACCTTCCAGCAAGACAATGACCCTAAACATACAGCCAGAGCTACAATGGAATGGTTTAGATCAAAGTATATTCATGTGTTAGAATGGCCCAGTCAAAGTCCAGACCTAAATCCCATTGAGCACCTGTGGGAAGACTTGAAAACTGCTGTTCACAGACGCTCTCCATCCAATCTGGCTGAGCTTGAGCCATTTTGCAAAGAAGAATGGGCAAAAATTTCAGTGTCTAGATGTGCAAAGCTGGTAGAGACATACCACAAAAGACTTGCAGCTGTAATTGCAGCAAAAGGTGGCTCTACAAAGTATTGACGCAGGGGGGCTGAATACTAATGCACATCACATTTTTCAGATTTTTATTTGTTTAAAATTTTGAAGACCATTTATCATTTTCGTTTCACTTCACAATTATGTGCTACTCTGTGTTGGTCTATCACATAAAATCTCAAAAAACTTTTTAAGTTCGTGGTTGTAAGGTGGAAAAATGTGAAAAAGTTCAAGGGGTATGAATACTTTTGCAAGCCACTGTACATAGACAACATACACACAGAACATACAATATTAACACACACAAGCACACAGGCATTCCAAAAAATGAAAATAGAATAAACATAGACTAACAGACTAAGCACATAGATATTCCAGATGTCAACATTCCAGATATTATGGACAAGAAAAAATAAAAAAATGAATTAAAGATATACGGGTTAAAAATTATGAAAAACAATGGCACTGCTGTGTGAGAACTGAGTTTAAAATATTTTTAAAGTCATTCAGGGAGGATAGGGAGTCCAAATTTAAAGTATTTTGTAATGTATTCCACTCATGTGCTGCATATGAACTAAAGGCAGATTTGCCCAGTTCTGTCCGTGTAGGTGGAGACTTATGGAATCAATTTTGTGCCAAAATGTTCATACAATACTTTTGAAATATCAAACGAAAACGACAAATCAAAATACAAAAAAAGAACAAAAAGTCAATTTTTTTTAGACTGGCAAACAAATTATTCGTGTAATCGTGCAAAATATCAGTCTATTACTCTTCAGAAACCTTTTATTTTTGTTCCGCGTCTTTCTCAGTTTTGTTTGCGATTCCAGCTTTCTCGTTTGCGCTCCCTGACTTTTTGCTTGCAGTTTTGGCACAAACTTCACGTGTGGGTGGGCTGTCCAGGAATGCATTCCCATTGGCTAACTTGTGTTTGACTGCCAGCTACGCTCAGCCATTCCCTACTCGGATTCTGGGGGACTGTTTGACGAGTGACCGATCCATTGACGGTAAACAAGGATGGAGTGGACTTCAGTGGCGACTATGATACTGAATTTACACTTTGTTGAATTAATTCAATATCATAGTCGCCACTGAAGTCCACTCGATCCTTGTTTACCGTCAATGGATCGGTCACTCGTCAAACAGTCCCCCAGAATCCGAGTAGGGAATGGCTGAGCGGAGCTGTCAGTCAAACACAAGTTAGCCAATGGGAATGCATTCCTGGACAGCCCACCCACATGTGAAGTTTGTGCCAAAACTTCAAGCAAAAAGTCAGGGAGCGCAAACGAGAAAGCTGGAATTGCAACCAAAATAAATTACGTCAAACAAAACTGAGAAAGACGCGGAACAAAAATAAAAGGTTTCTGAAGAGTAACAGACTGATATTTTGCACGATTACATGAATAATTTGTTTGCCAGTCTAAAAAAATTGACTTTGTTCTTTTTTTGTATTTTGATTTGTCGTTTTCATTTGATATTTCAAAAATATTGTATGAACATTTTGGCACAAAATTGCTTCCATAGAGACTGAAAGAGTTTTACTGATGAACGTGTATTCGTTTTCTAAAAATTAAGCCGTTTTTTCAATCTTTGATTTGTAATATCCCAAGAACAAATAAATATATTTTCATTCTGTAAAAAGTATATTGTTCTGCATTCAATTATATATTCAATGAGAGCAGTTTCAAGTAATTTGAATTTTCACCCGATATGCTTACCTAGAGACAATTTAGAGTCACTGAATCACCTGCTGGTATGTTAAAAGGTTGGAGGAAACATGAGATCCCAGAGGAAAACATGTGAACAAACAGTAATCGGAGCTCATGATCAAATCAGGGAACTTTAAAGTGCATATCACGGTTAAATTCAGGAGCAAGATCAATGTAATTCTCCTATTTTATATTAAACTTTGCCCAAATATCTGTAACATTCTGCATTCTCTGCAATTTTTTTTTACCTTGCGCAATACCAGAAAAATTCAGTTGAAATCAAGCCATTTGAAGCGAATTGGTCCGCCTCTGAAAAAACTCGGCATTTGGATTTCCCGGCAAACACTGATTTTCGTGACGTCATGTATGTGTGGGACGCCTCCTTCTGAATCCTACATCAGCGCTGGTTTGTTTATGAGAAAACAACCTGGTGGTTTTCTGCAAATCTCTTCAACGTTATCGTGTAATTGTTAAAATGGTTAACAGACATATCGTAGGAGGGTGTAGCAACACCGATCTTGATGGGATTAGTACTCATCGTTTCCCAAAAGATCGGACAATGAGAGAGAAATGGGAGCGCTTAGGGCCTCTGCATGCTCTTGCGACAAGGCTTTCGCAGACAGCTTTTTTCAGACAGTTGTAATTTATCGTTGAGCGGGGAGTAATAGGCGTGCGCGATGTTATTCACCGCCACAACGCAAGGGGGCGCGAAGTCGCTAGGAGTAGTTGGTGGGTGTGGTTAGTGGAGTGTTTATCCTCCGGTTACTTATAATGACTAGAACTGGAGTCGTATAGATGTACGTACTTCCTCAATCACCCACTCTTCGTGCTGCTCCATCTTCGCTCGTGTTTTTAAAAATGGCGGTAGTGAAAACAAACCAAACCGGGAAAGTAGGGAAGCGGAAGTGCGTGTACAGTGGATGTAGAGTGGACCAATCAGAGCCCTCTTGTCTGCGAGGCTTCTGTGGTGGTCACAATTTTTGGGAGGTTCGCGCAGAGCGTCTGCGAAGGTGGGGTGGGGGGGGCTATGCAGACACCATCTGCGAGGACTGCGTTGTCAGCATAAATTGGCCTTAAGTCTACACAGGCTGTGCACTGAAACCGTGCAAAGCTCTCGCAGCCTGCTGGCGCTTCCGCAGGTGACGTCACGATTCTGGCTCCAGACTCCCTTGGGATTTTTCCAGACGCGTTTTGTTATTTTATTTTTTTCTGCTGTAGACAGATGGCCTTGTGCAAAATTATCCTTCTGGATGAGTGTGTAAAGGGACGTTCTTTCATATTAAAAAAAAAAAAAAATGGTCCAGAACATGCACTTTAATCCTAACCCAAACCTACAAAAGACACTCCAATAAGTGATGAGTGATTAGTGCAAACCTAAACTTGAGTTTTATGTATAAAACGCAGCTTTTGGAAGTTTTGACATAGACATCATAAAACACAACCATCAGAAAGAAAGAAAGAAAGAAAGAAAGAAAGAAAGAAATGGTGAAATTAATAATTTTATCCCCTCTGACATGTTAATGCACTGGGATCTGATCCAAATTTGGACAATTTTATTCCTGAGAGTCCTTCGGGACTCCTGGTCTACTCAGGGCCCCTGAATTTAATCTCACATTCAGTTCAAAACATATTAATCCCAAACAAACGAGTAAACCAGGCAATGCAGCTCCGTCCTAAACCGCATACTACAGTTCCACATAGTGCGTCAATGTACTGTACGACTCTACGGTACTCTTCTACACTATTTAGTACACTAATACGCGGATTGGGACGGCTAACCTCCAGACTGCACTTATGAGATGCTCGAGATTCCAAGTGAAGGCGAGAAGTGACGTATTGACACTTCACAAGACAAATACAGCAAAACAAAAAGTGCTTTTATTTAACTGTAAATATAAATTTGCTTCTAACCGTCAAATTCAGACTTAAACTAAAAAAGTAAACACTGTAAGTCAGTGAAGCTAGCGTGCTGGCTAGCCAAAAATAATAATAAAAATAAAACAAACAAACCAGGAAATGAACACGTCAACCTGCTTTCATTCACCTTTAGCAGCCGATATGACAGATTAATCTGGTCGTAAATAAATAAGCCATAATATATAAAATGTTTATTACGATCACAAACCTGTATAAAGTGAAAGGCTCCTCAGTGAAGATGAAGATCTTCAGATGTTGGACTTTCCAGTTCTGGCAGTGATGTGGCGTCATCATCATCACAGCGGGGCGGGGCGGAGAGAGCGCCTCACTCCAATAAAACAGAATAAAAGTCACTCAAGGTTTTGTTTTTTTTTAAAAAAAACCCCGAATTATTAATACTTCATTTAAAAATATTTTTTGATTAAACATACACTACCGTTCAAAAGTTCGGAGTCACTTTGAAATGTCCTTATTTTTGAAAGAAAAGCACTGTTCTTTTCAATGCAGATCACTTTAAACTAATCAGAAATCCACTCTATACATTGCTAATGTGGTAAATGACTATTCTAGCTGCAAATGTCTGGTTTTTGGTGCAATATCTCCATAGGTGTATAGCAGTGGCGGCTGGTAGTCTTTCAAACAGGGGAGGCTGGTCGGTTACGATATTTTCAGATTTTAAAAGAAAAAAGAAAAAAACATCAATTTTGCCCATACTCTTGCCTCTGATCTGGCTGATTGTTGGCAGCGTCACAAACTGTGAAATAACAGGTTCTTTTGGCCCATTAGCCTACTGTCCAATATACATGATGGTGGTGTTGGGGGGGGGGGGGTATATTTTATATTTTAAAATTGTGGCATGTTGTTTAAAAATTGATCATTATTGAAAGCAGCTCTTTGTCAGGAACCTCAGCAGTAACAGCAGAGTGTTCTGGAATAAGCACAAGCACTGACCTTGGGGAGCCAAACATAGAGCTGGGTGCCACACATTCCATTCAATGACACTTTCCCTATATTTTACTTATTTTGACTGAGAAATGTTTTACTGACAATTTTGATAACCCTTCACTTTTAATCCAGGTCTGTAGTGTGAAACGTTCTCGGCTGTGTTTTTGTTTAAAAATGTTTTCCAAATTGTAGCTGTGTTTAATTCATATCCAGAAAAATATATGTTCCAATATAATATACTCAGCATAAACATTTTAAATAGATTCTATATTTTTGGTCCATCCATGACATATTACTAAAGTAGCCTATTTACTGTTGTTGATGTGGGTCACTTGCTGTTAGCCAATTCACTTTCTCGTACCAGGAGAGCTGAAAGGAACGAGTATTATTCCCTACCTTTTTCACCAAGTCAATTTGAGGCGTTGGGCTACCCTGCTCTTTAATTTTAATTTTTTCCTCAAAAGGAAGACTGGCAAATGGCTTCGCCAAAATTAAATCAGCAATGCTTGGTATCCGTGCGCAGCTTTCTTGCTAGCTGACTAGCCCCCTCAAGTTCAAGTTCAGTCACTCAAATAAACGAAATTTCTGGAACTAAGATAGCAAACTTGACAACACTATATTTACACTTTATTTACAATGAAAATATATACAAACTAAAAAAGCTGGTAGAAACCGTATGTAATGAATGAAATTGAAATGTAAGCTGATCTCTTACAATACACCACAGCACTTGCGAATCCGCATGGGACTGAACTGAAATTCACCGCTGCCTGCCTATATTTGAAACGAGCTGTCAATCAAAGAAAATATCCGGCCGCTTTCACCAATCACCAGTCTCCTCGCGGAAACTGCCATGTCCCTCCCACTGTGAGGCTGGGAGTCCGGTGGGCGGGCGTTTTCGCAGTATTTGTCCAATAACCGTCTTGCATTTTGAGACTGAAAAGCGCATAGCTCCCAAATGCCATTGAAGTCCACTGAGGCTGGGACTCCGTGGGGCGGGCGTTTTCACAGTATTTGTCCAATAACCATCTTGCATTTTGATATTGAAAAGCGCATAGCTCCCAAATGCCATTGAAGTCCACTGAGGCTGGGCTGCATCGCGCTGTCATGAGGGGGAAAAACTCACGCACACATTAGGCGAACTGGGGAAAGTTATAAGGGAATGATTTCGCACTGTAGTTGGGTTGAGCACATATATTTCTATGATTCTGGATCTGAAATAGCAATGTTATAAGGTCGGCTATAACATAAGCCTAGCGCAATTCATCCTACACGATGTTCGTCATTTTTAGAGGAGGCTGAGCCTCCCTTGTTGTCTTAGAGCAATCGCCCGTGGTTTCCAGCAACTATCACTCCAGTGTTCTAATGGTACAATGTGTTTGCTCATTGCCTCAGAAGGCTAATGGATGATTAGAAAACCCTTGTACAATCATGTTAGCACAGCTGAAAACAGTTGAGCTCTTTAGAGAAGCTATAAAACTGACCTTCCTTTGAGCAGATTGAGTTTCTGGAGCATCACATTTGTGGGGTCGATTAAATGCTCAAAATGGCCAGAAAAATGTCTTGACTATATTTTCTATTCATTTTACAACTTATGGTGGGAAATAAAAGTGTGACTTTTCATGAAAAACACAAAATTGTCTGGGTGACCCCAAACTTTTGAACGGTAGTGTATACCTTTTAAGATATACATATACCTTTCTGTTTTAACTTTTTTAGCAGTTTGTGCTACAGTAGCTCTTCTGTCGGATTGGACCATATGGGCTAGCCTTCGTGCCTCGTGCGAAACACTGAGCCTTCGACACCCATGACCCTGTCGCCGGTTCACTGGTTGTCGTTCCTTGGACCACTGCATACCGGGAACACCCCACAAAGGTCCTGGGTTTGAGCCCAGTGGTCGACAGGGGCCTTTCTGTATGGAGTTTGCATTTGGGTGGCACAGTGGTGTAGTGGTTAGCACTGTCACCTTACAGCAAGAAGGTTCTGGGTTCGAACCCAGCAGCCAGCAAGGGCCTTTCTGTGTGGAGTTTGTACAGTATGTTCTCCCTGTGTCTGCGTGGGTTTGCTCTGGTTTCCCCCACAGTCCAAAGACATGCAGTTAGGTTGACGTGGGGCGGCCTTGGGCTGAAGTGCCCTTGAGCAAGGTACCTAACCCCTGACTGCTCCCCAGGTGCTGTAGTGTGGCTGCCCACTGCTGTGTGTGTGTTCACTGTTTCAGATGGGTTAAATGCAGAGGATGAATTTCACTGTGCTTGAACTGTGCATATGACAAATAAAGGTTTCTTCTTTTTCTTCACAAGATGTGCCATTTTGGAGATGCTCAGACCCAGTCATCCAGCCATCACAATTTGGTCCTTGTCAAAGTCGCTCCTTATGCTTGCCCATTTTTCCTGCTTCCAACACATCAACTTCAAGGACTGATCATTCTCTTGCTGCATAATATATCCCACTCCTTGACAGGTGCCATCGCAATGAGATAATTAAAAGTTATTAGATTAGATTAGATTAGATTAGATTAGATAGAACTTTATTGATCCCTTTGGGATGGTTCCCTCAGGGAAATTAAAATTCCAGTAGCATCATTATAGGATAAACAGAGAATAGAATAGAAAAAAGAGAGAACTTCTAGATAAATTAAGTCTTTAGAAAACGTCTAGATAAATAAATTAAGTTACATATACAAATATATTAAAAAGATATGAAAAAAGTCCAGCAGGAGAGGTATTGCACATTTATATTGCACATTGTCCAGTACTGCTTTTTTGTCAGGCTAGGCTACTGCTCCTTCCCGTCCTCTGTCCTCCTGTTACCCCTCCTCCCCCCCAGAGAGGAGTTGTACAGTCTGATGGCGTGAGGGACAAAGGAGTTTTTCAGTCTGTTCGTCCTGCACTTGGGAAGGAGCATTCTGTCACTGAACAGGCTCCTCTGGTTGCTGATGATGGTGTGCAGAGGGTGACTCGCATCGTCCATGATGTTCAATAGTTTGTCCATAGTCCTCTTCTCTGCCACCGTCACCAGAGAGTCCAGCTTCATGCCGACCACAGAGCCGGCCTGCCTGATCAGTTTGTCCAGCCTGGACGTGTCCTTCTTGGATGTGCTGCCCCCCCAGCACACCACGGTGTAAAACAGGACACTGGCAACCACGGACTGATAGAACATCCACAGGAGTTTCCTGCACATGTTAAAGGACCACAGCCTCCTCAGGAAATAGATTAGAATAGAACTTTATTGATCCCTTTGGGCGGGTTCCCTCGGGGAAATTAAAATTCCAGCAGCATCATTACAGGATAAACAGAGAATAGAAAATAGAGAAAACTTCTGGATAAATTAAATTAAGTATTTACATACACATACATATATATATATATATATATATATAAATAAGGGGCGGCACGGTGGTGTAGTGGTTAGCGCTGTCGCCTCACAGCAAGAAGATCCTAGGTTCGAGCCCCGGGGCCGGCGAGGGCCTTTCTGTGTGGAGTTTGCATGTTCTCCCCGTGTCCGCGTGGGTTTCCTCCGGGTGCTCCGGTTTCCCCCACAGTCCAAAGACATGCAGGTTAGGTTAACTGGTGACTCTAAATTGAGCGTAGGTGTGAATGTGAGTGTGAATGGTTGTCTGTGTCTATGTGTCAGCCCTGTGATGACCTGGCGACTTGTCCAGGGTGTACCCCGCCTTTCGCCCGTAGTCAGCTGGGATAGGCTCCAGCTTGCCTGCGACCCTGTAGAAGGATAAAGCGGCTAGAGATAATGAGATGAGATAAATAAATAAATACAATTTAGTTATTCCACGAAATCAAGTCGTACATGAGCTGATAGCCGACGAGGCGCGGAGCACTGAGTTGCCATGTACAACGAGACTGAGTGGAATAACTGTTTAATTCTATCTACATTCACTGGATTTTGAGAAACAGAACATTTTTATTTTTTGCAAATTCAATAAATAAAAACTTTATACAAAATGTCCGACAAAATAATTTCTGCTTAGAATGTCAACAAACTGGCGAAATGACAGTGGCAATTTGTGAAAAATGCAATAATAATAATAATAATAATAATTCTTGAAAAAAATATATGTTCTTACCATAAAATACATTCCATGTTGTGTTGCTTTTTTTTTTGTATTTTTGGGGGCTTTGTTTTCAAGTAGAGTTTTCACTTCGTCCTCAGTTGGTTCAGCAACACAATCCGCCATTTTGTTTTTCTCTATTTACAGTATATGAGCTGATAGCTGAGTTGTAGAGTAGAATGCTAGAATTTTCCTTTGAGTCTGTTTGTCATGCTAGTTTTATATATATATATATATATATATATATATATATATATATATATATATATATATATATATGTATATGTATATGTATGTGAAAGGAATTAAATGCTTGGGGGTGTGCCCTTATGGGAAAATAATCAACATCAGATTATCGGAGTTACTCTTACCACCCCTTCAGCAAATTCTGGAGTGATATTTCTTAAACAAAGACACATTATATTTAATGATTTATAGTTCCATTTAATGTTGTGGAACATCAACAAAATAAATTCATTCCTATTATTGCTCACATTATAACAGCAGTTCTCTCACATCTCTCTCCTTTCCCCCTCTCTTGAATAAAACAAAGCATATTGCAGCTTTCAATGCTACCAAGAACCCAGAATGACTAAACTCCTCTGTCCTGAAGACTTTCCTGTGGTGGAAAACCTACAGTTACAACTTCACCTCTGACTGTTACAAAGTGCTGACACTGGAGACTCCTTCCAAAGTGTTAAATAAATATTTCCTGATCAAAAACTTCATCATATTGATTACAGGTATTTTATAAATAACAACATATTTTTTTAAAAAACAACAACAACAACCCAAACCTGATTATTGTTAACAATAGCTGATGTTTTTCCTTTTCAGACTTTTTAATTCTGTTAACCACTTTAATTTCTTGCAAAAATATTCAAATACAATTTAAGAATCTAATACATAATATTATAAATGCATACTATGTTTTAATAAGGACTGATACACTGAAAACCTCTAGAAGTGAGCGCATATTAAAAAGGATCTTAACATCACAAATGTAAGTGACCTGACTTACTTATAATGTTACCAAATTTACTGGAATTCCCAGACATGCAACATTACTGGAAAATTTCTCATACTGGTGTATATGTAAACAATACCCTGGATTAACATCAAAAACATGGAAGTAAGCCAAGAGTTATCTGACTGGTCGCCTGCACAGATGTTATTACATAAATGGAAAAAGATACTGCAAACACGGCCAGTGAGAATTTGAAATCCCATGTCAGGTTAATGCTCTGGACCCCAAAGAAGTCACTTGAACCACTGTCGACTCAGAGCCTTTGGAATGTTTTACTGCTCCCCTGACAAAATTCACCCAGGTTCACTTAAACTCACGTATTAAGTTAAATACATACTACTGTATAAAAGTCTTAAACACCCAATAATCTTTACAAGACTGTGTAAAAGTCTTATTTATTATATTCAACTTATGAACATCATTAAGGCTGTCTGATTTTACATCTATGAATTTCATAAAGAACACTGCTCTACCAAATAATATTACATTATATTATATTGTGCTATATTATTCATTCATCCATCTTCAGTAACCTGAGTGGGGTTGAAGTGGATCTGGAGCTTATCCCTGCAACATATACCCACATCCTGGATGGGGTGCTAGTCCATTGTAGACTGTGCACACCTATCTTGTGTAATAGGTCTCTGGTTTGATCTCAAGCATATCTAGCATAGGTATTCCACCTACTTGGAAACCTGCAGGAAACCTATGACAACACAAGGAAAACATACAAAACACTAATGGCCCTTTTCCACTACCCTTTTTCAGCTCACTTCAGCTCGCTTCAGCTCACTTCAGCCCGACACGGCTTGCGTTTCGACTACTTCAGAACAGCACGACTCAGCTCGCTTCAGCCCTGCTCAGCACCCAAAACTCGCACGGTTTTGGAGTAGGGCTGAAGCGAGCCAAACCGAGCTGAGTGAGGCTGGGGGCGTGAGCAGACACTCCCCTGTGCACTGATTGGTGAGGAGGAGTGTCCTCACATGCCCACACACGCCCCACGAGCACGCTGGGATCTGTAAACACCGTAAACCCGGAAGAAGAAGAATTACGAGAATTTCTGAAGCCTTATGCGCCTCGCCTCATCTATACGCTCTTGCCAGTATCTGTTGGCGTTGTCGGTGACAACAAGCCACAGAACCAAGACCAGCAACACTAACGACTCCATGTCCTCCATGTTTATTGTTTACTCTCCGGGTCGTGAGACTACCGCTTAAAAGGTCACTGATGTCACTGTTTGCGCTGCTTAACGACATCACGTGACGTCCACCCACTTTCGCTAACTCCACCCAATGTGTCCACCCACTTCCAGCCAGCACGGTTCAGCGCAGTTGTAGTCGAAATGCAACTCCAATAGCCCCGCTCAGCTCGACTCAGCCCAACTCAGCATGGCACGGCTCAGCCACGTTTGTAGTGGAAAAGCGGCATAACATGAGCTGAGAATCAACCCCAGGACCCAGAGACAAACGATCATTCACACTTAAACCTAATCATAATGTCTTTGGACTGTGGGAAGAAACCAGAGCACCCAGAGGAAACCCAACGCAAACACAAGGAGAATATGCAAACTCTGCACAGAAAGGCCGCCGTTAGCCACTGAGGTCGAACCCAGAACTTTCTTGCTGTGAGTGCACCACCGTGCCCCCTATTATATTATATTATCTCATCTCATCTCATTATCTCTAGCCGCTTTATCCTTCTACAGGGTCACAGGCAAGCTGGAGCCTATCCCAACTGACTATGGGCGAAAGGCGGGGTACACCCTGGACAAGTCGCCAGGTCATCACAGGGCTGACACATAGACACAGACAACCATTCACACTCACATCTACGGTCAATTTAGAGTCACCAGTTAACCTAACCTGCATGTCTTTGGACTGTGGGGGAAACCGGAGCACCCGGAGAAAACCCACGCGGACACGGGGAGAACATGCAAACTCCACACAGAAAGGCCCTTGCCAGCCCCGGGGCTTGAACCCAGGACCTTCTTGCTGTGAGGCGACAGCGCTAACCACTACACCACTGTGCCGCCCATATTATATTATGTAATTTAGTCATTTATATGTTGAAACATTTCATTGCTTCATAACTAAATTATTAATACACTTGTACATTTAACTGCACTGGGCGCACAGTATTATTCATACATTTTACCGCCAGAGGGCGCACAGTGTTATTCATATTCATACAGCTTACCAGTGGAGAAAGCACAGTGCTATTCATACATTTTACCGCGAGAGAGCGCACGATGTTATTCATATTCATACAGCTCACCACGAGAGAAAGCACAATGTTATTCATAGATCTCACCGCGAGAGGGCGCACGATGTTCTTTTTTCATAAACTTTATTTAGAACAGATACAAACAAAAAAGGCACTTCAAAGTCACATACAGTTCCTTCTTTTGGTTGAGCAAAATAAAAATAAAATAAAATAAATAATAAACAAAATATAAAGGGCTTCCTCATATTAACTTAAAGGTATCAAGTAATGAAAACAATTTAAGAGCTTTTTTTTAAAATCATTACTCCGACTTACTTAGGACCAGTTCATTCCTCTACCTAATCAGACAGGGGTTTGTTTTAAAATACCTGCATTTATGTATAAAGAATTTTCCAAGCATTAATAAAACATTAACAACAAAATCTAGATTTCTATTATCAATAAACACACCAAATTTCACTATGTTTACATTCAGAGATGACAAATCAATGTTTCTGGACTGCAGCCAGCTTTGCAGATCGTTTCAAAAAGGTTGTACTAGGTCGCAATTAAAAAAAAAGTTTCAGATCCTCAATTTCTTTTTCACAGAATACACAATTGTTTACATCAAGATTAAATCTTAATTGAAAAATCTTGTTTAAGATTTTAAAATTTACTTCTTTAACTTTAGGAGGAAGAGGAAATGACAAGTAATTTTTCCTTATTTTCTTTACCTCTTCAACTTCAAATCCTTTGAGAATATGAACTCTTCTGATTGGATTGGGATGACATTCCTATCTGACAACCTTGTTGGAACTTTAGTCACAGAAATCAACACCCTCAATGCAAAGCTGTCTTAGTCGCTTAGAGACCTTTGTATACAATATCTTCTTTGACCATTGACCTCAGAGAAAGTGGTATGGCTTTTATAATCTTATTATACAGTTTAAAGTGCATATCACGGGTAAATTCAGGAGCAAGATCAATGTAATTCTCCTATTTTAAATTAAACTTTGGTCAAATATCTGTAACATTCTGCATTCTTTGCAATTTTTTTCCCCTTGCCTAATACCAGATAAATTCAGTTGAAATCAAGCCATTTGAAGCGAATTGGTCCACCTCTGAAAAAACTTGGCATTTGGATTTCCCGGCAAACATTGATTTTCGTGACGTTGCGTGCGGGACGCCTCCTTCTGAATCCTATGTCAGCGCTGGTTTGTTTATGAGAAAATGACCTGGTGGTTTCCTGCAAATTTCTTCAACGTTATCATGTAATTATTACCTCTGCCAAGGAGGTTATGTTTTCGGTAGCGTTGGTTTGTTTGTTTGTCTGTTAGCAACATTACGGAAAAAGTTATGAACGGATTGCTCTGAAATTTTTTCCAGAGGTGTGACTGGGCACAAGTAACAATCCATTAAATTTTGGCGGTGATCCGGATCACCTTCTGGATCCCGAATTTTTTTAAAGGATTCTTTATCGTTGTGAGATGAACTGCTTGGCGGAGGTCTGCGCTCTCCGAGTGCTTTCCTAGTTAAAATGGTTAATAGATGTATCGTAGGAGGGTGTAGCAACATTACATTCTTCATCCAAAGGTGAAGTATCATTGCGCTCAGGTGACAATTCCATATTTCAGTGCAAACTCGCTAGCTGCTAAACTTGGTCTACACAGGCTGTGCACTGAAACCGTGCAAGCTCGCGCAGCCTGCTGGCGGTTCCTCAGGTGACGTCACGAATCTGGGTCCAGCCTCCCTTGGGATTTTTCCAGACGCGTTTTGTTATTTTATTTTTTTCTGCTGTAGACAGGTGGCCTTGTGCAAAATTACCCTTCTGGATGAGTGTGTAAAGGGACATACTTTCATACCAAAAAAAAAAAAAACCCGAATTTGGTCCACTTTAACTGTGCATTTGGCTTGAAATTTCTGACAAAATTCTCCATGTTGTAATACATTTCCATTGTCATCCAAGAAATGGGCAATTGCCCAAATCCCTTTCGACCCCAATTCTTCAAAATACAAATATTTTCTGCCTAGTAATATGTATCTGTTATTCAAACGTTATTCATATTCATCCAGCTCACCACTGGAGAAAGCACAATGTTATTCATACATCTCACCGCCAGAGGGCGCACGATGTTAATCATATTCACACAGCTCACCACTGGAAAAAGCACAATGTTATTTATACATCTCACCGCCAGAGGGCACACGATGTTAATCATATTCACACAGCTCACCACTGGAAAAAGCACAATGTTATTCATACATCTCACCGCCAGAGGGCACACGATGTTAATCATATTCACACAGCTCACCACTGGAGAAAGCACAATGTTATTCATACATCTCACCGCCAGAGGGCGCACGATGTTATTCACACTGCTCACAGCCAGAGAACGCACGATGTTATTCATACAGATCACCGCCAGAGGGCGCACAGCTTGTCCTTCTTGTTCTGAGGACCACAATGGAAATAAGTTTTATGCTTTATTCTGCTATCCGCGGCAATGTCTGTTTTAGTACATGCACTTTTATTGCCAAATAAAATCAATCAATCAATCAATCAATCAATCAATCATAGCTCGAGAACGCGGTGTTATTCATACAGCTCACCCCTAGAGGGCGCATAGTATTATTCTCATGTTTTATCCGCTTGTCCCCCCCGACACCTTTCACCCGGAAGTAGTTCGGATAAACACATTGCACATGTTGTAAACAAGGGTAGTGGGAAAAATGGACCAAAAGAAAAGTAACAGCCCCAAAAATACCTCTCGGGATTTGCTGGTCTGCGGGAACGGACAAGGTAAAGTGATTTATTCACCAAACTGAAAGAAATGTCAATCTTTTGGCTCCATGGCGCGTGTTTTTAAGCGTGTAGAATAAAACTAATCTTCATGGTCTGTTTTAGCAGGTAAACCTACTGTACAGGTCACTTCGTTGGTCTGTAATCACTGACTATAGCCTGTCTGTTGCTTTGTGTAATTTGTGAGCCCCTTTTACTCCATCAGTGTAAACACACACACACACACACACACACACACCTGTTTGTTCTGAGAAAGTGGCTCAGTACCTGAATAATAATCTGATCAGTGGGGGTCCATTTCAGATGATGGACAGTAGAGGAAGAATGCTAAATTGTCTAACACATGAGCTGTATTCAGTAATTGTTAAACTGATGTCAGGTTATTATTTATTATGTGTGACAGTAATGTATATACATTGAAATGCTTATGGTGAAGCTCAGGTAAATTGCTTGCATGCAACAGAATGTATAACACAGAAAGCAAAAAAGCTAAACAAATGATCAGCCTGTGCTCACTGTCGCCTCAGATTCCTGTTCCTGGGTGATGGGAATGGAACCTGATGTGGTCTTCTGCTACTGTTGTATCCCGTTCACCTCAAGGTTCTGTGTGTTGTGTTCTGAGATGCTTTTCTGCTCAACTCGGTTGTAAAGAGTGGCTGTTTGGCTGAACCAGTCTGGCCATTCTCCTCAGAAAGTGTTTCTGCTCATACAGCTACTGCTCACTATTCTGCGTCAACCTTATTATGGTCAAAATGAACTGAAGCTCTTGACCTGTATGAGAATGACATAACTGCTTGTAACTATGGAAAATGTGACCGCTTGCTGTGTTTGGTGGTTATTAACTGATCTTAAATCAGGTCAGGTAAAACACACAGTCAGGTAAAGGCCCAGAGCTGAAATTAAGAAAGTATTGAAGCGATAGTGTCATCATAACATTGACCACGTTCTGTTCACAATATAAGGCTGATTTTAGAAAAAACTAAAATCACAGGCTTGGATTAATTAATCTTACCTTTTCCTAACAATGGTCTAGAAAACCACCCTTATTATCCTCCATGTTTTGTGTACTTTCAGGAATTCATGAGAAGCTGTTACTGAAATCCAAGGGCGCATCGTCACTGCACACGGAAAAGGTCCCGAGAAGCAGTGGTGAGCACGTGTACACTTTTATACAGTCAGAATTATTCTACACCTCTATCACAGCCGGATGGTGTGATGGAACAGGTTTTCTGTTCCCACCCCAAAGTTGATTATTTCCTAATAACAGCAGGTCAGGGTTTTTTAAAAATTTGTCGTTTCAACAGTTGGTACAGTACACAGTTAAAACGAAACGACGGTTCTTCAGGACCATGGTGCTACATTAAACATCACAGGACTACAGTCTACAACATACATAAAGTGCATATGTGCAACACTGCAGACAATAAACGACACAAACAACATAAAGTGCAGAGTTGACTGTGCATATTGAGGTAGTATATGAAAAGAGGAATAAATAAATGTAAATGTGCGTGAGAGACATTGCAAACATTGTAAAGCAATCGTGGCTTATTGTCCACTGTGTAAAGATTGCAGTGTGTGTGTGTGTGTGTGTGTGTGTTAGTTCTCGACAGGCTCCAGTGTTTCCTTCCTCAGATGGCCCTGGCTAATGAGACATTAAAGCAGCAGATGGAGAAACTTCCTGCAGGTCACTTTGACATTGAGAGTATTGAGGAAGCAGAGAAAGTTATCGCGATGGTAAGACTTGGTCACATGGTTTCTGGAGTGAAACCTGTCTCCTGACCTCATTTGTTAATAGCACACTGACTCTCATCATCACAAATGGAGGAATGTGTCATTCAGTATTCATTCATAAATATTTGTGCTGACTGAAGCACTGATATGGAAAAAAACTGCAAACTGAACAAAGCTACTATCGAGTCCTAGCTACAGGCGGATGAGCCAGTATTATTATTTGTTGTTAATAATAATAATAAAGATTAGCATTGTTTTTTATTATTTACTCTGATATTGTGAGTTTTGACAGAAAATGAAAAGCAGTGCTTTTGTAACTAGACAGCATTCAGATTATTGTCGGCCATGTAGCTGTTAAACTGAGACCTGCTTGTGACCTCAGACAGCAATAAATGTCGAAAACTTTGATACTGAAACATTCTTGATTGAATATATTGTGAAACTTCTCATGTTCATTTATAAAGAAAACTTTATTTTTCTCGCTTGACCCCAGGCTGTGGGCTGATTGGCCAGGACATAAGAAGTGCTTGAGGTTGTGCCTTGCTTTTAAATAAATAAATGTAACATTTTTGTTAGCGCCAAAAGTTTTTTGGAACAAAAAAACTCATAGCAGCTGTTTTAAAAAGCCCATGTCCTGGCAGTAGCATGTATTTATGTGCGTGTGTATGTGTATTATGGCTTTTCCTACAGCAGTGGTAATGGTTATGTGACATTAACTGTCAGACGTACAATCTATTTGTGTTTGTCAGACGTAGCCCTGCACGTATCCAGCTAACTGTAACCATGCTCTTTGTGTGTGTGTCCGAAATAGGATGTTGCTCTGGTGGAGCTGGAGGGCTCAGACAGCAGCGAGGGGGAGGAGTCATCCGAGGAGGAGAGCTCAGATGAAGAGACTGTCAGCATAGAAACGCTTAAACTACCTGGCAACCAAAAAAGAAAAGCCAACATCGAAGTGCTACAAAAAGAAGGAGAATGAAGCAACACGTTTCCTGATGGCAAACATAACTCTACATGACGTTACCCCCCCACACACACACACCGAAGGTCAGGAATTACCATCCTGCTAAGCAGAGGAGTCAAGCTACTGTAAATATGGACCTGAAATAAAGGAGCATAATCCTCAGCTTGCTGAGGATCCTACGTTGAGTGATGGAGATGTTTGATGAGGTTGAAGTGCTGAGGATTTTTGCTTAGCACGGACAGTACAGCCTTTGTTCTATTTGCATGAATGTGTTTTGCTGTTTGTATGAGAGAAAGATCTAATCTGAGGTTATGTAGATATATGGTGAGCAAATCACTGATTAAAACCTTAATTTCTGATTAAAACCTTCTGGGATTCTTTGTCCATCATGATAAATTTATTAGTCTAAAAAACGTCTGGTGCTCTTGTGACAAATAAACACTTTATTCATTAAGCTGTCCTGTGTTGCCAATTTGGAAATGTAAACCCATCCAGCTATAAGATTTAAAGGAAGGGGAGGTAATTGTGGAGAAACCTGCAAGCATAAACCAGATTTTGAAAGTATTCAACTGAAAAAATCCCACCGTTCAGCTCTCCCTTGAACGCACACTGCCTGACTACCACTGAAGGACGAGTCCATGACAGAATGTGTTGGGGGAGGAGTGTAGCGCATCCGTATCGTATCCAGGTACCTTAAGTCTCATTCACATGTAAGAAAACACCTAACCTTGTCATAATGAATGTACACAATGTATATGGCTATTGTTAGTGCTTGCAGCTGTTGACTAGCTTGCTAGCTTTCGCAATATGTCTGCCTAACCTCGTGGAAAACTCCAGTCATATATAATGAATGCACAGGCAGAGTGTGCACAGATAGGTAGGTAGACAGGCAGGTAGCCTGTCCAGTCATTTAATTTGGACCGAATGAAATGATTGGATGGGCTTTTTTTTTTTTTTTTTTACAGCCCTGCAACTTCCACAGATGATAATTAAAAAATTATCAGAGTATTTGATTTATTCATTGTAAAGACTATTTTTTTAAAAAATGTAACACTTTTTATTTTAAACATTCTTTGTGAGCGACCTTCCACTAGGTGTATCTTCCCAGCTAGATATGTTTGCAGATGATATACAGAGAATTAAGAACAAATAAGGATGCAGTACAGCTCCAGGACATTTTAGATAATATGCAACGCTGGTCGGATACCTGGCTACTTCGCTTCCACCCAGGAAAATGCAAACACATGCATAGAGGTAAGATGAGCCTTGCTGGCCCTCTGTATCGCCTTGAAACAAGTGATGAAACAAAGCATACTCTGGAGCCTGTTTCCTGTGAAAAGGACCTCAAAGTGACAATTTACAGTGGGTTAACTTTCGCTCAACACATGTTTGAGAAGGTAACAAAAACAAACCAGATGATGGGTCTGATCAGGTGTTCCTTTTCCTACCTAGACAAGGACAACTTTAGGTACAAAGCAGTGGTCAGGCCCTGTGATGTTATAACATTAGAACTCCAGTTCCCATAAGGCCTTGTGATCTAGGCATGCGCACTAGATGAATAGAAGCAGGCAAGGGTTTTGTATGTATGCCTGGACATGCCACTGCAGCAACGTGTAATAAAACACAAGTTTATTCAACACGCCTCATCTGTTCATCACCTAGAATAGAACAGATATGACATAGTGTCAGAAAGTGGTCGTTTGCAAGTGAAGACGGAAGAAAAGGGAAGCCAAGTTTTGCAACAAGAGCCACGTTAGAAGGCGAAAAGTTTGCGGCAGGAAAAAAAAAGGTCACCGGTCGCGTCAGATAGTTGTTAGCTTTGAAAAGTATAGCTAGCTACGGTGTATCGGCTGAGATGGCATGGCTGAAGGTGACAATGAAGACGTTAGTGTCGTGGAGGAAGACGAGAAGGATTCACCACAAGTAGAGGCTGAAATAGAAATCGACAAACCAGAAGAGATTCAAGTGGTCGAAATCCCGGTACAAAGACCTGTTGTCGTCATGGATAAGCTGAATCCACTGTCGTGCATGCAACTGACTGGTAACCTTGCAGATAATTGGAAACGGTTTAAACAAAGATTCAATATCTACTTGGCAGCAAGTGGGGCAAGGGGTGATGATGAAAAATTGAAAGCGTCCATCTTTTTGCATGTTATTGGAGAAGATGCTCTGGACATATATAATAGCTTTCAGTTAGATGAAGCTACCCTAACACTGACAACACTTATGACCAAGTTTGAAGAATATTTTGTGCCAAGTCAAAATGTCACGTTTGAGCGGTATAAGTTTTTTACCCATGACCAGAAACAAGGCGTACCTTTTGATCAGTATTTAGCTGAGCTCCACACACTGAGCAAAACATGCGAGTTCGGGACTTTAAAAGACTCACTAATTAGAGACAGGATAGTCTGTGGAACTGATGATAATGCACTCAGAGAAAGACTGCTCCGTGAGACAGGACGGACGTTAGAGAAATGTGTCACCATGTGTAGAGCAGCAGAAACAACTCGTGCACAGGCCAAGGAGCTGCACAGAGATGAAACAGCAGTGAATGTAGTGAAAAAGGAGCAGAAAAGAAAGCCATTTAACAAACAAAAAGATGCAAATGAAAAATCAGTTTAAGTGCGGTAAATGTGGCAACAGTCATAAGCCCAAGTCATGTCCAGCATATGGCAAGTCGTGTAATAACTGTGGAAAAAACAATCACTTCTCCAAATGCTGCAAAGCAACGTCAACAAAAAAGAAAGTCCATGCAGTGGAAGAAGAGGATGATGACGACTCAGTAGAGGAGAAAAACTTTGTAGTGGACAGTGTACAGACTTGCGTCACGGACAAAGCTGAATGGATTGTGCCGATTGAGATAAATGAGACTATAATACCATTCAAGCTCGATACAGGAGCCCAGGTAAATTTACTGTCTATACCGTAAAGAGCAAGATCCATCCTGTAAAGATCAAAGTGACGGGATACACAGGTGAGACCATACCTGTGAAAGGAAGCTGCATAGCAACCTTTAAGAATAAAGGACGGCAGATTAAAACACAGCTGCTGATCGTGGATAAGAGTGTACAGCCAATCCTTGGACTCAGTGCGTGCGAAAAGCTCAATCTGGTCAAGAAAGTGTTCGTAGTGACATCGCCATCAACTTCAAACGATCATGACTCGCTCATGGAGGAGTACAGAGACTGTTTTGAAGGACTCGGATGTCTACCTGGACTACACAAGATACATGTGGATAAAAGCGTGTCCCCAGTTGTGCATCCGTGCAGGAAAGCGCCATTCAAGCTTAGGGAAAGGCTAAAGGAGGAGCTGGCACGTATGGAAAAAATGGAAGTCATCAAAAGGATTGACGAGCCTACGGAATGGGTCAGTTCACTGGTGATAGTTCAGAAGAAGACAGGTGCTTTGAGAATATGCCTTGATCCAAGGGACCTAAATAGAGCAATAAAGAGAGAATACTTCAAGTTACCAACCAGAGAAGAAATCATGGCGCAGTTTGCTAGTACGAAATGGTTCAGCAAATTAGATGCCTCGTCAGGTTTCTGGCAGCTAAAGCTAGAAGAGGAGAGTTCAAAGCTTTGCACCTTCAACTCACCCGAAGGCAGGTATCGCTTTCTTCGTCTCCCGTATGGCATCTTGTCAGCACCTGAGGTATACCACAAAACCATACACATGATATTTGAACACATACCAGGAGTTGATACTATGATGGATGATATAATCGTATGGGGATCTACTCGTGAAGAACATGACATGAGGCTGAGACAAGTACTAGACAAGACAAGAGAGGTGAACCTGAAACTGAATAAGGACAAATGTGAGTTTGGAGTGAAAACACTTACCTTTGTCGGTGACGTGGTCAGTGAAGAGGGGGTGAAACCGGATCCAAGAAAGGTATCAGCGATCTACAACATGGAGCGACCCCAAAACAGAGACGACGTCAGAAGGTTCCTCGGTATGGTAACGTACCTTGCCAAATTCATACCAGATCTTTCCACATGCTCAGCACCACTCAGAAGCCTACTTGATCAGAAAAATGAATGGTTGTGGTAATGTGAGCAGGAACAGTGCTTTAAGCAATTAAAAGAGACTCTAACACAAGAGCCTGTGCTGAAGTTCTACGATCCAGAGAGGAGCACCAGGATCTCAGCAGACGCTTCGCAGTACGGCCTGGGGGCGGTGCTACTACAGCAACATGAGGAGCAGTGGCTACTGGTTGCTTATGCATCCAGGGCTTTGACGAGCGCCGAGTCCCGGTACGCTCAAATAGAAAAAGAGCTTCTTGCAAGTACATACGCATGTGAACGATTTCATCAATATGTCTATGGCCAAGCGTTTGAAGTGGAAGCGGACCATAAACCACTCGTTTCGATCATGTCCAAGCCATTAAACGATTGCCCTGTAAGAATACAACGCATGTTGATAAGACTACAGAAATATGATGTACAAATGATATACACACCAGGGAAGTACATGTTCACCGCCGACGCTCTATCCCGAGCAGTGGACAAGAAAGAGAGTGCCGACAGTGAAAGGTGTGCTGACATACAGGCTTATGTGGATATGATTGTGTCATCACTACCGGTTTCTGCAGACAGAACCAAGCAAATCAGGAAAGAAACAAACGAAGACGAAACATTGAAAGAACTGAAAGAGACAATACAGAAAGGATGGCCTAAAAGCAAAAGGAACTGTCCAAAGAGAATACAGGACTACTGGAATCACAGAGCTGAGCTTACAGTAGTGGACGACATCATATTCAAGGGAAGCAAGTTCGTCATTCCATCCCCACTACGAAAAGTAATGCTCCAAAAGATTCATGAAGGCCACCTCGGAGAAGTCAAGTGCAAGCGTAGGGCTAGAGAAGTAATGTACTGTACTGGCCGAGAATCAACCTTGACATACACCAGACTACAGCGTCCTGCGAACTTTGCCAAATATACAGACCAAAACAACAGGCAGAGCTGCTGATGCCTCATCCTGTGCCTTACAGACCTTACTACAAAGTAGGAGCTGACTTGTTTGATTGTAATGGAAAGAGTTTCATTGTGGTCACAGACTACTTTTCCAACTATCCCGAAGTCGGACAACTGCAATCTACATCAAGCAGAACAGTCATCAGCTACCTAAAGACAGTGTTCGCGAGACACGGCATCCCGTGTGAACTGTTTACAGACAATCGCCCACAGTTTTCTAGCTGTGAGTTTGCCTCATTTGCCAAAGAGTGGGGATTCCAACATACAACTTCAAGTCCTACTTACCCAAAATCCAACGGTTTGGCAGAGAGCTCTGTAAAGATAGTAAAAGGTCTTATGAAGAAGTCTGAGGACAGAGATGATTTTCAGAAAAGCCTACTCATCTACAGGAGCGCACCTCTTGAGAATGGCCTATCGCCAGCACAGATGCTGATGGGTCGCCGCATTTGTTCCAACCTGCCGGTCAGTGAGGACTTGCTATCACCCAAAAGTGCATCTAAGGTGTGAAAGGAAAAGGAGAGACAAAAAGTGAAACAAAAACAGCTACATGACAGGACAGCGAAACGTCTACCTACCTTGAGGCGTGGAGACCGAGTGCGTCTCAGAGACATTAACACAGGTACATGGAGACAACAGGGACATGTCGAGGAAGAACTTTCTCCACGTTCCTACAGAATCCAAACAGAGTGTGGACTGTCTTTGAGAAGGAATCACACAGATCTTCAACTACAACCGACTGATGAAGACACAACAGCTCAGGAGGTCGAGCTTCAACAAGACATACCTGAACCTCCTGAATTGCCCAACAGCGAACCAGATCACACTACCAGTGGTCAGACAGCAGTGTCCAAGTCACCTACTGCTGAGAGACTTTTGAGACCTCAGAGACATATAAAGCCACCGCAGAGGTTGATTGAGAGCTGCTGAATGGAACATGGACTGTTTAGTTATGCTCACCCAGAGTTCCTAATGAAAAGCAACATGGACTGTTTAGTTATGCTCACCCAGAGTTCCTAATGAAAAGCAACATGGACTGTTTAGTTATACTTACCATGGGTTATGGAAAAAAACAACAACTGTTTATGGTTAATATACTTACCTTTGTTTACCTGAACAGAAAAAAAAGAAGAATGAAAAAAAGAGAGAAGAATGGGAAAAAAATCAATGATATGCTGTAAAGAAAGTGTGAAATGTGATATCTTATAGCATAGGTATATGCAGGGCTTAATTTGAGCTGGAACATGACGGAACAAGATCCAGAACCTCCGTCGTCGGATCCGGCAGCTATTTTCATTTCATTCGGTGTTCCGGCAGCTATTTAAATGGATCAGATCACCTCCGTGACCATCACAAAGGGAAAAAAAAAATCAAACAATAAATTAAATAAATAAATAAATAAAAATTTGTTTAGTGTTCGGTTTTGATTTTGATATCTGTTGTTGATTTCTCTCCTATGACATCCACAAAATCTATGCGAAATGGAAGGGGGGGGGACATGGGGTGTATACTTCCGCTCAATAGAACGCTGGGTTTTTCGTAGCCGTTAACTTGCGCTGTGGAAAAATTGGCAAAAAAACAAGAAAGCTTACTAAAATTTTTCAAAGTCCCAGGACAGCCAGATCCTAAACGTTACCCTGCCCTCTACAGACATTTTACACAGGCAGTGCAGGATCCCACCCGTGATGGAGCAACCCGAGAGAGCTACAATAGGCTGGCAAAGCGCCGGTGCATCCTGAACTTGCCAACCACCTGCGAACAATCCCAGTTACATAACAAATCCTTGACTATGTGAAGGGTGTAGGCGGATCGCTGCCCTGAAAAAAAAAAGTTACATGTCAACTAGTTATTACTTAAGAAAAGAATTAACCATGTTTCTTGAAAAAGAAAAAGAAAAAATGGTTCACATCACTTTTTAAAAACCCGTTATTACTTAGGCTATATATTAAATTATATATTAAATTTATCTTCTAAAATAAGACTGTACTCATATCACAACCGGTTTATTTCACCATTGGAGATCAGATCACACAAGACATGAGTTAAATGACTCATTTTTAGGATTTAAGTAGGGTATTTAAAAGCATAGCCTAGGATTTCAAGCATATTTCAAGTTTAAAAGCAGTGCCAGCAAACATAAGTGCAATCAATTCAAGTAATAGTTACGAAATAAAGGGTTTACAAAACAAGTTGGAGAATTCATTTTAAGGATTCAAGTTTTACTATATTCCAAGGATTCAATTAGTAGCCATAAGTGCAATCGATTCAAGTAATAGGTTATCCATTACTTGAATAGCCATAAGTGCAATCGATTCAAGTAATGGGTTACCCATTACTTGAATCGATTGCACTTATGGCTACTACTTGAATCCTTAAAATGAATTCTCCAACTTGTTTTGTAAACCCTTTATTTCGTAACTATTACTTGAATTGATTGCACTTATGTTTGCTGGCACTGCTTTTAAACTTGAAATATGCTTGAAATCCTAGGCTATGCTTTTAAATACCCTACTTAAATCCTTAAAATGAGTCATTTAACTCATGTCTTGTGTGATCTGATCTCCAACGGTGAAATAAACCGGTTGTGATATGAGTACAGTCTTATTTTAGAAGATAAATTTAATATATAATTTAATATATAGCCTAATAAAAAATAATATTTTATAACATAATATCACGACATATTACTGTCTGTAACTGTTCGTCACTAAAGCGTTTTCTAAGATCATAATGTCTGATTTTTTTTTTTTTTTGCCAAGCAGGGCCACTGCCGGGTCGGTCGACACGTGGTAGGTCTATTGTTCAAATGCGTTCTACGGTCTATGGGGCTGCGTTGTGGGTTCAAGTGCCAGGACCGTTTTATTTATTTACTTTCTTTATAATCTCAGTCAGATGCACAAACAAGATTAAGTCTTTATTCTGCTGTGTTTTATTATGGCCATCAATATATTGTAACCTGTGTTTGATTTGTTAATTGTTGATCCAGTTGTTGCCTTAACGCAGGGGTCTGCAATGGCTTGGGAGCCAGATGTGGCTCTTTTGGTGACTGCATCTGGCTCGCAGATTAATCAGCTCACATTGAGATCAAGAAGTACACCTCCATTTAATGAAAAAGTCAGTTAGCTGTCGGCAAAGCAAAGCCTTTTGACAAAGAACATGGCGAAAAGGGAAAAAAGGTGACTGGTAGGCTACTGTACATTTCAACAGGAATGGACAGAGGAATTCGCCTTTGTGGGGTGAGAGGGTCCTGCTTTGTGTCCAATAGGCCTATACAATGACAAGATTGCATCGATGAAACAATGAAATAAAGCGGCACTTCGAAACACACCAAGCTACGTTTGCGTCAAAATATTCAGCGGGGGACAGGAGGAAGACGGCATGTCAAGAGCCTCTTCATTATGAAAAAGAATATATTACACTCAAATTGTTGGTCATATGTAAAAATGCATTTTAGTTGTATTCAGCATCACTTTTTATATATGGCTCTCACGAAAATGTATTTGAAAATATTTGGCGTTCCGGGACCTCCCACTTCACAAATTAAGCACTGGGTACATGTATTATTATTCTGATCCACTGAAGAGATTGTGTGATGTTTAGAGGTCCAGTGTTTATTGGGTTGTTAAGAAAGAAACATAGAGCTGGGGAAAATAGACAATGTTTAACAGTTATGGATAAAAGTTTATTGTGCAGCATGGGAATATTATTTTCTTTCCAGGGGGAAAGATGTGATGTTATGTGTTAATAACGTTAGAACTCCAGTTCCCATAATGCCTTGTGAGCTAGGCATGCGCACTAGATGAATAGAAGCAGGCAAGGTTTTTGTATGTATGCCTGGACATGCCGCTGCAGCAACGTGTACAACCCCGATTCCAAAAAAGTTCGGACAAAGTACAAATTGTAAATAAAAACGGAATGCAATAATTTACAAATCTTAAAAACTGATATTGTATTCACAACAGAACACAGACAACATATCACATGTCAAAAGTGAGACTTTGAAATTTCATGCCAAATATTGGCTCATTTGAAATTTCATGACAGTAACACATCTCAAAAAAATTGGGACAGGGGCAATAAGAGGCTGGAAAAGTTAAAGGTACAAAAACAGAACAGCTGGAGGACCAAATTGCAACTCATTAGGTCAATCAGCAATAGGTCATTAACATGACTGGGTATAAAAAAAGCATCTTGGAGTGGCAGCGGCTCTCAGAAGTAAAGATGGGAAGAGGATCACCAATCCCCCTAATTCTGCGCCGACAAATAGTGGAGCAATATCAGAAAGGAGTTCGACGGTGTAAAATTGCAGAGTTTGAACATATCATCATCTACAGTGCATAATATCATCAAAAGATTCAGAGAATCTGGAAGAATATCTGTGCGTAAGGGTCAAGGCCGGAAAACCACACTGGGTGCCCGTGATCTTCGGGCCCTTAGACGGCACTGCATCACATACAGGCATGCTTCTGTATTGGAAATCACAAAATGGGCTCGGGAATATTTCCAGAGAACATTATCTGTGAACACAATTCACCGTGCCATCCGCCGTTGCCAGCTAAAACTCTATAGTTCAAAGAAGCAGCCATATCTAAACACGATCCAGAAGTGCAGACGTCTTCTCTGGGCCAAGGCTCATTTAAAATGGACTGTGGCAAAGTGGAAAACTGTTCTGTGGTCAGACGAATCAAAATTTGAAGGTCTTTATGGAAATCAGGGATGCCGTGTCATTCGGACTAAAGAGGAGAAGGACGACCCAAGTTGTTATCAGCGCTCAGTTCAGAAGCCTGCATCTCTGATGGTATGGGGTTGCATTAGTGTGTGTGGCATGGGCAGCTTACACATCTGGAAAGACACCATCAATGCTGAAAGGTATATCCAGGTTCTAGAGCAACATATGCTCCCATCCAGACGACGTCTCTTTCAGGGAAGACCTTGCATTTTCCAACATGACAATGCCAAACCACATACTGCATCAATTACAGCATCATGGCTGTGTAGAAGAAGGGTCCGGGTACTGAACTGGCCAGCCTGCAGTCCAGATCTTTCACCCATAGAAAACATTTGGCGCATCATAAAACGGAAGATATGACAAAAAAGACCCGACAGTTGAGCAACTAGAATCCTACATTAGACAAGAATGGGTTAACATTCCTATCCCTAAACTTGAGCAACTTGTCTCCTCAGTCCCCAGATGTTTACAGACTGTTGTAAAGAGAAAAGGGGATGTCTCACAGTGGTAAACATGGCCTTGTCCCAACTTTTTTGAGATGTGTTGTTGTCATGAAGTTTAAAATCACCTAATTTTTCTCTTTAAATTATATATTTTCTCAGTTTAAACATTTGATATGTCATCTCTGTTCTATTCTGAATGAAATATGGAATTTTGAAAATTCCACATCATTGCATTCCATTTTTATTTACAATTTGTACTTTGTCCCAACTATTTTGGAATCGGGGTTGTAATAAAACACAAGTTTATTCAACACGCCTCATCTATTCATCACCTAGAATAGAAAAGATATGGCAGGCCCCACCTGGAATATGCCAAACAAGAAGAATGACATACTGTAATTACCCTTGAGAGTGTACAAAGGAGGGCTATTAAGATGCTACCTACAACTAGAAACCTGTTCTATCCTGAATGGTTCAAGAAGCTAAAGCTGCCCACTTTTGTCTATTGCAGGTTATGCAGGGACATGATAGAGACTTTCAAGGTGATCTATGGCATCTATGGTACTGTAGGGTGGAGGCACCAGAGTTGAAAATGGCTACCCAAGCTGTAAGCCACACCAGAGGTCACATGTATAAGCTGTATAAAGGCCAGTGTAGCTTGAACAAGCATTCTGGTTCTTTCAAAAGTAGCCAAAAATATACTTATGTGAAAGAAGTTGCCTTGAAGCACCTTTATTGTATAAAACAACACAAGCACTGAGCAATACCCAGGATATGCACTGAGGGTCTAAGTTTTCTACCTTTAGTTTTTAAGTTGTGTCCCTCTTTGGGAGACCCGCCCTAGGAACACTCCAAAATGAAATGGCGGCTCTTATTAAAATCATTGTAAAAGGACTTTCTTTGTGTGAACACAGACTTGTGAGTGGCTGCCTAATTCAGGCTTCTCATTGGCTGAAACATACTTTCACTATCTTCAAAAGAAAACCAGACCTACTCATATTTCTTACCATATGGCATTTTAAAAGTTGGGCGGCACGGTGGTGTAGTGGTTAGCGCCGTCACCTCACAGCAAGAAGGTCCGGGTTCGAGCCCCGTGGCCGGCGAGGGCCTTTCTGTGCGGAGTTTGCATGTTCTCCCCGTGTCCGCGTGGGTTTCCTCCGGGTGCTCCGGTTTCCCCCACAGTCCAAAGACATGCAGGTTAGGTTAACTGGTGACTCTAAATTGACCGTAGGTGTGAATGTGAGTGTGAATGGTTGTCTGTGTCTATGTGTCAGCCCTGTGATGACCTGGCGACTTGTCCAGGGTGTACCCCGCCTTTCGCCCGTAGTCAGCTGGGATAGGCTCCAGCTTGCCTGCGACCCTGTAGAAGGATAAAGCAGCTAGAGATAATGAGATGAGATGAGATTTTAAAAGTTTTACTGCTTCAGGGTGAGTCTGTCTTTGTCACACGAAATGCCCTTAGAATAATCATAGCAATCACACACACACAAGATCCTCTAAACATTCAAACTCAAAGTGCACCAAGGCTCAGCTTAATGGAATTTAGTGTTAAAATACCTCCTAAGTATAATATCAGAAATCTCATCTCATCTCATTATCTCTAGCCGCTTTATCCTGTTCTACAGGGTCGCAGGCAAGCTGGAGCCTATCCCAGCTGACTACGGGCGAAAGGCGGGGTACACCCTGGACAAGTCGCCAGGTCATCACAGGGCTGACACATAGACACAGACAACCATTCACACTCACATTCACACCTACGGTCAATTTAGAGTCACCAGTTAACCTAACCTGCATGTCTTTGGACTGTGGGGGAAACCGGAGCACCCGGAGGAAACCCACGCAGACATGGGGAGAACATGCAAACTCCACACAGAAAGGCCCTCGCCGGCCTCGGGGCTCGAACCCAGACCTTCTTGCTGTGAGGTGACAGTGCTAACCACTACGCCACCGTGCCGCCCATATCAGAAATTCATGCTAAATAATACAACAGTTTCACCATGATCTCAGAAAAATAATTGTAGCAAGTAATTCAGTTGTGTGTGTATGCCAGGCTTATAAAATATTGAAATGAAAGAGCACTATCTTTCTAAACTGGCTAACAAAGGAACATTCCACAGTCTGGCCCTCATGAACCGGGGCCTTGTCATCAAAATAAGATAACCATAGCTACAGAAACAGAGATCCTATCACATTGTGATGCCCTAAAGAGCAAACTTGAGGTATAAAATAATCTTAAAGTCTTGGTTTAGGTGGTCTTGACTACAACACTAGTTATTACTAAGACAGTCTTTTTTTATGTAAACGACACATCATCATCATCATCATCATCATCATCATCATATGTCTGGAAACTACTGATGGGGTTGGATTACGATTTTTTAATATATTTTTTTAAATGTTGTATTTCTTCAGTACTAGCCCACTTTATCTAGTGTTATACAAACACTAGACATTTTCATTAGTCTACCCTTTATCTCTGGAACCAACAGTCCATGACCAACATGAGCTCAAAGTTGATGAATATTGTCTATTAAACACAAAATTCACTTTTAATTCTCTTATATATTATATAATCAGTCATGTTGTCCAGGTTGATGTTATACAGTGGTTCCAGGATATATTCAAATTAAATTCTTGCTGTGTTGTCATCTCTAGCCACACCTCAGGGGCGTTAAAACAAGCCTGACTGGAATCAGACTGAAACCAGGATGTTCTTTTGTACATGTTCACATTTTACATCGTGCTTTACATATCGTCTGAGGAGAACAAAAAATGTCGTTAGTTTTTGGAATTATGTCATCAGTTCATTTATCTGATGATTTTTGCAGATGTTTTTTTTTCTTCCTGGAACAAGACATCTCGACATCTTTATGACATAATGGATTATTTGTTTAAAAACACGGATTAAGAGAAAATTAACTCTGATTCATTACAGGATCAGCTGTGCAAGGTTCGAAAAGGGGATTCAAGGTAAAGTGATAAGCTTGATCAGACATTATCTGAAAAATACCCCTGTAGATATCCAGTCATCTTTAATATAAGATTATTTGGGCAGGTTTATGACGTTTTTAACCCTCTATGGCACGGTGTTACCATTACAAATATTTTTTTACCGATTGCGATCATATTGCCTACCATAGAGGGTTAATAATGTTTAATAGTGTCGTCAAAATGATGAGGTACAAATCGACTAAATATCTGTAAGTCAGCTATATTTAGTTTATTGCACATTTACAGTGAAAAATTAATCTGTGACATGAACGTATGATGCCTGGGTATGTCACGAGATTCTTTCAGTCATGTGAGATTGGCACCACGAATCCAGGACTCGGTTATAAGTTTTCTGTTAGAGTAACGAATCGATGATATGGTATTATAAATATTTATTCAATACTAGTTGATGTAAATTTTATTCAATACATGTACTTTTTGACTTCCAGGTATCAGATTTAATTTGAAATTCAAAGAGTACGTAAATATATATTTTTAGCTTAGCATATGTACAGTACATAAATATATGTATTTTAGCTTAGCATCTAAGCCTATGTGCTAGTTACTTTCTTATTTTGTATATATAATAAATAGTTTGATTGAGAATATTTATAGACATACTGTAAATATTTGTTATTATTTCATATTATTTTTCATATTTCAGTTATTATTTTTCTATATTTGATTTTAATTTATTGTCTCTAAACAGAGTGTGTTTACCAAGGCCTGCCTATCCAGGCAGAATAATTTATTGTACTAATATATTAATTATAATAAGGAAAATCAGTGTATTTGTTTTATATGTAAGTCCTGTGCCAGGTTTGACACAATATTTGCCAAACTGGTGTAAATAATCAGACTCTAAGTGTGAAAACAGACTCGGATTTGTTGTGTTGCGAGCCAGTATTATAGTACACGAGGTTTTCAACAGTCTAATGAGGATTAACCATGAGATTTAGCTCTGAAAAGCAAGTTTTTTCTTCAAATCTATGCCAATTATTACTTTACATGTGTAAAGCGACATCTTTTTATATTTGCTTTATTATTTCTGAGGCCCATTATTTCGAAAACAGTATGAGTCATTGGTAACCCGCGAATGTGACAGACATTCCGGGAATCTGAAACTATGTTGTGAACTGATTGAAATTGAATGTAGTTATAAACTAAAATATGAGATGTTGGGAATTCTCTGAGGCTGGCATTCAGTTAGTCTTGACCATGAGTATTTGATATCAGAAGCAGGTGGTGAGGCGCCATTTTACGTACCCATGTCCTGCCATGTTGATTGAAAACATTAAGATTTGTATGTGATAGTACTGCCATCTGATGGTTTATACTTAGAAATTAAGTTGAATATACTTTTAACTCAACATTTAATGGTAAAATTATCACTGAATGTGAATGTTAAGTTGTAAAATTGTTTCAAAGGAATATAGATTTATTTTGATTTATCATTTTCCCCCCCGTATTTTATCATCCTTTAAAACTGCAACCATCCTCTACTACAGTCATTCATATCCAACCTCCTCCTCCTGTTTAGTAGGGAATCTTTACATATTGTCCTGTTACTCTATTTGAACAAACACTCCTTTCTGAAATACTGTCTCCAAAACTACTCTGACATATAGACACCGGAATCCAGATTTATTCTCATTTTGATTATTTCAGGCTCCGATTCAATCTGAGGAAAATCCAAGGGGCCAAAATGGATGGATCATATTTGAGGACAGATCATACAGACTATCTCTGTTGGATGGCGACATTGAGGACCATAGCCATCAAAACTCAGTCCACCTTGAATCACTGAGGGTAATGCAGGAAACCATCTTTAAGATAAACTTAGCATTTAAAGTGAAAGTTAAAACAGCAATTATGTATTTCTTGTCAGTGAAGTCTGACTGAACACACATGATTTTGATCACGTTCCTTCAGGCACCTATTCAATGTGTGGAAAATCCAAGGGGCCAAAATGGATGCGTCATATTTGAGGACAGATCATACAGACGACCTCTGTTGGATGCCAACATCGAGGACGATGGCCATCAAAACCCAGTCCATCCTGAATCACTGAGGGTAACGCAAGAAACCATCTTTAAAATCAACGTAGCATCTAGTTTATTAGGGTATCTTTATTTATTGCCTGATTTCTGAATTTTAAGAGACACAAAATGACAAAAGATTGTCTCCTAACCTTTAAGATCTAAAATATTTACTTTGTATTTACAACCCCAGTTCAAAAATAGTTGGGACGCTGTGTAAACTGTAACTATAAAAACAGAATGAGATAATTTGCAAATCATGGAATCCCTATATTTAATTGAAAATAGTACAAAGACAACATAACAAATGTTGAAGCTGAGAACAGGGGCGCAGATAGGATTTTTGAACTGGGGGGACTGAGCTGTCAGCAAATGATTCCATTTTGTGTGTGTATATATATATATATATATATATATATATATATATATATATATATATATATATATATATATATGTGTGTGTGTGTGTGTGTATATATATATATATATATATATATATATATATATATATATATATATATATATATATTAGTGCTGTCAAGCGATTAAAATATTTAATCGCGATTAATGTCGCGACTGTCATAGTTAACTCGCAATTAATCGCAATTTAATCGCACATTTTTGTCACATGAAAAACCATTGTAATTCTCTTATCAGTATAAAAAAGTGAATGGGCTTGCTCACCGTTCGAACTACGGGGGTACTCGGGGGATCCGAGATCCCCTGAAACAGACATGAGATCCCTTGAAAACATGATTTGGGAAATGTTGGGGGGTCTCTAAAATATTGGCAAAATGATGTTTATTGACATAGCAATCGTGTGTAACGGGAAGCATTTGCATATCCGAAGTGAGCGCGCGATGGAGAGCCGCGCTCTGAGACAAGCGCAAGCACCCCCCCAAGGGAAAATAAGGGACCCCCCCCCCGAAAATATCGGCATAGTTCGAACACTGGTTGTACCAATGTTTTATTTTTTTTTTTTATTGCAGAGCATAACACGTCTTGTCACAGCCACTGCAAAGTGGGGCTGGAGCCGCCGATGGGAAAACGAAACCTAAGCCGAGCACTGTGGCTCTTCGGGGGAGGGCAGAGGACTCTGGCTGTGCGGGGCGTGGCATCATGTCACAGAGCGTTAATCTCGCGATAAAAAAATTATCGCCGTTAAAATTGAGTCAAGTTAACGCGTTAATAACGCGACATTTTTGACAGCACTAATATATATATATATATATATATATATATATATATATATATATATATATATATATATATATATACACACACACTACTGTTCAAAAGTTTGGGGTCACTTTGAAATGTCCTTATTTTTGAAAGAAAAGCACTGTTCTTTTCAATGAAGATCACTTTATACTAATCAGAAATACACTCTATACATTGCTAATGTGGTAAATGACTATTCTAGCTGCAAATGTCTGGTTTTTGGTGCAATATCTCCATAGGTGTATAGAGGCCCATTTCCAGCAACTCTCACTCCAGTGTTCTAATGGTACAATGTGTTTGCTCATTGCCTCAGAAGGCTAATGGATGATTAGAAAACCCTTGTACAATCATGTTAGCACAGCTGAAAACAGTTTAGCTCTTTAGAGAAGCTATAAAACTGACCTTCCTTTGAGCAGATTGAGTTTCTGGAGCATCACATTTGTGGGGTCGATTAAATACTCAAAATGGCCAGAAAAATGTCTTGACTATATTTTCTATTCATTTTATAACTTATGGTGGGAAATAAAAGTGTGACTTTTCATGGAAAACACAAAATTGTCTGGGTGACCCCAAACTTTTGAACGGTAGTGTGTATACATGTTATTTCACCTCCCTCACTGCCATCACCAGGAACTACCTGCAGGCCAGGACAATGATAACATTTTAACATAGCCTATGGAAATCCAAAGTTTACACATTATCATCACGCACAGAAATTGCAAAACTGCAAAACTAGTTTTAAAACCGCTAAGTTCCAACTGTTAAACATAGCGAGAGGCTGGGCTACGTGTGTGTGTGTAAAGTGTAAACCAGTGCATCCTGACTTTCTAACTATGCCTGTGTGTTGCGTGAGCGGCAGTCAGTCAACAACTCTTCAAAAGTTTCCTTATGAAACAATATGCTCGCTGAAATTATGGCAGGGAACGCCAGATTAAACATTAAAACTGCCTTCTGAGCACTGTATCTACAGGCTACCACCGAAAGAAGGAGGCTACCAGAAAGGCATCTCTACTCCGTACGATTTTACTTTCACTACGACATTACTTTGAACAGACTATCAAAAAATTGCAAGGTGATATGATAAAGTAAGGCACAGTTTACTTACAGTCGTTTTTTTTTTTTTTGAAAAAACGATGCAATCGTTTTCTGCCTTTTGGCACCCTTCATCATGCCGTGTTGGGGTCCTGAACTAGGAGGAGCTGTCCCCGATATGCCTGTCAAACTTGTTGTGGGTAACCATAGCAACCAAGCTCGAGCTTGCAACCTGTGCAGTCTGCGCAGTTGCAACTATGTATGTACTGCTGTGCACCTCAATAAACCGAATGGTAATTAGTCTTTTGATTTTTCCGTGAGGTTTGCCTTATGCAAAGAAAGACAGCATAGACGTTTTTTCCTCCCTATAAGTGGGGGGGACCGAACGAGGTGAATTTAAATCTGGGTGGGACGAATCCCCCCCCCCGTCCCCCCCCCCCCATCTGTGCCCGTGGATGAGAATTATTATTATTTATTTTAATATTTTATATTTGATGTCAGCAACACATTTCAAAAAGGTTGGGACAGGGGCGTGTTTGCATCACCTCTACTTTTAACAACACTCTGTAAACATTTGTGAACTGAGGAGACCAATTGCTGTAGTTTTGAAAGAGAAATGTTGTCCCATTCTTGCCTGATATACAATTTCAGTTGCTCAACAGTTCGGGATCGCCTTTGTTGTATTTTGCGCTTCATAGTGCGCAAATGTTTTAAATGGGAGACAGGTCTGGACTGCAGGCAGGCCAGTTTAGCACCCAGACTCTTTTACGACAGAGCCATGTAGTATTAATATGAAAGGGATTTGGCATTGTCTTGCTGAAAAAAGGAAGGTCTACCCTGAAAAAGATTTTGTCTGGATGGCAACATATTACTCTGAAAAATATGTATATCATTCAGCATTAATGATGCCTTCCCAGATGTACAAGCTACCCATGTCATGTGCACTAATGCCCCCTCATACCATCACAGATGCTGGCTTTTGAACTGTGCACTGGTAACAAGCTGGATGGTCCCTCTCCTCTTTAGCCTGGAGGATGTGGTGTCCATGATTTCTAAAAAGAATTTCTACTTTTGATTCATCAGACCTTGGGATAATTTTCTACCTTGCCTCAGTCCGTCGTAAAAGAGCTCGGGCCCAGAGAAGGTGGCGGTGTTTCTGGATATTGTTTATATATGGTTTTAACTTGCATTTGTGGATATTTAATGAAGTGCATTTGTAATACCGATCTGACTGAACACACATAAATCCAGATTTGTTTTCATTTTGATCATGTTCCTTCAGGCTCCTATTCAATGTCAGGAAAATCCAGAGGGCCAACATGGATGCGTCATATTTGAGAGCAGTTCACAGAGTCTACCATATGGCCATCGAAGCTCAGAGCATCATCAAGATAATATATCACCAAGGGTAATGCAGAAAGATGTTTTGTGAAAGCTTACAATGCACATGTTATAACATAAAAACCCCAACCTCATAAGCATGGGAATTAGGTATGGGGGACCTGAAATATTTTAAAACTTTTAAAATAATTACAGAAATGAATCTGAGGTGCTTAACTTTTGTTTTTAATGTTCTAGTAGAGATAGAAAGCAAGAACCATAAAAATATTACAATTTGCAGAACATAAACTGAGGCAAATAACAGAGGTTGTCTAGCTAGATTGTTGTATGAAGATTAATCTTCAGCTTATGTACCTCATTTTTCACCTGACTGCTCTAACCTTGCTAATGTTGCATATCGACCTAACATTAAGTTTACTGGCTAGCAAAGCTTAACGTGAGCTACACTGCCTGGCCAATAAAAAGGTCACATACTCGAATATTTCACTGGACCACCTTTAGCTTTCATTACGCCACACATTCACTGTGACCTTCACCTGTTTCAACAACCTTATATAACATCACAACATTTATTTCCATCCAGAGTTGCACTAATTTTTCACCGAGATTTTGTCTTGATGACTGGAGAGTCAATCCTCTCTGTAAAGTCTTCTCCAGCACATCCCAAAGATTCTCAGTGGGGTTAAGGTTGGGACTCTGTGGTGGCCAATTCATGTGTGAAAATGATTCCTTATGATTCTTCTTCTCCGTGCTCTCACGGAAGGCGGTTGCATTTCTCTGCTCTCCTCTCCTCTCCTCTCCTTTTTTTCCTGCTTGCGCTCTTTGTTTCGTCTCGTCTGCCTATACTTTCTTTTTTGAGAGACTCTCTCCGCATTGAATTTCTAAACTAAAAAAGCATGGATTTGATAAACTGGTCTCCTAACGAAATTGACACAGTTTCTGGGTTCGGGGGAATCCACCTGTCCTGCCGGAACATCTATGGAGGACATTGGAGATATCTAACTATTCGGAACCATGATTACCAGACCTTTGCTGATTGGATTAGGCATTGCCCTGGTATATCGAGGAAATCAGACAACAGTGACAGCTGTTCAAAGCCCCACAAAGCTGCCCGATATGATTGAGCAGTGGGCAAAGCTGTCGGCACTCGGACTGTGGACATTCAGAACTTTAACCACAAAATGGTTGTTATCTTGGAGCAGCTTTCAGCCTTGCAAGGAATAAGTATTTAGGAGACCAAATGGAATTGAATTGAACAGAAATGGACAGATATGGACGAGTGGTGTGGATGTGTAAAGACTGCGTCTGTTCGAAAGACCAAACAATCTCTATCTTATCGACATTCGGCTCCCTGAACAGCACCGGCCTCGATCAAGGCCATTGCTGGACCAACATTTCCCCCAGAAGGTCACTGCTGGGAGACACTCTCACATTCTTCGCATTCCTTCCCCAATTTTCCACGGTCGCCGTTTTTCACCCCCAGTGTGACAAGCGGGTGCGTGACCAGCGCCGCTTGCATGGCTGCAGGAGCGGACGGTTGCTTGCTTGCGCTGGGTTACCTCTACCTCCTCCCCTCCCCTCCTACCCCCTTACCCCTTTCCCCCCACCCCTGATTGCCCCTCCTTCCCCCCTTTCCCCCCCTCAAGTCCCATGTTTTAAAGTGTACTTGTGTGCTTGTGCGGAGGTTTTTAAATGCTCCCACACTGTACTCCTGATAGGAGCATAGTGGGGGGGGGGGGGGGGGGGGTGATCTTTTTTCCTCATCTTTCCGCATGTTACTATTGTGTTTCTTTTTCTTTTATCCCTGTCTTCCTGTCCTGTTCCCCCTCTGTAAGGACAGGTTGATGGTCAATTTCACTGGTAACAGTGACAATAAAGGATTCATTCATTCATTCATTCATTCATTCATTCATGATTCCTGAACCACTCTTTCACAGTCTGAGCCCTAACACTGATCTGATAACCTGGTTATTCATTACATTAAGGTCGTCAGCTGACTTCATTTTATTGCCCCATAACGTTGCTGAGCCTCGACCTGACCAACTGAATCAACTCCAGTTCATAACACTAACTCCAGAGGCTTGTACAGCGGCCATTATGCATGATGGATGCATTGCTTCATGTGCTTCCCTTCTTACCCTGACACACCCATCACTCTGGAACAGGGTCAATCTGGCCTTATCAAACCACATGACCTTTTTCCATTGCTCTAGAGTCTAATCTTTATGCTCCTTAGCAAATTAAAGCCTTTTCTCCTGATTAGTCTCACTAAGAAGTGGTTTTCTTATGGCCACACAGCTGTTTAGTCCCAATCCTGTGAGTTCTCGCCACATTGTGTGTGTGAGAAAATGCTCTCACTTTCACTTTTAAACACAGTCATGAGTTTTACTGTCGATTTGTCTTCATGAAGCTTTTCAGTCAAGATTTTTTGTGACCACATTTCTTCTGGGAAATTGATAGTTCACCACTATCCTTCCAGGTTTTATAATGCATTGGTCAGTTCTTAACCCAATTCCAGTCATTTCAGAAATCTCTTTAGTTGTTTTCTTGGGTCTTCTTGGGTTTTTATGCACTTTCAATTAACAGTGATCAATAACTCCAAATCTGAGCCATTTGTGTTAGAGTATGGTGTCCCTCAAGGTTCTGTTCTGGGTCCTTTGCTATTTTCCTTGTATGTTGCACCCATTGAGTATATCATTTGTGTGCATGGTCTACAGCCAATGTTTTATGATGATGACACCCAAATTTATCTTGTGGTGAAAAGGTCCAACTATCTACCTTGCATTGGCAAACTGGAATGTTGTATTCAGGATGTCACTAACTGGATATTTAATAACAAACTAGTTTGTAACAGTTTTAAGACTGAAGTTGTGCACTTCTCTTCTCGTCACCTACAAAATCATCCAATCGAGTCAATTGTGATGAACGGAACAAAGATCAAGATGACTTCTGAAGTGCATGATCTTGGTATAATGTTTGACAACAACTTCACTATGGTGTCTCAAATAAACAGTATATGCAAGTCTGCTTCATTTGCCCTTAGATGCATTGGCACTATTAGAAAGTTTTTGGACCAGTGCAATGCTGAAAGATTTATCCATGCATTTGTAACTTCTAAACTTGATTACTGTAACAGTCTTCTCTATGGCCTTCCTGACAAACAAATCAACAAACTCCAACAGATCCAGAACTGCGCTGCACATATTCTAACCATGCCGAGGAAATCTGACCACATTACTCCTGTTCTCCATGATCTTCACTGGCTCCCTATTCACAAGCGTATTATCTTCAAAATACTTCTGGTGACTTACAAGACTGTCAATGGCTCCCCACCAAAGTACCTAAATGATCTCTTGAGGCTCCACCAACCAAGACGAATGCTGCGTTCAAGCAAGGATCATTTGCGCTTGTCAAGTCCTCAATTCAAGAACAACAGCTATGGAGCACAAGCATTCTATACTTGTGCCCCCAGACTATGGAATGCTATTCCATTGGAGATACACGAAGCACCCTCCTGTGAAACTTTCAAGAAAAAACTAAAAACTTACTTGTTTAATCAAAGATAACCATTCAACATTGTTGATGGATATTTTTAGATACAGTGAATATGTATTTTAATATGATGTATTTTTATGTATCATATTATCTATATTTTGTAAGAGCATTGAGATTTACATGGAATGTGCTCAAGAAATAAATAAATAAATAATAATAATAATAATAATAATAATAATAATAATTATTATTATTATTATTATTATTATTATTTGCTTGCTGCAGGCTGATGATTTGACCTTCTGAAACACAGTAACATCTTTTCCATGACCATGGGATACATTTTCCGACATGATTATTAAAGAAATGGGAAGCTATTCACTGCATCAGCAAGGGTTAAAAGAATTGTTGCCAGCTGAAACATTAATTACACCACAGTAATTATCCAACCAAAGGCTCTTACTGTAAGTATTTGCTTAGTTAAAGCCAAATAGTGACCTTTTTTTGGCCAGTCAGTGTATCTAAACTGGTTAAACAGTGCATGGTTAAACTACAAAGTATACTGACTAGGTGTCTAAACATTAAATACAAATCAGACACTCACATGGACTTTACCTCACACAGGCTAGTTACATCTGAGAATAGCTGAACTCGATCTGAGTTGTGTATAAGACCATTTTTTATGTGTTGTGTATCTGTCATTCTCAGAACTATGTGGCATGTCAGTGTTTAGTATGTGTCATATCTCATATTGTGTTGCAGGTTTCAGTTCAGTGTCAGGAGGATCAGCATGTGCTGCATGGATTAATCGATCAATTAAACCATCTCATACAACCTCTTGTGGAAGAAGACAGTGAGGATGAGTGGATCCATGAAGATTTTTTAATTATGTACATAACCTGATATATTAAATGCTATATACTGATTTTGTATTAAAGTCTTTCATTTATGTGTTATTCTTGTGTTTATTGTTTTTTTTTATTATCATGTACTTTTTTGAAGTGTGGACTTTGAATGGATAATTCTGTGTAGCTTTGGCACTATTTGGTAATTGTCCTGTTTGAAGATTAATTTCTGCCAAGTTTATCCACTACATGATACTACCATCACCATGCTTCACTGTCAGGATGGTGTTCTTGGTGAGGGAAATTCAGTTTTGGTCCGTCCAGGCCATGATTCAATTTTGGCTATGGTTGTTCTTTGAACAGCTTGAACAACCATAGCCAAAATTGAATCATAGCCTGGCTATGATTCAAAATTATTCTTAGCCTGGAATGATTCAAAAATGATTCATCGCCTGGCTATAATCCTGTCTATTGTTGTTTGAAAAGCTTGGGAGGCAGGGTGGTGCAGTGGTTAGCACTGTCGCCTGACACTCACAACAAGAAGGATCTGGTTTGGAGCCTCACGACCAATTCCTCTCTCTGTGGAGTTTGCATGTTCTCCCCGTGTTTGCGTGGGTTTCCTCCAGGTGCTCCGGTTTCCCCCACAGTTCAAAAACATGTAGATTAGGTAAAATACCCAGTTACTGGGGTTGCACAAGCCAGAGCAAGGGTTGCGTCAGGAAGGGCACCCGGTGTAAAACCTATGCCAAATCAAATGTGTAGAATAGATCTGCTGTGGGGACCCCTAACAGGAGCAGCCGAAAGAAGTTCTTTGAACATTGGAAATCTGTTCTTTTTTAAAAATTTATTTAAAATTTGAAAATAAAGAGAAGCTTTTAGAATTTTGAAATATTTAAAACAGAAAGTAGAGGGTCAGTATCTTGAAATAGTTAATGCTCAAGATTCTGTACCATTTCTATGAGTGTTACATTACATTACAGGCATTTAGCGTGACATACCACAAACCCAGAGCAGCCTGGGGAGCACTTGGGGGTTAGGTGCCTTGTTCAAGGGAACTTTAGCCATTCCAGCTGGTCCAGGGAATCAAACCAGTGACCTTTTGGTCCCAAAGCTGCTTCTGTAACCTTTAGGCCATAGCGTCCCCAGTGGTGTTGTCAAGACGACCTAAACCGAGACCAAGTCATGGCCAAGACCAAAAGTGTGTAAAGGTCAAGACTGAGACTTTGAGGGGCTGAGATCAAGTCAAGACCAAGGCAGGATGAGACCAAGTCAAGATTAGAACCAGACCAGTGTGTGTGAAGGGGGTGGGGGAGGAGTGACAGCCATTAACGGGAAGAAAAATTAGCAACGAGTCATTTTATTGGTTGCATTAGAAGCAGGAAATTTTACATCCAATCACAGTAACGATGTTAGCAAATACATCAGACAATGCACGGGCAATTTAGTGAAATCCCCACAGTTGTGGTCTTGACTCGTCTTGAAATAAAATCCCGAGTCTTTGTCTGAGACAAGACCGACTGAAAATGCGGTGGATTCCAAGATGAGACCAGTCTCAAGTACTACCACACTAATTTCTAGGTCCCTATTTAATTGTAAGCAAATATGATATTGATCATGTTAACTGCTTTGTACAAAAGGCCAGATTTTCCTTATATCTAATCTCTTCTACTGAAGCACATATTCAGACGACACGCTGGTGGATTTGATGTAAAATGGATCATAAGGTTTTGCACAAATGTATGGAGTCCACGCCAGCTCAAGTTCACACTGTCAGTAAAGAATACGTAAATGCATAGCCGGCGATTGCTATAGGCAATCGCCGGTGCTGGTAAAGAGAACACATCTGAGTGCTTGTTTCGTTTCCCTGCAGGCTTGACGCACTGAGATTGTTTCTTGTTTTCAACGCGTTTATTATATTTTCCTCCAGGAAGCTCTTCGCAACATGGTTGCTTGAATGAGCTGCTAAACTGTCATTTTAATGAGAACACAGATCAACAAAGCAACTTTGTTTTATTAAAAAAAAAAAACGTGCCAGGCACCATTGGAATATCTCGCTGCGAAACGTGTTCGGTGCATAAAAGACCTTTACTTCAGCCCAGACTGCTCAACGACACCGACAGACTGCTCCAAGTGCAGTCATATTCAAAACAAGCAACAGATCTATGTCAGTTATCTACGTTATGCAAAAACACTCTTTAGCCAACAACACTTAGGCTATTACATGGCCAAAACAGAGAATAGCCGCAGATGCGCACTTGAGGGCGAACTACTGTTGAGCGCTTATTGTTTCATGATTAACAACCACCACCACACCCCACCCCGCTTTTTTGACAAATCGCACCCTGACTACATGCTTTGCTGTACAATTAAATTAGGCTAAGACATTATAATGCTGACTCTTTTTCAGAATAGTGGAAGTCATAATTTTTCTCCCCCCGTTTCTGCGCCCCTGGATGGACGCAGCGCCCTTAGCATTTGCCTATATTGCCTATGCCACGGGCCGGCTCTGACGCGAAATGCCCTTAGAATGATAGCAATCACACACACACACACACACACACACACACACACACACACACACACACACACACACACACACAGGCTTGCTCATTGGGGATAGATTAGGGATAAAATTAGCTCATGTTTTAAGTCATTCAAATTCTGTAAAGCTGCTTTGCGACAATGTTTATTGTTAAAAGCGCGATACAAATAAACTTGACTTGACAAGATCCTCTAAACATTCAAACTCAAATTGTACCAAGGCTCAGCTTAATGGAATTTAGTGTTAAAATACCTCCTAATTATAAGATCAGAAATTCATGCTAAATAATACAATAGTTTCACCATGATCTCAGAAAAATAATTGTAGCAAGTAATTCAATTGTGTGTGTATGCCAGGCTTATAAAATATTGAAATGAAAGAGCACTATCTTTCTAAACTTGCTAACAAAGGAACATTTCACAGCCTGACCTAACAAAAGGTACATTCCACAGTCTGGCCCTCATGAACCAAGGCCTTGCCATCAAAATAAGATAACCATAGCTACAGAGACAGAGATCCTATCACATTCTGATGCCCTAAACAGCAAACTTCTCATCTCATTATCTCAAGCCGCTTTATCCTTCTACAGGGTCGCAGGAGCCTATCCCAGCTGACTACGGGCGAAAGGCGGGGTACACCCTGGACAAGTCGCCAGGTCATCACAGGGCTGACACATAGACAACCATTCACATTCACACCTACGGTCAATTTAGAGTCACCAGTTAACCTAACCTGCATGTCTTTGGACTGTGGGGGAAACCGGAGCACCCGGAGGAAACCCACACGGACAACATGCAAACTCCACACAGAAAGGCCCTCGCCGGCCCCGGGGCTCAAACCCAGGACCTTCTTGCTGTGAGGCGGCAGCGCTAACCACTACACCACCGTGCCGCCCACAGCAAACTTGTGGTATAAAATAATCTTAAAGTCTTGGTTTAGGTGGTCTTGACTACAACACTAGTTATTGCTAAGACAGTCTTTTTTTTTATGTAAATGATACATCATCAGGCAAGCTGGAGCCTATCCCAGCTGACTACGGCTAGAGATAATGAGATGAGATGATACATCATCATCATATGTCTGGAAACTACTGATGGGGTTGGCTTGCGATTTTTTAATATAATTTTTTTAAATGTTGTATTTCATCAGTACTAACCCACTTTATCTAGTGTAACACAAACACTAGATATTTTCATTAGTCTACCCTTTATCTTTGGAACCAACAGTCCATGACCAACATGAGCTCAAAGTTGATGAATATTGTCTATTAAACACAAAATTCACTTTTAATTCTCTTATATATTATATAATCAGTCATGTTGTCCAGGTTGATGTTATACAGTGGTTCCAGGATATGTTCAAATTGAATTCTTGCTGTGTTGTCATCTCTAGCCACACCTCAGGGGCGTTAAAACAAGCCTGACTGGAATCAGACTGAAACCAGGATGCACTTTCGTACATGTTCATATTTTACATCTTGCTTTACATATCGTCTGAGGAGAACAAAAAATGTCGTTAGTTTTTGGAATTATGTTATCAGTTCATATAGCTGATGATTTTTGTAGATTTTTTTTTCTTCCTGTAACAAGACATCTCGACATCTTTATGACATAATGGATTATTTGTTTAAAAACACGGATTAAGAGAAAATCAACTCTGATTCATTACAGGATCAGCTGTGCAAGGTTCGAAAAAGGAATTCAAGGTAAGGTGATAAGTTTGATCAGACATTATCTGAAAAATACCCCTGTAGATATCCAGTCATCTTTAATATAAGATTAATTGGGCAGGTTTATGATGTTTTTAACCCTCTATGGCAAGGTGTTACCATTACAAATATTTTTTTACCGATTGCGATCATATTGCCTACCATAGAGGGTTAATAATGTTTAATAGTGTCATCAAAATGATGAGGTACAAATCGACTAAATATCTGTAAGTCATCTATATTTAGTTTATTGCACATTTCCAGTGAAAAATTAATCTGTCACGTGAACGTATGACGCCTGGGTATGTCACGAGATTCTTTCAGTCACGTGAGATTGGCACAACGAATCCAGGCCTCGGGTATAAGTTTTCCGTTTGAGTAACGAATCGATGATATGGTATTATAAATATTTATTCAATACTAGTTGATGTAAATTTTATTCAATTCATGTACTTTTTGACTTCCAGGTATCAGATTTAATTTGAAATTCAAAGAGTAAGTAAATATATATTTTTAGCTTAGCATACGTACAGTACATAAATATATGCATTTTAGCTTAGCATCTAAGCCTATGTGCTAGTTACTTTCTTATTTTGAATATATAATAATAGTTTGATTGAGGGCGGCACGGTGGTGTAGTGGTTAGCGCTGTCGCCTCACAGCAAGAAGGTCCGGGTTCGAGCCCCGTGGCCGGCTAGGGCCTTTCTATGCGGAGTTTGCATGTTCTCCCCGTGTCCGCATGGGTTTCCTCCGGGTGCTCCGGTTTCCCCCACAGTCCAAAGGCATGCAGGTTAGGTTAACTGGTGGCTCTAAATTGACCGTAGGTGTGAATGGTTGTCTATGTGTCAGCCCTGTGATGACCTGACGACTTGTCCAGGGTGTACCCCGCCTTTCGCCCGTAGTCAGCTGGGATAGGCTCCAGCTCGCCTGCGACCCTGTAGAACAGGATAAAGTGGCTAGAGATAATGAGATGAGTTTGATTGAGAATATTTATAGACATATTGTAAATATTTGTTATTATTTCATATTATTTTTCATATTTCAGTTATTATTTTTCTATATTTGATTTTTGTTTATTGTCTCTAAACAGAGTGTGTTTACCAAGGCCTGCCTATCCAGGCAGAATTATTTACTGTACTAATATATTAATTATAATAAGGAAAATCAGTGTATTTGTTTTATATGTAAGTCCTGTGCCACGTTTGACACAATATTTGCCAAACTGGTGTAAATAATCAGACTCTAAGTGTGAAAACAGACTCGGATTTGTTGTGTTGCGAGCCGGTATTATAGTACACGAGGTTTTCAACAGTCTAATGAGGATTAACCATGAGATTTAGCTCTGAAAAGCAAGTTTTTTCTTCAAATCTATGCCAATTATTACTTTACACGTGTAAAGAGACATCTTTTTATATTTGCTTTATTATTTCTGAGGCCCATTATTTCGAAAACAGTATGAGTCATTGGTAACCCGCGAATGGACAGACATTCTGGGAATCTGAGACTATGTTGTGAACTGATTGAAATTGAATGTAGTTATAAACTAAAATATATGAGATGTTGGGAATTCTCTGAGGCTGGCATTCAGTTAGTCTTGACCATGAGTATTTGATATCAGAAGCAGGTGGTGAGGCGCCATTTTACGTACCCACGTCCTGCCATGTTGATTGAAAACATTAAGATTTGTATGTGATAGTACTGCCATCTGATGGTTTATACTTGGAAATTAAGTTGAATATACTTTTAACTCAGCATTTAAGGGTAAAATTATCACTGAATGTGAATATTAAGTTGTAAAATTGCTTCAAAGGAATATAGACTTATTTTGATTTATCATTTCCCCCCCGTATTTTATCATCCTTTAAAACTGCAACCATCCTCGCTACAGTCATTCATATCCAACCTCCTCCTCCTGTTTAGTAGGGAATCTTTACATATTGTCCTGTTACTCTATTTGAACAAACACTCCTTTCTGAAATACTGTCTCCAAAACTACTCTGACATATAGACACCGGAATCCAGATTTATTCTCATTTTGATTATTTCAGGCTCCGATTCAATCTGAGGAAAATCCAAGGGGCCAAAATGGATGCGTCATATTTGAGGACAGATCATACAGACTATCTCCGTTGGATGCCGACATTGAAGACCATAGCCATCAAAACTCGGTCCACCTTGAATCACTGAGGGTAATGCAGGAAACCATCTTTAAGATAAACTTAGCATTTAAAATGAAAGTTAAAACAGCAATTATGTATTTCTTGTCAGTGAAGTCTGACTGAACACACATGATTTTGATCACATTCCTTCAGGCACCTATTCAATGTGTGGAAAATCCAAGGGGCCAAAATGGATGCGTCATATTTGAGGACAGATCATACAGACGACCTCTGTTGGATGCCAACATCGAGGACGATGGCCATCAAAACCCAGTCCATCCTGAATCACTGAGGGTAATGCAAGAAACCATCTTTAAAATCAACGTAGCATCTAGTTTATTAGGGTATCTTTATTTATTGCCTGATTTCTGTATTTTAAGAGACACAAAATGACAAAAGATTGTCTCCTAACCTTTAAGATCTAAAATCTTTACTTTGTATTTACAACCCCAGTTCAAAAAAAGTTGGGACGCTGTGTAAACTGTAACTATAAAAACAGAATGAGATAATTTGCAAATCATGGAATCCCTATATTTAATTGAAAATAGTACAAAGACAACATAACAAATGTTGAAGCTGAGAATTATTATTATTTATTTTAGTATTTTATATTTGATGTCAGCAACACATTTCAAAAAGGTTGGGACAGGGACATTTGTATCACCTCTACTTTTAACAACACTCTGTAAACATTTGTGAACTGAGGAGACCAATTGCTGTAGTTTTGAAAGAGAAATGTTGTCCCATTCTTGCCTGATATACAATTTCAGTTGCTCAACAGTTCGGGATCGCCTTTGTTGTATTTTGCGCTTCATAGTGCGCAAATGTTTTAAATGGGAGACAGGTCTGGACTGCAGGCAGGCCAGTTTAGCACCCAGACTCTTTCACGACAGAGCCATGTAGTTTTAATATGAAAGGGGTTTGGCATTGTCTTGCTGAAAGAAGGAAGGCCTTCCCTGAAAAAGATTTTGTCTGGATGGCAGCATATTACTCTGAAAAATATGTATATCATTCAGCATTAATGAGGCCTTCCCAGATGTACAAGCTACCCATGTCATGTGCACTAATGCCCCCTCATACCATCACAGATGCTGGCTTTTGAACTGTGCACTGGTAACAAGCTGGATGGTCCCTCTCCTCTTTAGCCTGGAGGATGTGGTGTCCATGATTTCTAAAAAGAATTTCTACTTTTGATTCATCAGACCTTGGGATAATTTTCCACCTTGCCTCAGTCCGTCGTAAAAGAGCTCGGGCCCAGAGAAGGTGGCGGTGTTTCTGGATATTGTTTATATATGGTTTTAACTTGCATTAGTGGATGCAGTAATGAACTGTTTTCACAGACGATGGTTTCCTGAAGTGTTCCTGAGCCCATACAGTGATTTCCATTACAGACACGTGTCTGCTTTTAATACAGTGTCGCCTGAGGGCCTGAAGATCACAGGCATCCAATGTCAGTTTTCAGCCTTGTTTTTTGCATACAGAGATTTCTCCAGATTCTCTGAATCTTTTAATGATATTATGTACCATACATGATGTGATCCCCAAATTTGTAATTTAAAATTGAGGAACGTTATTCTTAAATTATTGCACTGTTTGCCCATGCAGTCTTTCACAGAGTAGTGAACCCCTCCCCATCTTTACTTCTGAGAGACTCCACCTCTCTGGGATGCTCTTTTTATACCCAATCGTGTTACTGACCTGTTGCCAATGAACCAAATGATTTTTTTTAGCATTACACAACATTCTCGGTTTTTATTGCCCTTGTCCCAACTTTTCTGAAATGTGTTGCTGACATCAAATTCAAAACAAGCATATATTTTTTAAAAAACAATAAAATTTATCAGTTTAAAAATTTGATATGTTGTCTTTGTATTATTTTCAATGAAATATAGGGTTTCCATGATTTGCAAATCTTCACATTCTGTTTTTATTTATGTTTTACACGGTGTCCCAACTTTTTTGGAATTGGGGTTGTCCTATGCAATCATTATATATTAATTGTTAGTGTGTTTATATTTAATGAAGTGCATTTGTAATACCGATCTGACTGAACACACATAAATCCAGATTTATTTTCATTTTGATCATGTTCCTTCAGGCTCCTATTCAATGTCAGGAGAATCCAGAGGGCCAACATGGATGCGTCATATTTGAGAGCAGTTCACAGAGTCTACCATATGGCCATCGAAGCTCAGAGCATCATCAAGATAATATATCACCAAGGGTAATGCAGGAAGATGTTTTGTGAAAGCTTACAATGCACATGTTATAACATAAAAACCCCAACCTCATAAGCATGGGAATTAGGTATGAGGGACCTGAAATATTTTAAAACTTTTAAAATAATTACAGAAATGAATCTGAGGTGCTTAACTTTTGTTTTTAATGTTCTAGTACAGATAGAAAGCAAGAACCATAAAACTATTACAATTTGCAGAACATAAACTGAGGCAAATAACAGAGGTTGTCTAGCTAGATTGTTGTATGAAGATTAATCTTCAGCTTATGTGCCTCATTTTTCACCTGACTGCTCTAACCTTGCTAATGTTGCATATCGACCTAACATTAAGTTTACTGGCTAGCAAAGCTTAACGTGAGCTACACTGCCTGGCCAATAAAAAGGTCATATACTCGAATATTTCACTGGACCACCTTTAGCTTTCATTACGCCACACATTCACTGTGACCTTCACCTGTTTCAACAACCTTATATAACATCACAACATTTATTTCCATCCAGAGTTGCACTAATTTTTCACCGAGATCTTGTCTTGATGACTGGAGAGTCAATCCTCTCTGTAAAGTCTTCTCCAGCACATCCCAAAGATTCTCAATGGGGTTAAGGTTGGGACTCTGTGGTGGCCAATTCATGTGTGAAAATGATTCCTTATGATTCTTCTTCTCCATGCTCTCACGGAAGGTGGTTTCATTTCTCTGCTCTCCTCTCCTCTCCTTTTTTTCCTGCTTGTGCTCTTTGTTTCGTCTCGTCTGCCTATACTTTTTTTTTTGAGAGACTCTCTCCGCATTGAATTTCTAAACTAAAAAAGCATGGATTTGATAAACTGGTCTCCTAATGAAATTGACACAGTTTCTGGGTTCGGGGGAACCCACCTGTCCTGCTGGAACATCTATGGAGGACATTGGAGATATCTAACTATTCGGAACCATGATTACCAGACTTTTGCTGATTGGATTAGGCATTGCCCTGGTATATCGAGGAAATTAGACAACAGTGACAGCTGTTCAAAGCCCCACAAAGCTGCCCGATATGATTGAGCAGTGGGCAAAGCTGTCGGCACTCGGACTGTGGACATTCAGAACTTTAACCACAAAATGGTTGTTATCTCGGAGCAGCTTTCAGCCTTGCAAGGAATAAGTATTTAGGAGACCAAATGGAATTGAATTGAACAGAAATGGACAGATATGGATGAGTGGTGTGGATGAAAGTACATTTTGCATTTAATTTGGAAATCACGGTTCTAGAGTCTGGAGGAAGAGTGGAGAGGCACAGAATCCAAGGTGCTTGAAGCCCAGTGTGAAGTTTCCACAGCCTGTGATGATTTGGGGTGCCATGTCATCTGCTGGTGTTGGTCCACTGTATATTATCAAGTCCAAAGTCAACACAGCCATCTACCAGGAGATTTTAGAGCACTTCATGCTTCCATCTGCTGACGAGCTTTTTGGAGATGCTGATTTCCTTTTCCAGCAGGACTTAGCACCTACCCACAGTGCCAAAACTACTACCAAATAGTTTGCTGACCATGATATTACTGTGTTTGATTGGCCAGCCAACTTGCCTGACCTGAACCCCATAGAGAATCTATGGTGTATTGTCAAGAGGAAGATGAGAAACACCCGACCCAAAAATACAGATATGCTGAAGGCCACTATCAAAACAACCTGGGCTTCAATAACACCTCAGCAGTGCCACAGACTGATCACCTCCATGCCACACCGCACTGATACAGTAATTCATGGTAAAGGAGCCCCAACCAAGTATTGAGTGTATAAATGAATATACTTTTCATAAGTTGGACATTTCTGTATTGTAAATCCTTTTTTTTTTAATTGATCTTAGGGAATATTCTAATAATTTGAGATACTGGATTTCTGATTTTCATGAGCTATAAGCAATAACCATCAAAATTAAAACAAAAAAGGCTTTAAATATTTCACTTTACATGTAATGAATATAGAATATATGAAAGTTTACCTTTTTGAATTAAATTATGAAAAAAGGAACTTTTTCATGGTATTCTAATTTTTTTTAGATGCACTAGTATACTGGCTAGGTGTCTAAACATTAAATACAAATCAGACACTCACATGGACTTTACCTCACACAGGCTAGTTACATCTGAGAATAGCTGAACTCAATCTGAGTTGTGTATGAGACCATTTTTTATGTGTACTGTGTATCTGTCATTCTCAGAACTATGTGGCATGTCAGTGTTTAGTATGTGTCATATCTCATATTGTGTTGCAGGTTTCAGTTCAGTGTCAGGAGGATCAGCATGTGCTGCATGGATTAATCGATCAATTAAACCATCTCATACAACCTCTTGTGGAAGAAGACAGTGAGGATGAGTGGATCCATGAAGATTTTTTAATTATGTACATAACCTGATATATTAAATGCTATATACTGATTTTGTATTAAAGTCTTTCATTTATGTGTTATTCTTGTGTTTATTGTTTTTTTTATTATCATGTACTTTTTTGAAGTGTGGACTTTGAATGGATAATTCTGTGTAGCTTTGGCACTATTTGGTAATTGTCCTGTTTGAAGATTAATTTCTGCCCTAGTATCCTAGTCCCTGTTGATGAAAAGCTTATCCATTACATGATACTACCATCACCATGCTTCACTGTCAGGATGGTGTTCTTGGTGAGGGAAATTCAGTTTTGGTCTGTCCAGGCCATGATTCAATTTTGGCTATGGTTGTTCTTTGAACAGCTTGAACAACCATAGCCAAAATTGAATCATAGCCTGGCTATGATTCAAAATTATTCTTAGCCTGGAATGATTCAAAAATGATTCATAGTCTGGCTATAATCCTGTCTATTGTTGTTTGAAAAGCTTGGGAGGCAGGGTGGTGCAGTGGTTAGCACTGTCGCCTGACACTCACAGCAAGAAGGTTCTGGTTTGGAGCCTCACGACCAACTCCTCTCTGTGTGGAGTTTGCATGTTCTCCCCGTGTTTGCATGGGTTTCCTCCAGGTGCTCCGGTTTCCCCCACAGTTCAAAAACATGTAGATTAGGTAAAATACCCAGTTACTGGGGTTGCACAAGCCAGAGCAAGGGTTGTGTCAGGAAGGGCACCCAGTGTAAAACCTATGCCAAATCAAATGTGTAGAATAGATCTGCTGTGGGGACCCCTAACAGGAGCAGCCGAAAGTTCTTTGAACACTGAAAATCTGTTCTTTTTTAAAAATTTATTTAAAATTTTAAAATAAAGAGAAGCTTTTAGAATATTGAAATATTTAAAACAGAAAGTAGAGTTTCAGTATCTTGAAATAGTTAATGCTCAAGATTCTGTACCATTTCTATGAGTGTTACATTACATTACAGGCATTTAGCGTGACATACAACAAACCCAGAGCAGCCTGGGGAGCACTTGGGGGTTAGGTGCCTTGCTCAAGGGAACTTCAGCCATTCCAGCTGGTCCAGGGAATCAAACCAGTGACCCTTTGGTCCCAAAGCTGCTTCTGTAACCTTTAGGCCATAGCTTCCCCGGTGTTGTTGTCAAGACGACCTAAACCAAGACCAAGTCGTGGCCAAGACCAAAAGTGTGTCAAGGTCAAGACTGAGACTTTGAGGGGCTGAGATCAAGTCAAGACCAAGGCAGGGTGAGACCAAGTCAAGATTAGAACCAGACCAGTGTGTGTGAAGGGGGTGGGGGAGGAGTGACAGCCATTAACGGGAAGAAAATTTCAAATTAGCAACGAGTCATTTTATTGGTTGCATTTGAAGCAGGAAATTTTACATCCAATCACAGTAATGATGTTAGCAAATATATCAGACAATGCACGGGCAATTTAGTGAAATCCCCACAGTTGTGGTCTTGACTCGTCTTGAAATAAAATCCCGAGTCTTTGTCTGAGACAAGACCGACTAAAAATGTGGTGGATTCCAAGACGAGACCAGTCTCAAGTACTACCACACTAATTTCTAGGTCCCTATTTAATTGTAAGCAAATATGATATTGATCATGTTAACTGCTTTGTACAAAAGGCCAGATTTTCCTTATATCTAATCTCTTCTACTGAAGCACATATTCAGACGACACGCTGGTGGATTTGATGTAAAATGGATCATAAGGTTTTGCACAAACATATGGAGTCCACGCCAGCTCAAGTTCACACTGTCAGTAAAGAATACGTAAATGGGATGTGCCAAATACTAAGAAACTCATGTAAATGTTTAAAAGATTCTACTTTTCACTCACATTGTTATCAGTTGTATAATTTGTAATGAAAATTGTATTAAAGTAGAAAATAATCCAAAATAGAAGTATTTTCACAAGTACTCTCAGACTTCTGATATATTTTGCCAGTTAAATTTACAATCAATAAACACCTACAGTAGCCATCACATCTTCTGATGTACAGATAATAGAAATTTAACAGAATATTCAAAGACATTTTTACAGTTAAAGCCAACCATCAGGGTGGACATGAATAGGTAACTGATATACATATAATCACTTGAATTTTATGACTGTATGACAGTAGTTGGTTCATATTTGTTGGATTACTTAATCTACAACAATTTATTCACTCCAAGATTTACATCACATATGTCTTCTGGTATGGACTGTTTTTTAACAGAAAAATCAAACCCGTCTTTGTTTGAGATGATATGATGTATTGTAATGACAAAAAAGAAACTTCAGAAAATACAGAAATGGTGATCTCTTTATTTCAGTTTATTGTTGATAGAAATGGATTTCATCCTGATGCTGTACAGTAGCTGTTTGGCAACATAGTTGTAAATACTGTCTTTCCTCACACAATGCACAGCTCATACTGAAGATAGTGTTGAGTTTAAAAGTTGCCTACTAATTTTTAGGTAACACATCAATATAAAACCAATAAATACTGGTATAAATTCTGTTGGTGTGATAACTGATATCCAAGCAGTTTATGCAGTATTAAGAATATTTCTTAATGGTGCCTTAAAGGAAAACACCACTCTGAAACATAATAAATATGTTTATATTATGTAAAATATTCCTGATGCTAATTTATTGGTTGATGCTGCATTTGTTCTTCTTTTTTAGGAGAAGTTAGCTTATGTGCTGATGTTACAGGGAAACACTGCTTTCACAGTTATAATGGTGCATCTCAAATGCCTGGAATAACAATCAGACTTTGCTGTAAGTCCCTAAAAAGCAAAAGAGCAAGAGATTCTTTTCTCACCTCACCATTTTCCAGCGATGTTCTAAACCATGTTATTGAGAAATCCAACATGGAAGGAGTGGAGACATTGGTGCAAGCTTTGGACTCAAAGTTCCCAGAATGCAACACATCAAAATAAAGCTATTGCACTGAGTTATGACAGAGACTCGGCTTAACTATTTGGTGAAGTGTGCGATGTCCAGTGTGATGGAGTTGAATCTTTGGAAGCCGATCTGTTTTAGCAGAGTGTACAGAAAATTGTGATCTCAAAGTGTGACTTTCACTGTGGCATGGGTGTTTGTGCCAGATGGACTGGTTTGAGTATTTCAGAAACTGCTGATCTCCTGGGATTTTCACAGAATGGTGCGAAAAACAAAAAACATTGAGTGAGTGACAGTTCTGTGGGTGGAAACAAAGGCCTCGTTGATAGAGATCAGAGGAAAATGGCCAGTGGTGGGTTTCCTAAAAGCCTCTTAATGCTAAGAGCATCTTAACTAGGAGAGAGTGTGTTCATTGTGGTGCTCACTCTACCATTTAACGATGATCTTTGTGCTACGATTTTTTTGGGAAACTCGGCACAGATTGGTTCGAGCTGCCAGGAAGGATATAGCAACTCTTTACAACCGTGGTAAGCAGAAAAGCATCTCAGCATGCAACAGCAGAAGACCACATTGGTTTCCACTCCTGCCAGCCAAGAACATGAAACAACACATTCCTATTAAAGTGGCCAGTGAGTGTAAATCCACTGAAGATCATTATAAAGCTGATCATGCACTCGTTCAGGGTGGATTTTTTCCTTTAAGACGAACAGTGTTTCCAGATTAAAATGCTGAGTGTGCTTTTAATAACTAGAAAGGTTTCTGGAGGGTTTCCAGCCTTGATCTGGATCACATCGCTCTGTTAAGGTAGAACAGTTCATAGAAAATGTCTCGTAGTAAAGAACAGGGTTTAATCTGTTTTCAACCTGAAGGGAGGGAGACCCAATAAAACATCACAAAGTGCCATCGTTTTCTTTCATAGTTTTCTCAGAATCCTTATATTTTTTCCGACCATCATATTTACAGATTCAAAAGATGATGATCTTCCTGTCTGGAATGCAAAGTTAAAAATATAAAGAAAGCTCATTTGTTTCATTCTCTATAAAATATTTACATGTAGGTATATTCATTCAAAACAGGATTTCTGGAGGTGGCGTATTTATTAAAAGCCTACATCGGTGAGGTAGAAATAATCCATTTCAAAATGTGATCGAGACATAAAATAGATTTCGGCTATCTTAAGACAAAATCTTTGACTTCCAATAAACCAGATATGGTGCATGGATTGATTGGAAGAAAAAAAAAGCTTATAAAATAAAATAAAAGCTAAAGTGTGTTCTCTTTCTGATGTTAATTCAGCTGGATACTGGCAGTATCGTGTTGATAAACTGCATCTTCACAAGCCACACTGATCCGTGTTTTTCCCAAGCTACTATTTCTACCATGTCCTTGGATCTATTTGTTGCACACTGAGCTGCCTTGGCATTTTCCAGAAGCAAACTGATAGAAATTGTAGGCACAAAAATGACAGCTGTGGCACAGAGAGCTTTTTCCCCCCTATTTTCTTTTTTTAAAAACGCCCTTATCAATCCAAAATCCAAGCAAAATAGCAGATGAAGCATGACACCTGCGTTCCCATCCACTGCCTGGAGATCCAGCACAGAGTTCAGCAGGTAATGTTTTCTCTCAGTACTCCACCGTCACTGCTTTGGTTCGGAGATATTCATGAAGGGCTTCTTCACCTATAAAACAGCCAAAAAACATCCATAAGCTGTGAATGATGTTAGGAATATGAGCTCATGATCATGTTTCTACCACAGTGCTGTTGAAGTCTTGAATGTGATTGGTCAGAAGGTACTGATTCATTTTCTATAACAGCAGCTCTGACAGCAGTTCAGTAGAACGTAGTGTAGTACTGAAAATCACAGGTTTACATTAATATAAACAGTAACTGGGCCATTCAAATTCAGTTTCAATCATGAAGTTTGTTTTTTCTCTAAAACCATTAATTCTGGCCCTCTATTATACATTTATTTTAAGAAAGAATTTAACAGAGCAGTAAAAAAATAAAATAAATAAAATATTGAGACAACTTGTCTGCATTCGCAAAAATTTTATTTAGCCTAAATATACCAAAATGTCATTACCGCCATGTGTCTAAATGAGGATTAGTGAAATTTGAATGAAAATAATTTGTTTTTTTCTTATTTTATTTTCACTTTTCTTTCTGAAATATTACCTCTATACCTTCACTTTTTATTGTGGAAAATATCATGATCTTTGCTTCTATGGTTTTTGGCATATAGCCTAAAATATATACGCAAGAATGTGTACTTTCTTGATGTCTTTACCATTACCCAAATGGTAAAATCATGCTGTAACTCAGGGCTTTGACAATAGAGGGCAGTGCAGCTACATGAGGAAGGACCAGGATGTTGAGCAGCCATTTTTTTGGGGGGGGATCACTGGTGCATGAATTTTGGAATACAGGATACTGATCAGATAAATATCTGTGGCAGCGGGGGCGTGGCCAAGCATCTGTCTGTGACCGGAGGGCAGAGTCAGGGAAGGTTAAGTGGCAGAATCACTGCACCTGATGTCTGTTAACCTGTGTTTGTGTGTCTTCCCAAGTGACCGCGCCCTACATAAGGAGAAAGAGAGCAGAGGAAGGGAGCTCTCTCACGAACCAGACAACTGATGTGTGTGTGTGTGCACGTGTCTGTGGTACTGGGGGATTGTAACAGCTGAAAATAAAGAGTTTTGAAAACTCAGTTCTGGCCTGCCATACTTCTGTGCTCCACCCACCCGCTCAAAGTCCGACAGTGGTGCCGAAACCCGGGAAGGAGCACAGAGGAGAACAGCCCCATGGAGTCCTCCCCCTTCGCGGACCTGGTCCACGCCCTCACCATGGCCCAACAGAGTCAGCACCAGGCGCTGGTCGCCCTCCGAAAGGAGCAAGCGCAAAAGGTTCGAGGCCCTGATGCTGGAGCAACAGGAAGATCGTCAGGTGTTCCGGCACCTCCTCGCGTCGGCGGGGTCCACCACCTCCACAGGCCCTCCCCACCTCACCCTAACGAAGATGGGCCCGCACGACGACCCCGAGGCCTTCCTAGCGCTCTTCGAGCAAGCAGCAGAGGCCTGGGGCTGGCTGGCGGAACAGCGCGTGGCGCGCCTCCTCCCCCTGCTAACGGGCAAGGCGCAGCTGGCCGCGCTACAGCTCCCCGGTGACAGCTGGCTGGTCTACGCGGACCTGCACAGGGCTGTCCTCCAGCACGTGGGGCGCACCCCAGAACAACAACGCCAGCACTTCCGCGCTCTATGCCTAGAGGAGGTCGGCCGGCCGTTCGTGTTTGGCCAGCAACTCCGGGACGCCTGCCGGCGGTGGCTGAGGGCTGACAACCGTGACGCCGAGGGAATCATCGATCTGGTGGCACTGGAGCAGTTCATTGTCCAACTTTCCGAAGGGACCGCGGAGTGGGTCCAGTGCCATCGCCCGGTGTCGCTGGATCAGGCCATCGAGTTGGCGGAGGATCATTTGGCGGGTGTTCCCACGGCAGGATCGCAGATCTCCTCTTCTCCTCTCTCTCCCTCCCCTTCTGTGTCTCGTCCTCGCCCCGTTCCCCCACCGCGGAGGCGGGGGCCAGCTCCACCCCAGCTTCCCTCGCGGCGCCCTCCCGTTTTCCGCTTCTGTGTCTGTCTCTCTCCCCCCTCAGGCGAGTGAGCCCCAGAGTGCCAGTGCAGAGAGAGAGCCCGGGCTGGTTTGCTGGCACTGTGGGGAGTCGGGGCACCTCCAGCATCAGTGCTCGGCAATGGAGGTGGGCGCTGTGGTCCGGATCCCTGACGCGCCAGGAACCACCCTCGATCGGGCCAGAGCGTATCGCATACCGGTGAGTGTCCAAGGGGATACGTATCAGGCTTTGGTGGACTCTGGCTGTAATCAGACCTCAATCCACCAAAGCCTGGTGCAAGATGAGGCATTGGGGGGAGCACAATTGGTGAAGGTGTTGTGTGTGCACGGGGATGTTTACAACTACCCTTTAGTGTCGGTCCACATTCTATTTCAAGGGGAAAAAATTTAGTGTAAAGGCGGCGGTTAATCCTCGCCTTACCCACTCGATAATTTTGGGGACTGATTGGCCGGGATTTCAGGAGTTAATGACTCATTTAGTGAAGAGTGGGTCCTGCCGTAGTTCAGCAGGGGGAGGTCCCGGTGTGGCATTGGTGGGAGCAGCTGTCACAGAGCCGTCTACGTCGTCATCACCGCGTCAGAGTGAGGAGCAGCAGGCTCCTCCTCCCTCTCTCAGGGAATCCCTCGCAGATTTCCCATTAAAGCAATCGTGAGACAAGACTCTGCAGCATGCATTTGACCAAGTGAGAGTAATCGGTGGTCAAACACTCCAGCCAAACGCCACCCCGTCCTTCCCCTATTTCTCCATTATGAGGGATAGATTATACCGAGTGACACAGGACACTCAGACTAAGGAGACGATCTCACAACTTTTGATCCCAAAGAGCCGCCGGGAATTGGTATTCAAGGCGGCTCACTTTAATCCCATGGCTGGACACTTGGGGCAGGATAAGACACTAGCCCGAATAATGGCCTGGTTCTACTGGCCAGGGATTCACTGCGATGTCCGTAGGTAGTGTACGGCATGCCGCGAATGCCAGTTAGTAAATCCAGCGGCCATTCCAAAAGCGCCTTTGCGCCCTCTACCATTAATCGAGACCCCATTCAAAAGAATTGGGATGGATCTCGTGAGGCCATTAGATCGGTCAACACGAGGGTATCGCTTTATTTTAGTTCTGGTGGACTATGCAACGCGATACCCGGAAGCAGTGCCTCTTCGCAATATCTCAGCACGTAGTATTGCGGAAGCACTCTTCCACGTCATCTCCCGAGTCGGAATCCCTAAAGAGATTCTGACTGATCAAGGCACTTCGTTTATGTCACACACACTGCGCGAACTGTATGGGTTACTGGGAATTAAGCCGATCCGCACCAGCGTTTATCACTGTGGCAGTGGGGGCGTGGTCAAGCGCCAGTCTGTGACAGGAGGGCGGAATCAAGGAAGGTAAGTGGCAGAATCACTACACCTGACGGCAATTAACCTGTGTTTGTGTGTGTCTTCCCAGTGACCGCGCCCTATTTAAGGAGGGAGAGTGAGAGCGGAAGGGAGCTTCCCCAGAGGAGACTACAGTGTGTGTGTGTGTCTCTGATTGTTTATTGAAATTGCCAGACTGAAAAGTACGGCAGTAAAGCCTTCTGTTCACCCTGATCTCTGTCCTGCCGTCCTCTGTGCTCCACCCACCCGCAGGGAACGTTTACAGTGGTGCCGAAACCCAGGAAAAGTGGAGCACCAACCAAGCAGCCCCATGGAATCCTCCCCGTTCACCGACCTGGTCCACGCCCTCGCCACGGCTCAGCAAAGCCAGCACCAGGCGCTCATTGCACTCCGAAAGGAACAAGAGCGGCGCTTCAAAGCCCTGGTGCTGGCCCAGCAGGAAGATTGCGAGGCGTTCCGGCACCTCCTCGTGTCGGCGGGGTCCACCAGCGCTCCGGCCGCGGGCCCGTCTCCCCTCACTGTCACCAAGATGGGCCCGCAGGACAACCCCGAGGCGTTCATCATGCTGTTCGAACAGGTCGCAGAAGCCTCGGGGTGGCCGATGGAGCAGCGCGTGGCGCGCCTTCTCCCCCTCCTAACGGGAGAGGCACAGCTGGCCGCGCTACAGCTCCCCGCTGACCGCCGGCTGGCCTACGCGGACCTTCGCCGGGCTGTCCTCCAGCGCGTGGGGCACACACCTGAGCAACAGCGCTAGTGCTTCCGTGCTCTGCGATTGGAGGAAGTCGGCCGGCCGTTCGCGTTCGGCCAGCAGCTCCGGGACGCCTGCTGGCGGTGGTTGAGGGCCAACGATCGCGACGCCGAGGGGATCATCGACCAGGTGGTGCTGGAACAGTTCATCGCCCGCTTACCAGCAGGAACCACGGAGTGGGTCCAGTGCCACCGCCCGGCGTCGCTGGATCAGGCAGTCGAGCTGGCGGAGGATCATTTGGCGGCTGTTCCGGCGGCAGGACAGCAGATGACGTCGACCCTTCTCTCCTCTTCTCTCCCTCTCTCTCCTCCTCCTTCTGTGTCCCGTCCTCGCCCCATTCCCCCACCGCGGAAACGGGGACTGGCTCCACCCCAGCCGGCCCGCCGCACCCGTGGTGCCCTCCCGTTTCTCCCTTCTGCGTCTGTCTCTCCCCCCCCTCAGGTGAGTGAGCCCCAGAACACCGGTGCAGAGGGAAAGCCCGGGCCGGTTTGCTGGCGCTGCGGGGAGCCGGGCCACCTTCAACAACAGTGCACGGCAATGGAAGTGGGCGCGGTGGTTCGGATCCCCGACGCGCCAGAGGCCGCTCTCGATCGGGCCGGAGTGTATCGCATACCGGTGAGTATCCAAGGGGATACATGTCAGGCCATGGTGGATTCTGGTTGTAACCAGACCTCAATTCACCAAAGCCTGGTGCAGAACGAGGCATTGGGGGGAGCACAGGGGGTGAAGGTGTTGTGTGTGCACGGGGATGTTCACCGCTACCCTTTGGTGTCGGTCCACATTATTTTCAGAGGGGAAAAATTTATAGTGAAGGCGGCGGTTAATCCACGCCTTACCCACTCCTTGATTTTGGGGACTGATTGGCCGGGATTTCGGGGTTTAATGACACGCCTAGTAAAGAGTGGGTCCTGCCATTTGACAGGGGGAGGTCCCGGTGTCGCTTTGGTGGGAGCAGCTGTCACAGAGCCATCTACGTCACCTCCGCGTCAGAGTGAGGAGCCGCCGGCTCCTCCTCTCTCTATTGGGGAATCCCTCGCGGATTTCCAATTAGAACAATCGCGAGACGAGACTCTGCGACATGCGTTTGACCAAGTGAGAGTAATCGATGGTCAAACGCTCCAGCCGAACGCCACCCCGTCCTTCCCCTACTTCGCAGTTATGAAGGATAGATTATACCGAGTGATGCAGGACACTCAGACGAAAGAGCGAGTCACACAGCTTTTAATTCCGAAGAGCCGCCGGGAATTGGTATTCCAGGCGGCTCACTTTAATCCCATGGCTGGACACTTAGGGCAGGATAAGACACTAGCCCGAATAATGGCCCGATTCTATTGGCCGGGGATTCGCGGCGATGTTCGTAGGTGGTGTATGGCATGCCGCGAATGCCAGTTAGTAAATCCAGCGGCCATTCCAAAAGCGCCTTTGCGCCCTCTTCTGTTAATCGAGACCCCGTCTGAGAGAATTGGGATGGATCTCGTCGGGCCATTAGATCGGTCAGCACGAGGGTACCGCTTTATATTAGTTCTGGTGGACTATGCAACGCGATACCCGGAAGCAGTGCCTCTGCGCAATATCTCAGCACGCAGTATTGCAGAGGCACTGTTCCGCGTCATCTCCCGAATTGGAATCCCGAAAGAGATTCTGACTGATCAAGGCACTACATTTATGTCACGAACACTACGCGAACTGTATGGGTTATTAGGGATTAAGCCGATCCGCACCAGTGTGCATCACCCACAAACGGATGGTTTAGTGGAACGGTTTAACCGCACCCTCAAAAATATTATCAAAAAATTCGTAAGTGAGGATGCACGTAATTGGGATAAGTGGCTCGAACCCTTGTTGTTCTCAGTGCGAGAGGTTCCCCAAGCCTCCACGGGGTTCTCCCCATTCGAATTATTATATGGGCATAAACCACGTGGCATCCTGGATGTGCTGCGGGAAAATTGGGAGGAGGGACCTTCACAAAGCAAAAACGAAATTCAATACGTTATGGACCTGCGCGCAAAACTCCACACGCTCACCCACCTAACTCAGGAGAATTTGCGGCAGGCCCAGGAACGGCAAGCCCGCCTGTACAACAAGGGTACGCACCTTAGAGAATTCACTCCGGGAGATAAGGTACTCATACTGTTGCCCACGTCGAGCTCCAAATTGATCGCCAAGTGGCAAGGACCCTTTGAGGTCACACGGCGAGTCGGGGACGTCGACTATGAGGTGAGGCAAACGGACAGGGGTGGGGCACTACAGATTTACCACCTCAATCTGCTTAAACTCTGGAACGAGGAGGTCCCCGTGGCGTTGGTGTCGGTGGTTCCGGAGAAGGCGGAGCTGGGGCCGGAGGTTCAAAAAGGAACATTGGCATCACGTACCTCTCCGGTCCCCTGTGGAGACCACCTCTCCCCGACCCAACTCACGGAGGTTGCCCAGTTGCAGGCCGAGTTTTCGGATGTGTTCTCGCCCCTGCCCGGCCGCACTAACCTCATAGAGCACCACATAGAGACGCCCCCGGGGGTGGCAGTGCGTAGCCGCCCTTACAGGCTACCCGAACACAAAAAAAAGGTGGTTCGGGAAGACCTTCAGACCATGCTCGAAATGGGCATCGTCGAGGAGTCCCACAGTGACTGGAGCAGCCAGGTGGTCTCGGTCCCCAAGGCCGATGGATCGGTCCGGTTCTGGGTGGACTATAGAAAAGTCAACGCGGTGTCTAAATTCGACGCGTACCCGATGCCTCGTATTGACGAGTTGCTGGATCAACTAGGCACGGCTCGCTTTTATTCGACACTGGATTTGACAAAGGGTTATTGGCAGATCCCCTTGACTCCACTATCCCGAGAAAAAACGGCCTTTTCCACACCGTTTGGCTTACACCAATTTGTCACACTTCCTTTTGGGCTGTTTGGGGTGCCCGCTACGTTCCAGCGGCTTATGGACAGGGTCCTCGGCCCCCACGCCACCTATGCGGCCGCATACTTAGACGACATCATAATCTATAGTAATGACTGGCCGCGGCATCTGCAACACCTGAGGGCTGTCCTTGGGTCGCTGAGGCGAGTGGGTCTCACAGCCAACCCGAAGAAGTGTGCGATTGGGCGGGTGGAAGTACGGTATCTGGGCTTCCACTTGGGCAATGGGCAGGTGCGTCCCCAAATTAATAAGACAGCAGCGATTGCGGCCTGCCCGAGGCCCAAGACCAAAAAGGGGGTGAGACAGTTCCTGGGGCTGGCTGGCTACTATCGTAGGTTTATACCTAATTATTTGGACATCACCAGCCCGCTGACTGATCTCACTAAAAAGGGGGCACCAGATCTGGTCCAGTGGACGGAGCAATGCCAGCGGGCTTTCTCTGAGGTGAAGGCTGCACTGTGTGGGGGGCCACTGTTACACTCCCCTGACTTTTCTCTCCCCTTTATGTTGCAGGCGGACGCGTCGGACAGAGGGCTGGGGGCTGTTCTGTCCCAGGAGGTGGAGGGGGAGGATCGCCCCGTGCTGTACATCAGCAGGAAGCTGTCGGTGCGTGAGGGGCGCTACAGCACGATAGAGAAAGAGTGCCTAGCCATCAAGTGGGTGGTCCTCGCCCTCCACTACTACCTGCTGGGACACCCTTTCACCCTCTGGTCGAACCACGCACCCCTCCAGTGGCTCCACTGCATGAAGGATGCCAACGCGCGGATCACCCATTGGTATCTGGCACTCCAACCCTTAAATTTCAAGGTGGTCCACAGGCCGGGGGCGCAGATGGTCGTGGCGGACTTCCTCTCCCATCGGGGGGGGGGGGGGGGGGGAGTCGGCTGCAGGCCGGCCGGCTGGCCGGTCTGAGTTGGGCGGTGGGGGTATGTGGCAGCGGGGGCATGGTCAAGCACCGGTCTGTGACAGGAGGGCGGAGTCAGGGAAGGTAAGTGGCAGAATCATTACACCTGATGGCAATTAACCTGTGTTTGTGTGTCTTCTCAGTGACCGCACCCTATTTAAGGAGGGAGAGTGAGAGCGGAAGGGAGCTTCCCCAGAGGAGACTACAGTGTGTGTGTGTGTGTGTCTCTGATTGTTTATTGAAATTGTCAGACTGAAAAGTACGGCAATAAAGCCTTCTGTTCACCCTGATCTCTGTCCTGCCGTCCTCTGTGCTCCACCCACCCGCAGGGAACGTTTACAATCACCCACAAACGGACGGTTTAGTCGAATGGTTCAATAGCACCCTCAAGAATATAATTAAAAAGTTTGTACACGAGGACGCGCACAATTGGGATAAATGGCTCGAACCCCTGTTATTCGCAGTGCGAGAGGTCCCACAAGCCTCCACGGGGTTCTCCCCATTCTAATTATTATATGGGCGTAAGCCGCGAGGCATCCTAGATGTACTGCGGGAAAATTGGGAGGAGGGACCTTCACCAAGCAAAAATGAAATTCAATACGTTATTGACCTGCGCGCAAAACTCCACACACTCACACACCTAACCCAGGAGAATTTGCGGCAGGTCCAAGAACGGCAAATCCGCCTGTACGACAGGGGTACGTGCCTTAGGGAGTTCGCACCGGGAGATAAAGTACTCGTACTGTTGCCCACGTCGAGCTCCAAATTGATCGCCAAGTGGCAAGGACCCTTTGAGGTCACATGGCGAGTCAGGGACGTTGACTATGAGGTGAGGTGAACGGACAGGGGTGGGGCGCTACAGATTTACCACCTCAATCTGCTCAAACTCTGGAACGAGGAGGTCCCCGTGGCGTTGGTGTCGTTGGTTCCGGAGAAGGCGGAGCTGGGGCCAGAGGTTCAAAAGGGAACATTAATGTTGCTTACCTCTCTGGTCCCCTGTGGAGACCACCTCTCCCCGACCCAACTCACGGAGGTTGCCCAGTTGCAGACCGAATTTTTGGAGTCGGCTGCAGGCCAGACAGCTGGCGGGTCTGAGTTGGGCGGTGGGGGTATGTGGCAGCGGGGGCGTGGCCAAGCATCAGTCTGTGACCGGCGGGCGGAGTCAGGGAAGGTAAGTGGCAGAATCACTGCACCTGATGTCTGTTAACCTGTGTTTGTGTGTCTTCCCCAGTGACCGCGCCCTATATAAGGAGAGAGAGAGCAGAGGAAGGGAGCTCTCTCCCGAACCAGACAACTGATGTGTGTGTGCGTGTGTCTGTGGTACTGGGGGATTGTAACAGCTGAAAAGCTGAAAATAAAGAGTTTTGAAAACTCAGTTTTGGCCTGCCGTACTTCTGTGCTCCACCCACCCACTCAAAGTCCTACAATATCAAATTTTGAGATGTCAGGGAAATTAACTGTCTTTGCTGTTACCCTCAAATGAAAAAGAGAATGATGCTGCATGCTGAAAGTTTAGTTAGTCAAGTAGCAAGTTAGGATGGGATAATAAATGCATAACTTGTTTATCTTTTTTTACTGCACTCAGTAACCCAAAAATGCCATGAGATGTCTTTACCATTACCCTGTGCTGATTTTACCATTACTCTGTAGGGTAACGGTAAAGACATTATGGGTAACAGGAAAGCAGAGGTGGAAAAACCCGGGTGCAGAAAGTAAAAACCCTGCCACATTTTTGCTCCAGCCAATTCAATGAACCAGCTGATCCTAATTACCACATCCCCTAAGCCAGGTTGATGAGCTAATTGGTGAAATCACCTGTGTTGAGAGCACAGGCAGAAGGAAAACCTAAGCAGGACTTTTACTTTGTCAATCCAGTTTTTCCACCTCTGCAGGAAAGACAACAACTGGGAATTATTTTTTCATAATAATGAGCTCTTGCTTTGTGAATTCACGAAATATGCTTTTTTGTCTATTAAATATATTTACAGGGATTAACTAAAATTAGTGTATACACAATTTTTTTTATGTCTTTACCGTTACTCGTCACATTTTCTGAGAATGGCCCAACTCCACATCACCACTCCACTGCTGATTTTTCTCCTGTCACAGCTCACATTTTATTCCTCATGTATCAAAATTCCCTGTGCTTACCAAGATCCTTCCCAAAGCCGGACTGCTTGAAACCTCCAAACGGCGCGGCCACGTCCGTCTTGTTGTAAGTGTTGACGAAAACAGTTCCAGCTTCCAGCCTCTCACTCACGTACATGGCTTTGTTGATGTCGCGTGTGAAGACTCCAGATGCCAGGCCGAACTCTGTGTCGTTCGCTCTGCTTAATACTCCATCTACATCACTGGAGGAGAAGCTGACTTTAGGAACAGATGTTTCTACAAGTTTCTATAAGCTTGAACAGGATTTCCGGCAGAGCCATTTTGCTACGTTTCCTTCTCAATCTAGCAAGCACAGCTTACCCATCTTTAAATTTAGACACCACCATGACTGGGCCGAACGATTCCTCTTTAGCGATGAACATGTGATCCTCTACGTCCGTGAATACTGTAGGCTCCATGAAAAATCCTGCACAGAAAACGCACCTTGTATTTACCGGCCATGTTAGTTAAATGGAAATTAAAAGGCAAGACAGCAAATTCCTACACACTTTATGTGCTTTTTCTACACAGAGGAAAATAAGGATGCGTTCACACTAATTAGTCGGTTTACTTGATTCTGTGTTCGTCTGCTGTTTGGTTTCTTATTGTACATAATTAAAATAAAAATGGGGAAAAAACCCCCAACAAAACATTGGCTAGGGCTGAAAACATCCTGGTAGAAGTAGGATTCACTGCCTTGTTTTGCTTCTTTAATTTGGAAATATGGTGACGGAAAAGATAAACATTTCCCAAGTGCGTGTAGGAAAGACAACAATCAGCTACTGTTAAATAAAGGATCAGATAATTATATAAATATCTAATTTAAAACATTTTGCATCCAGAGTTTCTTTTCTCTTATTGTTCATCAGTTCAAACCTCCAGAAAACATCTGTTCAGTTTCTTAGCTCACATCAGTTAAAAACAAAAAACTTTGCGCACAACCCAAAACACAGTATGTCTGATTCACTTCCTGGAGTGAGTCGATATGGAGTCGAATCATTTTTTCACTGCATTCAAACTGTACGAACAGAACATCTCACTCAGAAGCAATCAGACCCGTTGTTCTATTACTGTTGTGTTTGGACCTGCCTAAAGAACCACACCAAGGGTGAAAACGCACATGGACTAAACACTTCATATGTGAAAAGACGCTAAATGAAGAGAACCATTTTCCTGGATGTATGAAGTCGTACCAGGTCTGTCCACCTGTTTCCCCCCGTATACGAGAGTGGCGCCCTCCTTCACACCGATATCACAGTACTCCAGCAACTTGTCAAGGTGGGCCTTGTGGTTCTGTGGACCGTGATCTGTTGAGCGATCCAGAGGATCTCCGATCTTCATTTTTTTAATCTCCTCAACCTGTAAATAACGTCAGTGGATTCAGCAAGTCACCCTTTGTTATTTTGTTAAATCATTTTTTTCATTAATATCGACTGAAAACAATAAAAACATACGTGAAATGTATTTCTGGAAAACTAATTTTCTCTTGTGATACTTTAATTCATCATCATGAGTTTAAACCCACCACTCGTTGGATGAACTCATCATGAATAGACTCTTCAACAAACAGTCTGCCTGCAGCGATGCAGTTCTCTCCCTTGTTGAAGAACACAGAGCTCATACCCTACACGCACATACACACACGTTAGATAAGCCTGAGATTTCCAGTTCACAGTAATCTCAATCTCTGTGCGTTTCCTGGCTCTCACCATCCTCACAGCCTTGTCAATGTCACAGTCGCTAAAGATAATGAGAGGGGATTTGCCACCCAGCTCCAGGGAGACCTTCTTCAAATTACTGACTGCACAGCTGCAGGAGGAAATGACGACATGTTAACAGGGGAAACTTCAATGGTTCTCCTCACAGGACTATAAGAGCTGTAGAGACTGAAATAAGGGTGGTATAAACCATATAGACTGTGGTGGATATTGGTGCTGGATGGGTGGATTTGAGAAACTAGAAAGGTCAGTCAAAATTTTCCCAATCTTCAAATGTCTGTGCCCACTGCAGGGATCGAAACGGGCGGTCGCCCACTCGCCAATGCAAGTTGGAAAGGGTACGGGCGACTAGTGACAACATGTACTCCACTGAGTGGGCGACTGGCTCGCCACACTATATATATATATATATATATATATATATATATATATATATATATATAAAAAACTACTCATTGCCTCGATGGTTTCTATCAACGATTCTCGCCCATTTTAAGCAGAACTTGGTCTATTTTACCGTTTTTTACGATAATTTCAATAGATTTTGTGAGACATTTGTCAAGTTGGCATAGACGCGGGCGCCGCCATATTGTTTACATGCGCAGTATACACCGCTACATGCAGCATGGCTGCGCGAAGTTTCGTTTCTTCCCATTCATTTTCGTTGCTGCCCGTGAAGACAAATGTAACTTGAACCGCTATTGGTCAGATAGATTAGACCCCCGCGAAGTTTAAAAGTCCTTGGCTTGACATTTCTGACAGCTATCAAAACAAACGGATATCGCTCAGCAAGTATGATGAGCCAGAGCAGCCTGCAAGTGATGAGAGGGAGTATGTGGCAGGAGATGTAGAGCCCCAGGAGAGACAGAATGAGGAGGTGGAAGATGAAGATGACGAGGAGGCGCAGCATGATGTGGTGTATGACCCGATAGATGATGAAGATGATCTGGATGAGGGTTTCGAAGATTGTGATGATAATGAGATGACTGAGGAAGAAGTTTATAGACAGTTGAAATTGATCACTCATGTATAATATGGTTGTATTATATGAATAAATATATAAAATCGGCTTGAAATTTGTAATTATAAATACGGACCAGTTGCTACTCCATTCGGACCAGTACCTCTGAGAGGCACTGGTCCAAATGGACCAGTGCTCCCAAATTCCCGTTTCGATCCCTGCCACTGTAGCCTCAGATTCCTGTTCTTGGCTGACAGGAGTGGAATCTGCAGGTGTAGCCCATCCACCTCAAGGTTCGGCATGATTTGAGATGCTTTTCTTAGTTTAGTTAAGTTTAGTTTAATTTTTAGTTTAACGGCTTCATCACAAATTTACAATAAAACACTGAGAAACTAAGATACCAAAAGTAGTCACATACAACTCATCTCATCTCATTATCTCTAGCCGCTTTATCCTGTTCTACAGGGTCGCAGGCAAGCTGGAGCCTATCCCAGCTGACTACGGGCGAAAGGCGGGGTACACCCTGGACAAGTCGCCAGGTCATCACAGGGCTGACACATAGACACAGACAACCATTCACACTCACATTCACACCTACGCTCAATTTAGAGTCACCAGTTAACCTAACCTGCATGTCTTTGGACTGTGGGGGAAACCGGAGCACCCGGAGGAAACCCACGCGGACACGGGGAGAACATGCAAACTCCGCACAGAAAGGCCCTCGCCGGCCATGGGGCTCGAACCCGG